>NC_087333.1:2644500-3324000 GCF_037043105.1 Vanessa tameamea
TTTTTCTCGGAAGAATCTGCTTTCCGAACCGGTGCTAGTTTTACATTTAATTCAAACACTGTAATATGACGATTCAAAAGTGCTTTTATGAGCACTGAATAAAGAATATATATATATATTATTTAAAACGAAATTAAAATATTGACGGTAAAAAAGAATTACGTTTTTGTTTCGTCGAATATTATTGAGTTTCATAGATAGAAGAGTTCTTTAGCGTGGTATTTGTTACCACGGTAGAAGAGTTAGAAGAGCCAGCGGTATTTCCCATCAAACTCTTAACACAATTCCCTCACTCTCAAACGTATTCAAATACACACCTACTTATATATTCAAACAAAAAAAAATCAAAGTTTTTAAATAATTTAATAATTTTTTTGTAATGGTATAAATTAATGTTTCAGGTACGTTAATTGCATCATGAAACAGATTTAAGCGAGGTGAGCTAAATTTTGATGGTCATAATGAAATTATGGAAATTTTATTTAAAAATTAATTGCCATAAATGCCTATTACCAACGTCATTTTTGTCTTCATCGTTGCGTGGTCATGGTCGTCGTTTCTTATATTACATGCGCTCATCACCCTCAGACCTTAGTCAGTTTACCTTATGGCTCTCCCACGTGTTCTGGTGCCCTCTAGGCGTGTATGTATAACATGTTTACCAACTAAAGAAACATCTGAACATATTATTGATCATATTTTTTTATATAGGGAGCAGTAATACTCCTTTCGCAATTAGATTAGCTATTCAATGATTACTTTGGTAAATCATTAAACATGGACCTTGGTAAATCAAAGGCAATACAAGTATTGTTGTTACATAAAAGAACAGAAACTTAAATTAAATGACAACGTACTAAAATGAAGAAAAGACCATATAGCAGAAAAAGAGCTATCTGTTAAAATAATAAATAATAGTTAAATAAATCAATCATAGTAAAATTACAGATGTCGTTTGTATTTGCTTTATGGAGTGTTAGGTACCCCCCGCTCATCATTTATTCTACCTTCAGTGAGCTAGTTTAACTACAGGTTACACTAGCTTCGGCGTGGAGATGTTGGATCACTCTGCATCTCCTACCGAATTTTTCACGGGGAATGTTCCAAGGAATTGTTTGGATTAATCCCGGCATCTGAATTTCACCTTCGGACATCTCGTCAAAATCTGTTTCATTCGCACCACCTAGATGTTGGAAAATAAAGGTACAAGAGACAAGATATAATATCTTAGTTTCCAAGCTTGGCGGCGCATTGAAGAGGTAAATGATGCTTAATACTACCTACTTATATATATACACCACAGATAACTATATAAAGTAGATATATAATATAAATTATTTATATGCATACAAAACGGTACATTCACGAATCTTCCATTAAAACCGAAATGTATCCACTAGGCCATTGGCTCTTTTTTTAAACAATAATTAGTAGAATTATTCTAGTGAGTTTTAAGACTATTTTAATTAATACATAAACTAAAATTGCTATGATCATCTATTTTTATACAGTCTTAAACATAATCTTAGAAAGTAATCCACACGAACCGCTGACCATATTAATTATATTAACGGTTATAAGAAAAAAATATTTTAATCCGAAGAACAGTAAAGAGGTTATATATGTGCCTAATTATAGAAATTGCATGCTATGTTGGCCTAGTAAGTTAACAAGTCACAGATGTCGATGTACTGGGTTCAAACCTGAGATCAGGTATAACATTTAATAAATAAATAATAAATATTGGACAACATCACATACAATACTCTTGATCCCAATGTAAGTAACTAAAGGACTTTATAGGTTATGGAAAATCAGAAGTCCCAGACCCGAGACAACATAGAAAACTAATGAACTTTTTCTACATCGACTCGGCGTACACACCCGGTGTAAACACTACTCGACCACGGAGGTCGTCGAAAGTTTTTAGTTTAGTTTAGGATTTAGTCTAGAGTCTGGATGTTGGCATTGCTTACACTATCGAAAATACGTAAAGTCGTTGGTCCTACGCGTCGTCTTTTTTTTATGAGAATGAAATTAGAGTGCGCGTTTGTGCACACACACTTGTGAACTATAACATGTCCTGTGCACTCGGGTAGTCTCTTTTGATAATAGACACCATTGATGAAAATCGCAGAGGACATCATTGTAATCAATACTAATATAGTTATTAATATTGATGATTGTAATAATAAATAAATAATGAATACGACTCTAATTAACTAATTTTACAATGAATCTTCGGTAGGCAGTCGAGCGAAGTATCAGTACTTAATTATGATTGTAATTGAAAAAAAACAAAATTCCCGCTGAGATTCTTTCGCCGTTTCTTCTCAATTCTGAGGTGTTTCCTTCCGAAATGGTGGTTTATTTTTTACACTTGACTTTTGAATAGTATAAAATTTTTTTATAAATTCATCTTCAAAGTTTCACCCGCACCACCTAGATGTCCGAAAATACACAGAGCTATTTTTAAGACATATTCTTCATCGCACAACCACTCTGTGGAACCATTTTTCGCAGGGGTTTTTCTGAATCGATACGACTTGGTACATTCAAGAAAAGACTGTACCCACTCATTTCTTAAAGGCCGACAACGCACCTGCAAGCCCCCCGGTGTTGCAAATGTCCATGGGCGGTGGTAGTCACTTTCAGGTGAGCCTCCTGCTCGTTTGCCTCCTATAGCATAAAAATATATATATATATATATATATGTATAACTTATATATATATGCAGACTGATGAGTCTGCATCAGTGAACTATTGTATTGAAATTTAATATTACGCTAGCTTGGGAATTGGTAAAGAATCCATCCTAACTTATAGTATAAATGCATAAGTAAATTTATTTACACGTCTTAACTACTCTATCGATTATCATGAAACGGTATCTACCACCTGACCCCACCCACCACACATAGGTCTACCCGCGGGCGGAAACTAGTACGCATATAAGTTGTTTTCAAGGAAAGTAAGTATCGTCGAAATCAACTAGTAGTAAAAAAAATTACTAACATACAAAACCGCGTTAGATTTTTATATATTATATGAATAAATATAATTGTTGTGAACACGCATTACGCGACCCAAATAACCACGAAGCAAATCTCCTATCGGAAGTAAAATCAACAAACTGAATTATGTCTATTAAAACATTAATATGCTTATAATGTTTAATTGCAAAGTTTTCATTATTTAGTTAATTATATTACTAAAGGTTACGTATATACCTATCGTTGGTCTATTGGCTATATGAGGTTACTGATCCTGATGTTCTGTGTTCAACCGATAACATGTTATTGGTTTTTTTTAATGAAACATTCTCAATAACAACCCGAAGTCAGGCCTTGGAAAGAACGAAAAGCCGTTCACCGGAACTCTTTCCGGTCGTGCTGGATTTGCAGTCCCATCGGACTATTTGAGTGAGGGGGGAGAGAGTGCACCTGTGTTTACGCACACACTTGTGCACTATTATATTCCCTGTGCACTTGGCTGGTCTACATCATCATCCGTCTGTTTTGTTTAAAGTTGTAAATAGATTAATTTAAAAGTTCGAATCATATCATTTTTGGGAAAAATCTCAATGACTTTGTATAATTTTTCAGTACGTTTGTATATCGATGGCACCAACTCCTAAACTGGACAGATTTTGTTGAGACTCACTAATTACTATGAAAGTTTACTTATACTTGTATTTTTAATGCAAATCGTTTTGATGCAACTCGCCACCAGATAATGTTGCTGATCATCAACTTATTCGTTCAACCTTGTTCAACTTTACTATAGAGCCAAGGGTGATAACATTTTACCTTCCAAGCTCCATTCTGGTGGCGCATTAGCGATGTAAGGAGTTTTTAATATTGTCCACGACCACGGTGACCACGTACCATCAAGTCCACCTAAAAATACCTTAGAAAAGATAATCACAAGATTAGGTAACACAAGTTATTTTTTTACGCAGTCCTATTCAAGGATTAGAATATTTCTTCTGACGTAAATACATCCTGAAGTCCAGGTTGGATTACGTCAGACGCTTGATAAGTGTAAAATTTTTATTACGATACTAAACATTTATGTAATTCTGACATTAAAGAGTAGCTGGTATACGTTTATAGTAATATTATAACCGATCGTTAACTAAACATGAGGCTCGTGAACCTCGCTGTGCTAATGGGTACTTTATAAACCTACCCAAGTTTTTAGTCCCGGGTCGGGTAAATAAAATTCATATAGCCGGCGATCCTGTGCTCTACCTATTTTGAATTTAGGAATAGATAACGCACTTATGTTTACGAAAATTTAGATAATAATATCGTGGTTTACTAGTTCGAATGTTTAAGCCGCCGTCTCAGTTTCATAAACTACGTCTGCCCATTGATATAAATTTTCGTTTTAATAACACGCATGTTTTATATCTGCTCAATAGTTACAAAAAATTAAAAAAGTTTTTTTTTAAATGGAGAAGGTTCTGGATTATTTATCTTTGCCAATGTATTTATATATATAATAAACATATACTATCGTTCCTCGCAATCATCCAGTCACTTATTTTCACGAAGGAAATAAATACAAGCGTGCCAGATGACTAATAACCTTAACCATTCGATATGTTATATATTATAATAACCTAGAAGTTAAACTCTAAATCATTCATAGTTTGAACACGATGGGTACTAAAATTATCGCCATTAGGAAGTTGGAAAATATAATTGCTATAATTACATAGCACTTGTAATAATTACTAGTATTATTTATGAATTATTATTTATATTGTTTATGCACCTAAGGGCTCTCATCATTTGCGTGTATTATAACAGTTCAGATTCGAGCATTACTTAATTCTCACTCAGAGAAGAACTGAACATTACAGTGAGAAATCTGTAATACAATAAAAAAGACAATTTGTCCGACATTGTAAAAAAAACTACAAGTGAATGCTCAAAATGTAATTTTGATTGTAACATTACAGGCGAATACAACCGATGAGAGACCGCTCTTATTAAATAAATAAATAAATATTGGACAACATCACATACATTACTCTGATCCCAAGGTAAGTAGCTAAAGCACTTGTGCTCTGGTTCAAACCATTGTGTTTTTATTTCATTTGTATTTATATTTGTAATCGATGTCGAAGGGAAAATTGAGTTATCCGATATGTTTCAATAAGATATTTATCAACCCGAATTGATATAGTAAACATGTTCCTCAAAGATCGGGGGCATCAAATATCCAAAAGGTGCTTACTTTTTATGAATTAATGTGTGTTAAAAAGTCGCTCAAAGTTTGGTCGTCATTTAAATGTATCATAGCCTTATCAATACTTTGAAAAAAAGAAGACTAGTGTCGTTTATTAGCATAGAATATATTATACGAACTATATACATGTTAAGGTGCCTTGCAAACTAATAAAACGTCAAGTAATTTCAGAATTCCCTTCGAATAACTGAGCCAGTGTAGTTACAGGCACAAGGGTCAGAGCCACTTACCTAGATCGCACTTCCCATGTACGGTATGGCTAATGCCTTTTATGCCAAGTTTTCAGCCCATTTCTGAGGAAGTAACAGTATATACAGCATTACAGCGCTGACTACTGCAATATTAGTATTTCTTTCAAACTAGTTCGTTGGTTTAGTGGCTAGCTTAAAAGACCGTGGATTATAGGATTGTGGGTTCAAATACCGTATCGTTGAAAGATGAAAGATATGTTATTCTAAGTAATATTATAAATGCAATGTAAGTTCGTTTATTCGTTTAGCTTCCACGTCTTAACTACTAAACTGATCTTCATGATTTTTTGCATAGGTACGTTGTCAGGGTTACAGGAAATGGCACCTGATCCTCCCTACCCTTCACAAGTCACGGGCCAAAACTAGTTAGACAATAAAAGTTTACACTCAAATATATATCTTTATTGTTATTTCCATAATTTTCTTATATAATCATTGCAGAATATTTCAACGAATTTTCGTTTTTTTTTTTTAATACCTTATAGTAAGTAGTCACCACCGCCCATAAACATTGACGCTGTTAAAAATACATTAGGAGCTAAAATGATATGTCCTATGTGCCTATAGTTACACTGACTCACACATCCTTCAAAGGGGAACACAACAACACATAGAATTGCTGTTTGGCGGTAGATTATTTTATGAGTTGGTGGGACCTACCCAGACGGGCTTTCACAAAGTCTTACCACTAAGTCATGAAAGGTAGGCAGAATAATATTGCAAATATTGAATAATATTTTTACAGTAACGGCATTTAATATTTAAATTATTTTGATACTCAACTATTTCACTTACCGTCACTGGGGCAAAGTCGCATCAATCAGAGCATATCCGTTCCGGACCTAAATTGTGACGTCACTGTTTATTACTAAGAAGGTAAAAAACCTGAGTGCTTGATAAGATTTTTAATAGATAACAAAGCTTATAATAATAATTGTACTTGCATTTTCACAAGAAAATTTAAGAAAAGTCACCGAACTTGGGAATTTTTCGAAGAACACTTTTAACGCAATATAATATATTTTTGACTTAATGCTTAATAAACCGATTATTCAGGTAGACCATATTATTATATTAGTTCTGTCTGGGCTGGAACCCCATCACTGTGCCAATATCTAAGCGATGTTATATTAGAAGGAATATTTGCTTCGTGACCTGCCTTTCCTATTCTGTAATATGTCTAATGATCACAAAAATTCGTCGCTGTTAATCGCTTCTAACATGTCCCTTGTGTATAATGCTCCGGCTAGAGTAGTGTTTCTATAATGTATGCTCACTCACTATTAACCTCGTTAGTCGTCTGTCTGTTCAAATGAGTCGGGCAAATTAAAATTGTAGTAACTTCTATCGATAAACTCAGTAGTAACACAGTATCAAAAGCATTTTTACATTAATGTTCCTCATGAAACGCCTAAAACTTTGGTACTGTTTCTCTCTCCCCTTTCGTTTCGAATTGGCGTCCCATTAGAATGTCAGAATAAGATAATAGAGAATCTGCGCTTGCGCACGTACTAGTGTCATTATAATATCTCCTGTATTATAAATTGACCCTTGTCGACGAAATGCCGTCAATATTACAATGCATGCTGACCAGCGAATTCTTATGACCAAACTACACGCGAATGCACTTGGCGAGTCCTCAAGGTTTATGCATCAGGGGTATCGATATGTACACTAAATAGTCCGTCTCTGAATTCAAAAAAGTCTACCATTAAAGCCATTACCGATATAATGTTATCGATATCCGCCGATCACAAATATAAAGGGATTACCATGTTTGAATAGATAAGGATGCTGTTCAATGAAATCTACCTTTTATAAAAAAACACATTGAATTTATTCAGCTGTTTCCATGTCTATCTCGAATGTAGAAACAGGATAAGCGGCATTTATACGAAGCACGGGTAAGTTGGCTTTTTTATAATTTCAAGTAAAAAGTCAAGAGGCAAAGACCTTAAGAGGAAGCAATCGTTTTCTCTTCGGGAGAAATTTTTTGAAGGTGAATACTTGCAAAAAACCCTGGTTTGCAAGTATTGTACCCGTCTGGTTAAGTACCACCTACTCACCAGATGTCCTACCACCAAACAGCAATACTTAGTATGTATGATACGATTTGAGCCAGTCTACCTAAACACACAAGATACATAACATTTTAGCTCCCAGGATTGGTAACGCATTAGTGGCAATGTCTGTGGGGTTCCATTAGGTGGGCCATTTGTTCTTCTGTCTACTGATACTGATGGAAAACACATGCGCAGTTTTCATTCGACATAAGAGAGTTTCCTCGCGTCGTATTGAACCGGCCATCTAGCCTCTAAAGCAAAACATTATCTCAGTTCCCTTATTACTTCTATAATAATATACTTTGATTGTTTTTCGGGATTAGATTACTTGGAGTCAACAGTAGGTACAATTCTCTCACGTGAGAAAAGAGACTTGTAGAGTAGATAGTATTTTATTGAGTTTTCGAGTTTTTATTCAACTGAACGTGATGAAATTTTGCAGGACACTACCCTAACAATAAAAAAAGGCATACAACCTACAAGGCGTAGCTTGTATGCCTTTTTTTTATTTTGCGGTCGCAACTTGCGTTCATTACATGATACCAAAGATATCTCTAATACCCAAATGTCCTCAGGATTCGATGACGAACTACAAAGGGTTTATGTGAGCGAAAAAAAGACTTGGCTCTACGTCAGATGTAAAAGGCGTATTATTTAAGCACTTGCTCACTTAAAATTTTGCTTTTGCCCCCCATTGGCAATACACGTACAACGATACTAAATAGCAGAAGATCTACTGAAAACTAATAAACATGGCAAGTGGTCTACGAGACGCAAAAATTTGAGGACCTCTGCTATCTTTGCTAACCTTTACTTAAGAGATACCTTTATAGAAGAGGTAAATATATAGGTATATATTTCCATTACAAAATTATATACTATTTAATAAAATACAAAAATATCTGTTTATAACCACACCCAGTAATTATTACATTAAAACGTTTAAGTTATTACTAATATTAAATGTACAACTATTTAACATGTCCCATAATATTTATTAGACTAAAGTATATTTATAAAAAAAAATGTTACAAAAATATCTTTGTCTTTACATAAGTTATAAATATCAACATTGTATATTATAAGGTTCTATTTACGTGCATATCATCATTTATAAGAAAAAATACTTTGAATCATTACGATATATATTTCACAATATATATACATAACTAAATAATATCGATGTTATATAAAGAAAGCCCTTAGAAACCATCCTTATCTTTAAATAATTTTCCCCGCACCGCAAGTTTTTTACGATACGAAATAAATCAAACAAAAAATACCTCGCTCATTCGTCTGATCAAAGACGCGATATCTCCCGGGCATCGAACCGGCTATTCGCTAGCGGCCTCACGATAACAACAATTGAATCAAACTATACAAGCCATCTTTATTTTACATAGATCTAAAATATATTACTGCTAGATATGGTATGGTTTTTATTACTTATTAAAATAATAAATAGAATAGTATTATGGAAAAAACAACCAAAATGATATGTGGCTGACTGTTCAATTTAAACATTAAACATTAAAAATACAAAGTACTTCTTAAACGAAGTTTTCTCAATTGTAATCTTAACTAAAGTAGATTACGTTCTTTTTAACTTTTCTTCTTATATTTCCCCAGCTTTATATTTATTTACATAATAATAATCAATAGACATCAAGGACTCACATATACAGATTAAATATAGATACTGTAGATATTCATATTTATTTAATACATTTTCTTTACTAAAAAAAATCCCACTGAAATTTCTTCGCCGCTCATTTCAAGTCTCAGATGTTTCTTTCCGATCGTAGATTTTAGACAATGAATTAATTCCTTTATATTGAATAAATATTTAAAATTTGTTATTAAAATTAACACACAAATCATATTTCCACTTAAAAATAATTTATTTGACATAATATATTTTAAAATATTGACACATCAAGTTACTTTAAATCAATAGCAACAATCTGCCAACAAGTGCATCGACCAGAATCGGTTGTAGATGCGTTCATAACTCGGCATGTTGCAATGATACCTACGAGCCGGGCTTAAAACTTGTACTAGTCGTTTAATAAAAAAAAAAAAACAAGGGAAGAATTATGTTTTATGTTAGTCTGCTTTGACTTCACTCGCAATCAATTATAAATGTTTTAAAATTGTCGTCGAAAACAAATCGTTTTATGTTTTTATTATTCATTGCAGTATATAAGTAAAATAAATACTTGTATTTACTTACGGACTCGAAATAGCTCTTGGTAACACTTGAGTTCGGGTTAATAAACGCGTGTGCTATCCAATAGGCAGGCGGGTGTTAAAAAAAATTACTTACATCAAAATCAAAATATTCTTTATTCAAGTCGAAGAACTTTTGAACCGTCGTGTTATAGTGTTGAATTATATGTAAAGCTACCACCGGTTCGGAAAGTATATTCTTCTCTTTTCCACCATCTTAATAGCAGAGTATGTCAGTAAAGGACGATTATATTTTTATACATCCTGCCTAGAAATCAATGAATCTGAGTCCACTTTTTGTTATCTTTAATATACTCTTGAATTCAGTAATATGTCTTAGTAATCAATGTCTTTTTTTTTTTGACGTGATCTTTAAAAATGTTTAATAGGCCAAATTTAAAATAACTGTGGAATCTTGTTATAGAAACGAACACCATGTATATGTTACTGTAAAAGCTCGAACTACGGTAAATCTTAAGATTATCCAGTAAAACCTAAGATTTACCGATTATGAATGGTAAATTTCCATACAACTTTGGGATTCGAACTGTTACCATAATTCACTTGGTAAATCTTAGGATTTACATGTTAGGTTAGGTTGGAATGGTAAAAGTCCGAAAAAGTCGTCTCTTTATAGTAATTACTTACATTTATCAACTCATGTCGGTAAATCTTAGGTTTTACTAGAAAATTTTAACATTTACCTTAGTTCGAGCTTTTACAGTAACATATACACTATAATATGTCCTTAAAATATAGACGGAGTTTCGAAATGATATCTAGAACAGTTGAGAGTTTGTTATAAATTAGGCACGTGAAACATTTACGGTAATTTGATTCTTATCCCCAAGCCAATAGAGGTTAAATAAGCACTCGCGTATTATCAGGAACAAACGGGACTATGTATAAAACCCAGTGGACAGAGGCAACTGGGCTTTGTTGTTTTATAACTGTATTCCTGTTATTAAAGATTTGCTCTTATTGTTAATAGAACTGACTCTTGATATCCGATTACGGAGCAATTAAGTTACGTTATTTATCACTTTTGTATGAATGTAACGCTACTTCAATGCTGATCGATGCTTGAATATAAAAATGAAGTTTATTTTGTTTGTTTAAACGTCAATTTCAGGACAATCGGAAATAAATATTAGAAAGTCTATTTACAACGAAATCCTTAATAATATTATAAATACGTAACTAATTAACGACCTCCGTGATCGAGTTGTGTGTACACCGGTTCTCATGGGTACGCCACTCCGAGGTCCCGGGTTCGATTCCCGGCCGAGTTGATGTAGAAAAAGTTCATTAGTTTTCTATGTTGTCTTGGGTCTGGGTGTTTGTGGTACCGTCGTTACTTCTGATTTTCCATAACACAAGTGCTTTAGCTACTTACATTGGGATCAGAGTAATGTATGTGAAGTTGTCCAATATTTATTTATCTATTTATTTTATTATAACTACTAACTAACTAAACGTAACTAACTAAAAAATGTAACTCTGTCTGTTACCTCGTCACGTATAAACCACGGAAACGATTAAGATGAGTTTTGGTATGGCGATAGTTTGAGTCCTGGGGGAGGACGTTGTAATGTAACTTTTTTTTATGGTACAGTTTGGCGGACGAGCATATATGCCTGATGGTAAGTGGTCACCACCGCCCATACAATGGCGCTGTAAGAAATATTAACCATTCCTTACATCGCCAATTAGCCAAGATGTAACACTGGCTCATCCTTCAAACAGCCGAGATGGCCCAGTGGTTAGAACGCGTGCATCTTAACCGATGATTTCGGGTTCAAACCCAGGCAGGCACCACTGAATTTACATGTGCTTAATTTGTTTATAATTCATCTCGTGCTCGGCGGTGAAGGAAAACATCGTGAGGAAACCTGCATGTGTCTAATTTCAACGAAATTCTGCCACATGTGTATTCCACCAACCCGCATTGGAGCAGCGTGGTGGAATATGCTCCATACCTTCTCCTCAACGGGAGAAGAGGCCTTAGCCCAGCAGTGGGAAATTTACAGGCTGATTATGTTATGTTATGTTATGTATCCTTCAAACCGGAACACAACAATACTGAGTACTGATGTTTGGCAGTAGAATATCTGATGAGTCGATGGTCCCTACCCAGACGGCTTGCACAAAGCCAACACCAAGTACAACTACAGGTACAAGGGATATAATATCTTAGTTCCTAACCTTGGTGATATTAAAAATCATTAATATTTTTATCGTACTAATATCGATGTAGTAGTGACTGAAGATCAGATGACCCTTTCGAAAGCTTATCTATACGACATAAAAAAATGATGACGTAATAAAATTCATGTTCATAAATCATTAAATCTAAGTTAACCTTACGTAGAATTAAACAACGAAATGACATACATTACATTTTACATTACACTAACAGCCTGTAAATTTCCTACTGCTGGACTAAGGCCTCGTCTCCCTTTGAGGAGAAAGTTTGGAGCATATTCCACCACGCTGCTCCTTATTATAAACACAAATTAAGCACATGAAAATTCAGTAGTGCTTGTCCAGGTTTTAACCGCAATCATCGGTTAAGATGCACGCGTTTTAACCACTGGGCTATCTCGGCTCAAAATGACATACATAAGACATAAAATATTTTTTATTAATAACAATAGAAACAAAATCGTCGCGGTGGCCGTATATATTAAACACACTCATTAAACATTATTTAGATAAAGTTTGATTTATTTCTGTCAGAATTGATTTGAAATTTGAAAAAAGAATACATTGTTTAATTAATTACACGCTAACCAAACAATACAGCCTTCCTTCCAGTCTTTAGTCATTTAAACATTTATAGTTAAATCTGATCGATTGCTATAATTTATGACTGAGATTAGAACACTCGCAGTAAGCTTGTGTAAGTTAGATAGACCTCTAAACACTCCTTTATTTGTAAACGTATCGTAAATGTCAAGTACGTAATACAGGTAATTACATAAGGAGTATTTTCATACGTATAGTAATATATATTACTATAGAAATAAACATTATATTACGATTAAATTCAAAAATAACATTATAGATCTATTTTCTTACGAAGGCTTGTCATGTTAAATAATATTAATTGGTTATAATATGAGCCGAGCCTTCAGATTTTACCGTACCTACGCCTCATCTCTATTTATTTAGTTTCTAGAAGTATTGTGTATTATATCCGAAGCTTATAAAAAGAAGAGGGGCCATTAGCCCAACAGTGGGACACCTCAAATTACACAGGGACTTAGTTACTTTATTTTTCTTATATCCGAAAATCTAGTCCGATTTTGGTAGTGTTTTTATTTGTAGAAAACGTTTAAATTTAATATGAATTTTACGTTTATTAATTTTGATAAGAATTAATATGATTGATTTCATTCTGATTGATTAACTTTGTTAAGAAATAAACCAAAATGCCTGAAATCATATATTAATGAAGGTCTTATTAACATAGTTTCTTCCACTTCTCTGTACAACGGTAAATCCCACTTAAAATAAAATGTACGTCATATATTGGGACCTACCTCAAGAGTATAAAGTTCAAATCACAATTTTTTCGATTGCTCCAAAAATATTACTCCTATTTTTTTATTTCTCAACATTCATCCGTCATTTTAAATTTATGACGAAATCAAATTCCATATTTAAAATACGAAAAATTATCCATTAAACTGGTATGAAGAATTTCCCGGCAATTTGAATTAATGGAATTCAACGTATACGCATTTAATTACCGATCAATTTATTATTAGCTTATTATCGCTTTACGACTGTATCTTAACGTTTTAATAAGTGCTGAACTGGTTTTCAGTCGATTTATTGAACACGGTTAGTGACAAAATACTGGAGATGTCGTTGGATTTAAGATAAGGTTTTATATAAAAAGTTTTAAATGAATATTATTTTCTATATTTCTAAAACAGTTATGAAACGTATTAATTATAAATTGGATTATAGTTTATTTATTTATAGGTACATAGTACTTTAAGTTCTATTTACATATAACTATTTATTTTAAGGTCATAAATAAGTATATTACAAAATTATACCGTAAAAATCATGACGGCTTGGTATGGTGGCAACAATGCTACCGAATGTTACCGTTGAGTCGTAATTTTGATAATTGACAATGCTATTCGTAACATTTAAATAGGATAAGTTATAAATGTTAGATGCTATAATTGGTGCAAGCAAAAGTCACTACGGTACGCAATATGGTAACCGCTGTAAATCGGTTATAATAATTGAATAGTTCTAACTCAACCTTTACATCGCTACACAATGTTTTTGCATGACATACTACATATTCCAGTATATAATGTATGCAGTCATAAAATATAGTGTTTATTTACCGAAGAATTGTAGACATTAAGGTCTTAATTATGTAGAAACAAAAATTAAAAATATTTACCGTACAAATCATGACTGCGTGTCATATTTAATATGTATAGATAAGATTTATTATTAGTGTAAATGATCATAATTTTAATCTTATGTTACTGTTTATAAGTAAGGGAAATTGAGGAGAGAAGTTCGGAGAACCATTCAATAAACAATTGCAATTAATTTAAACATTTGTTTATAAATATAATTTATATATTCTTTTTGACTTGATCGAAATCTTTGATGATAATATATCATACGAAAGAGTTATTTACATAAGGAACGTAATTATCAACATTAAAAATGGCACTTGCACAAATCACGACCGCGTGGAATGCTATTAAGAATACTTCTCTAATTTCTCTGTGTATTCTGCAACCAATAAAAAGAAAAGGGAAGTTTAGGTTGTTTGCTTGTCACATGGTGGGCCCTAAACTGAATAAAGATAAAATTCACTTAGAGACGATTGAGACATTGACTTCATAGTTCTCCGATCCTTTCCCTTTCCCGAATTTTGTTTCTGTCAAGTTTGTTAATTTGCTTAAAACAAACGATGGCGTGTTAGAGTATCTTAGTGCAAATATTTGAACGAATGTCTAACACAGTTCCGTGACTAGAACTCGTGTAACTCAGTAGCGAAATTCAGTCTCGAATAAGTAAACTGTATATTTACACCTGTGACCTCAGTAGTGCTGTTTTTTGCCTAAGATCTTTTTTAATATATTTCTGTATTGGATAATATACCTATGTGTCCGCATATTTCTCTGTAACGTTTTCGGAATGTTTTTTTTTACGTGGCTTACATTAGAGTGCACTCCGGGTGAACTTGCACTCTCTTTCTCTGTGTCTCTTTCCGTTGTGTATGGTTTCAAATAACATTATTTAAACTTATTTTATTTGCCATTGTTGTAATTCACTCGGGATTTATAATAACAATTTTGCCATTGCCATCATCATTTTCTTATTTTTCTTTATTAAAAATAATTGTATACTAATCCAATTGCAACAAATTTAAGTATCAGAACCTCAATTTTAGTAATTGAGGATCTGTTGCTTATATTTTACAGTGAAAATTCAAATGCTACTATTAAGTTAAGGTTTAATTAAAACAAAGCAAATTTAAGTTTTTAGTGAAAAATTAGAAAAAAGTAAATAAAGGTTTACTGAATTCATTGACCTTTTTTTTATAAAATAAAACTAGGGCAAACGTAACGTTCAAACGTATCAGGTATACATAAACGTAAGCAAGTTAGATAAAAACTAATCAGTGAAACATCCGGGCGTTTTCACTTGGCAAGGAATGAGCAACAATTGCTATCAACGTGCGAACGTTCTACTGTTTATGTTTTCCTGGTACATGTGTGAAACACTTTCTATGATGGTTGATTTCAATTATTTTTTATTTTTTTATTCATTGTTACGGAGATAAAACACAAAATGACAAATAATATTTTTATTTTTAACTTAGCACAATTTTAAAATATATGTTTTTAACAAATTTTGTAAACTTACATACAAAATACAGTCAAAATTAAAAAAATATATTGTGTGTATTGATTTGGTTTTTACTTGGGCTTTATCTTATTCAACATATAATAGGTAAATTTTTTATTGTAGCAAACATAATATCGACCGGATATTGAATGAAATGTCTCCAAGAGTCCAAGCCATAAAAATCGCGCCTTATACTCTTCTTTAAAGTCAACAACACTTTTTACAAACATCCTCTTGTATGTCTCTGAGTATTTCCGTTATTATGAAATATAAAAACCATAAAAAAAAAGTCTTAGATCCAATTAGAATCTACATAAAAAGTGAAAGTTACTCGTATTAGTCAACGTAAAAACATTTAAAAGGGAAACCTAACGGAGTAGTCGGGCACTTAGTTACAAAAATGGAGCCGCTATCGTTCAAGATTCCGACGTCGCAATGTCTTCCATTTACGTAAAGCTTATTAAATAATTACTTTACTTTAAGTATCATACGTTTACATTTTATGCATAACATATTCTTATGAGGAAACATCGATTTTATTGAGTCCATAGAAGTCCTTTTCCTTCGACTAAAATTGTCTAAAAAAAAAATAAAAAAAAAAAACTTTTGTATTTATTTAATTACACAAGTCATGATTTTAATTATTACTAATGAAATTGGATTGGAACAAAATAACTAGTCAATAATAAAATAATACTAGCAGTACATATACGAGCTACTTTTGTAATTTAAATAAAATTTAAAAAAATAAGTCATGTGGAAACAAGAGTCGAGTACGCGGAACTAATTCCGCTATCATTTGAAATGTTAAAATATTCAGAGCACACGGTGAAAGTATCTACGACAGATCAGTGGAGTACAACATCTATTTATGTACTTTTTACGTATAATATGTATTTCATTTGACAAAGTCATTGTTGAATCCAAAATATTCTACAACTAACGACGACTTTTGACGATCTCCGTGGTCGAGGAGTGTGTACACCGGTTTTCATGGGTACGCTACTCCGAGGTTTGATTCCCGGCCGAGTCGATGTAGAAAAAGGTTATTAGTTTTCTATGTTGTCTTGGGTCTGGTTGTTTTTGGTACCGTCGTTACTTCTGATTTTCCATAACACAAGTGATTTAGCTACTTACATTGGGATCAAAGTAATGTATGTGATTTTTTCCAATATTTATTTATTTATTTAACTCTCTACTCGGCTTGAATTCACACGCTTAGAATAAGGTCAATATGAAAAAAATTATATATCGCCCGACATTTCAAAGCCCGACAAATGTTTTTCCAATCCCAACGTCAGGGATTGCCAATCGTCAACCTTCTCCAGGGATTGATTTTTTCTGACATCTTCAACAACCACTGGCTACTTGATGGTAGCTAGTAGCCCACTGGTCATATATTCTACCGCCAAATAACAATGGTTAATGTTGTTGTGTTCCGGTTTGAAGGGTCAGTGAACCAGTGTAACTACAGCCACAAGGGACATAGTTACATCATAGTTATCAAGGTTGGTGACGTATTGGCAATGTAAGGAACAGTTATTGGTTAATATTTCTTGCAGCTCCAATGTCTATTTGCAATGATAACCACGTTACAGCACTTTACACCACCACCAAATTTCTGTCTAATTTACAGAAATACCCCTTCCTCCACATTGGTTAAACCTTGTGAAAATCTGTTTGGTAGTTATTGAGTTTATAACGTTCAGACAGGCAGACAGACAAACGTGGGATATTGTAATATGTACTAATAAATAAATAATATTCTAAACATAAAAATTAACCGTTTCAAAACAGATTCTATCGTTATTTGCAGACACGTGTTTTTAAAGCGGATCGTAGGCTATTTTATGGATAAGGTGTTTTTACACGCAATTGCGTTTGAGTGGTATATTTGATTTACAGCCTATTTTAAATTACATAGCATGTTCCGACAAATAACAGTTATTCCCATAGAAACTCCACATTATTCCGTAATGAAAATTTTTAGTACATATTCTAAGGGAGACGAGACTAAGTATTTGCTTAATAATCATATTTTCGCGTAAATAAGACCTCTAAGAACAGGTAATTATTGAATTTCTCTCAGTTACCTTATTAGTTACCAAAAGAGAAGACTATTTATTTAATTTATACCATAATAACCAGTCATGATTCTCAAAGTTTCTAAGTATTCATTTAATTTAGTTAGTACTTATAATATTGTATTTACTTGGTGGTAGGGCTTTGTGCAAGCCCGTCTGTGTAGGTACCACCCACTCATCAGATATTCTACCGCCAAATAACAGTACCTACTCTGTATTGTTGTGTTCCGGTTAGAAGGGTGAGTGAGCCAGTGTAATCACAGGCACAAGGGATATAACATCTTAGTTCCCAAGGTTGGTGGCGCATAGGTGGTGTAAGGAATGGTTAATATTTCTTACAGCCCTTGTCTATGGGCGGTGGTGACCACTTACCATCAGATGGCCCATATTCTCGTCCGCCAACCAATGACATAAAATATATATTATTAAAGTAAGCTAATTTATTAAAATATATTACAAAAACACCGGAATCATTTTGCATATAATAATGTCAGTGAGAGCCAGCGCATATCAAAACTATGATACGCAATTCTCGCAAACAATAGTGCAATCAATGTGGGCGTCAGCTATGGTGTTATTAATATATTCACGTAACAACGTACGTCTGACACACATAGCCTTTACTAAAACGATGTCAAATTAGAGACCCACTGTGTTATTATATAGTTTAGTAGAATATGTTTATGGTTCGAGTTTCTAGAGTTGACTTTTAAACTTTGTTATATAACAATTTTGCATTTTGTGAATGTAATATTATTTTTATGTATATGTGTGTAGTGAGTTAAATTTTATACCTACCTGTAATTTAAAATTATTGCCCGTCCTAAAGTCCTTCCCGCGTATTTTACCGATAACTTTAACGATAAAGCGGTCTGTTGCACCTCGTGTAAGTTTTGTATATCCATAAGTACATTTTAGTTTAAGTCTTGCTATAAAATAAACAACTTATAATTATTTATCGTCTTATATGTAAATTATTCGTATTTTTTTTAAAATTATTCTGTAAGAAGCAGTTGAGCAAAGGGGTAATTTGATGGTAATTGGTCATCTTTGCCCATAAATTATGCACTACATATAAAATATCACTTCTAATTATCTTTATCGCCAGTTAAATAGTAGGCATTCTACATCTAACCCAAACAAACATTGTCACTGTAAAAAAAAAAAAACATTTTTTACATCGCCAATTTTATGTCCCTTATGCCTGTGTAATGATTTTATTGCCTTTTGAAACCGGAACCGGAATACCAAGTCTAGCTATTTGGCGGTATAGTATGCAATAAGTGGGTGGTACAAATTGAGTACTCCAAAAAGTCAATCTGCTTGTACAAGTTTGAACCCAGGACCTTGATCCACTATCATC
Organism: Vanessa tameamea; assembly: GCF_037043105.1. Lineage (NCBI taxonomy): Eukaryota > Metazoa > Arthropoda > Insecta > Lepidoptera > Nymphalidae > Vanessa > Vanessa tameamea. Next base: position 2,663,648 of record NC_087333.1, read on the forward strand.
TTCGTTGTCAATGTTAACGTTTGTACAATGTTATTTGACGTTAAAATATCTCTATAAAAATTATAACATGTTTATTAATTCAATTAAAATCTAACGAACCGTCGTAAAGTATAATACGATTTACAGTAACGAGCTAAAATGAAGTATGCAATCTGCGCGTGCGCAGTGCATTTGACACATGAGCCAACATGGCCGCTGACAGATTCATTTGTCTCGTGATGTTCTATTTGTTCGTTGTTCTATTGTTTCTATTCAAAACAAGATAATCTTACAAGCTCTGAACATAGCGTAACTTTAAATTATTATTTATTAAATGAGCTACAAATTTATATGGTGTAAAAAATATATATTTATAATTAAACTTGTAAGTGTTATTTGAATTTTGAGGTACACATACCATTTTTCAATTAATTGGATTACGTAAATATTCTCGAGTGTATTTTACAAATAAATCATTGAAAAATAAATTCGTGTAGAATCTACTGTTTTAGATAATTATAGAATCGAAAAAAATAAATAGAGATATTTTAAGATCTGAATATATATCATCACATCTTCGTTTGTCTATGAAGTTAATCGACCGTTGCCCAGCTGTGGGATATTTACGACTTAAAACAAATATGTTTAGTTCAGATGGGTATTGTGTTTAATACATACTAGAAAAATCGGCAGACTTCCTGTATATATGTGTGTGTATTTTTCAACTGTCATGGCGATCGCTTGAGCTGATGAAATTGATGTGCTGCAATGCCATAGCGTAGCTACAATATAGTAGATAGTATAAAAAACTTCTCCTCGAAAAAATACATATATGTTCCAAAATGGTGGTAGGGCTTTGTGCATGCCTATCTGGGTAGGTACCACCCACTCATCGGATACTCTATTGCCAAACAGAAATATCTACTATTGCTGTGTTCCGGTTTAAAGTATGAGTGTGCCATTGTAACTACAGGGGGACATAACATCAAAGTTCCCGAGGTAAAATGGGCCAAATTTCATAATAATGAGCGTTAATACCGACGAAATAAATCCTTATTTACTTTAAAATGATTTATTACAATAACATTAAGATCATAAAAAAACATATTTGTTTTAACATTTAAATCAGTAATAATAATATTAAATTAAATATATCAATAAAAAATATACGTTTCGAAGATAGGACGTTGAACTATAAACGAATATTGTTTGGAAAGCGATAGTTTTGCAAAAGCAAATATTTGTGCAAACGATTATATCGATTATCGATATTTGACACATCGATAAGTTTATAACACAACATGTTTATCGAACTATTTAACATAAAACGGACACACCCACTTTTATGTGAACATCATAACCTTACATGTCGAAATATGAATTAACATCGAATGTCTTGTTATTTTTATAAATTTTTTGGTGTATGTTTAAATATATACTGTTATATGTGTTTGAGACGAATTTATTTATTTATTTATTCATCGGTACACAAACAGAATACAATCAGAACATATATCCAAATTACGGAAATTAAAAATTAATTATTTATTTTAAGTCTTAAATATCCCACAGCTGGGCAACGGCCGATGAACTTTATAGACAAACGAAGATGTGATGATATATATTCAGATCTTAAAATATCTCTATTTATTATCTCGATTCTGTATTTATCTAAAACAGTAGATTCTACACGAATTTATTTTTCAATGATTTATTTGTAAAATACACTCGGGAATATTTACGTAATCCAATTCATTGAAAAATGGTATGTGTATCTTAAAATTTAAATAACACTTACAAGTTTAATTATAAATATAATTTTTTTACACCATATATTAGAGAAATTTGCCGAATGAGCAAATGTCAACGCCGTCCATAGACATTGGCGCTGTAAGAAATATTAACCATTCTTAACATAGCTAATACGCCACCAATATTACGTAACTTTCTATAAAAACAATGGTTATTTATTATGATTAAGTCATAAAAAATAAAGAAGGACCTAACACGCTCGACATCGAAAATGATTTGCACATATGAAATCGATTTTGAAATACTCCCAATCGATTATTATGCAAATATCGATTATAGACAACGTACCTATTTATTATATAGAAATATGTAACACTTGCATGCACGATTGGTTCTCTATCGATGCGTTGTCTATGTTCGATAGATCGTGAAATAGTTATGAAACTGTTATTTATAGACTAGTATTTATGTAATAATAATTATATCAGATTTTTTCCTAATTATTCTAATTTAGAGATCCGTACGAGGAACCCTTAAAATTTAATTCGTTCCTTATTTTAATTACGTAGGATTAAACATGTAATCCTACCAATTTAAAGAGAACCCTCTGAATGATCAGTGTAAAATAATGTAAGTACAGGCACAGGATCACATGATATCTTAGTTTCGAAGGTGGTTGGGGATTGGCGGTGTTAGGGATCGTTGTTGTTTCTTTCTGCGCCAAAATGAAGTACTTGCAATTATTAGTACATTAATGAAAAAAAATAAGTTATAACTTATTTATTTTTTATAAATATATACGTACTCTAAAATATTTTTATATAACATAATTAGAACCGCACCTTTGACTTATTACAAGCCAATGTATAGTTAATCACTTAGAAATTATATCTAAATAATTAACTACTTACTTTTGTACTATTAGGATAAAGTTTGCAAGTTAAAGTAAAATTAAACCATTTTACTTACTCCAACCAAAAGAAAATAAACGACGAATAAAACACAAAGATTTAACATTGACAGATAGCAGAAGCCATCTTGAATAACGGTCGCAGATAACAAATATCAAAATTGGAACTTCGCTTTATCTAAGGCCTTGTATTAAGTGGCCAGTGCGCGTGTACAAAACCTCTTTGCTTCAACCTTTGAGAATAATGCTCAAGAATTCGTTGAAAAACTCACAGGATATCGTGCTTTATCCTCAATGGAATAAAGACCAGTCTCCTATAAACTCAGGTTCTAGTACGGAGAAAGCTCTCTGATGTACAGTCCAAGGGTTTGATAAGTATACTTCCCCGTTTCGGGCAATGCAAATTATTATCACAATTGTGACCTGACTTTTGTGGGCGTTGTATAATCGTTATTTATAGAAACTATCGATTGTGATCGTGGGCATAAATTATTGGTTCGATTCCTGGATTTTAAAAGATATTTCGTTGCCTCATCGATGTAGTTAGAATGTAGACATGCATTTATGTCTTCGCCAGTTAATATCAGTAACGTTAGACAATACTAAGAAGTTTCCAGGTGATAATTGTTTGATGAATAATACTAGATTACTTTTATGACTTTGATTATCGGAGATGTTACTTTATGTAAACACTTCACCTGTGATGATATACTTTTAGAACTCATCTCGTATCTCACTCGTAAAAAATTTAAAATCGCAGCTCCGTAATATTGATTCATTCTTTATTGATGTCGCATATTATTAGCTGATATAAGACGACAGAAAAACCCAATATTTTTTTATTTGCCCAACCGTAGACTTGAACACAGAACTTCGAGATCTGCGATATAAGCCACTAGACCAAAGAGGCAATCAATGTTTTTACTTTTAGCGTAAAGTAATAAGTACACTATAACCTTAATTAATATCTAGATATTTTCACACCGGACTAAAAGCTCTTGAAGTTATTAATAAGACTTTAATGAAATCATAACAACCCTTAAAACATATTCGTTTTAATTTATACAATAAAATTTTAAATTGTTAAACTATATCGTGAAAGAAATGTTAATTTGAAGCTCTTAAAAATACTGATATTAGACCAGTTCATATTATAAAAAAGTCCCCTCGCCTCGTCTCTCTGTTTGTCCGACTAAACGAGATAAACTTTTTTTTTTATGTAATGTAAACGGACCGGCAAATAGCCACCTGATGTTAAGTGGTCACCACCGCCAATAGACATTGGCGCTGTTAGAAATATTAACCATCCCTTACTTCGCCAATGCGCCACCAACCTTGGGGACTAAGATGTTATGTCCTTTGTGCCTATAGTGTAGACACGACATGTTGGTTCCCAAGGTTGGTGGCGCATTGGTGATGTAAGGAATGGTTAATATTTCTTACAGCGCCGTTGTCTATAGGCGGTGGTGTCACTTACCACCAGGTGGCTCATTTGCCCGTCTGCATACCAATATCATAAAACAACATTAAATAAGTTTCAGTATTAAACCTCAAGCTTTTAACTTGTGAAGACAAGAATAGAAATATTAGGTTGTATCTTTAGAACTCACTCGCAATAAGAATAACACACACAGACAATATAGAAAGAAACGTTTATCTTTCATAAAAATCGTAGACAGAGGTATCCATTAGTTACATTAAACATATTGAGTAATTCCTCTACGGAACCCACACAGTAAGGAATGCGTAGGTTTTGAAGTGCTAATTCAATAAAATGATAGTGACTATGATTTAAACGAAGAGCGAAATAGAGGGAACGCGTTTTATACGATTTTAGTTTTTCTACTAATGTCATTAAGTGTGATATTTAACAATCAACTTCCAAAACTGAAAAAGTATCCTACCATAGCATTTCAATATAAAACTTAAGACATATACGCTCTACGTCATAGTGGGATGCCTTGGGATTACTTATACATATATAATTATATACTATTGTAAACATATCGTCATAGGAAAGGAGGAAACATTGAAGCGTTGAAATGGTACTTTCGGAAAATGAGGTTTTATGATAAGTTAATAGGGCTTTTATTTTCGTATGAAATCCGACATTCGTTAAGACATTATTCGTTAAGACATTTCGATTCTGCATAGCAATGATCTTTCATTGCAATTAAAACATAGTTAATATTAATAAATAGTTATATACAGTAATAACACTAATTACAATAATTGTAAATAAATAAATTAAATAATTACAGATATACCACATAATTTATTATTAATCCGTATTGTGTTATCAAACCAAGACTATATATGTATATTGTGTCTTAAACCATTAGAACAGACCCCAAAAATATTCGAGACTTCAAATACGTCTCGAATTCCAGCCAATTTACAAAATCTAGTAAAGCACGGATAGCTGATATCCGGTTCGAGCGGGTGAATGACCTTCTTTCGTACAAAAGATCTGCTTGGATACTGCGCACGCGCGGCCTTATCAGTTACCGCGGTAATCTAGACCGAAGATCCCTATAGGAGATAATGTTACAGTTAGGTAAACTGGAAGTGGGCTAATTACAATTTGGAGTATGTATGGAATTTAGTTCGGTGTTTTAGAAGACATTTAACAGAATTTTCTGGAACGAAAATTTAATGTGTCAATACTGATAATGGTCTTAGTTGTAATTATGTCTAACCTCTTAATTTGAATCGGTAAAGTAAGTAAAGAACATATCAAATATCGTGAGCTAATGCTGTCAAATTAGATATCAAAATCATATCAATAAAATAAAATTTTAAACAAAAAAGTTGACTTTAAATACAAGACTGAGAAAATAAATTATAAATAAAATTCCATAAAAAAAACATCCTGTTTTTGTTTCCCTTAAATGTAAAAAAAAAAAAAATATTTTCACAAATGACGAGTTCTTTTCGAGTCGATTAAAAAGTGGCCTTAGCCTATCAATGCGACTTATACAGGCTGATATTTTTCCTTTATATTATGACTACATTACAAAAGACACACTGTCGACAGCGTCTTACACTGACGTAAATATAGAAATAAATATTTATTTATTTGTAATGTAATGTAAACAATTATCCGAGATAACTTTCGTGCCATCTATTATGCTGACGGTACCTAATATACCAGACCATCACGCACGTACCAACAATAACTGTTCAAAGTTTTGACTCGAGTCAGAGAACGATGAGTATATAATGATAAAAAACAAACATATATTTATAAACTAGATAAAAGTATTTGAAATAGAAAGTAATGTAACATTATTGTCGTAAATTTTATAATAAATAGAATACTAATCAACATTATTCTATTATAAATATAATGTGTTTTTTAAAGTATTGAAAATGCAAAACGCGATGCGTCGCTTATGAGATATTTTTATTTGTCCAGATATACTTAGTCTTTTTTCCTTAAGGGTTTTTAATTTAATGTCATTTAACAGATAAGATTTTTTTTTATGTATGGGATACAAGTCGCTTGTGAAATGACGTCCGGCAGAGAAGTATGGAAGAAGAAGACACGCTGCGCCGATCTCGAGTATAATTTTGATACGGGCAGGAGGATGATGACTAGTCGCTTGTTGAAATCTTCTAGTTCATGCTTCATGTCAAGTTCAATCAAATTCGGGTTTGTTTTGACATAGACAATCAGACAGAGTTAATTTGGCATTTATAATTACCTTTTTTTCTCTCTGGAAAAACGCATTACGAGTTTCCATTCTTCAAACCATGTATGTTTGACGGTTGACCTGTCTTGTAATATTTGCTAATATTTTATCACACAAAGCAATATTTCTGCTCAAACAGTGGAGTGCCGCCTTAATAGGTAATAGTTGAGCAGAGACAAGACATCGCGCATACGACCCGTGTTGTCTGGTATCTGTGGCGGCTGGCCTACATAACATAATCATTATATGATTGGGAAAAGCTGCATTCTTCAGCCAATTACACGTGCATAACGTATTATATGCATAATTTATAAAGTAATAAATGCATGCGAAATGAATAATTAAATAGATATGTAAATAAAAATGAAAAAAATATTTGTCTATGAATAAACAATTATTTATTGTAATTTGGGGAAATAAAGTCTCGAATTGAAATGATGATAATGTCCTCTTGACCACCATCGCTCGTATCACAGTGCTTAATTCCTATAAGTATTCTTATTATACAATGGGACGAAAATCCAACACGAACAGGGCCCCAGTATTACTAGCAAAGTGTCAGTTGCCTGCCTTTAAATACTAAACAAATATTCGTTGACGTTCAGCTGTTTCCAAATCTACAAACGCAAAGATGCAGCTGCGGTTCCGTTAAAGTTAGATCGGCATATTATACGGATCATATCGTTACCTATATGAATTAGTAGACTTGATCTTCAGTTACGATTAAGCTGAGATATCGTTTACTGGTTACAAGTTGTCGCCAGCGGATTTAGGGGTTGATCGTCAGGTTTTAGATATAAAAAGTAGTCTATGTTCTTCCTTGAGGTTCAAGCTGGCTTCATAATAAATTTCATAAAACTTGTTTCAGTAAATTGACCATGAAAGAGTAACAGACATACAGACTGACGGATAGACAGAGTTAATTTCGCATTTCTCATATTTGTATAGATAATTATTTATTAAAGAGTCGCACATCGCAATAAGACATTTAACGATAATTTTCTGAGGAGATTTTTGAATTCGGTACGTCTCGCTACTCAATGAGATGCGACGAAACCTTCGGCAAACATTCACGTAGACACGACTGAGTTAATAGATTCTCGTTGTAATTATTTCTACTCCAACTTACAGCAATGGACGGTGTCTGGCGGTATAGGTTGTGTCGTATTGCCTTCTAATCGAATCAACAGAGTGGGCATCGAGTGTACACTTTACAAGTGGTTCCCGCACTTAAGTTTTTGGAGATGTGTTTCGGTTTCCCATGACCATGGTTTTGGTTGAGGAGCTGGATTTGATGTACTGTGTCATTGATGTTTGCGAGGATTAAATTGAAAAGTTTTATGTACAATACGATTTTTGACTTATATCAAGAATGTCGAATATCTATGATAATATTTAGTATAAAAATTTGCTTCATACAATCCTAAACTTGATAAAACCCTATACATTTATTTCCATAAAGTTGTATTTATATAATGTTACGCTATATTACTTAACTAAAGCATAAAAGTAAGGAGTAACGACCTTTCTGAAGATACAATGTGCACCAGATAATCCTAATCTATGAGGAATCACGCGAAGCCCAGTACAATAAATAACCTGACTAACTTGTCTCAGTCCGCAGTTATGCGAAACAACGAACTGAATACCATTTACACTCCACGACATGTCGTACTCACTGCAACAATAAAAATAAAATAAAAACGTACCAAACTTAACAGCATGTAAATATCGTCTGCTCTCTTCTTAAAGTGAAGGTTTGGGCTTATTAGATCACACTTCAATTTTGTAACAACTATCATAATTAACACCCACTAAACACATGGAATCTCAGTCGTCTTGGCTAGAATTTGACCTTGCGATTTTCGATTGACGTGAGCAATTTGGGCTAGAGAAACATAACATCATAAGTATAGTAAATATAGCCAAAAAAAATTAGAATATTTTTCAATATATTTCAGTTCAGCAATTAATAATAATAAATATGATTATTTTGCAAAAGCGTTGTTGTCTATAAACAGTTGTACTTTATTACTAATAACTCTCTGTATTTAGATAACAAACGATTTCGACATTTTCAGTACCTAAAGCACAATAAAAACAATTATAGTAATATATAATTTCAATCCAGAAACTTATCAATAAATGGCAAACCCGTAAAATGTCCATACGATATTAAAATCGTTTCGTCCATTGTAAAGGGGCTTCCATAACAATCTGACATTCACAGTGGCTTGCATAAGTATTGCGTTGAAATAATCCGTCAGACGTTTGGTATAAAGAGCTCGCTGTAAACAATATATATAAAATTATATTTTTCATACATCGTTTCATTGAGTGTCAGTGCAAAATCACCCTTGTTTCTCTTTATTATTTCAACATAGTTATATCACATATCAATACAAAGATATACTTATAAAATTGTTTGTTACGTTGAGTATTAACTCACAGTCCATACTGAGTCCTAGGGGAAAGGAGGCGGCTAATTTTGTTTGAATTTTTCCCGTAAGTCGGAACGAGATCAGTACTTGTAAATTGTATAAATTCTATATTTAATAAATTAATTTGAAGTTATATTCCACTGTTAGACAAAAAGCTCTTCCCCTATACAGGTAAAGGTTTGTAACTCGATTAACCAATTCAGCAACTATAAGGTGTATTTACACCATTGAAGAATATTATATCAAACATATATACGACATGATGTTCGGTGTTCGTTTGTCGCTGATCAGGAGATAAATAAAATGAGTAGTCTTCATGAGTAATGTGAAGACTACCCGGCGTTTGATCCCACAATCTTCAGTTAATTTACTTGGTTGTATGACTACGTAAGACCCTCTGGGTAGATATAACACACATATTATTCTACCGTCAAACAGAAATTATAGTTAGTATTGTTGTGTTCCAGTTTAAAAGTCGAGTGAGCCAGTGTAACTTCAGTCTCAAGGGACAAAACCTCTTAGTGCCCAAGTGGTGAATTTTTAATATTTCTTATAGGGCAAATTTTTATATATTGAGGTGACCACTAACCATCAATTACCAGCCCACCATCCAATATTAAAAAAAAAGAAAAATTCTCATCATCCAGCTACTCTGCCATCCTTACACTGCACCACAACTAACCCGTTTTACGGAGAAGCGTTTTCGTGTTAGCTAAAGTGTGTCTGATGTTTATTTAAAGTGCCTTGTACGGCTGCAGAGCGTAAGATCGCGGGTTCGGATCCCGGTTTAAGTTTCATGGGCCACAATTTTTACCAATAGTATATTTTTATATTATTACACGTCTGAGGATTTTTTACACGCATAAAAATGCAAATTATTTCCCCCCTTTTTACGCCTATCCTATCGTATCTTCAACAATATTGCACTATAAATACTATTAAGAAAAATTCACGTAATTAATGCAAAACAAATAATATAACCAAACTGTACGCACCTTCAGAATCTTGCGCTATAAATGAATTACGAAACAAACCAACGTGCACTTTATTCGGCTTTTAGATGTTTGTAGTAAAAAAGGAGGAATTAATTTTTAATTTGAGTTTTTCGGTTGGTATAAAAATAAAGTACTGCAGGAAATTGGCGTAAAGTTTAACAGCTGTTTTTAAATGCAAATGAAGAGATTAAAGCCATTTCCAGTTAACTGAGAATGAATTAACCTACACCCACTTCATTGGCCTACGTAGACTGACCGGCTATGGCCTACAGATAATCTTGGGGTAATGGCCGAATTTTATATATATTAGTTTATTAGAAATTGAACGGCTATTAAGCCTATACACATATAGTTTTAAAAAACTGACATTGTGACATGACATATTATTTTACAAGTGTTATTAATCTAAAATGTATCATAAATTAACATATAATTAAAAACAATTTTGTCGTATTAAAAAAATATATGTTTCGAATTAATTACTACCGGCGCGAGCTACGAAAAATAAACTGCTCGGACAAGAGCAGGTACAAGTAAAAACATTTGTAAAAGGTGCTGATTTTAAATCGTATAGGTTTCCTCCTGAAAACCTTTACTGAATTGGTAATCTCGAAGATAATTGTATATCATCACGTTATTTTAAAACTAAAAAACATCTAATCTGTGACTTATGTATATTAAAAAACGGAGGACATATCTGATGTCCTCTGTAACATCTTATACACAGCCTATTTAAAAATACATTCCACCAAACAATTCGCTTCCTTCTATAATTAACTTAACAAACATTTCTTACTAAACATGAATGTAAAAAATCTCTAATAGACTGATAAAAGACTAAAACTCTCTTACAAACTATTTAATCTAAACAGCGTGTTTGTATCAAGATCATGCTTTTTTCAGTCTGAATTGTTTCCGACCACATGTAATCGCTCCTACACTCATGCACATGTGTGAAAATAGGGCCCCTAAGCACAGGTACTTTATCTAAGTTTGTGTTGAAAATTTTCTGTACATGTCATGAATATATTATTATTGTAATCATGTTAAATGTTGATTAATATAGCTATAATTATTTTGTTATTATTTTAAATCAATTAATTATTATTATTAACAATTAACTGTTTACATAGTTACCTTTGTCTATAGTGTCGCCCGCGGCTTCGTTTGCCTTTTAGGAGTTGGAAAAAGTAGCCCGTCTCTCCTGGAGTTCCATCTAGCTGCATATGAAATTTCATCAAATTCCTTTCGGTGGTTTGGCCGTGACAACGTAACAAACAGTCAGATAGAGTTTATTTCGCATTTATAATAGTTTAGTATAGATAAATTAACGTTTGTACAATCAAGCGCTTCCTTCAATAACCTGTTTACATAAAGGTTGTCTGTAAGGGAAGTGATTTCACTTTTATATCATACTTTTGTAAGGTATACAATAATGGATATCTTTATTTATCAAGAATCAAACTATAATTACAGAAACGATATAACAATCGAAAACTTGAACGTTAAAGCGCCCTTGACGTAAGCTGTTGTCCTTGGAGGTCGTCCGCATCGGGCCACGGTTTGAAAAACCATAAAAATTCACCATAATACGCCGAGCGATTCAAAAATACAGAGTAGCTAAGCACAGAGATGTAATTTTTTATAAAGTTAAAGCGATTTGAACCTACAAGGTAATTTAAAGACGAACTTGAGAATTCTTTATCGAATATTAAATTCTTTATAAAAAAATTCAAATAAATCAAATTTGAAATATTTTTTCTTTATGTGATATCCTAATTAATTTTTAAATAATTATTAGACATATCAGTTTTACTACAGAAATTACGTCTAGAAGCGTGGATAAGCTATGATTAGTTTGAAAGTAGTAGTTACGCTGTTTTAAAATAATTATCATTTATATAATTATTAATTAACACATATTATACCGAATTAGTCTGAAGTAACTGCTACGCGTCTTGCTAGTATCAAAATTGAATAAAGTACAATTGTAGTTTGATTAGAGTATTATATTACTCTGTTAGCGAGTAAAATTGATCTTTTTTACATTTCTCATGACATAATATACCAAAGCATTAAACAGAGGACAATTTCTTCTTCAGTGATGACGTAACACATAGACTTGGCACTTCGTTTCCACAATAGTCTATTAAATGGTATTTATAATGCACGTATCCCTCAGAATTATTTAACCTATACACACGCTCGGGACGTCGATAGTAAAAGTATTCGTGAAGGAAAATAATTTTCTCTATGCTTTATCTGCTCTGTATCAATGAGAGTGCCTGTCTGAACTTTTTGCTCGTCCTCCGGCTAACAGCCGCGTTATGCGCCAGACACGCCCGCCAGCGCCATCTTGCGTCGAGCTATTGATGATAATTTATTTTAAAATATAATTTTAAAATAAAAAAAATGACAAATAATATTAAATATTATTATGCCTTTTAAATCAAAATCCATTACTCTGTGCCTACGAAAGGTTCTAAATTGAACGATTTTATTTTGTTTGAAGGAAGTCTAGCATTAACGTTGATGATATTCTAAAAGGTAAAAACATATTATTTTTCTGTTTATAACTTGTTTAATATGAAAATAGACATTTTCGACTTGTCTTTGAACGTTGTACTAACATTACGATACTAATTAAATCAAACAGTATCACACTTAGATAGAACTGGATTAACCATGTTAGGGCCCCATGCGCGTCTCGGGGCCCGTATACCCTTTTCTAGCTTCTTAACGCAACGCAATTTTAGTAATATTTACGATGTTTTTTTACTACATCGATATACGAAGATGCCATCATCATATTCAAATAAAAGAAATATTTTATTTGAATAATTTCATTAATAATGAATATATTAAAACCATGTTTCCCAATTTTTGATCTACATAGGGGGCCTGGTACTGGCCTCTAGGCAGTTGTCTATACTGTAAAGGAACGGCCCTGGTCTTAGATAAAAGTCTTAGATAAAAAAAAAAACAGTTAACTCCATCTAGCGTTGAATAGCGTCGAGTTTTTACACAAAAATATTTTTTTATACTTTCCACCATTATTATTAAACTAGCGGCTCTGCGTGGCTTCACTCGCGTTAAGCCTTACTGCTTCGGTCCCGGGGGTCTTTGCACGAACAATCCTTATGAATGGGGCTATCAAGTGCAAAAATATTGCTTAGGTACACGTCAGAGGTACAGAAAACGCGTATAAAGCCGAGAGCGGAAACTACTATTTAATATTTAAAGCCTAAAACATATATTTCTAACCATCGCAACGAAAAACATCTTTCCAGAAGAATTCAACCCAGAGATTATTTAATTCATTTTTAAAATAGATAAATGCAAATCTATTATTTAGATTTAGATAAAATATTATCATAGTTTCGCTATAACAATACACAGACGGTAAACGTCTCGCATATAAAGATATAAATCGTGATTTTAAAACAATGTAAAACATTTATAAGTCTGGTAACACCTGCTAAAGAGTAACTACTAACAAGTTTACATACGTATTAGCATTCAGCGGGCAAATGCGAAAAGAAGGGAATGTGATAAAACCGGATAGGGTTTAACTCTGCGACCTTTGTCACAAACGGCCTTTATAGGGTTGGAATACTTATTTATTTAAAAATATTATTATTTTACACTAAAAAGATAAACTTCGTAACATTCTCTGATATGTATATCAATTAATGTACACAACATTTACAAATTTTAAAATATTTTATTATTATATAATACTACTTGCCTGCCTGGCGCCTGCGGCTATGTTCGCTTTTTAGGGGCTTGGTTGTGTGTGTTAGGCAAAATGTAGCCTAACACACACAACCAAGTCCTTCCGTGGAGTTCAAGTTTGCTTCATACCAAATTTCATCTGAAAAAAAGGAATTACTCATATGAATAAAGTTTGTTTAAAGCTGGTCTAATTATGTTTTAATTTTTGGAATTTATCCAAAAATTATATGAATATTCAATAATTTCATTGAACCTGTAATTAGTAGAACATATTCTATACTGCCACTTTTTTTTATTTTTTTTGATGACGGACTATTTCCTTAAATAAACATTTTATTATTATTCTTAATGTGTGAGTACGATGCACTCACTAACTACGGTACCGTAATGCTACATTTTTTAAATTTCACTGTAACTGTGGTGGTGGTGATTCTCGAAGTGTAAGGAATAGTGTCACCGATTCCTTGTGTGTGTGTGTGTATGGGGGGGATGTATATTTAGAAGTAGCCAATTACAAAACGGCCCTTTGACCCATTTCCTCGTTTGTTTTCCACTTGAGTATAAGTAACAAATCATATTTCTTGAAAAAGGATAACTTAGCAAATTTTTTAAGGCCGTAACATATCGTGTGGGTGGCCGCTCATTGAAATATGTAAGAGTGGTTTATATATCATACAGTGTCGGTGTCTATGGACATTAGTGTTCTTAATTGTCTATGGTTTTATTAAAATGCTAAAATGAATTGGACAATTTCATTGAAACCTTGCTTAAAGTTAAGCGGTTTTACCGATAATCCAAAGGGAATCATAACGGGGCGTCTAAATGATGTTTATGTCTTAATAGACGTATTGTAATAAACCATAAATACTTACTTTAACTTAGTTACGTTTCTTATTTTAACTTAGTACAATATATATATGTATCTTAGGTAACTATTTGAACCCTTTTTTTTCCCACAGGGAATTTTAATTGGGGTCATTTAGACGTTACAAATAACAGTACTTTTTAGTTTTTATATTTTTATTTTAATAATTATATTTAATGTCAAAGTATATATTAAGTTAACAACCCGTGTATAACGACCACTCGTGTTTCTAAGAAACGCAAGGGACCATTGTTTAACATGTAAGTACATGTAATTGTTCTCTTTTTGCTCGGAGAAAGTTGATTGATCTTGTCTGTTCGTTCATATTTTGTTGACTTTAAATTACATACTTTTTAACAGCTGTAGATATACCGAGCTTCGTCTTCTTCTTTCGTATGATAAACTAACGATGACAGAAAGAGATGAAATGATGTTTACATAGGGGTGTCTTGCCCACCCATATCCACGCTATATTATATGATGTTCATTGATTATATCCTCCTGACGGGTTTCGGACTCGGCGAAGATTCTCAAGCAAGACGAGACATTCGTATATTATTGTGCATAAGTGTGAGTCCTAACCAAATTCTCTTCTCGTTTCTTATTTCACTCACTAGTACTCATAATCCGTTTGACTCACTAATACTCATAATCCGTTTGACTCACTAATACTCAAAATCCGACACGAGCGAAAACTCTTCGAACTCTCACACCGCGCTGCTATCCGGTCGTTTTTGGGTAAACTACGAGTACGAGCCGTTAAAGTCATTCTCAACGATAATACTTGTCACTTCGAAACTTAGGAAAAGTTTTTTATAGGGACTTCTTGCATATAGTACCCGTACATTGGTGGTTTGAACATATTATACCTATGTGTGTATTGTCTTCTGAAATAATTACATTAGTTCTTTATACAAAAATTATAAATTATTTTTTTTTTTTTTTCTAGGTTGGTTTTCGGTATGCGGCTGTCGTGGTGGAGCTCTTGCGACGGCACGGGGTTCCATCGCGGCTCTCCTGCGCAGCCGAGCCTTTGCCCTCGTGTCCCCTCGTGCTATCTCCGCCTACCGAGCGAGACCAGCATCTGGTAAGAAACACTAACAAAGAATGAAACCTATACTGAAATAGATAGTCATTATATTAGTTATAATGACTGTCTATTTCAGTATAGGATCACAATAATAAAGCTATACAGAACTCCATTCCCTGAACCATCTATCAGTTTTTCATCAGTGATACACTATAACAATAAATTGGTGCGATTCTCTAAGATTTCATTTCGTATCTCATTCGTGAAATGTTGACAACCGAATTACGGTGATAAGCCATTTTGATACGTGTATCCTATAAATTTTATAATTATTATATTCAATGTCGCTGATATTCTGACATTTCACGCTCGTGTTTTGCGGTGAGTTACGACTTTCGAGTTTCTT
Source organism: Vanessa tameamea (assembly GCF_037043105.1). Classification (NCBI taxonomy): domain Eukaryota; kingdom Metazoa; phylum Arthropoda; class Insecta; order Lepidoptera; family Nymphalidae; genus Vanessa; species Vanessa tameamea. Next base: position 2,679,456 of record NC_087333.1, read on the forward strand.
ACAGCATACTTCCACAGATGGCATAACTTTCTGACAGCGGAGTTTGATTTTAAAGAAAAACAATTTTTTTTATTTAAAATTAAATTTAACTCCGATATCTAACGTGTATTATAAATTGATGTAACGATAGTGTTTTTAATTATGTTATTCATAAGCGATATTCATATATATATATACATTTTTTTTTAAACATTTTCCTACGTTTCTAAAAGAGATAATTTCAAACAGAATACAATAAGGTGTCAATAATAAATTATTATAATTTCCTCAGAGAGTGGTCGAGTGGGCGCGCAGTACGAGCGGGCGGCGGCGCGGCCGGGCACGCCGCTGAGGCTAGCCGGTGTTTTCGCGGACGGCAGTAAAGCGAAGGCTCCAAAGTACGCGCAGCTCATCGACCCGCAGGGGAACGTAAGTTTTACATAAGATTTCATAATACTTTACCGACTCGATATGGCCTACTGGTCTGAACACGTGAATCTTAATCGAAGATTCCAGATTAGGCACTCATTTAACATGTATTAAATTTTTGCCATCTCGTTTCTGGCGGTGAAGAGCAACATTGACAAAATCTGCATGTGTCGGATGGAAATTAGACACATCACTTACCAATACGGGTTGGGATGTGGGGGAAGCTTCTAACCATATGCTCCAAATTGTCTTAATTATATTGTATGTTTTATAATTATTATCTATATATATAAAAACTATTTGGTTAAATGCAACTTCGTCTCATAGAAATAAAAGGTGTTGTTAAATTTAACTTTCAAGGTAAATATATTGTCTACGTTTGTATCCGCCTAACTTCGTGTATTCCATACATAATTCCGTTCATGTATTTAAATCTAATACGTCTGTTTAAGTATATCAAACTCTAAATGTCTCGGTACATAAATATTGAAGAGAAAATTTGCTATGGCAACAATTTTCTTACAAAATTTTATAAAAGGCAATTTACTTTTTCTTGTTTTTAAAAAGAATATTCTGTCAATACAATTGAGGTTAATTAATATTTGTACACGAGTTTTATTGAAACTTTATAATTATAATTTTAGGCATAATGTACACATCCTAGGTGAAAATTAAAAAAGAAAATACTTTTTTCGTTTCCATGTTCAAAATATCACTAGAACTTCTAATAATAATAATCAGATGGAAAATTAGTATTTATAAAATCTTTATAACATTGCTATAGCTATGAGAAAAAAGGATCTAATTGATTATTAATTAATGCAATGCGTGCGATCTTCAAGAATATCATGTTACAAAACGCAGCTATAATAAAACTTTTACGACATGAAACATAGTCTGCTGTGGTTATTTATAAAGAATAAAATATTTATTATCATAATTATACACCGGCATTTTTTGGTATGTTTTTAAAATGAAATATAAATCATTATAAATTCGTAATATTTGCTAGACATGCTAAGTTATAAGTTAATTAAGTTATTTGTATATTCAGTTATTGAAACTTTTGCATCGGTAAATTTTAACTGTTTTCAATGGTTCATTATTACCTGCCTCGTTGGTCTGCTAATATCCATATTTGGTTTTTCTGTTAATGTCATTTCTACGTGTCTCGGAAGGCACTTTGCACTAAAGCCTTTATTTGCGTACACAGAAAGGCAAAACGTAAGAGTATAATGCTACGGGAATAGTATTTGCTACTGTGTTTGCACACACAATTTATAATACCTTCTGCGCAGCTGTGGCTTATATTAATCGGTCAGGAGGATCATTCTTAGGTAAATAAAACAAAATATCTTTTTTTTTATAGTTTATGCTACTACACACATAACTTTTTTACTGTATAAATTTTATTATTTATATTATACTAGTTGAATCTGCGCCTTCACGCAAACGCACAAACCGCTAACCTCCATTTAGCCCCATCGAGGAGTGAATTAAAAAAGGTCCTTTCCCGGGACTCAAACTGTCGATACACGAAATTTTAACTAAATCGGTTCAACGGTTTAAGCTTTAAGAGGTAACAGACAGACTTACTTAAGCATTTATAATATTAGTATAGATAATATACACTATATTAATCAGAAAGAACAATGATTAATTTATTTTCAATTTTGTTTAAATTGTACGAAGGAAATTGTTGTTCCGTAAGTGGGTATCATGACAACACTGTTGTAAAATGTTTTCCCGGAGCATTCTGCATAACATTCCGCCGTTAACCGTGCGAAGACTGGGCGAATTACTTGTTAAAGTCTAATATTATTATCACGAGAACGTGAAGCCGCGGGCGGGTCCAGAAAATAAAAACAAGAAATGTGTTTCTATCAAGTATAAACACGGTGCACGCGAGATGCACTTTATTGCTGAAATAATATCGATTAATCAACCACATCACGAGAACGTCGAACAATGCAAAGCGAAAAAATCGATTCGCCTCTAATATTGGTTCTCGATTATTATTCGATTCCTCGATATAGACGAATCGCTTTTATAAGTATAATTTGCTAAGAATCGTATAATGTTTCTTAGAAATTATATAATTTTGTATTTTCTAAAAAAAAGTAATTTGAATAAAATGGATTTATAAATGTTAATAGAAACGGCTGGATCGACATATTGTTTTGATTGGATAACACTATATACTTATATCTTTATTCTACTGAGTTGGTTTATATATTTTAATCGTTCTAAATCATGTAGTTAACTAATAATCGGGAAAAACTATGTTAATTAGACAGGCATACATTTTTCATGGGTTTTGATTTGTTTCTCATTCATGTCAACTGAATTCGATGACGTGTAGTGCGTTATATTTATACATATAAATCTTCTGCACGTTTGTATGACTGAACTCCTCCTAAACGGTTGGAGCGATTTCGATATAAATTGAGGATGAAACTGCAGTTGGAAAGTAAATAAAATTATTATTTCATCCGGACGAAGTCGGGACGGGCCGCTAGTATTGATGAAATGTAAGCAAACTTTAAATTTATTGAAACCGGAATAAATACATAGGCGCGAAAACATAGAATCTCTTTTTTTGTTGGAAGCTGATTATTTTTTAAATATACTATTAATTATATACATATATTATAAGATATTTTAATATCATATAATAATAAATCACACTGATAGGATTAACACTGTAGGATAGACGGATAGATCAGTGAGGATAATTTAAATAAAATTAAAATTACAATTCCATTTAACGTTAACACACACACATCAAACACAGTCAAAAAATGTACTCAATTGTTTCTCATTCTAATATCATAATTGCACACTTGCTCTAGCAAGCACGTTTGATTGATGCGTTTTGGTTTTGATTAATCAAACGTATAGTAACATTCGTTTTCGTTTGTGTAAAGAGAGGCTGTCGTAAAACGTAGCCATATACTTCCTTAGGGCTTAAGCTTGCTTCATAACAATTATCATCAAAATCGGCTTAGCATTTCAGCCGTGACAACGTAAGAGACATACGTACAATACCAGTATATACAAGTAATGTATTATATATGTTACTGTAAAAGCTCGAACTAAGGTAAATCTTAAGATTTTCCAGTAAAACCTAAGATTTACCGACATGAGTTGGTAAATGTAAGTATTTACTATAAAGGGACGACTTTTTCGAACTTTTACCGTTCCACCCTAACCTAACCTAACATGTAAATCCTAAGATTTACCAAGTGAATGATGGTAAAAGTTCGAATCCCAAAGTTTTATGGACATTTACCATTCATAATCGGTAAATCTTAGGTTTTACTGGAAAATCTTAAGAATTACCTTAGTTCGAGCTTTTACAGTAACAAATATACTGGTATTGTATATATAAACCGTATCGCCGTATGTCGGTTTACAAAACTTCACAATTGAAATACGAAGTGAATTATCAAAGAAAAACTATGTATGCCTAGTGCGTGTTTTGCAAAATGACTCGTATTAATATTACTTTTCGAATTGCTAAAATTGCTACCAAAACTCGCAAAATATTAGTAACAACCAATCACGAGCTATAACGTTGTCACTTTCGAATGTTAATCGATGTTCGTTAACGGCGAAGTAAAAGATATTTTGTATTTTAACTTATGTTTCCGATTTCAGTCACTAGATGGCGCTGTTTTGATTACACGCGACAAACGTCGACGCTATCGAATAAGCAAAAAAACTCGCACTCGACACACTAATTTTTTAAATGTCGAATCACTATGTCGTGTATGATTTGTATCGTGCTTAGCTTTAGTTTATTTGTGTTTCCGGCCACCTGTTTTATTACGTATTATTTGTTTATTTTAATGCATATATTTATTTGTCAAAAAACTGATTACATTAAATAAGATTTAAATTTCGAATTGAATGTAAATAGGCTCTATGTTCATTATTCTTATATACTTTACATATAAACCCATTACCTTCGCGCTGGTCGTAACCGAGGTGCTTTATGTAAAAGCTTCATTATTATAAAATAGCATTACACGAGACCGTCCACCATTTACAATGAAATTAAAAAGAATTACATCCTTACACTGGAAAGAACATTAAGTACTCTTTGTCTATTTTCCTTCGACAACCCATAGTAACGCACAGCAGGACTTCGACAGTAAAGATCTAGCAGAATTAAATCAATCGCCAGTCAAGCAAAAATCAACTCTATTTCATAGTACAAAAGGTTTATATACACAGCAAAATGAAGTAAAGAATTCGTTACAGGACTAACTTATGAACAATTGAAAACAATAAAATGAACTTTATAGCTATTGTAATAGGGATTATGGCGTCTGGATGTACAGTCCGTTTGTACATTTCTGCTGTGTGAGGGCAGTGTCCTCGGTGAACCGTGTTGCTAGGACGATGGAATAGGGCTGTCACGTTTTATTTTATTATATTTATTTTTTTACTTAAGGAAAACAAGGGACGCTTTGAAAACGTATATATTATAAGAATAAATTAATAATTTTTCTTTTATTTTTAAGTTAATTCACGCACAATACAGAAAAATTTTAAGAAATAAATTATAAAAATATTTACGTTCTTTAATTTGAAGTGTAAAAATGAAATGTATTACAGACGTCTTCGATAAGTCAACCCTGTATAACGCATGCGAAAAATGATGCATTTCGCGTTTTGTTTGCGGTGTAATGAGCTTAATTATGTAAGGATTTGTATAGTCCACATTACCACGGACCGCGGACGAAATTATATCATTGGTGTTCGCAAAGAATTACTGTGAACATTTTTATGATCGTCATATTATTTTGCATATATGTAAACTACAGGCACAAGGGACATAACTTGGTTTCAAAGGTTGCTGGTGCATTGGTGTTGCAATGGTTAATGAACTCAATGGGCGATAGTGATCATTAGACAATTTTAAAAGAAGGTTTCATTGCATTTATTACTTTTTATCAAAATTTTTCTTTTTAAAAATGCCTAAGTACCTACATATTTCTGAACACTTACCATCGGATGGTCCCTTTGCCCAAATATTCTATAAAACATAGTAAAAATGGGGGTAAAGTTACAATAAACGTTATTTTAATTTCGTCGATGAGATGATATTACATTTGATGAGTATGTTTATTAAAAATATACAAAAGTGTAAATAATAATATTACTCTTTATACTATTAAACGTAACCAACTTATATATTATGTTTGTATGTATAGAGAGATACTCGATAACGATATAATGATTTGATTTAAATACTGCCTCGCACAACCACTCTGTGGAACCAGCTTTCGCCGGCGGTTTTTCCGAACCGATACGACTTAGGAACCTTCAAGAAAAGAGCGCACTCTTTCCTGAAAGGCCGGCAACGCACCTGCAAGCCACCCGGTGTTGCAGATGTCCATGGGCGGTGGTAGTCACTTTCCATCAGGTGAGCCTCCTGCTCGTTTGCCACCTCTACTATAAAAAAAAAAATACATTTTGAGCAAGTTAATTTATCTCTATTGTAGATCTTTTTTTTTTTTAATATTATATTTTAATTCCTATTTTATCGATGTACATAATTATATTATATATTATATAATTAATAATTATTTTATTTTTTTATTTATTTTATAATTCAATTATCTTTTACTTTTTATATATATTCTATCCATAGATCGATTCCGTTACGTAATTATTATGTTTATGTTGCAGTTATATGTGTAATTTATCTGTATGTTTTAATAATTAAAATACCCTAATTAGTATATATATTTAATTTTATTTTATTTTCATGGTATTTGCCAAAAGAATGACTGGTAGAGTAGCTCTTCGGGTATTTAGTCTCACGATTGTGTTGGTCGATAAAGTGAAAATAAAAAACATTATTCTTACTGACGGTAAGCTTTTGGTAAAACTTGGCAAGTCTGGGTAGGTACCACCCACTCATCAGATATTCTACCGCCAAATAACAGTATTATGTATTGTTGTGTTCCAGTTAGAAGGGTGAGTGAGCCAGTGTAATCACAGGGGACATAACATCTTAGTTACCAAGGTTGGTGGCGCATAGGCGATGTAAGGAATGGTTAATATTTCTTACAGCGCCAATGTCTATGGACTTTTGTGTGGTGTGCATAACTATATCAAAAAACAAACACAAAAAATATACTACGCAATACATTTTTTTCAGTATTTTTTTTTTTGTTTTTAATCAGAGCGTTCGTCACAAACGAAGGCGGCATCTTCATTATAAACCTCTTAAGTTACTCAAATGTAACCGTAGTCTAACTTTGTCTAGACCGCCGCGAGCTATTCTCAAAGCGCACGACTCGAAGACGAATGGCAAGAAATGGTAATGGAATCCATAAGTGACTCGTTGTCATGAATTAGCTCTTAGTTACATTCCGTAGATGCTGTTTGTATGTAAATTTGTCTTGTAAATATTATTTTTTTTAGATTTTTTTGAAACTTTTATTCGAAATGTAACAGTTTAATAGCCGTCATATTTATATCTTGTTCGTATTTGATTTTCAACGTATAAGAAATAGACGAATAAATTGGAAAGTAGTTTGTCTTTTTGTTTGTTACCTTATTATGACTAAACAACTAAACCTATAATAATGAAATTTGGCTTACCTTAGTCAAAGGCAGCTCTTGAACTACATCTGTACTTTAAGAGCTCGGAATAGAAAATACATATTAGATGAAGGCGAGGGGAACAGCTTGCCATAAATATAATTTGTATGTTTGATTGTTTTGAAACTCATTCTAAAGTATATACAGATTCTGATAAAAGACATAGAAGACGATGGCCACGTGTCTTAGTATTCATAATGAATTAACATTTCATCAAAACTGAAACCATCTCATGAGATGTCGAATGCAAAAAATAGCGTAAAACTTATGATTATATTTTTGTTAAATAAAATTCGTTGCAATGATGCTAAGAAAATTCAATAATATTTTTTAAGACTGAATAGAAGTAGTAGTAATTCTTAGTAAGACAGACGAAGGGTTTATTGACCTTAATCATTGATTCAAGTAACAAGCAATGATTATAAAAACGCAGTCGAAGAGCTCACTAATAGGGAATGACTACCTTCATAAATAGACAAACCGTGCCAACTATTGGAATGACCTCATTATATTGTGTCTATAACTACACTGGCTTACTCATCGTAAGCCAGTGTGGAAAGTAGAAGAATATAAGTCTGAAAACCTTAAAAAAAATTGAGTTACGCCACAATAGCATATCGTAGCATCGATTTTCATTACAGTTTACAATTGAATCGAGAATCGAGTATCGAATTAGTTTCTTTGATAGATTTGTTTGTATACTAAACTAACCTGATATGTTTTTAAAATTCCTATTTCAAATAGCGTATAATTTGATAGGCAATGACTTTAAAAGTTCAAACCAAGCATTCATAATATAAAACCTTTTTTTATCGCAAAAAAAAAAACTCAATACGTACGTAATAAAAACTACAGTACTTATAATACAAAGTTCATACGTGTCAGTGACCCTAATCGAGGTCCAAAAACATTGACCGACTATTCCATTGAGCAGTAATTTGTAAAAGCGAACACTCTTCCTTATACTAAAATCTAATTTGGCCCGTAGAGCCAATACTCGGTACTCGTACGTCATGTTGTAATTTTACAATTATATGTGCGATCATTACTGTAACCGTACATTCGTGATTTTATCGGTAAATAACGTTTTTTGTATTGCTAATTATATGTGGAATGGAGTACAAATGCCAGTATGATTCGTGGCATGAGCATCGTTAGCGGAATTCACGACTGTTACAAAGACGCAAACTAGTATTTTTGTTAAGATAATTAGTATGGCAACCATGCAATTATATAAACACTATTACCCGTCCCGGCTTTAAGAACAGATTGAATTAAACAAATTAAATTATATTGAAGAACAAACATAAAGAGAAAAAATCTTTTTTTTTTATTAATCTGAAATTGTAGCATCATCATCCTCCTGCCCTTCTCCCAATTTTACTTGAGGTCGGCGCAGCATGTCTTCTTCTCCCATACTTCTCTGTCGGACGTCATCTCACAAGTATCATTCTTTCTAACCATATCGTCTTTCACACAATCCATCCATCGTTTCTTGGGTCGTCCCCTACCTCTATATCCATCCACATCCATCCTCAAAACCTTTCTCACTGTCTATTCTGCTAAGGGTTTTGGCTTAAATTTTACAGGCTGCCTGACCAACAAACCCTCCTTGGGAATGCTGTCGCGGTGGTTTACCCGCCACCGCGCGGGTAATCCATATAATAAGCATGTATTATACCTATAAACCTTCCTCTTGAAATCTTGCTTATTGTTGAAAACCGCATTAAAATCGTTTGCGTAGTTTAAAAGATTTAAGCGTACAAATTACACAAGCGACTTTGTTTTATACTATATAGACGTGTAAAATATATAAACTTGAAAAACATGATAACAAGTCTAGGGAAAAAACCTGCAATATATATATAAGTAATTAAGGGCATTATTTTCAATACTTAAAATAAATTCTGCCCGCGGCTTCTCCCGTGCTATAGGGGGCAGATGTGGACCTGGTTATTAATTCAGGTTATAACTTATCTCTATTTGAAATTTCAGCGAGATCTGACCAGCCGTTTACATGTGATTGACTTACAAACTTTCACATTTATAATATTAGTAGGTATATATTTTTTAGTTTCCTAACCAAAAAGGCTCTTGAAAGAACCAGTATATTACACTAAATGAATGCAAAAACGAACGAACGTTAAATTATTATATAGTGATTAGGATTCTTCCGAGAAACTTCTGATATTATTTCGTAGGCGTGGGCGATCCCTTGACCCTTGAAACTAACCTGCATAAACTACTCCGATGACCTTTGAAGGGCACCGAGGGACGCACAAGGTCGTCGACGGTAAAATTTTGTAACTGATCGCTACGGTAGTTGGATTGAAATTGGTCAGAACGAGAAAGTTTATTTGAGACACGAATATCATAGAAAAGTAACAAAGGTATATTTTACAATTTAAAAAAGTAGGTATGTATCTTTTTGTAATGTCATGTCATGTCATGTCATGTTGCAGAATTTTGTTGAAATAAGACACATGCAGGTTTCCTCACGATGTTTTCCTTCACCGCCGAGCACGAGATGAATTATAAATACTACTTATAAATACTACATATATATACATGAAAATTCAGTGATGCTTCCCTGGGCTTGCGGGTTGAACCCGCAATCATCGGTTAAGATGCACCACTACTAACCACTGGGCCATCAAGGCTCACTCAATTTTAATTTCGTCAAAATATAATGAATTGCACTGACTCCATATCAACGACGTTATAATTGACTTCTACAATGCAGCTTGTAAAAGTCAATTATAAAGACATTTAAAGCAAGAAATTGCTTAATAACATCTCACTAGCCAGTAATTACACATCCTGCCCCTTTAATTGCACTCCTGGGGCATAAAATGCATTTTATCACATAACGGTTAATAAAGGACATAGGTTTTAATGTCGCCAATATTATTTATAATCGTCGGGCATATTGTGAACTGAGCTGGTCCAGTAGAATACCTGAGTCTTAATTGACGATCACAGGTTCAAATTTTGTGTTTAGGCAAAAATATCTTTTTTTTATGATATCGGTAGGCGGACGAAGCAAATGGGCCACCTGATGGTAAGTAGTCACCACCGCCCATAGACATTAATTTATATAAGTGTATTAATTGTGTCCAATTATTTTTTTTATTTTTAATCGATTGTAGTGTATATTTTCACACAGCTTAATTATACATTCTAATAAGTCTACATACCATACTTAAAGCGTGACGAAAATTATAATTAAATGTGACTAATTATGTATGTGTGTACATCAGTATGTACAGTCGTGATCGATTTTAATATTTTATTTGTATTTATTAAATGTTTAAGAGGAAACTAACTTGTCGGTAAAACAATGCCATCTGATTGTTGCACGTTTAAGTGATTTACGACCGAATTACTATTTGTGATTGAGCTCAAAATCCTATAACAATGGATGTCACATTTATATTCTGTGACAGTTTTTATAGTCACGTTTCGACCGCGGTCAGTTCGGTACTGTTCGTTCATTCGATAATTTACAAACATCGCACGAATGTACTTGCTATGGTGCAAACGTAAATTTTTCCTTTGATTAACACGCGTCACACAAAAAACAGCCTTAACGCACACGCAATAAAGCTTAGAAATATTTTTTCGAATAGTAGGAATAATATTTAAGTTTCACTGTGACCGACATTTATTCGCAGTGTTATGTTAGAAAATTAGTAGAAAATCGTCTTTATTATGTAGATAATAAGAGCTAACATGAGTTTTTTTTGTACCAAAATCGAGCAATGTTGATACTTAAGTCAACTTTGAACTATATTCATAAGGCTATCATTTATTGTTGTTCCGTTATGTAAACTAGAAAAAAAAGAGTAATTTAATATTTTTTTAAATTATCCGTGGCTCAACGATCTAAAGATAATCACGTTAAAGTCAAATATTGATTTATTATTTCGTATAATCAAATAAAATCGCTTTTATCTAAAATCAAAAATGATGTTGCATTATCATTTAATTTTGACGTGAAATATTTTTTTTATAGCTTTAGGCTATGTGACTTCAGATCGTAATAATTCTGCCTAATAATTTAAGATGTTAAAAGGGCTCGCATCATTAACATTTGATAAAGTTACAATATTAGAAACTGGTTGTTCTTTAATATCCATCAAAACCGTCCACCAAACACGTAAAAACATTTCATTGAAAGCATTCTTAACCTTTTTTTAGCGTAAATTGTACGACATGCCTATTTTTGATAACTAATTATCAAAATTCCGACTTGAAGTTTGTTTTGGCAGCTTTCAAAAATATAACGACTTAGTTACGTTTGCTCATTGGATATTTTGAATACTAGCCTTGCAGATATTGTTAGTTACAGATAAATAAGATTGTTAGTTTCCAGTACGTAATAACGGAAATTGATATCGTGGATATATTACTAGGAAATAAATCAATGGAAGCAACGGATCTCCAGCTTAAGCCGTACAAATGGCTTAACGAAGCGGCAATCTTCAACAAAAACGACGAGCAGATACCAATCGAGTGGCTCGAAACGAACGCGGACTTTATTGTCCTCCTTTTCACGTCCTGCGGTGTAGACAAGGACGGAATCATTGAGAAATTCTATGAAATATATGAAAACGTCAAGTTCGTGAACCTTCCTATCGAAGTCATCTTTGTACCGATGGACGAGACCGAAGAAGACTTTAATCATGCATACGAGCAACAAGCGAATTGGTTTACTCTTAAATATTCTGATCCCCTGGTAGTTGTGCTCAAATATATGTACGGAATAACATGTGTTCCCAGCTTAGTGGTTATAAAAGTTGATGGTACCATTATTTCCAAACAAGGGATATTAGATTTGGAAAAATATGGAAAAAATGCGGTAGTCACATGGATCTCCAGGACAGCATCTATTAAAAATCCCAGGAAATTAAGCAAAGAACTGACGATGTATGGAGATAAGTGGAAATATATGACTGTGGTTAAAAGTAAGCCGGCTAAAGCTGATTATCAAAGGAAATTCAGTACGGCTGTGAACGACGCTATTTCAAAATCGTCAGAATGATTTTTTTCGTTTTAATATTTACGTAGAATATATAACTATACAAATGATGACCGCGTGCATTGAGGCCAAGAATACTAGCAGAATTTTACCGTTGTATCGCAATTTCTGTTCTCAAAAATGAATATACGTGTACCTTGCTTATTATAATAAGCCCTTGCTTATTATAATAACTTTTTTTTCGTAACATACTCGAACGTACTTGTTAAATATGTATAGTGATTAGGCTATACGACCTTCATTGTTAAATGATGCAAAACTAGGCTGAATATGATTAAGCTAAACATTGCAAATAAAAAATTGACAACATGACATTTAATTAAAAAGTCATAATATTTAGTCGAGTGACAAGAAGATAAATGAGTGTGATGTTAAAAGTGTTTTGCATACAAGCTCAACTTTTCTCTAACTTTTTGCAATACAATACGCGACAGGGTTGTCACTGTAACAGTTTAAATTTAGAATGAAAAAAAAAAAATGTTTAAATGTGTTCTTTTGTTCTGATTATAGTTATATTTCATGTACGAAATTGACCGCTCCTTTTATATATGTAATGTTTGACTGATTTAATATTAAGTGTCCATTCGGTCGTTTGTGTTTTTGAATTAAATATGTTATGCAAAATATGCATTTTAGATTTATTTCGCAGCAGGTACTAGAAATTATCTTAAAAAAAAGTATCTTCAAACGATATTAACCAATGAATCTGTATGTATATGAATAATTGAAATTCCATTCTATTAATTTTTCAATTACAAAAATAGTATATATAGTCACAACAAACCTTCCTAACTTACTGCTAAGGTAATTATTCTCTAGTAAATAAATAAAATGACAAGAGTGCCAGCCCTATAGCCTGGTAAGATGTATTAAGTAATGAACTTGTACTCGCATCAGATAAGCGCTTACACCATTGTATGGAGTATTTGGGTTATATCAAACTCGTTGGCAAGCATGCGCCTCGACGCCTGCGTGCTCGATACATTTTGAGATAGACGCTATTGAATTTTTTGAAATTATGCCGAAGTCATTAATATGAGGTTAAAATTTGAACATTATTTTAATTAAATATATGGAAAATATCTCGTTTTAAAAATCTACTGCCTTACGTGAAGTGCACAACGTTTTAGACTTATATGACTTTATGGTCTATGACTTTTTCATATCCGAAGCTGTAAATTGTTTCGGGAGATCTTTATCAACATTATAGTATTATTATTACCATAACAGTAACGCTATTGGTAGCAAAGGCCCGAAAAACTATTGAAGTCTTATCAACGATATAACACGATATTTTGTCGCTACTTAAAAAACGAATACTTATTCTATGAGATATTGTTACAATACTACCAAAATTCGCAATTAAATTATCCTATTTAAGATTAAAAATTTGTTTTTCAAAATTTTACAATGCCTATGTTAATAGAATAAACACATTTCACTTGAAGATTGCATCACAGTCGCGTAAAAAATATACCTAAACGATTTTTCGCTGTATGGTACTTTATACCGCTAAGTAAAGGATTAATCAGTTTTGATCGTAGCTAAATTGCTTGCGGGTGAACGTGTCACGAATTGATTACACAGTGATATACTAATGGTTACATATTTCATTTAAACCAACGATATTTACTTGGATGATATTAATCGTTGATATTCAATTTCCTTCTAGTTTCTTCTTTATATTAAATACCTTTTTCTATGGAAGAGCCTTACTAATTCAAACTTTTTAGGTTTGGCATCAAAATTGTGAAGTCTGGAAAATTAAAAAAAAAATCATCAAACTTGTTAACAAATATGTAAAAATAAAAAAGTAACGCTAAAATATATTTTTTTATGTTTTTAGTGATAAGGCATAACATGAAATATCTAAAATATTAAAAATAAATACCTCACGAATATAATGACTCGAATACACATACCAATGATTTATATTATATTTGATTTAAAAATGGAAAAGATTCATCATTTTCTATTTTAGGATAAACATTTTTATGCTGCGGTTTTATTGTTAACATAATCGTTGATTTATGTTTATATAAAATAAATTGTAAATATTACTAATAAAATAAATAAAAAAGACTAGCTTTTAGGCCTGTATGCTACATGTCCAATCTTACAAATTCTTACATATAATGCTATTTAGCAAAAAATATTCTTTTTTTTTAATAAGAAAGTCATCACGTTCTATAATGTTAAACATATTTTTAATACCTTTGCGTTTAATGAGGCCATTTTTTTTGTCAAATGTCTCTGAAATCTTTCTCTCAGCATTTTTTCCTTCAAACGGAAAAGAAAAATATTTAGAGACAAAAGGTTTTTTTTTAAATTTAAATATCTGGCTTATGTTTAATTAATAGCCGCTGATAACTTCGGGCTCAATGAATGAGACAAGTTCGCAAATACATTTACGTGCACTATTGTAAGCCTTCAGCCGATAAGGCGGCCATATTGGAATGTAACCATAAACAATAACCTGTTGCGTGACGTTGCATGTATTGTGATGTATGGCAAGAGGAATATTATTATTTAGGTTACATCCACACGTGATATGATTTAATTTAAAATATAAACTCTACGATTTGCTGGCAATTTTTTTTATAATGAGTTATTATATTGTATCAGAATTGTAATAACATTAGATTTAATTTGAAAACTAGGTTGCCAACGTTATTAGTACGGATATTATTCATTTTATTATATAAACAGAATGTATGTATTATTGTTATGGTGTATTAAAACACTTGTAAACGAATATTCCGTTTACTATTTGGCGGATAAGATTCTTGTAAATTAGTGCAATTGTACCACCTTTTGTGGGGAAGAACCGATCTTTATTATTAACATAAATATATTTTACAGATATCTAACAAGATACTATAAAATTACAGGAGTTCTTCGTGCCAATCAACACCAAAGGCGAGATGTACGAAGTATGTCCAGAAGAGCTCTCCCCTGCTGAATGGGATGATGTATCACCATCTTCGACTCCAGTGCCGCCAGATATTTCCTCGCGAGCTCACAGGCTACCACATTTATTGAGCCTGTGGAGGCTACCTACCAGAGTGAGGCTACTGGCTGGCACTGTTCCTATTGAAATGGCACATGATGTTGGAGGTAAATATATTTTGTTATCTCTCCGTCTTTGACACTTAGATATTTTATACCACTTAAATCGTTTTAAAAACCTGTTGGTTTAGGTTCATTTTTTTTTATATAAACTGAAATATTTTCATTTATTTACCATTGGCTGTTTTTCTTTTTGCCTTTGATTTACCGTTTCAAAAGTTATAATCTATTATAAATTTATTCTTATTTAATTAATTTATATAGATTTAGGAAGTCATGTTGTCTCTTTAATGCTGATATTGATAAAAATATAACCATTTACATTGAAGTGTCGCCATCTTGCTTTGTATAAACTGAGACGTTAATTTACGTACTTAGACTGTCCGATCCGGCCTCTTCAATAACGATAAAATACTAAAGAAATTAGTCTTGATATTTTTTCAACGGTGATATTACAAAACATCACATGATATCATAATTGTAGTTGGTAATTTACGATACGGACGATAAAACATCGATAATAATCGTTATTGCTCGCAGTGCGTTGAGATGATCCTATAAATAAACTTGCATTACTAGACCCGTGGACCAGTTCGACGTGTTTTATTCGTTAAATTAAGGCTTTTGTCATGAACGCGAACATACATCATTCTTCTATAAACTCTGCAATAATAAATACATATCGCAACACAAATTTCGATCATAAAATAACATTGAAAATATTTAATTTACAGAAGACCTTCTGCTCCGGGCGGCGAGCACGGAACCAGTGTTGGTGATGTGTACTCTCCCGGAATACAACTCGTTGCCGTCAAGTCCGAGCAAGCAAGTCGACCCACGGTACCATCCAAAAGAAACCTTACAACTTCTACCATTAAACAGTAATATAAAGGTACGACGGACGCAGCTCGGCTTCGAAAGCGAGAAGAGAATGTTCCTCTCCGCACGCCTTCAGAAAGCTCTAACCTTCTGTCAACTAAACGTTGACAACTGGATCAGGCAGATCTCCTACGCAAACTCAACTGTTGTAAGCAAAGCGAAAACAGTCGAGGATCTTATCAAAGAAGACCATGAACCAGTCAAATTTGAAAAGGAAAAGAAATTCACCCTTCAAGGCTTGAAGATTGATACGTCAAGATTGTTTGGAAAAAGTGATAAAGTATTAAAAGATATACCGGATGAAACCGAAGGTTCTATTATATTTCTAAGTAAAAACGAACTCGAGCACATGAACTACGACTTGTATAGTGACGATGAGGCTAAAGACGAAAAGAGCGAAGAAAAAGTTGAATCAGAGCAGTTTACCAACGATAAAATGCATGTATTTAGGGAAGATTCTGGTCCGAAAAAAGGAAAATGGTTCAAAAATCTCAAACTTTTAAAGAGCACGGAGAAGTTAGATGAAAAAATTACGGCTATCGAAAACGGTGAGAAGTATAGAGACGTTAAGGATCCGTTTGACCCGTTGGGTGAGAAACATAGCTCTATAGAACGTTATCAAGATATGGCGAAACTAATTGAAGATAGATTTGGCGCGTTTCGAAAGAACGATGGAACGGCTGAAAAGAGCCATTCGTATAAAAGCCTTACAACTTCTTCGTCTGATATGGGTACGAGTCAATGCAGTTCGAGTCACAAAAAGCCTGTACTGACGAAATCTGTGTCAGTACAAACTGGCATGCCAGACAGCTCGTATACGGAAGAGGAAGATAGCGGTATAAATATGAAACATGGCCGGAAAAATCTTAGCGTCGATCAAATAAACTATTGTGGTTCTATGGAAAGCGACTCAAGCTCTGGTAGGAAATTGAAATCTCTGGACGAAAATATGCTTAAGAAATCAGCAGCAACCAAATCGTCTTCGAACCTCGAGAGAAGACAGAGGATACAACCGGATCTGATACCAGAGAAAGCGATGGTTAAATCTGAATCATACAATCAAATACAAAGCTGTGAAGACATTAATATGTTTGGAGCTGGATCTCTATACAACGATAGTGACTTCGAAATCAATTATAAACAACATTCTTTTATTACAGAAAAATTATGCTCAGAATTTCATGTCAAGACTAAAAGGGTGCTCAGTAAGTCTACTTCGAATTTACTTCATCCTAAAAAATCAACCGATAAAAAAGAATCTAGCAATAGCAACAGCATGCCGACAAAAACTGAACGTTCCAATGACAGCGAAAAACTCGTCAATTTCCGAAAGAAAATCGACAAGCCGAGAGCGCCTACACCAAACAGGTCGGATATAGACGAACCACTTCCTATCGATATATCGGAAGAAGAACCACAAATTCAGAAGAAACTCAGACGATCCATATCATCAATACAAAAACGAAAGTTACCCGTTATTGAAGATCTGCCTTACGGTCAAGTAGCGGATGCTGTCGACATCGAAGAGGAGAAGTTAGATACAGATTCCAGTACTGATAACATATACGCAGAGATATGCACACCGAATGGTAATAAAACCAGTGAAGAGGAAACTTATGACTACAACATAGATATACTTGCAACGGATCCTGTTATATGCAACGTAAAGAAGGAAGTGAATAGTCGTAACGACGAGAGAGCGAGACAGATGAACGGCAACCTTGACAATGCATTCAGACATATAGAAGTCGTTGTTATAGAAAGATCAACAGATTTCGAATTGGAGAATTCAAGCGTTGCTTCGAGCGACTTCGATGAAACGGGAAGCAAGAACGATGTTTCTATAGCTATAGATTCATGGGAACGTGATAAAAACAATAAAAGTACGGAACCAAAAACACATGCGATTAGATTAGAAATAACCAGTAATATGGATGATTACCCAGATCAGAGCTTAGATAGAACGGAAGTCCACCTCGGTAAAGATAATTCATTAAGTTTTAGCAACAGTATCCATTTGAATGGTACATATCCCAACGAGGCCATCTATGATACTTTAAAGTAGATTAATTGTATTATATTATTCCAATAATAGATCACTTTAGAGTCACACAACTTTAAGCAATATACTTATAAATGGTATTAAAATGTCGCCTCCGTAGTTCGATTAGTTTGTAGTTGTTATGTACCAATCATTCGCGTGTCATACTATAAATAATAAAAGGTAGAGGCTGATCAGAGATGATTTATATTTTCAATTACGTCTGAAATGCAATAGTTGATTTTCTTTTATAAAATATACTATTTTTGTTTATAAAAAGAATGAGGCGATATAAGGTTCCCATATTTTTTTTATATTTGGTACCTTTAAACTACGTATTATAAGCGTCTGAATATTCCACACCTGATGTTCATTAGTAGACATAAATAAACACTATTAATGACATAAATGACTTCGATAATAGTGTTTGTATTTATCCAATTACATAAAAATTGTAAGCACCCAGCATCATATTATTCAGTGTCCCTCGATGCCGTTAGTTTTTTTTTTATTATTCTTAAAATAATAAATTCATCCATAGACAATATTTTTATTACCTTGTTATAAAGATCAAATATAATTTTGACAAAAATCGGTGCTACAATAGGTGCTCAATTTAGTTATTATCTTATTTAATTAAGCCTTAAACATTTTATAGAAATATAGCCCTTATTATATTCTCGTGTAAGAGTTGTATTGAATAATTGAAACTATGTTTAAATTGACTATTAAATTTCCAAATCAATTACTATTACTTAATTTTTCGATTTTAAAAAAGATATATTTGGTTTTTATTGTATTGTTATAGATATATATAGATTAAAAATATAAACGATTTCTTTAAAAATTTGTGAGTCAAAAAACAATCCGGTTTCATTATAATTTTTTTAAAACCAACTTGAATTGTACTCCTTAATGTATAGTTGGGCTTTATTTCTAAGTATCACATATCACATGACAATTATTATATTATATACTTATTGTAAATTGTTTGTACCATATAGGTTAATATATTGTGTAATATAGCATTGATTTCAGGTTTGACGCACTCGAAAACGAAATGTAAAATTGCTGTTTAAGAGATGCTTTGAAGATAAATAAATGAATATAAATAGATAATCGTTTTATTTTAAGACTTGAGACCTAAAATATTCATTTGCGGCCTTTCTAATAGATGTTGTAACTTTGTATGTTGCTCTCTTTTTGACATCAGTAGTTTGACGTTTGAAAAAAATACGATGTGGTTTGTAGTCTTATAAGGTTAATACAGTAACAAACACAAATTTAAAAGTAATCGTCAAGTGATCGTCTGCAAGCAGAGTTCTGGTGATTCCCTATCACCTCAAATAGTATTTGAAAGAGACCTTCTGGAACATCTGCCGTGGTGTAACACTTGACCATCATCGACGAGGCGATCATCATAAAAACAAGCCTCATGCTTCTACTCAACAATATAACATTTTTTTACATTAACAGCCAGTAAATTTCCCACTGCTGGGCTAAGACCTCCTTTTGAGAAGGTTTGGAGCATATTCCACCACGCTGGATACGGTGGATAGACATGTGGCAGACTTTCGTTGAAATTAGACACATGCAGGTTTCCTTACGATGTTTTCCTTCACCATCGAGCACGAGATGAATTATAAACACAAATTAAGCACTTGAAAATTCAGTGGTGCTTGCCTGGGTTTGCCTTGCCTTTGCCTACTCAACAATAGGGCGTTTAAAGGCGCATTATCAGCTCAGCCTCATCGCTTACAGCGACCTTCACAACACGATCTCTGCTTATAATAATTAATTAATTAATATAATAATTAATTAATTAATAATTAATTAATTATAATAATTAATTCTTAATTGTATAGTTATATAAATAACTGATTAATATTTATTATATTAGTTTAATAAGTAATATTCATTGACGATTATCTATTGGCAGGCCTATAACCTAACCTATTTCCGATCTCAGATACAATATGGTAACAATAAATGAAATCATTCAAATATTCATTATTATTAACATAATTATTAATTTCAGCTCGAGTATTAACCAAGTACCGTTGGAAATTGCTGATTATTATTATGAAAGCTATTTTCACAAGCCGTACCTAATCGTTGCGATTGCTAACTTTATTATCAAATGCAGTGTGACAAAAAGTTATTTTCGAAAGTCCGACGTCACGAACGATATTTTTCTTCAATTGCCAATTTGAAATCTGTCATTCTGACATTAAATCACAGTTACATACTACGTCTTTGTTGTTGAAACGATTTTAACGATGTTCTCTTTATTGAATATATTTAATCTTCGAATATAAAATCAAAAACAATATCAACTAACGTGGCACACGAAGGGTTTCGTTATTCTTCGTAAATCAAATTAATTTTAATTAAAACGTACCCTTTTTGATATCTACACAGATTCCAAAATTAACTGATTAGGTAAAGTAAAGACTTTTAAGCATTTCCGTATAAACTTTTAGTACAAATGAGTTTTTTTAATCAGAATTAATTTTATTTTAGTCATTGACGTTCTTAATGTCATATTAGGTGGGAATAATTCAATATTAGGCATGTTTCAATTTATAGACACATCAGTATTTATTTTTAATTAAAAAAAAAACACATTGACAAATATACTGTATTTAAACAAATAAATTACATTTAAAATTAAAAATAGAACCGACAAATAATTTCATAACGGTGGCGCGGAATAAAATAAAATTTACTAATATTATACAAAAAAAAAATCACTAAAACATAATTTTGCTAAACAAATTTATGATGTTGTGCGTCTTTCATAAATTGGTCTTATATAAAATCATTCAGGAATGGAAAAATAATTTCATTAATATATCGAAATGCTTGGTTACATCTTAATATTAAGGCTAGAAACATACTGAGCAATTTCTTATGTTCAACTTAAGCACAAACAAAACCTTCAAAAATAATGTACTTGCCAACGGTAAATTTTTGATTAAGGTTTTCTCTTGCATGGCTAAAACTTTATTCAAAAAAAATTGCCAAGTATGAATCTAGCCTAATTAAATTTACACTATACAAGAATATAGTACATTTAAATGTTTTTGAGATTATATTTAAATCTGCGCTTAGACTAAACACAATTAGATGCAACTATGAAAGCTACATAGGGAAAATGCGCAGTCACCTTGTAAGCTTAAACACTTCGTCATACAAAATATTTAATTATTACAAGGAGTTGTGGTGTTTTGTAGAAATTGTGGCTCTAGGTGACAATTGTAGACTCACGATCGATGAAACAGTAATGTGGTAAAACAAATGTGAAAGCATTATATTTAAAACATATTTACATTCTAACTTCATTGTTTAAAACTGTTTATAGTATGCCACAATTTCTTAGGTTACTAAAATTATCAGTCGGGAAGGAAATCACAGAGGGTTTAAGCCAGTCGTATGGACTGTATGATTTGGAAGACAGCAGAACCACAGACTACGAATATGAAGAGAGCTAGAAGCCATGGTGCTACTGGATATTGATCTTCCTTTTCCTGAAATAAAAAAAAAAAACAATTTTTAATTAAAACTGTTAGAACGATTCCATGTTAAAAACTAACAAAAAACAATGGATTATTTACACATTTTTGCTGTTATGTATATTTCAATTTACTTTTACTTCAACAACAATCACTACAAATACAATTAATCTTCAATGTACTTTGTTTTTACCTAAATTTATAGTTATCATACCTACTAATACTAATTATGATGGAGTTTTGCTATCAATGATAAGACAAAGATTGATTGGTTATCTACAATAAAGAAAATATTTTTAATTTTTTAAATAATTAATAAAAAATCAGTCACATAAACATAAATGAAAATGATGTTATGCCTTTTTACAAAATATATAGCATTATTTAAACAGGAATCTATTAGTTAAATACTAGTAAGTCACAGCTCATTAAAGCAGAAGAAATATATTAATGACAGAATAATTAGAAATTATTTTAATGACCACCTAATTAAATACATGTGCAAATTCAATACCAATATTATCATAACCTTGGATTTCAAGTTAGTTCATGCTGTTAACATGCGTAACAATAATAGGTTCCAGGTACATATATCATTGTAATTACTTATAGAAATGAATTTATTTAAAATTTATGTTAATAGTTATTTCCGTTTAATATTATTATATTAAGGAAAGGAAATAAGATTAATATAAATAACATCGAACAAGTGAAGTATTTTGAAAGTGAATGTCATACTAATATTATAAATGCAAAAGTAACTCTGTCTGTCTGTTCGTCTGTTATAATTTATAAAACAGCTAAACAACTTGACCAAATTTAATGTAATTTGGTACCAAGCTGGTTACTTTTCTATACCTAAAACCTACAAACCGATCTTAAGGCACAACTAAAAAGTAATATTTTACATGATGTAATTAAAGATAAGTTTACCTTTGTGGTTTTTGGAACATTGCCCCTCATTGTGATGTTTTTGCTGGCGATTTCGTTGGCGATACGCATTCTCTGTTTGGGTGCCATTGTTCTAAATAAATCAGTGATATTCGTCCTGAAAGAAATATAGATTTAATGTTTATTTATTGGTTCATTTGTAGGTATGACACAAATAATTTAACTAAAACCAACATTGGAGCAATATGGTAGAATAAGCTCCTAATTTCCTACTCCAGGGGATGCCTTAGACCAGCTGTGGGTCATTTTCAACCTGTTACTTTACTTATACTTACTTATAATTATATAATTAACAAAAATATGGCAATTATTAAATGTTTTCAATTATATTATTACTACACAACACTATTAAAGCATCCATAATTTAATGTTATTAATTCCTTTTGCATTCTTAATTTAAATTCGCAATAAAATTACAATTGATAATAAAAATACAGAAGTTCTTTAAAATTTTATATTATTTCAAATATTGATAGTTAATTGTAACTGTCCACAAATATTATTTGTCCTTATTGCTTTAAGGGATACACAAACAAACAAAATAATATCATCAGCCTTGGCTAATAGGTAATCAATAAGATAAATTATATAAATAGATGATAGTTCGACAATCAATGTTACTTCAAGTTTTTCGAATTTACATAGATTGTCGAAATATTACCTTAAATCTCTTAAACAAATACTACGTACTCAACGTACACAGCTGTTAACTATGCAGGTAATAAACCAGGCATGAAGTAAAACTATTACCTACAAGTCTTCATTTAATGTAGTTTACGAACATATGTATTGGATTTGTGCCGTAGTTTATAAGTTAATTAAACAGTAGATTAGGCAAGCACATATCGAGAATACGTTCTAGATTTTTCATAACGTAAATATTATGTTTTCAATTTGATATGCAGAATTAGCAATTATTTGAAATATCGCTTTAACGCTCCTTTCGTTAAACATAAGATTGGTATTAATAATTTAAATATACTTACAATTGTCTTAAAATTAAAGGCTCTAAAGCCAAAC
The DNA here is from genome assembly GCF_037043105.1 of Vanessa tameamea. NCBI lineage: Eukaryota > Metazoa > Arthropoda > Insecta > Lepidoptera > Nymphalidae > Vanessa > Vanessa tameamea. Next base: position 2,703,001 of record NC_087333.1, read on the forward strand.
ACGCACAAGCTCACTTGACACGTATGTAAAAGTGAAATATCCAGACGACCAGCGAAGCAAAATTACAAAAAACGTCAACACGTCGCGTCGGTACGTCACTTGAGGAAATTTTCTATTATCTATCGCGCAAGCGCTAGCTGACACGCGTCAGTTTTGTGCTGCCATTATCTTGTTAACATTATTGTATATTTTTAATTATTGATAAATATTACATATTTATAGAAAATAATTGTGGGTTTTTTATTAAATACAATTAAAAATTAAAATAACAAAGTTGTAATATTAACATAAAAATATCCATGTTTTGTAGCGCCATCTACATAAAAAGACTTGTACCATCTGAGTGATTGTTTAACAGTTCTCTGCGTTATATTTCTTTATTTTTATCCCTAGGTGGCAGTAATTTTCAAAACATAGCTTTTTTTAAATTACTATTTGCATATTTTAAGTGAATTATAATGCTTTGAATTCATATCTGAAGATTCATGCTTGGATATCATTTTACTAGTCATGTGACAAATTTTCGATTTAGATTTTTTGCATAATTCTTTTTATCCGTTTCAAATACTAATTTTAGTTGAGAGGATAGTATTTTTTGAAACAGGGTGTCGTTTGATGACAAGCGCCGACGAATAAGTACCGTTAGCAACGCTATGGAGTCTTTAATTTTTGTATTATTAAATTAAAATATAAACAGCTTATGAGAGCAAACTGTTGTGACGATGGCTGTAAAAAGTAGATTATGAGTGAAATAGAAGAATTAAATGATACTAAAACACAAAGTATACTTTTCTGCTTTCTCCATTTTAAAGATTCATGTGTTTCAACTACTGGGCCATCGTGGAATAAGTTCGAAGTCTCTTCAAAAGGAGGGAAGGCCTTAGCCAATAGTGGGAGATATACATTCTATTATACTAGATAAATAAGATTGATATCCAGTGATAGCCAGATAAAACTTTTGTGTTCATTGAATAATTTATGTTTATCGATATTTGTCATTGTATATGCTAACGGATGACGTTCTATGAAAGGTCGCAGTACAAACCACTCCCGCCAGCAATTGTTATTAATAAGTGACGCATTAATAGTAATAATAAATTATAAATGTATTTAAACTCTACTGAAAGCTACTAGCTACTGTAGTATTTGATTATTTGTTAACCGTAGTATACTTCTTGTTCTTGAACTACGTATGAAATCGATAATTTGTATTTTTATATGTTAAAAATGGGCGGACGAGCTAATGAGACATATAACAATTTCTTAAATCGCTAATGTGATATCGACCTTGAGAGCTAAGGTGTTATGTCCCATATACCTGTAATTAAAGTGACCTGCTCACCCTCCCGTACTGTTTGACGGTAGAAAATCTGAAGAGTGGATGGTATCTACTCTTGCTTTGTGCAAAACAAAGCCCACCAGGCGGCCTCATTTGGCCGACACTAACCTATATTGCATAAAAAAAGAACTAACTATGTAGTTGTTAATGGTAGTTCCAACATCCCATGATATTATTTTGTTGATTTTCAACAATTCTGTTCTAAAAATATAACTAACTACCTCAAAACGAATCAGAAGTCATACGTATATCACTGTTCGGTTAGGTATACATATATTATTTTACAATAAAAATACTACTACAATACTACAACACATTATAAAAAAAAACAGTTACAACTAAAGCTAGGGAAGTTGAACAAAGGCAGTCCGATCCACTTCCAGACAACCTTTAAACCTTGTTTAGTGATATATCTTTGTAAATCCTCTGAAAAATAAATTGAAATATACTAAGCCGTATCAACATCGGTAAATAGATTTTCAGAAGAAAATGCAAAGCGGAGTATACCAAACCATTTGTTTCGGGTCCACCGTGACTGTTATTTGACAGCAATAATGTCAATTATTAAGTCTAATCTGATCGTCTCGGGTCCGATTTGCCTTCCGAATGATAAGTAATCATTTTTAACATAGTGTTTACATTTGACGTGTTAAATCTTATCTCTTTTGTAACGAGTTTTATGTCTTCCTTATTATTGGTAGATTTTATACGCTTAACCGTACGTTCCATGCCACCGTTTGCGTTATTAAAATCAATATACTGTACCTGTCTTAGTCTTTTTACTTTAAGAATGACGTATCTGCAACCAGTACGACCTCATGTCGTTCCCAGCAGAATAGGGTCTTGTATGTACATGAGAAAGAATAGTGGTCCAAATATTGTTCCTTGCGAGATCCCCTACATTATATTGAAAAAATAAATCATGGTACCCTAGTAAATAAATATTTTGTGTATGTTTTAAAGGGGTTTGTTTTTTTTAAGGTAAATATGATGTCAGGAATGCGATGGGTCTGCTTCGTCAACCATATGTCCTTTAAAATTGAATCAGGGCTAGGATAAGATTATATAGAGTTGTGCTGTTTTGTATAAATATTAAAACGATGACTTCAAATCCCCATGTTGTGGGTTCAAGCTCCGTATATGGTCAATAAAAAGTTATTGAGTTTCCGTTGAGAAATTCTCAATAGTAGCCCGAAGTTTACAAGTTAGCAATGTTTACACTCCCACAGAAAGCACATTAAGCCGTCCTGTGTCTGAAACCGATCGTGTCGGATTGCCGTCCCATCGGATTATGAAAGTGAAGGAAAGGAGAGTGTTTGGGCACACACTCGAGAATTAAACTATCTCGTACTTTATAACGGCTACAATACGATCCCGATCCAACTCCGAACCGCAACAGAATCCTTGTGTTAGTAGAACAGGAAAACGGCTAAACAGCAACGTTTAGGTACCTTACGTTAGATTCAGTTGTGATAAGCGTCAATTTGTTAGGAGGATTGTTCCCTACGCAGTTATATCTAGTTTAGTTATGTCTACCTATATATGTGGCTATTTTTCGTTAAGGTTGATAACCGTGGCTTTCACCTATCAGAGGGCCAGGGTGGCCATGGTCTTGTAACTGTACCTAATAATAAATATTAAATAACATACACAATGAAATAAATAAAAAACGTTTATTAATGATAAGAAATAAAAATCTAATTAAAAATGCGAATTGAAACGAAAAAAAAAGTTTAACTAATAAAAGCGACAGTGAGAAAGACAAAGGAAGAAAGGACATCGAGGGGTCATAACTCTTCCTTACGTGGAGATTTCTGGCAGTTGAATACCGTGACCCGCGTTAAAGAACTTCGTTTCAAAAATGTTAATAACCCGTGTATTACGGTAATATGACCTTAATTGTGCAAGTAATTGTGTAATTAATTATGTAAAGTAATTAATTTTACGTGGTCACGGTACCACGTGGTCAATTTGAATTATTCATAGCTCCTTTGTAAACAACACTTCGCTTACTTTATTGTGGCCAATTATCTTTCTCAGTCGATGGTTTATTTATCGCACGAATAATCTTATGTCTATGTGACGTAACCAAATCATTACTTACTAAAATCGGATTTGTAGTTCCTGTGATTAGCGCGAAAAGTTTGTACGATAGAAGTAACGTACAAACTTTTTGCGTTTATTACCTATATATTTTTCTTTATGATATCGGGGGGCGGACGAGCGAATGGACCACCTGATGGTAAGTTGTCACCACCGCTTATGACAATGGCGCTGTAAGAAACATTAACCATTCTTTACATCACTAATGCGCCATCAGCCTTGTGAATAAAGATGTTATATCAATTGTGCCTGTAGTGACACTGGCTCACTCACTCTTCAAACCGGAACACAACAATATTGAGCACCTACTGCTGTTTGGCGGTAAAATATCTGATGAGTGGGGGGTGGCTATCTAGAGGAGCTTACACAAAGCCCTACCACCAAGAAAATGTATGAACTTTGACCCGTCTGCTTCGCTGGGCATTAAATAAAACCGGGTAAGGGTCAATGGAATTAAAAAATATATATTTCCAAAAATATTTTTCTTAGTGGATGTTTATGTTAAAAACCTATGTTACAAATTTCAGCTTTCTAGACATACTTAGTTGATTTTTTGGGATCTAGAAGAAGGAAATTTTGTTGCTAAAACCTAAAGGGGTTTTGAAGTTAAAACCTAATGCATCAGCCATACATGTTTTTTTTCGTTGTCATGTATAATATATCATAACAGTTGTAAATTGCACAAGCCATAAAAATGATAATTAAAGCCAAAAAAGTTCAGTGGTAAACAGGGGCAAATATAGAGTTCACAGGTTCGTATCCGAATACCTACGTGGCTAATTGCGTTTTGGAATTGTTCAATGCTATAAGTACATATAAATTTATACCTTTAAGAAATTTATGATATTAAATCTTTTTAAACAATTTTTATATTATTTCATAATTATAAAAATGACAAGCGTGAATCGCAGTTCCGTCTGTTTTTGAAGTCGGTTAATAATAAATAAACAAATATTTTAAACGTAATAACTAATAAAATGTACGAAGGCGTTATACCACAAGAGGAGTCAATAACTTACATAACATACAATTTATAGTTTGTTACTTTAAAAGTTAGATAGAGACGGCCATACCATAATGAAACAATAGAATGAGACGACTATATTGAGGATACCAGGACATAATAGGTGTCAGCGGGTCAACCAATCAGATGATTTTATTATCCTGCGAGGGTGATCCTTGGATTCTGATTGGTGGGATGAGATAACGCCTAGCGTCACGCCTCTAAATAAAAGCCATTTGAAATTGAATGTCGAAGGGAGACGGTTATTAGCAGCGGGCAGAGAATGTGCCTATTCATTATTAAGACCTTCCCGAGATTGATTCCAATGTTTCGAGGATCTGTATCCAGTAAGATTGTTCAGTTTAAGACCAATGGTGGAAATATAGATTCTTTTTTTAAAATCAATAGTTTTTTAACGTTGGTAGCGAAATTCTTTATTTGAATATTTTAAATTGTTGCATAAGAACAATTGTTATACGGTTACAATTAGGATATCATTATAACGGCAATTATTGGAATATAAGTAGATGCATAGCTGTTATCGTTATCAAAGAATCCCAATTTTCAGTATCTGGCTGATAAATGGTTCCTTGAAGGTGAAATCTCAAACGATAACGAACATATTATGGCAGCACGCATAATATTTTAATATTAGTGAAATTAGAATTGTGTTTTGGGTAATTTTGATAATAACAAAAATAAGCAGGTATCACCTGCTTTCTAATCTTAGATTGTATCTATATATTTATATATATAGTTTTAAAGGTTTTGAAGGTTTGGCGTTACAGTGTGGGTTTTTTGATAAAATGTATTTTGTCAGAGTTCAACATAAAATAACAAGATTTATTAAATATTATTATGTATGTATATATAGAGCACATGGAGTATTAATAGTGGTTTACCCGATTTGAACCTGCGAGCTTATTCCATCATGTAGGTTCGTATTATCTCTACAGGGCCATCGGGGATCTTGATGCCGGATACCTATAATATTTCATAAATATATTCTTCTATATTATAGTACAAGTAAAGGCCCCTCTCCCTTTCCGGAGAAAGTTTAAAGCTCCACCACAACGCTCGATTGCGGGTTGGTAGATACCGACATATGTTGCAGAATTTCATTGAAATTATGCAGGTTACCTCACGAAATCCTCACGAGCATTATGAATTATAAACACAAATTAAGCACATGAAAATTCAGAAGTGCTTGCATGGGTTTGAACTCGCAATTAGTACTGTTCTGATCCGGTTTGAAGGGTGAGCCGGTGTAACTACAGCCATAAGGGTCATAACATCTTAGTTTCCAAGGTCGGTGGCGCATTGGCGATCTAAGGAATTGTTAATTTTTTTTTACCGTGGTTACCACTAGCCATCGGGTGGCCTCATTCTTCTCCACCTACCTATGTTTTAAAAAAAAAAAAAGATATTTTGCATGTATAGAAATAAAGCTTGCGTTCATATTGGTGTTTGATATTTACCGACGGCATAATCTGAAATCTGAAATTAAAACTCAATATGTTTCTCTGCAAATAGGTGAGTATAATTTTCTAAGTACAGTCTAGTCCAATCACAAGACCTAGAACGAAATAATCCGACATTTAATTGACGGGATATAATTGGTCGAAATATTTAATCAGTCATGATATTCTTAATGAAATCAAATAAAAAAAAATGACGTTTTGAATGTCCGAAGTTGTTATCGGAACTTTGGGAGTAAAATAATAATTAAAGTGGATACAAGTTTATACAGTAGTGAAGTGGATTAGTTTTAAAATATATATTAATCGAGAACAATTTTTAGTGCAATATAGCAGAAATTTAGGCAAACCGCATGAACTTGTAAATCTAAGATATTTTTAAATTTATCTTTTTACTCTTTTTTGACTTGAATATGTTTTAACAACGTCATCGTATTCATTATCAACATCACGAGGATCTTTTAATATTTTGAAAATGAATGTATATGGTACCTATATACTATATAGGTACTTTTTTTTTAGTAGAATAATAGCATTTCCTAAATTAATTAAGGAATTACTAATATTCCCATTTACTCCTTCCTTTTAAGCTTATCACTTGTGTTAGGAGTTGGGACGACAATAGCCCAAGGGGTCAGAATAGATTCTGCGACTTTTTACATCGCTAGGCGGCCCGTAGACCATTGGACTATTGACGCTTCAAAGTTCAAAGTAAATAATATAACCATAAACAAGACTGGATAAAGCCGTGTATGACAGCAGTCTAGCGGAAAGTCTTTGAGTCTTTTTCCCATCCTAGGTAGGTCTCTAGGTCACGTAGTATGTCCAAGCGATCCCGTGGCGCACCCCAAAGGACGGTATGGTAGGGCGCATCAGGCTTTCTAGGCATCGGTTTGTCACACACACCCCCATCCCACTTCATGTCAGAGGAACGCGTATATGCGTTTTTTCAGCGTGATAAAAAGGCGCCATTTCTGATCTAAAGCCTCGTCCCCTTTTGAGAAAAAGCTTGGTATTTATTTCACCCCATTATTCCAATTCAACCCGCATTGGCACGTCGGATGCTGTTGTATATCTACCAATCCGCAATACAACACATGCAGGCTTCCGCGCGTTTTCTTTCACCGCTAGAGTACGAGCGGTATTGTCAACACAAATTTGGCAAATGGGAACTATGACGCTTGTCTGAAATCAAGCTCGCAAGATTCGTTACAGATTGACCTGTCCTTAGTGTTCTGTAAGGAGTATCTCGGGTTTACCAATCCACTACGGCTAACTCATAATGCAAGTTAAGGCTTCTATTGTTGAAATGTTTCGCTGCTGCGGCCAGACTCGCGTGTAACATGTGAACGTTAGCCATTTATAATTACCCGGCTTAATAAAAGAGCATTCAGTCCGCCCCTATCCCCACAATGGTTCAGGATGCGCATTTATTCGTAATACGATATTTTATTAGTGCATTGTTTAAACAATTGCGTAAGTGAGTACAGACTATGGCTGCACCTTGCGGGGACGGCTTTATGCGAGAGTGACAATATATTGTGCAATATTCATTCACATATATAAACATGCAGAAACACGAACTGACATATAATACTTTGTGGACTGTGCATCTTTCTCCTTTCGAGGACGTCGTTCGAAGCAGATTGTGCTATTGAGAGAATAAAAAAAAAAATTAGCGCTTTTCAAGAAGGTGCCTAACTTCACCTAAGAGCCACGTGTTCTAATAGTGGTTAGAAAGTCCAGTGGGACCATCTCGAGTCAGCGTCGCATACGTACAGGCAATATTTAAACTGACATTTCATAATAAGCTTCAAATTAAATGAAAGAAAGGACTCGTAAGGGTTGGTCGTCAGGCGATAAGTATAAAAATATAGCCTATGTCATTCCTTGGAGTTCAAGCTTCCTTGATGCCAAATTTCCAAATTTAATTCAATTCAGTGGTTTGGCAGTCGAAGAACAACAGACAGACAAAGTTACTTTCGCATTTATAATATTGGTATTGATTTAAGCAAACTTTGAGTTTGCTTTAATATATAAACTATTTTTGATCTTGATAGTTTTATAACAGCCATTAATAAAATACGCATAAGCGATACGTGAACTGAGATGGCCCAGTGGTTAGAACGCATCTTAACCGATGATTTCGGTTTCAATCCCAGGCAAGCACTACTGAATTATCTTTTGCTTAATTTGTGTTTATAATTCATCTCGCGCTCGGCGGTGAAGGTAAACATCGTGAGGAAACCTGAATGTGTCTCATTTCAACGAAATTCTGCCACATGTGTATTCCACCAACCCGCACTGGAGCAGCGTGGTGGAATATGCTTAAAACCTTCTCCTCAAAGGGAAAGGCAGTGGGAAATTTCCAGGCTGTTAATGTAAAATGTTAAAATGATCCAAGTGTCAAAAATTCTACGTTTTATTCCTGACAGTGTAACGAACAACTAAACGAACTTTCACATTAATAATACAAGCGAGATTAGTATTTACCGTATAACACCGTCCAGTATTCAGTATTGAGCGGCATACGTTCCGCGTTAGGGGAGGTGAGGTATCGAGTTACCCCCACCGACCCTAGTTTGTATAATTTTAGATTCACGGGTAACAGGGATGCTGTTAGTTTAGATGGGAAATACTATGACGATAGCATCTGTCTGAATATCGTTTAAGATAGATCTCAGTAAAATTGGACTATGTTCGTAACGTTAACGATTGAATTGATATATATTCTATTGTATGTATGTTTGTGTGAAGATGGCCTTATGGATAGAGCATGGTATGAACAGATACAAATCTGTCTAATAAGTACTACTAAGATTTTTATAAAAGATGTTGTTGAATGAGTTAGGATTAAATCCTTAATAGGAGTGAAGGCCTTTGTCTATTTGTGGGATATAAATTAAAACGATATATCCCCATAGCTACATAGCCTTAAACAGATATGTGTACATAATTAAAAAAAAAAGTATTTTATTTAAATTCTCACTTGTTAAAATGATATATGGCAATTTATTTATAACAACTGTTTTTAAATTTAAAATTCTGACATAAGTTTATTATTGTCTATTAAAATAGATTTTTAGACTTCAATTTGCAAATAGTAGCGAATACACTCTAAATAAAAAGAACATCTATACTTATAAATATGGGACTGTTAATCTATGAAATCAGTATATTTAATATATATAAAGAAATGGAACAGTACTAACAAAAAATTGCCAGTAAAAAAAAATTGAGAGAAGTTTACAATTCGAACCAAATCAAATTTTTGATTTAAAAAAAATGATCATCCGATCGACACCCGCAGATTACGGCCCACACAGATTTTCACACATCGATAGTTAATAATAAACCATTAAATTGGATTTCGGTTAATTTTCCATAGCCCGTGTGGTCGGTGCGAGCTCCTTGCATTACGTCCGACCTCTTCACAAGACAAATCAGGCAGAATGAATGGAAAAAAAATCGCACGTATTTTATGGTTTTTAAGGATACATATTGATATTTTTGGAATAATGTTACACTTGAGTATAGTCTGTATTTTTCTGTTGTAAATTCTGGAAATGTAATGTTAAGCTATTAGTTGTTTTGAACATATCTGTCATATAATTATATTCCTGAATCACTACATAATATTTTTATTTTTTTTGAATTTGGTCTGACTGAATAAAATTAACAATTTTATTTGTAACAATTTTAAGACGTTGAAAATTAAAAAAAAAAACAGTCTAATAGTTCTGTATTTTTAGTGAGACTATAGTTATAATTTTCTTGAATTTCTAAATAAGTATTAACATCAATTTAGGTAGGTGGCTACTTTTCCAAATTGATCTTTGAATGTTACTTTTACTAATTCCGTAGATTTTTTTTATTTCTTTGATTTTTTCGGTATTACCTACTTAAAGGATTTTGTTGATTCCGATTACGTAAAACTTCTTCATTCGGAGCTAATACGTAAAACGAAAGCAAACTTTTTAGGCTGTCTGGACTGAATAGTTATTTACAATTGCAAATGGCGTCGCTTTGGCGCCAAAACGCCGCCCGTGTCTATGAGATAATCCGTATTTGTTGTCTATTGTTGATTTTATTTATTTTTAAAGTACTCACGCGCGTTTGCACGGATTACATTGATTACTGATGAACGTTTTGAGATAAACAAAATTGTTTAGTCGTTTTGTTTCTGGTTTTAATTATAACTGCAAAGCTTATGAGGTGCCTTTGTAATAGACAATACAAATTACAAATTCCTAATATTGTGAGCTGAGACAACCTGAAAGACGTTATTAATTATTATTATTTTTTGTTACTATTTTTGTTATTTATTTATTCATCAATACTTATTATACGACGCAATATATATATATTAAAATACTTAAATATTACAGATTGCTGGTCAATTCCTTCTGTTTTCTTAATTATTTTAATTACTTACCCTTTTATACATTTTTGGCCTTTACGTGTAAAGGAGATTTTATACATATTTGTTTTTGGAATTGATCTCTTTTCAATGTCTCCTTAAAATCGTTGTAAGTGTAAAGATTTGATCTCAAAACTTCAAAGATCGGCTGACCTTAAAAAGATTTCTCGCTTGCCCGCGTATATCTCTAAATCCTGCGACAATAATTCGAACAATTTCGCTTTCTAAACATTTACAAACGGGGATTTGCTTTTGTTGTAAAGATGTTATATGTTTATAGTAGGAAGCATTTGATGGGATTTTAATGCTAAAAAGGGACAGTACTCACCGGTCTATTAATATTTATTGTAAAACATTCGCCATAATGTCACCATTAAATACTTTAATGAAGTAAATAATTAAAAATGAACATAGCCTAAAACAAAACATCGTTGTTTTAGTTTTTAGGCTATTTTATATACTTACCTACCTATTAAATATAAATACAAAGATAAGTAGGTTTTTTTAATACATTAGTATTCGTAAATAGTACGAAATAAAAGGTTTTGATTAAGACTGTTAAAATTATTTAATTGCAATTTTTAAAATGCAATTGTAAGTAGGGACCTAATATCTAGTAACAGATATTAGTAGTAGGTCAGTAGGTAGGTAAGTTAAATTAATGTTTTCTAATAAAATAAAATAATAGGATTTTTAAAAATTTTTCAAAATAGGTAAGCATACTTTTCTCTTTTTTTGTTTAAAGGAAAGCAAAAGTTAATCTCGTTCCGGTAGACGTTTTTGCGAGGGACGGCATGTCGGCGCCGTTCGCAAATACGTCCTATAATAATATCGTTGACTTCACATTTTTAGCTCAAGGTAACTTTATTTATTCACACCAAAAGTATTTATTATATTTTTTTTAATTTGCACTAAAGAGTTTTTATTTAATTTTAAAAGGAAATTAACTAATGATTTGTTCATGACATATTGTAAACAATGAGGTCAAAATGAAATAAGAAATGAATGATGATTTTCATTGTTGGTAAAAAAAAAATTAGGTATTTGTAGGAAAAAAGAGTAATGAGGTTTGAAATAAAAAGTGTAGTTACCACAAGGAATTACTTCATAAAAAATCCTGGCGCCACAGAAATACATTTCACAAGAAGTGCTTCGAGATTTGAATACAAAAGAAAAACGCCTATAAACATCATAATTAAATAACTTAAATACGCGTGCACGACGCGCCTTCACGTAAATTTTGGCGCCAAATAACAATAGCACGATTTTGAATTGCGTTATTATCAAATGTAACGGACAACTGAACACGTTCTATTTGAACAAAGATAGTTGCCTGAAAAAATTACACCTCTATTCAAGGCATTTTGAAACATAAATATTCATTAAATAGAGTTTTATTTGGCTTGTCGTATGGTCACTATCACTTTTATCTCACAATCTCCTGTGCAGTATTTTATAAATCGACTGTATATGACTTAAGACTATCGTAATAAAGATCAAAATTGCTTAACTATTTTGTAGCTCTAAAGATTTTTTTAGACTTGAAGTAAACTTCAGTATCACTTTTACTCAGTCAAGAGTTCACGCGCGGTTGGAGATGAAGAAAAGTGTCCCTTTGTGGAATTGTCGAGTTCTGTTGTACTTCCATTGTATAATTGCGTATGTGAAGGCAATTTGGAACCTGATATCTTATTCACTAGTCTATTTGACATTTTTTTTTAAATAGCTCCATTATGGACGTTTCTTTAAGTTTTTCTGATACTTTTTGGTAAAACTGCGTGCAATGTAGCGTTAATGAAGAGAGGTAGTACATGTATAAATGATCAAATGTTGACGATGTTTTCCTGATTCAGGACATTGAGGCGAAGGGCATCTTATCACCATCTCATCACATCCAGGATGCAGGGGTGTATAAAACCTGGGCTCTCGTTGGGGACACGACTCTGATAATGGTCAAGGCTTGAACCATTGGTGACCTCGAGAAATATTCTATTTAAGACTAACTGAGGCCATTCCCGACAGAGTATATCTGATACTGCACAAATGAGTGTGTGACCACAGGTGCGTTATCAATTATTTCTTCTTTAATTGCAAATTAGGCAAGGCGAAAAAGACAAATTCAAATTAATATAAATATATAAACATAAAATATAATTATTATAAATTAAAAATAAAAAGCCTGTATTTCTCACAGAACATTCTAGTATTAGTAGTCAGTATAGTTTATTAGTAGTTATTATTATAAATATTAATATTTATATTATTCAGTGTTAGTATATTTAATAAAATTATAATTATACACACACATAAAGCTTTAAGGCACTGTATGAGGCACTGAACATAATATTTCATGCACGGGAGACAAAAGTTGCTCAATAACTGTCTTGCAATTTAAGAATTGCATGGTTTAGCGTATATGATATTTGTCAAGACCTTGCTTAAAACATATAGTACGATGTAAAAGTGTCTTTAGGGGAGACCATTTTATAATCCTCATACAGACAGACAGACAGACAATATTATAAATAGTGAAGTCTTTAGCTTTCATTTTTAAAGACTCAATACCGATTATTATGTAATATTACATTTTATTCCAGGGGTACAAAAGATAAGGTGAAGGCGGAAACCTCTGCCTTCTCACGCGTGGGCGCAGACACTAGCGGGAGATAAAAAAGCGTATTCAGAGTCTGAATATTCAATTATAACTCGAATTTAAGGAAATATTTAAAATTAAAATGATACGATATTAGATATTAACATTGATAAGACTAAACAATATGTTATATATTATTGATAGAAGTTCGATATAATTTGGTCGAGAGTTTCAATAAAGCTTCTAAAAAAAGTTCGGAAGCGCGTTGGCCTGTTATTTGCATCGGAAACGAAAACAAACAGAATATATTTTAATCTTTTAATTTACGCCACAAACAAGGGGCCCATACAAGGTTTCACTGTCGGTGTATATTTTTCACTGTTTTCCTTTTGAAGGGGTTGCGAAGCCGCACAAATTAGTGGCTCCGTCGTTGAGTTAAAAAGTTAAGTTATTTTGTTTTAAGGCTTCTTGTTTAAAGTTCTTTATGAAGAAAATATAAATACGGATGAGTATCGTATTTAGTTTTATATTTGTTCGTATTTCTTGTTTTTATTTTTTATGATTTTTTTTCCTATTAAGCGATTATTTCGTTAACTGTTGACACCAACTTTCATTATGAGTTAGTCAGAAAACCTAAAATTTCTACACTATAAGTGATTTGAAGTTTAAACTCCACACCAGCCTATGTGCATATATCATAGTATACACGCATGGAGCGTGGTTATAGACATATAATAGATATATAATAGACATTTTAATTTTTATTTATGTGCAACTAACTACCCGATCTGGATTCATGTGGTACAATAATGGTTAGCAGACAACTTTTAAGATGAAAAAAAAAAAACATAAAAATACTGGAACATTTCCCCGTTGAATCGTACTTCTGATCTTGGGCGAAAGGTTAACGACTTAATGTTAATAATTCTTATGTAAATAAAGTTGAAATTAATAATAATTTAAAATTCAGATATAAAATTCTAAATTCAACATTATTAACTATAAAATATTTTTAAATCAATAATTAGGTGCATAGATTAGTCTCAGATCTGGAATATTAAAAAAAAGCTACTGAAACATAAGATAACTTCGGGATAAATAGATTTTCAACTTGCATATTATGTTAAAGTAAAGTCAAAGCTTAAACATTCTCGTCTTTGCCTTTGCTGTTTAAAAAAAAAAGTAATCATAAACAGTGAGCCATCAGATTTAACAGGTTTATAGATAAACAGTTCGTAGCGTGTCCGTACCGTCACGCCTCGAGATTGAGTGTCGTTTTACTCAACTCGTAATATGATAGATTTTGTCTCGGTCTGTGACTAAGAATTAGGTAGTCACTTTAATGAGCAAGCTATGCTAGGAAATGCTGTGCGATAAAACACAGCAAGGATAAATGTGAGTGGAGTTTATTATAATTGCACAAGTTTTGGTTTCTTGTACAGATTCACCTGGAAACTGGATGGATAACACGTATTCTCCAGTTTTCTAACGTCAGCAATAAGATTTGGTATGGCAGTGTACCGGTTTGAAGGTTAATTACGAACACAAGGGACGTAACATCTAAGACTACCATGGTCGGTGCTGGATTGATGATACATGTAGAGGTAATCAGTGTCTATGGGTGAATTAAATCATAATCAAAATATAATTCATTCAAGTGGGCTTTTACAAGCACTTGTGAATCGACATTTTATTATATTAAGTGTAGCCACCACCGGTGCACCGGTTCGGAATTGGATTCTACAGAGAGGAACCGGCAAGAAAGTCAGTAGTTAATATTTTTCAACATTTTTTATACAAAGTTATGTTAGTTAAATACAATTATGTATATACGTATATAATATATCCTGCCTGGAAGTCAACAAGTATTAGCTAAAAGCTTTTTTATTATCTATATAATCTTGTATTAAATAATATGCTTTTTTTATGAATGTATTTTTTTACAAACGATTTGAATTTATGAATCGGCAAAGTTAAAAATATAAGCGGAACTTTATTATAGAAACGGGTGCTTTGTCCCAAGAAGGATTTATTGACTTTGCAGAGTCGGCAACTTGACATATCATATTCCTAAATTAAAATAAGTTATGGTGTCGTGCATAATCGTCACAGTGGATACATATGAGTATAACGGAAGCTCTTCTAAATCCTTCTTTACAAGAAGAAAACCTTTGCCTGCGAGTTGGCCATTAACAGAATTCCCTTAAAGAGTAAGTCAAGTTTGTTGTAAACAAATTTCTAGTTAATCACAAAATAAGAAAGCTTTCCATGAAATTGTCGCAATAGAGTCTATATTAAAAAGCCACTATACTCATATCAAGAGGCTTTTGTAAGGTTTAACAAAAAATCTCCTATTTTCCACCTTCCGTAAGCTATTGAATAAGTAACATATTAATGAAAAATAAATATAGATTCGCATCGCATGGAAAGGTAGAAAGACGGTCTTATATCGTAACAATATTTTTGATAAATATCAAATTTGCATACGCGTTTTTCATCATAAATCAAATAACTGTTACTTGCGTTTAATTGTGAAATACGAATAGAAAGTACATTTTATTTATGTTGTGCTAGTTGCATTTATACAATTATTATTACAATAACTAAATAGTTTATTTGTATAACAAATTGTATATAAATTATTAATCGGATTATGTAATAGCATCGAGTAAATTTGTCGAGGATTTTTGTTGAAATTGGATTAATACAATTTGAACGAACATTATAATGTATCTTGAATTGTTACATATTTTGAGGTTGGCTGGTAGAGAATGGGACTACTCCGTTGAGCCGTTTAAATAAAAAAAATATTTTTATATAATTATTTACAGACGGTATTCCCTTTCTGTTGCTGTGTTAAAATAAAATGTACACCGAGATTTCTTCTTATATTCTCTTGCATTGTTATCCAACTCAAAGCTATATTCAATATCAAGCTTCAAGTCTCTAACTCACCGGGAAGTTATTTAAAAAACAATTACATAATTCCATTTAACAGACATTGCATTAAAAACTTCATTAAATATTGATACTGCAAATGAATGCAGAATACAAGCTATATATCTTTGAAGCTCAATAGATTTTACATCAAAAATTGTAACCCATGTCCAGATACATCAAATACATACAAACGCACACGCAGAAGAACGAAGAATAGAAAACAATACTTGGTGTTAGAGCTTTGTGCAAGCCCGTCTGGGTAGGTAACATCTACTCATCACGTATATTATTGCCAAGGAGTAAAACTTGGCTCCCATGGTTGGTGGGGTATTGGTGATATAAGGAGTGGTTAAATTTTTCTACTGCACCAATTATGGACAGTGGTGACTACTCACCATCGTGTAGTTTATTTTCCCGTCCGTGTAATAATTTAATAAAAAAATATTTTAAAAAAATGTAAGTAACTACTTGTACCAGGCTATTTGATAAGTATTTTGATTTGAAAGGATTCTAAGTATTGAGTTGTCGGTTCTTCTCGGTAAGTCTTTATCTACATATATTTCGAGCCGGTGATAGCTTTAAATTGAATATAATCCTGTATAATAATGATATCTTTGTTTGCTTACCAGAATAATGAATAATTATATATTTAATTGTGTTTTTTTTTATTTCTTAAGAGTAAATTGACCGATAAATGTTGTCTATTTTAAAGCGTGTATCCGTTTAATATTTTGCCGCCGTTACAGTTTAAAGAAAATTTAAGTTACAATTTTGTAAGAACTTTTAATTTGTATTATGTCAAATAATATACCTAATTCTGATATTATTAACTTTGTATTGTGGAATACTATATTCTACGTGGCTATTGTTACTAAAAATATTTTTTGTAGCTACAAATTTCTGGATATGTTTTTATGTTTAAGTATAATAACATACATCATTAATGTCGCCACAAAGACTTATGTCTAGGGCAGAGGATAAAATTAATAAAAATAATAACTACTCGAACGCCTCGTGTCAGCTTGTTAAAACTTAACGAGTCGTATTTTAATTCATCATTATTGCAATTTCTATAAATGTAGCAATATAACGAACTCAGAACATCTCTAACAGTAGTTTAAAGTAAAATTGAACTTTAAAGTAAATAACTATAAAAAAATGGTTTGTTTTTGTTCGTTTGAGATATTGTGTGTATGTTCGCCGCTCCATTGTTCTATGAGTTAATCTGTTTGCTTCCATGTTTGTGGCCGCGACTTCGATCCCCAGCTCGGTCAACACCGCGCTCCACGTAGCCCGTGTTTGTCTTTGTGTTCCGGTTCTTACTGAATTTTTGGACGTTAAGATGTTCTTCGGATATTAGAAGCTTAATGATATTTTGTTATTTATTTCGATTTTATGTCGTTGATTTTAAATCTTCGCTCCAAATATATAATGGTAATATTTAAAATGTCTAAGTAAGAATGTTAACGACATTAACTGATAATATTACTTTTAGGTTTTAACACGATTACATATATGTATTTATATAATAATATATGATATCTATGATGTATAAATAAAGGGTTTCGACAAGACAATACATTATTAATATCTAATATTTTAATTGAATTGTATCATAATTTAAATTACACTAATATACCCAAAATTATTTTAAATAGCGATTACAATGTGTTAATATATATTATAAAGTTTTTTTTTAATTTCAACTCCATGACTGAATTTCAGTTTGACACTTAATTTTTTTTTCTATTTGCGCATGGGTATTAAAATGAAATCCTTAAATTCAGGCGACATTTTATGCACCCGTCAAGATTAGGTATTTTTAAGTGCGTGTACCTTGTGTTTTGTTTGTCAGCTCCAATCTGATGGTGTTTGTATTGGATGAACGTATTATATTATTTCAAGTGGTAGTGATTTGTGGACTTAACTGTAATGGCTATTACGTTCCATGAACTTTTAATATATGTATTTTTTTTTAAATAACGCATTTTTATTGGCAAATATAATTATGACAATTAGTTAATTTGAAAGGAATTCACTTTTAGAAATATAATTTTGTATTTATTCTTTTTTTAAATTTAAAATAAAATTTTCTTAATGTATACCAATAATCAATATTCAAGCATCGTATAAAACTCAGCGATTGATTCTATATTAAAAGAACTCCATTCGGCAGTATGTTCCGCTGTCAGATTGCCACTCCACTGTATTGCGATAAAAAAACATGCAGGTGTATAATCCCGGGTGATATTGTCTTTGAGCTTAAACCATTTAAAATTTAGATTATACTTATATGTAAAGTATAAACGAGTAAATGTTGAGACGTTGACCCATTATACACAGCCGCTGCCAAACTAATAATATATTATAGTGTGTGTACAAACACTCCCTCTAATAACTAAGTGAAGAGGCATCTTGCGGGCTGGCATGGCGAGGGTGACTGAAGCAGCTCATTCTAGCGGACTGTACTAGTCGTCTTCGCGTTTGGACACCACTTCCACTTACCGTCATGTGGAGTGGAGTCATATGTCTGTCCGGACATAATAAAAAAAAAAATAGTCCGATGGGATGGCAAATCCAATATATGTATATGACTGGAAAGAGTTCAGGTCCAGGACCAACGGCTTTACTTGCTTCCCAACACTCGGGAGACTTCACTAACCAAACACCAACTTCGTGACTCTTGGATGTCACGGAGAATTTTTCGACAGAAAAGCCTAATAACTTTTTATCGGCTCGACCTGGGGTTTGAAACCAGAACTCAGGATCTGTGGCCCTATGTCCAGCCACTGGATCAATGAGCACAGGAATTAAAAATTACTTTATCATATTAACGGTAATAAATGACCACCAAATTAATTAAGTAATAAGTTAACAGTTAGTTGAGATTTGTATTGGTTGTTGGACTTTTTCTTAACATTATTATTCAGCAAAAAAATAATTGGAATGACTTTGTCCGGTTAGTTGGTAAACACCGGCTAACCGGTCAATTTGCACTGTAAATAAATAAAATTAAACGATATTTACCAAGAAGCAGGTGGTACAGCAAATATTTGGTCCTTTTTAAAAAATGTATTTCGTCTGCAAAGAGTCAATATGAAAAAAGTTTAAATACATTACTAATGAGGTTTTAATGTGTTGCCTACTGGCCATCGTAAAAAATATTATGTTGCTATTTGCTTAAAGGATTTTAAAGTAAATAAATATATATTAATGCTCATTACGTAAGTGAAATAAAAGTAAGAATGAGTTATAGATTCTTATGATAAATACATGTGAACAGAGGACGGGTCTCAATACCGTCGGAGGCATTAGCGCAATCTGGATCGCAACTGGTATCGCTAGATCGCTATTGATGATAAAACCTCCTTTGAATGTCATTTTATTTTTGAAATTCTGTGAAAAACTAATTTTGTAATCAAACTAGGAAGTTCATTGTAAAATTTTATAAATAAGTTAAGTGTTTTCGTTTTACGCTGAATCAAAAAATAAATCAAAACATCATAGCTATATCTACAGGTACCTAGACAATAAGTCTAATAAATTTTATTATATTAATAAGGCCTGTCAATACAATACGTTTAAGCAACGTCGTGCTACAAAAAAGACGTTACGTAGTAGGTTTAATCTGTTAGAGTAAGCAACATCAATTCACTTAAGCCCTCAAGCTTATGTTCACCTTAATGTCCCGTATAAACTCGAGGAATATTTTCCCATTAATTATTGCCTTTCATACAGAAGTAAGCCACGTGCCTCTTAACACATCTCTTTTGTTAGCGTCAAACAAAGCTCCACTTTAATATAATCTGTGACGTTATCTGTTTAATGGCTGCATTCGATTTTATACTTTAAAGTACGAATTAATAAAGCGTAACCTTGAGTTGAATAAACAATCATTACATACAACCCCTCGCTCTGTTCGCTATTAAAATAATACAGACATTTTCAGACTTGTGCAGTGATTAGGGATTGTTTATGCTCAAAATTAGGAAATATGCGCTAAATGACCTGTCATTCATAATGAGGTCACGTGACTATAGCTCATTGTAAACATTTTGGAAAGTAAATTTTTTTTTTATCGTTTGAATAATTATTTTCTCGTATGTTTTATCACGATTAATATATAATATTATGTTATATAAGGTTGGAGATATCAAAAGGATATATTGTTCCAAAAAAAAAAATTTGAATATATTGTTAGTAATTTTTTTTAATATATAAAAAATCATTGGTATTCGTTCATAGTATTTTTACAAAAAAATTGACCTTATTATTATTATTTAATGAATTATATTTAATTTAATTTAATTAATTAAGATCATTTTTGGTAATTATTTTATTAATAAAGTGATAATTTTGTACCAGGCATTCATAAGTTAAGAGACGATTAAAATAAAACACTCGTTTAAAACTGCTCCAATTTCCACAAAAACCAGATGCACGGTAATTCGATATACAGGCTGCGTTTTTACGTGTATTTTCGTACGCTTCCGCCCTCGTGGAATTTTTTCGACAAAATTTTTACCTTATTTTTACTTTGTTTAACATCATTGAATGTTCTACTTGAATAAGAATGAAGAGATGTAAAACAGTTTCACCTTTATGTACAAAGAATTACATGTTATTCTTTTGATGAGTTTGTATAGTGCGTAAAACATTGATACATTTTACATACAACATTGATCTATGTTACGTACATACGTAACATAGATCAATGTTTTTCTGAAAGGGTTTGGAGTTAACATTATTTTCTACCGTGCTACCGAACCTTATGTGAACACATTTTCCGATTTCCATATGTACCAAGCGAATGAGTATAAGAATTGTGCAAACAATTATAATCCGTATTGAAAACGAAATATGGCTGGATTGGCGCTACTGATTGGTTATTTCTCAGAAATATTATTTTATATCGGTGTAAGTCGGGTTGAAGGACGAGTAAATCAATTATTCACAGAGCAAGGGCCGTAACTCAAGTCGGCGGCGTATTACAAGCTTGTGATATTGTAATTAATAATACCAATATTTACAAACAAAAGAAGGCTTACCATCAGGTGGCCCATTTTCTTGTTTCGCTTCCTGCTCTAAATAAAAAAAGTAAAGGAGATGCCTAGCCCCGTCATCTTACACGTATCAACCGCTAGATCGGTGTCATGTTCAGTTTACTCAGATCCCGTGACCGCGTCCGTTAGATATCATGACTCTGGAAGGGTTTGGAGTTATCAATACAGCTATTCAGTAATACTTTTATCATTAATAATATCGAATTGAAAGTCATTGTGAAGTTAGTAGCTTTTGTTTTCTTTTACTTCAAAGACTTCAAGGTTGTAATAAAAAAAAGTACAAAAATATTTTATGTGACAGTTCTGACATCTTTTTTTTCTTAATCTTTAAGACTATGCTATTGAATTTTAAATGAATTATTATAACAATAGCCTTATTTATTTCGACAATCCTTTAACCTTCAACAAACAGTTCACATTTAAAATATGTACTTGAAACGCTTTAATTAATATAAAAACGAAAACATAAATAACCTACCACTTTATAAACAGCGAGTTTTTATCGTCCACTAGTTAATCCTTATATATAATTATTTTTTGTTTCCTTCCCTACACTGATTCGATCGTGTGACGACCCGTTGTGGTCGCTTTTGCGGTCGCGGTAAGCCTGCGTAACTTAGATCATGCTGTATATATTTTTATATAAGTACAAATATTGGAATATGATCTCTAAATATCTGAAGGTAAGATTCAAAATCATTTCTTATGTATAACATCGAGTCGTTGTCAGTTTAAGTCGATATAGCTGTTCGGTTTTTATGATACCCTAATATAGTGATCTAATTACATAAATAATTCAATTTACTTTATTTGGTTGTGTTATTGAAAAAAAAAAATCTTCCAAGTAAATAAAGTATAAGTTAAATTTAAAGTTTTAGTTTGTCTGTTTGTATTGTATGTGATTCATGGAATTATTGTGAAGATTCGGCTCCCTTGGAATGTATGTATGTAGTGTTCTTACCAGCTAAAACCCTTGTGAAGTCTGTCCTTTGCGCAGATCATAGAGGGGTCCATATAAAATGACGCATCATCCCATGCTATTGATATTGCATGACTTTTTAAAGAGACTCGTTTCAAATTTGAACGCAATTGCAGTTTTCTGCGTGCAATCGAAGGTAATTTCTTGAGAGATGAATTATCCCACACACCAGATCATTCGTGCTTATTATCTTGATTGGTGCTTCTTTCCAGACAATCTCAGTGATGGTAGAAGACCGAACCTTCCTTGCGTACTACTTCAACTTTCGCAAAGAGCTAATTCATAGATAGAGATGCTTATGAGATGATGATGATGCCCTCTCTATGCCTTCATATTGATCATCCAGTGGATTTTAATCAGAAACAATCGAAAACAATTCCGGTGTAAGATCACTGGCTTTTGTGGTTTTCCAAAGAAAATAACATTTTATTAAACATAATAAATATTGGTAAGAAAATCCTATGAATAAGCCAACGCCAATGATTATCTGTTACCCTAAGATCAGTCAAATTAAAAATCACAATTATGTGGCACGCGCCGTCTGATGGCTTAATTATTTGAAATTCGATTCCTTTCCTCGTTACGATAATAGCATAATTTGACATGCTCCTTGACTATGCGACCCTAGTAACTATTACCTACAAATTAAATCTCTAGGTGTGTGTTACAGTATAGTTGTGTGTTATTGAACAGTATAGTTGCCAGCCACTTCGAGTCACGTAATAAAATATATTAAGAGTATTTTTCGCGTAACGGCGTTTCCTGTGCTAAAAAATATACCTTGAAGCGTTTCGGTTAAACGAAAATATATAGATTGTTGGTTGTAGTGTACTTAAAATCTAAAATTCTCAATACTATTTTGGTTATAGATAACTTCATTTGTTTCATACAATTATATAGGTAATGATATACTACTATTGTACTACTACTTATATTGTAAAGTTAGCTAATGAATTTGTACGAGTAAAATATGGATTTTATCCTGCTCTATTTTTTAACCAAAGATTAATAAAACCGTAACCAACCGATCTATTCGTCTACTGAGTTAACGCGTCGTACATACGCGCCTTTATTTAAATATCTTTCTCTAGACATATCGAAGGCATACAAATCTCTCATTTATATATTTTGTGAATCTGTTATAGTTTATGAAGTGAACCTGGAGCTACATCAAAAAATATGCAACATCTTAACATTCTATACAGCATATGCGCCCCCTGAAACTATAAACTAAAATCGTATGAAAGTGCCATAACAATAAGTAGGTATGGCCTGAAATCGGAATGAAATAAACGAACAAAACTCTTTCGTTATTCTATTAATAAGATATAAATATATATATATTGTTTACAATATAGTCAATAAACGTTTTAAAATGAACTATAACATTGCAAATAGAAGTAAGTAAGTTCTGGAATCGAAATTATAATCCAAGTAACATACTTTTATCAGATTTATGAAAACAAGTACCTACACAAATTGTGTATTTTGCAATAATAAACTGGTACCATATATGCCAAAATAACTGTTATCTGAAAGTTTAAATAATTATTTTTATGTGTTTTTTAATTGGCAACATAAGATTAAAGATTTGTTGTAAGTCGGGGTGATTCGTAAATACTATACTTTTCAAAATCGTGTAACGCGTTTTTAATGTGCCCGTATTTTCAATAGTTTTAACTTTGAATAACTAGTAAGCAACAATATACTAACCATGCAATTCATGCATGTCACGTCATAGTCTTGATTTAAAGTGGGGGTAACTGAAATGCAGCTAGTGAATTTATATACCTAAGTAGTGGCGCTATAATATACTTAAATCTTCTCCGAAACGAGCTCTTCTGTAATATATAAGGTTTATATATATTTATTTAGCAGTTTTTTCCCTTAGGCATTACAAAAAGTATTTATTAGTATAGATATAATAGGTTTTCTTTGCAATTTAAGAATAATATAACGCGATGGCATTTATTGTGCGTAATGCTATGTGGTCGTTATGTCGTGAATCGTCTCGAGTCCTCCCCAAACAATAGGAAGGGTCTGTTTGTTTCCATTGCCCCTTTTAATAGAACAAACAGGGTAATGGCTGTATTGGCCTCCATTTTGGGGCATGATTTGGTTTTTAATTTGATCGTCCATTAACGTAATTTATAGCATTGCATATATTTATTATGATTTCTATATTATAACGACGGATACTGTATTAAGGCACGTACACACTATCTATTTTTTAAAGTTATAACAAGAATGCTAAGTACTTAGAAGAGCGAATATTCCACCTGATCTATGTTCAACTCTGTCCATAGACATAGGCATTATTAGATAATAGATTATGTATATTTTGTCTCTTATGTAATTAACCTCTGCTGTATTAGGAAGGCATAAGCTAAAATCATGAAATTACAGTTACATTATAGCAGACATGAACAGTAAAACTTTGTGAGCTGTGAATAGAATTAAATTTATGACTTAATATTTTTCTCAGAAATAGAAACGAAAGTAGTTCACATCTTATGTTTTGCTTAAAGCAGTTTTTTTTTAAAAAAAAAGGTCTATTATTTTAAAAGTTTAACCCCTGAGAAAATATGACCCTCTGTTATATGACAATCGAATTGATTGGTGACCTTTTGAAGTTAATAAATGAATTTGTGATTCATTTCATTCTAAAGGAATGTTATTGAGGTAAATTGTTATTTTTTTTAGTATTATTTTTTTCTATGAGTGATATTATTTATGTTTTTCGTAGTAGGCTTACTTTTTGAAACGATCTCAATAAGTATTTAGCTAACTTTCACAGCTATTATATTTTTTTCGCCAATCCTCCCACAATGTTTGTTTTCCCCAAAGTACTAGGGCGGCAAAGAGCGAGGGCGGTCGGGAGTGGTCCGCAAACAATCGGCGCCGGCTTGCCGCGGCCACCTGCCTGAATGATGAAGATGACATTTTGCTTTAAAAGTTTAAATTTATACCTCATAGTTTAAGTCTAGAAAGTAACAAAATATTATTAATATTTAAATTAAAGACATGCCAATCAAAGGCTTAGAAACACCTCTTCACATGTATGTTAGCCTAGTATAAATGTTAAACGATGTATGACAATTATTATATTTATTTTTTTGTATATTTTTTAATGTATTTTTTTTAATTTTCTATATATATGAGAATTCAAAAACAAAATTATAAAAATCTGTGAATGATAAGGTAATTTACGGTTAAACTATTAAAAATGGAAAAATTATTAAAAACTATTAAAAATTAAAAAATAAACTATAAAAAATTAAAACGATAAGTATTTTAGGTAAGCAAGCCCTTTATCGGAAATAAAAAAAAACTGACATTACTCTACCGGTGATATGTACGAAAATCATTTTAATGACAAGATAGAGCAAAAAGTCCACTAGTCAAGTTATAAAAGAAGAATAATAATATCATAATATATTCTTTTGATTAAAATAAATACAGTAAAATCTTTTAATCTGAATATATGTATTAGTTTTATCTCTTATTGCAACAATCACGTGAAAGCTACTAAAGGTAAGAGACAAATAATAATCGACGCGGAATCGTCTGGGGATAATCATAGGCTATTCGTTTTTTTTTATATCCGCTCGTCATACTCCCTTTTTTATTTTATGCTCAGCGAAGCGGCCGGGTAACAGCTAATTAATTTATAAAATCTTTGTTATAAAGGCACCGCCAAGAAATTATTGCGAACCGTAATTGCCCTACATGTGTACGTATAAGTGTCATCCATCTTGTTCATTCTAATAATAACAGCGACCTAATTACCATTGGTCCAATCGAGAATCGAAGATCGAATGATTCTTTATAAACAGCCAAATGAACGAAGTTAAATTTATTAAGCCCTAATCTATAGAGAAATAAAATTATGTTAACGCCTGATATTTATTTTGAAAATTTGAAAATAGAATAATGTGATTACATTCTTCATTTTCCACAAGCGTGTATTAATCGTTATTCGTAAGACTTTTCGTAATATATATTTTAAGATAACCGAAACCGCGTATATAAAAGTTATATAAAGTTATATAAAAACTTAAATATAAGTTTTTATATAACTTCAACCGTGAGTATATCCAGGTCAAATCGTGCAACTGAATTTAAAGACAGTCCCACACAACGGAATGAAATATAACACATTTTGGTGGTGGCAACATTAGAAATACAATCTTAATCAATAAAATACTTTTTTAAATATATATTTTTTAAATAGTTATTTAGTTTACTTGTACTATAAAAATATGGCGTACTAACATTTTTAAATGTTATTTTTAATAGGGTAAGTTGTAAAATCTTACAATAAGAAGGATTATATTTTACAATTTTACCCTTGAGAAAACCTGTGACCTCTATAAATACAATACAACAATTGAGTTAATTTGTGACCTTACGCAAAAAATCCCTTGTAGTGAAAAAATCTTACGATCCAAATATTGTATTCTCAAGGAAAAGGGTTAACAATTTAGATTATTGTTTTCGCCATGACGTTTTTGGGTAGAATTTATTATTATTGCAAAAAAATGTTTTTTTTATTCATACCTTTGTATTTTTTAAGCCAAGTTTATTTATAAAATCATAAAATGTTAGCCAAATTTCGAAAAAAAAACTCCGCAAAAGAATTTGAACTTGGTACGCAAGTTCAAATTCTTTTCCGGAGGAATATTTGGTGGTAATTATTTTGTGGTATCGACATATACGACATAATTGTATTTAGATGGAAGACCAAATAATATAAATGACCGCGTGAGAGATGATAGATGCAAGAAGAGAATTTTTTTGAATAGGAAAAGAAATTTTATTTTTTTAATAGGAAAAGTTAAATACACTATTTATGAAAATGGACTACCACGCGATCTGATAACCTTAAACTTAATGTGGACCACATTAGCAATAGAATAGAAGCGGATATGGGATCTAATACGTCATATACCTTGTTTAATAACACTGGTTACTCACCCTTCACAATATGATATAGCAATACAGAATATTGACGTCTTGTCTAGACTTATTGATGAGCGGGTGGTACTTGCAGGACCCACAAGGCCCCACCATTGGTAAATTACAACAAGATGTTAAATCGTATGGAAGAGATTGCGTAAACATAAAATAAATTTAATTGGGACTAAATCAAATAAGAAACGATTATATGACGTAATTACCGGTCACGTTGAATCGATACAAATAAATGTACGATGGATATGACGATAATAGAATCGTCATTTCCTTCATTAAAATAAAATTAATTGTTTGATTATTATCAGGCCATAGAAACACAATCTTATATCTAGTAATTCATTCAATCAATGGACGCGTTCAAATGCATGTAACAGTAAAATGACGCGTGTTCGTCGTCGTTCGATCAATTTAGAAATGACGTCGATAACGTCAGCATCTCGAGCAATTAAAGCGAAACAAATAGTTACGAGTACCTTTGTATCATTCGTTTATCGTGATTTATAAGTTAAATTATCGTAAAATATTTAAAATTTCGTAATGATTACTTTATTGTCATATATTGATAACACTTGGAAAAGAATATTTGTAAGATTTTGTACCGTTACTCTTGATAGGTAAGTTAATTAAAAAAAAACCTTTATTTCGTAGAGTTACAACAATAAATATTGAAACACTAACTGACCAAGCGTGAACTGTCCGCTAGAAAGTTAGCGATATTCGTGGGACCGTGGACTGCGGACTGTGGTGAGCCGCGAAGCATAGCATACCTGATTACCTAGCCTAGTGAAATGTATCTCAGATATACATAAATATCTATGGATAACGAATACTAAATACGATTTTATTATTATACCTCGAAGTTTTCAACTATTCAACAAACCTTCTTGAAATTAACTTAGTTATATTAATTTCTATATAGCTGTGTAGCGCTGTGTAACGCGAATTTACCTAGATAGTGACATATTATTATCGAATCCTGGCAATAAGGGAGTTTTCATATTCCTAGCTTGTGTTATCTTATGCCATATCTTGTCTAACGTAGGAAAATGACATGGCGAAACCAGTATGTGTCGAATAAAATCTGCAAAGGAGTAGATAAGCGTGACGAATATATGTATGTACTCTGAACCTTTTTCTTACGAGAAAAGTACCATTGTCATCAGTGGGATATTTGCGAGTCGTTAATTGACTTTAATACGTTCTATCTATCTTTTCAATTTATGAATTTTTTTTAAAGATAAATCAGCCTTGAACGACTTCAATATTTTTTGGGTTTACGAATGTTGAAATTATATATATTCATTTAAATGAAAGGAAGGATTTATTTAAGAGTTTCAGTTACAGATGCGCTCCTCAATGTGGTAATCACTGCGTATCATGTTTTTAAATATTGTATATACATATCGTATTTTAAAATACTATTATATAGATTTATATCTAAGTTAAATAAATATATATTGCTAGAATCTAAAATTTTGCATAACGAATAAGACAATTATGTGATCGTCACAACTTTGTGTCCGTCTCGTCCTCGTCACGTAATCATTAAATAATCCGTCCCAAATCCGTCCAAATCCCAGTACATTATGAGATACAGTACTAGGAGAGCATGGCGTAGCGGAAAGTCGTTGACAGCTGATTGACGTCTCACTCGACCGACGGCGGGCATGTTTATCTCATTTCTTTTTACAAATTTATTTTGCTATTTTTAAAAATATTATAACTTCTATGATAGTGCATTTAAGATTCAAAATTGAATAAGTTTGATTTCAAAGAGTCAAAATAATATTTGGTGAACATTACTAATGTATGAATGACTAACAAGACAGAACTAAAGTAAATATCGTAGAAACGCACCAGCTGTGTCCGGTGGCTTGCTTTAGTTTTAATTCTAAATGGGTTTTAATTAAATGTGGACGTGGCGATGTTACAAATGTGTATAATAATGCAGGTGTTAACCTTATATTTAACACTTATTTATAATTAGTCTATCTTGTTATTTTGATATACTTATTACAATTTATATATTATTATATTATATTGCTACAAATATATGACTATAATATATTTTTATATGTATGAACAAAACTTTTTATAAACAGTAAAAATAATTATAGTAAAAATATCATATTACAATTCATTTTGATAAATTGATCTTCAAGTAATAGCGACCCTTTGCGCCCTTTGTTTAAAAAAATCAAGTAATGGTTTCATGGTTTGAAAACACGATCCCCATTTTATATCTGAGGTCACATAATAGTTTATCGAAATTGTAAATTATTCCATTGTCACCACCTAAAGGGTCATCGACAGCACACAAAGGATCTATAATTTATGACATTTGTGTAAAATATATATTGACCCTTTCTTCAATTGTTCATTGACGTGTAATAATAAAAAAAGTATTTTTTTCAAATTTCGAACGTAACTCAAAACCGCAACGCACATGCGCGAGTGGATCTAAGAAAAATAGACTTTTACAATATTCCCTAATATCGTGCAAAAATATCGAATTTCCTACATCTATTCGTCTGAATACAATTTTTCGGTCGACGAGCTACGGTTACGAGCATGTGTTCTTGATAAAGGTTTTGTCGAAAAACGGATACAATTTTAATGAAAACAAAAGAAGCCGCAAAATAAAATTTTTTTTTTTAGTTACAACTCTTTTATGATATGAAATCCTAGTTATAGTACCTATCGTGCAGAATACAAATACCTATTTCAATATTCAACAAATAAATATTTACTATTTGATTAGTAGGTATGTTAAAAATAAGTAAGAATGTGACACACCTCGTTGTGCTAAATAAAAGTTATATTATATTATAATGCAAAGAAAATAAATATTAAGCAGGCAATATTATCTTCAATGACGCTGATTTCAAATACAATAAAAAAAGTTAGTAAAGTAACTTCCACGTCAAAATTACATTAAAAAAAACACAAAATAAATCACTGCTTAAAACCGTATTTTTAAAAATACTTACGAACAACACATTACGAACGTCAATTTAAAAAGTAAACGTTCTAATTTTAAATCGCTCATTAAAACGGATACGCAGAAGTGTCCTGTGCAGCTTTAACATGTTTTTAAATGAACACGAGGTGTCGAATGGCAAAAATATTTATCATGTCAAAGGGTTTTGGTTTTCTTCGCTTGTCAGGGATGGGGCGTGTTCGCTAGATTTAGACGGTTTAATTAATATATAATACAAACTACTTTTAGTAGGTATCACGATTGCGAACGACTTTGATGTTTTGTGCTTGTAGATTTTAATAGAACTGTTATTTTATAATTTTGAGATATTTACACGAATGTTACAATTACTTTCATGGTAAATTTTATTTCCGTAGGATTTTTAGTATATTAGATATTCATATATACTTTTTAAACTGTCTTATTTAACAGACTAAGGTGTTTAGGTCATCTGCCTCATTTAATTATGATTTATTGTACACATTGCGGGGCGTTGCATGCAGTCATACTTTAGTCATCCAGCTATCAACTCATTAAGATAACTATACCGTGTGATATATAAAACCTATTCACATAACATTTAATTTGAAACTATAACAGAAATTTTTGTAATAGCTTTTTATATTGTGGTTAATAATAACATACAAAACGATTAAAATATCTTAGAAAAAAGAAAATGTGCATTCAAATGCTTCTAAATAATTAATTAACATAATCCAAAAAGTTATATCTTATAAAAATTTGTTAACTTTATACATTAATAATGCAATATTAAAATAACAATAAGATCTCTAGATATAAGCATTTTATAAATGTAACTACAGAAAAGGTTGACAATCAATACTTGATTTTTTTTTTTCCCCATTAACAAACCTACAAGGAGTTGACATACGAACACGCTTAACCAACTTATATTATCGATACACAACTACCACCAAAACAATTCGTTCATCAACCGATGGATCACACACGTTATAAAAAGGTTTTAATAAAAAAATACAAAACGGGCTCCAAGATAAAAGTCCTTTGACTTTTTCTACAAAAAAAAGAAAAATTAAAAAGAAAACTTAAGGCCGCGCCACACTGTCTGCTATCCGGTTTCCGACATATTGGGTTACGGCTCACTCGACTGATGGCTTTACTTTTATTCGGTGACGTAAAAAATTATAATTTTCTTTATTAAGATAAATTAAACGCGTCGAAGAATTTTTTGAGACCATTTTAAAAAGATGCGCATAAAATATTGAAAAAAAAAGGTGTGTGAAATAGGTAAGACCATTTTTAAACTACGTGTTAGTGAAGTAATCGTGTCCATAGTAAAAGTAATTAATAATTATATTTTAATCTGTTTCATGTTTGAATCTGTAAAATAGACATTTTGTATGGAAGTGTTTGTAATTAATTAAAAACTTCGGAAAACGAGAATCACAATACAAATTTTGTAGACTAATTGATAAAGACTTAAGAGACTATATGATTTTTTTCATATAAAAATATTTCTAAATTTTTCTAACTATTTTAATTATCCAATTGAAAAAAAAAACTATACCAAACAATGTTTTTATTCATTAATCTATCACAATTTTTAAGCAAGTAGCTAAAAATAATCATCAAATGTTTTTTTTTTAAACAACACTTTAAGCATTCTTTTGACTTTCAAAGTACCAGGCAACCATGAATGCAACGTAGGTGTTATGGTACATTAGTATATACATATAGGTATTCAATTCTGATAACAGCGAGTCAGCATTCGACAACATTGACGTAGCGGCGCCTGTCCGCCGCGATACTGTTTATAATTTATGTTAACCTGGTGTTATATTATTATTATAATAATTATAAATAAACAAATTTAATTCCAAATAAGTTGTTGTTGTTGTTTGTTTTTTAAATAAATTAATTAATAAATGTATTTTTGAAATACCGAAAAATACGAAATTACCCGACTTATAAAAATTTCAAAATAGGGACTAATTTAATCGACCTTATCATACGCACTCCAGTTTTTATTATTATAGTACGTTACATCCAAAGAAATGGAATTATTTTTACTTTGCTAGTAAAATTTAACAAAATTTGGGGTAAAGAATGAAGTTATAATTTTAATCATTTCACACTAAGCCTTCGATATTTTTATTATTATGGATTTCAATGTGAGCATTTTCAATGAGGAAAGGGTCAAAGAAGTAACAGTATACATACCATACGTTTTACACTGAGGACTTAATAACAAATCAAACTTAAAAGTACTTACTGAACAAACTTATTTTTTATATTAATATTTATTTGCGAAAAGAAGAAAAATCATACGTAAAACATGTCAGTCTGTCAATTAGTCATAAAACTAATTATTCATTAAAATGATTGTGATTAGATTACGCGTAAATATTTCTTTATATGTTTATAACTTTATAGTACGGTCCAAATTTAAAAGTCGTCTTAAAATGCATTTTCCGCGGCTTTGTAAAAGAAAAAAAAAAATTGTCCAAAAATATATGTACATACCTAATATAAGTCCGGAGTTCAAATGCTTTTGATACATGTAAATCAGAAACACGTTCGTGAATATTTCGATTGCGTCAGTAACATTGGATAAATGTTTCCTGCAAAACAAGGTATACGTTGTAACTTGAATTCAGTGCTTGGTTCAAAATAGAATTGTGTCAAAACGACGTATAAACAGTATATCAATAAAAAAAAAAAAAAAATTTATGTTGGTATTAGATTAAAATATCTGTGTGAGTATAACGTTGCCAAATGTAACATATAACCAAGACGAAATACAAATTCAAATTCATTTGTAGGTCGAACGTCCATCAAAATGCTCAAACAAATTGTAGAGCAATTCTGCATATAGTATGCAATACTAGCTGAACCCGCGGCTTCACCAGCGTGAAATTGAATTTGCCACGAAAATCCATTGACATCGTGGTATTTTAACGTTAAGGTTATTTACTAACAATATACATATTTAAATGTATACATTATTTGGATGCTTGTTTGATTATCCTTTTTTTGTAAAATCTATTTCGACATAGTATGACGTCACAATTGGGAGGGGGGTCCTACTATATTTCATACTTTTTTCAACTTATTATGTATCCATTTATATATTTTAATCTCAAAAATAGTAGCAAATGCATACAACTCTTCAACCCCAATTTAAACTCCTTGAAAAGTCAATTAAAAATAAAACGATTTGTCAATACTTAGGGTTCACTCTGGTTCAGTCCTGAAAGCGTAACAAAGAAACGAACAGACAAAATTACTTCAGCAGTTATAATATTAGTATAGATATTACAGAAATATACATTAGTATAGATGAACTCGAAACTCACCGCAGAACATGATTGTGAAATGTTAGAAGTGATATGTGATATTGACCATAATAATTGTAATTTTTAAGGAATATCCACATCAGTATAGTGTATTGTCGTAAGTCGGTTTTCAACATTTCACGTGTGGGTTAAGAAATGAGTTCTTACAGAATAGCACTACAGATTGCAATGTTCTAACCAATTGTCCAATACTTGAGTTTTCTGTAATTGAAAAATACTACGGTGTACGTCAAAATATGCTGAAATCTCGCTGAGATATTGAGTGATTGCGTCACGAAAGTTCATTGTATCGTAGGCGCTTAAAACACACAAATATTCCAAATGTGCAAATATAAGTAAACTATATTGCAATTTATGCTAACTTCATACGAATTCTTTGAAATTAATTAATGACGTAAATAATACTTTTTATGTACCGAAAGTTTTGCAATAGACGTCTTGCGTAGTCGTAAAAACGTAACCTTGACAATGGTGACACGATTTGCATAATACAGATTATACAAGACACAGAAATACTATGATATATTATTTAAATACCTACGCGATACGAGTTTTATGAAAATAAATAAATATTTGTGGTAATTTTATGGCGAAGGCATTGGCAATGTAAGTATATGTCAATTGTTTTGTTCCAACTCTTTACTTAAATTTCTATTATGTAGGTCAAAAAATAAAAAAATATAAAATTAAAAATGACATTTAACCTCATTGGCTAATAACATTAAATTAAAAAAACCTCTTGACAGACATGCGTATGGCGTAACAGTAGTAAAATCTTTTTTGCGTCAGAATAGTTTTACACAAATATTACAAACAAACTCTATATTTAAATTTAACATTCATTGTGGACAAAGTTTTACTAATAATATGATCCGTAACCGAGACCGGATGAACTGAAACTCGGAGTAAAAGACATCTATGTCAGTACGTATGTGTATGTTACTCTTTGGCGTATGGCAGTGGTAATGTCGACAAGACATTATCGTAATGAATAAGGAGAGTCAGCAATGAGCGTGGGAACGCTTGCTGTGTCACTTCACACTTCGTTATTTCACGATATAATCTATTTTATATCAACTCTAATTTATATTATTTATGAACCTCTTCTCCACTTATAATGAAATGAAAAAAAAGTATTTATTTGCTTCGTTTCGTTATTATTCGCTTCGGCTTCGTTATCAGCGGATAACAAACAGATAGACACACTTACTTTGCAATATTAGACAATATTGGATACGTATACAATATTAATATAGTTAAAGAAATATAATATAAGTAACTACTGAGCTTCTTGCTGGTTTATCGGTAAAATCTACTTTCCGAACCGGTGAATAGGACGATTTCATAGAACTTTTATGAGCCTACTCAAATAGCAAATATTTGTTTTTGTTCACTTACATTAACAGATAACCCCGTGTATGCAATGAGCAATACAAGGTCAATAAAGTTCAGTATTCCATTCCTAGATTGATGTTTATGTAACATTAATTTATAGACCTGGGGTTTGAACTCAGAACTTCAGTATCTGTGGCCTTATATTTAGCCACTAGACCAACGAGAATGAATGGATATGTCCCTCATTGCCCCTTGCAACATTGTCGGTTTGTTTATCCGCAATGTAACCGGGCTGTTATAAGGATTCCGTCACTTCCACGCCGATGAGTGACGTAGTGTAATATGTAACGAACTGACGTGTATGAAAATTAAGAATTAAAAAATAACTTTATGGTTTTGAAGTTTTTATACTCATATTGCCTTAGGCATAAATTATACAGCTTTATGTGAAATCGGGCAAATAATAAATATTATGTGAGGGTTTATACAAAAAAAAACTATTTAAGATTTAATTTATAGATTATACATGCTATTTTAACTTTTTTTAAGCGCAGAACAATAATTTTATTGGCACAATTGTTGTTAATGTTCGAGTCTATCTGCAAGCTGTTCCAAATTTAATATAAATTTAAACAATCAATTAGATTGGAATAACAGGCAATTGATCCAATTAATGGCACTTAATCCGTTTAATATTATAATATGTATAAATATTCTGATAAATCTAGGGATCATCAGAACATTTATACATAATTATATATAATTTATATATAACTATAAAATCTACTTATTTTTACAAATATGGTACACAGCTATAAAGTTGCCTATGGAAAACGACTCCAGATTTTGTTAATGAAATAAAAATACTGTATTTCTTTATATTTGCGAAAATGATAGCGCGTTCTATTTCAATGATTACCTTAAAATGAGAAATCGACAATGCGCGATCTATTTTGGCAAGCTATTATATAAATCAAATATAATTCGAGTATTCTAAATTCGAATGTCCGTTCCATGTGACAGCTGTCAAAACTGCGTCACGGCGTCGCAACATAGCGTCCGGTTACCGTCGCTCGCGCGAACCGTGAAGCGCGAAATGTTAAAAAGATCATTTCCGATATTGAAATAGTATTTAGAATGTCTATTCTGACTAATTTCAGAAATTTTATTTATACTGTAAAGTTATAGAGGTCGTGTGTCTAGATTATATTACATAGAATGTCTCTGTGAATAGTCAAAAAGAAGTAGGTAGTAGTAGGTAGGTAAAGAAATTTGATGAACAGATCTTACTATGTAATTGTATTTTTTTTTTAATATTTTAATTATTTAAATAACGATAACAATAATGATTCAAGATTTATAAACGCTCTATATCACTAACAAAGATTCTTAATTAGTGATCGAAGACAGCTTACGCCAATATTTATTATACCCATTGAATAATTGTTATAAGGTTTTTGAATAATTCATATTTAAATTTGTTTAAGTAAGAGTCTGTACATATCCCATAACTGAGCTAAATTATCTTTTTTGAGGAGTAATTTGAAAATGGAGTAATTGACAATTTTTAATATTTTTCTATTAATGTAAGAGATTTTATAATCTATCTTTTTGAATGCAGTAAGTAGGTATGTAGTTATCCGAGCACAACGGAGTATAGGAGAATAAGACATACCTCATTTGGATTTATCATTAAAACTTTTTTTTTATTGGACATAATATTGACGTGTCGAGTAATTCAATATACTCAGTGTTTTTAAAAGAAAACGAAAGTTAAGAACGAAATAACCTTTCGAAACGCAAAATAAATGGACAAATATTTTTGTAAATCTCGCATCATTATAATCTGTGTCAATTAAGGCTTAATAATTTTATACCTTTGCCTAGTTATATCAAATATTTTGTAAAAAAATAATTGCATACGAAGAGTCGCGGACGCCATCTTGTTAAATATTGTCTTAACAAATTTAAATCGCATCGGAAGTTACTTTACTGTGTTTATTTTAGAATTTTAGTATCGCATAGACTTAGTTAAACTAATTACATGTGACCGAATGAGACAGCTAGTTAAATGTTGCTACGTAACATCAGCATTAATTAGAAGTTGTATTTCGTATACACAAATGGTTAACAGAACGGATGTATGAAATGGATGAATATTATAGCAGATTTTATGACAGTTTAGTAGCCAAATATGCATAATTAAGCATATGTTTATGATATAGTAAATAAATATCCACGGGTGGGAAACAGCTTCCTTTTTCTATGTAATAGGTGGGCCACCTGATGCGAAGTGGTCACCACCGCCCATAGACATCGGCACCGTCAGAAATATTAAACACTCCTCACATAGCTAATGCGCCACCAGCCATGACTAGCCGTCCCTTGTGCCTCTTAACAGGCCACTGGCTCACTCATCCTTCAAACACAATAGTACTAAGTATTGCTGTTTGGCGTCATAATATCTGTTGGTACTCTGACGGAACAAAGTTCTATCACCAATTGAAAGAACA
Organism: Vanessa tameamea; assembly: GCF_037043105.1. Lineage (NCBI taxonomy): Eukaryota > Metazoa > Arthropoda > Insecta > Lepidoptera > Nymphalidae > Vanessa > Vanessa tameamea. The sequence goes on from NC_087333.1 coordinate 2,740,062, forward strand.
TCTTCTTTTAAAATCTTTTATTTGTTTTTCCGGTTTTACCCAATCTACTTATCTGTTCGATAGGGAAAATCTATATCACTTTAACAATTTGTTTACATATTTGGAACGTATACTTACTATAATTTTTAGATTGGTTAAGTTGTAGTCGGAGTGAATATTCACGACCCGGACGCTTCCGAAGCAAACGCTGCCCATAATTTTCAATATGCATACAAAATTGATTTATTATTAAATAATATTGAATTGCGTATCTAATATAATTCAATGAAAATATATTTGAATTCAAGCGTTTCCATTCGAAATACAAATATTTTACCCATTAGCGATCAAGTGTTTATATATGACTACTTCATGAGCAGATATAATCAATTCACTATGAAGAAAAAGATTAAATGTCAAAAACCAATCCAGCTGTCAAAGACAAGCTCACCTAAAATAAATTATGAAAAATATTATACGTATAACGCGTCATTCCTATTCATTCGAATACCAGAAATTATTAAATATATTAAATTCACCGGGTCGTTTAAAATCGTTTAATAATATAAATAATCTTTACTAATATTATAAATTAAGTTACTCTGTTACCTTATAACGGTTTAACCTCTGAACCGATTTAGATGAATTTTGGTACAGAGATAGTTTGAGTTCCAGGAAAGGACAAAGGCTCCTATTTTTAATTAATCACCCGAGGTGGTAAAATGGGGATGACGGTTTGGGTGATGTAGGTAAAGCCGCAAGTTCAGCTAGTACAATATATGTACGTAGTTCAGATTAGAGGATCTTTTTTAAATATTTTTTCGCATGAATTCATTGATCATTGTACGATGTACATGGATACGTTTTATTTTTTCTGTATTACATTTCTTCTATAACCCTATTGTATTACATTCCGCACTGCGCACTTGACGCTATAATGATATCCAGAGAACTAATAATTTACAAACCATAACAACTAAATCCAATAAACACCCCCCGTGTCGATATGACGGGGTATAATGATGTTCACCTCAAGGGACGTTAGGGGTGCTAAGCAACATTACTGTAGGGTGTCCATTTGTTTAGTTTTACTTGAGGATTTATCTAGTTTTATGGGTTTCGGATCATAAACGTTAGTAATAAATAATTTATTCAAAATTAAACGTAAAAGTATATATTTTTTTAATCGGTTTTGTAACAAAAGTAGTATTTACGATAAAAAAATATTGTCATATGGTTTAAGTAATTAGTAGGACTTTCTTAGATTTTATTATAATTACTTGTACTAAAATTATAAAAAAATACTTGTACTAAAATAACATACGGCTTACTCTAAATTAAATTCGTGCTTTTTTATAGCATAAAAGGGCAGACTGGCAAAAGGGTCTCCTGTGGTACGTGGTGACCACTGCCCATAGATATTGACGATCACTTACCATTTTTAAGCATTCCGTACATAGCTGCTGCGCCACCAACTTGGGAACTAAGATGATTTATCCCTTGTTAGAAAAATACTAAGCATTCCTGCTTGTCGGTAGAATATATGATGAGGTGGTGGTACCTTCCCCAACGGTATAAAAAGGTTACAACTTATTACCTTTAAAACGTCGACCACGAGACCAAAGATACCATTGATCGGTTATTCTGAGATTCATCCAGATGATTATCAAAGGACATTGGAAACTAAGTAATAAAAATTTAAAAACTATCCCTACCAGGATATCAGACGTTCGCAAGCATTCGTGTGCGCTATATAAATAGGAACAGTCACAATTAAAGCAGATTATAAACACTAGTGTAAGCAATACATATTATTTTTGTCAACAGAAAAAATAATCCAGTAAATTTTTGAAATAATTAATTGCAGAGACTATTGTCGATACATCCATTCGAGTTTCAAATTCTAAGATATATTTTTAGAATACTTAGAGCTTCTGATTTGTGTTCTGGTTTAATGGGTGTACAAATAGCAGCCCTTTGTTATAGTGTTACCTCTCTAGGGACCTCATTATTTTTGCAAAGTTTTAAGTGACTTGAACACACTTTATACTTTGTATTTTATAATTTTAAATCAATTAAATTGCATTACATCACAGATTTATTGGAAACTAGTTTTTACATGCGATTTCGTTCCTGTGAAATTGTCCGTGAAAATATAACCGACGTCATACTGGACGACAATTTCTATAAAAAAAGACGACGCCAGTTAAATAAACCAACGATCACACTGACATTTCTATCGTACGGATAATTTTATTAAGGAGGCCCTTCAAAAAAAAAGCTTTATGTATAGTGAAAACATCCATACCGACCAGGCAATCATAAACATTAAGTAATTTATAGACCTCTGAGTTACACGATTGTTAAGAGAATATTTTTATAAAATTTACAAATAATAAACGGTTTTTATCATTTCCATGAAGTAAATAGTTACAATAATGAACAATACATAACAGACTCAATTTTTTTTCTGCCGTCATTTCCATTCCAGCTCATTACCATATAAAGTCATTACACGGTAACGTAACGTCATTAACGCCCTTCATTACCGCATCGCATCCACTCAATTACGGTCACTTGTAATTTACAATTTGACGCGATTTGTGAGATAGCATCGCTGTTATCTACCCTTGTATGTTATTTGTCATTCGCACCTCTTTTAGGGTGTGCTTGTGAAAATAATAACACTGTATCTAGATAAAAAGGCGTTGAGTGAGTTTTTTTTTTTTAAATATTTAGATTCATTTGCAGTATAATCGATTAGAGTTTTAGTTGATAAAAATGGAAAATAGTCTGTTTCTAAATCTACGTATACCTACGTTTGTATGTATAGAAAGAAGTTTTTACTTTTTAAATAATTTGAAATAATAATTTCATACAGTTGATGAAAATGAAGATAGGTCACTTATAAATATCAAATTAGTTTTTAAAATTTAGATTTATCAGCCAGTAATAAATCTAAATTTAATTGATGAGCATTCAATTGAACACAATTTTTTTGATATGATAATAAACCTTACTCAAACAATGATTATTATGAATACTGATGTCATTTACGGCGTTTTAGACGACGGTAATGACAATCCCTCCCATGGGCGTTCACGTACGTACCGATTTGTCGGACATTTTCAATTTTATCCCTTGTAACCCCACACCGAGGCTCCAGGGTATAAATTAAACTAAAGTTATAACTCGATGTTGGTGGCTATAATATGATATACTTAATATTTAAAGTGGCGCCTTTTTACGTTCAATATTGTTTATTATCTGATGTACGATAAGGGCTTTTTTGTAATTGTTTTGTTTTTAATTCGTCTTCGATTCCGACTCGGTTATTATTCGATTCCTTCGGAGAAATTTCGTTATTATTACATATTATGAAACAAAGTATTTCCCGCATATATCCGTCTATCCGATAAACTCAAAAAGTACCGATCGGATTTTCGTACGATTTCTATCATTAAGGAATAATTCACGAGGATACAATTCTTTATGAATTTTTCTTTATTTGTTGAATTTAAAGTCGAAAAATCATGTTAGGCTTTACTGTGTGCCGCGGTATATAATATAATACTACAGTTATATAATATAGTACCATGTGTTATGTAGACCATTGTTTTGTCCGTACGAAGACAGCTGGATCTTAATAGGTATACGAATATCGACTCTTTATACTTTACGATTAAATACTCGGTACTGTAAAATTAGTTTGACGAAGTTTGACGATTATGAATTTAATTAATGAATAATTAATATCTAAATTTAATAATAATCAGTTACACGAAGGAGTTATCAATAATTTAACCAAAATCTGTGATCATGGAAATAATAATAAGTATATTAACGTTAATCAAAATATAGATCTGAATTGTTGACGATAAATATTTAAATATCGCTGAATTGAAATATTTCCCCATCACATTAATTAACACATAAAACTCCACACTCGTAACACAACGCTCGACTACAAGAGATTTATAAACAAACCATTATATAGGATATCCCGTTACTTCCAATAAAGCTTTAATTAGTAAAAATTAAAACAATAAACAAAAGTCAGTACAAGGGCCGTTAAATTTAGACGAATTGAAAACAATCACGGTTTCCGCTAAATAATTACCGAGTTTGAGCAAAAAGACAAACAAACTGTTTTGTTATTGAAAGCTAATTTGTTGGCTTAGCAAGTAATTGCTCGACAATGTAGCCTAGGGCTGATTAAGACGACGTTATTTTATGTATCCTTCCTTTTGAATACAATTTAAACTAAGTTATAATTAAAACGAATTTGGTCATATTGCATGAAATTTTTATTCATTTATTATTATCATTTTAATTTATTGTTATTTTTATGTTTCGTTACGTTTTTTTACGTTTCAATAATTATCTGTGTTATTAATTATATTTTAGTTATTTTTAAAGTATTGATTGGTCTTTGATTTATTTTAATTTGATATTTTAACGCGTACTTTGTCTGTTTCTCGTCCTATAATAATTAAAATAAAGGCGTAGGTGTTTATTTAGATTCGGCGAGTTTATTCCAGATTTCAAAATAGATTTTAAAGGTCTATATTAAACTTGAAATCCTCTTTGATGATTTTTATATAACATTATACTTAAAACTCAAAAAGGTTTTGAAGATGTTGTTAATGTTAATTTGTTTGATTCTGTCGTCATATGAGATATATTTTTTTCACATTCACATTTCACATAGCTTTAAAAACAAATAAACGCTTATACGCATAAAAACCATCACATTTCGACTTAGTGTTGCTAAGCGTTTTGCGAGCGATCGGAATGCATTACGGGTTGCGTGTTGTGTGGTGACCATTTTTTCTACGACTGTGTATTTTTCTGGATGTAATATCTGACATGAATACGATCCATAAACGTAATGCTGTTACATAATTGCCAAAGTTTTTATTAATATTTTATTCAAATCCAATTGTAATAAAATATACATTAATTATTTATTTATTTAATGAATTAAGAGAGTTAAGAAGAACACTTATTTAAAATGGTAATCGCAGAGAATTAATTACCTTCATAGAATTAAGCTAAGTTAATGTACTGAGCACAGAAAAAGATCGAATGATAGTGACGTATATTATTTTATTTTAATTTTTTATGATAGAAAATTATATTTTTATTAATTTTTATTTTAAAAGCTTATAATTCATTTGATAGGTGAATTACTGCGTGATGAATAGTAGGAGAACATGACATAATTAGAAAATAAATTTGTGTATCACAGGGAAATAAATGAAGTTCGAAAATATTCGACTAGCATTGTTATCAAGTACATAATTTAATATTATAGAGCAGAAATATGCACACAGGTGAACTCTTCATTCTTCAACTAAATGAATCCGATCAGTTGGCAATCCATATTATGCAACTTATGTCCGTATCAAAATTACTAACAAAAACAAAAAGTTCAATATCAACTTGTATACAAAATATCAACAAAATAATTGTTGTTTGAACAAACAAATCTTGCCTCCTTAGAATATTAGTAAAACATTTAGTATGCACGTCGTCACCCCTGACTTGTACGTGTTATCGCTTCGCTCAATACAGTCTATATTTTCATTTCAGACTTAGACACAATACATTACTCGATGTAAATTCGATTGTGCATTTAAACATTCAGACACACTGAACAATTATTACCAATTAGAATACTGAGAATGATTATGTTAAAAAGAGCAAAACTTAACTTAACTTACAGGGAACTGATGTGTTAAGTTCTAGGTAATCATCATCAGGTCATCAAATATGTTGTATTACATCTGGAATATTTATTAAAGCATTTAGTTTAAACTCAATTTAGAAAAGACATTTCGGAAGGAGAGAACGGATTCGTTTAAATGCGAACTTGAAATGTTGCTGGATAAATACAATTTATATATGTTTTTTTTTAGATAATTTGCTTTAAAAGATCCATTACTTTTGTATTTTTGTAACAATTAAAAAATACAGGTGTATCTCCTCACTCATATTAAAGGCACTAATTAACGAAAAATCCAACACGATCCAAAGAAGTCCAAGAGACTTTGCATTCCGTGTTTTCTGAGGTAGTACTGCTAATTCAAACTCTAGGCTGATTCTTAGAGCTTCTTGATAGAAAGAACCCAATATTTTTATGTTGACCTGACCCGAGGTTTGACTCAGGTCTGCGAGATCTGCATATTTAAAACCTAGCCACAACACCAAAGTGCCGTTTATATAATAATAACTGATGTACTTACTTGGCAAAAAAAATATCTTTGAAAACCTAATTCCAAATAATCTACAAACAAGATATTTATTACAACATACGATACTTTAAAATAATTTAACAGTAACGCCCATTATCTCGGAAATTTCAGAAAACTCGCTTCTCATACTGTCTGGAGTCTAGAAGTTAGTTTAACCGCTTCCCATCTTATTATTTAGAACAATGATGTATTTATTCAAAAGACGCTCAGTTAAGTGTGAGCTAACGAGCGAAGCATTAGTTTAAATTAAAACAGCAAAGGCCGTTTCCATTTGCATTGCACGTGATCGTCTGTCACTTCGTCTAGCCGGCTCATCATCGCGACTGAGCGATTAATTCGTACATTGTGGTCTGAGACACGAGAGGTAGCGCACAGACGAGTAGCTGAATGTTTCGTTGCTTTAATTGACCTTTAGATTAACGATTTTGTAATGAGTAATTTATTATTGAATAAAATATTAATCAGAACGTCGGTGATAGAGAAATATGGACGTAATAATTGATAATTTCTATGAAGCGTAATTGTAACTTCGTATGAGTTTTACAAATATTGTACTTGTTGTCTCTATAAGTTCTCTAAGCAACTATCTAATGTACGTGTACGTTGGTGGTGATATACTAGAAATCTTCAACAAAATCACTCGGTGGTAGGACTTTGTGCAAGCCCGTCTGACTTAGTACCACCCCTCATCATATATTTTACCGCCAAACAGCAGTGCTTAGTACTGATGTATTTCGGTTTGAATGGTGACTTTGCCAGTGTAACAGGTACAAGGGATATCATGACGGAGGCATTGGTGGTATGAGGTATTTTTTACAGCACCAATCTCTATGGGCTGTGGTGTGGTTAGCTTGTAAAATTACAAGATAACATTTGGTTTCGATTACTGCTTTTTTCATTTGATTTAATAGAAAATTTTCTTTCAAAAAGGCATATAAAATCTGTTTCCAATTTGACCTGATTTTACTACAAGATGTGAATCATTTCAAATCTAGACTTTAACAAGGTAACTAGTTTGTGTTTCGAAAACCAGTATTAAATTTATGTATCTACTATTTACGAATTTTACCTTGAATCACGTAAACTGTGGGTCGATACCTAAGATTGAGTATTAGTCATCAAAGATAAGCAGAGCCTTGAATTTGCGGATTAGATAAATAATTAATACATCAAAACAATTACATACGATTTCAAATAATCTTTTTTCTTCGATTAAATTATTGTAGCTAATGAAATATAAAAAAAAAACTGAGTAGCCATACATAATTGACTTATAAACATGCTTGCGTGGCTCAGTACTCACGTATGACCAAGCTCCTGAGTCTTGGGCCATTTGCTTACTATTAGCCCGTCGGGCCGGATGGTCTCAGTCTCACACCTATTTACGCTTCCTCTTAGTCTGCCTAGTCTCCTGGTACATTTTATGTAATATAGTAAAGTCACTATGATTACTGTGTTGACAGAAAAGTAGTAAAATAATAATAATTATGCATTAACTTGTTTGATTATCTTCTTCTTTTTCTTCTTGATACATTTAGTAAATAATTTCGATTTTGATTGATTTTGTTTTACCTTACTTTAATAATTACTCAATTTTTTCATATCGTTCGTGCTCGAAGAAATCACTTTAAAGGATAAGTATGCTTTTTATACTCAGTCGCTGTTTTGTTTCTTTTTTATTTCTGGTAATAAAGTGTTGTAGATAATTTAAAAAAAGATAATATTAAATATAATCTTTGTTCTACAATAGGTAGTTCTAATGATTGGTAAGGGTTATATTACTTAATAATTACCAAGAACTCGTTTAACACAAATAATAGGTAAGTATTATTTGTGTTCACTTGTAAAAGCAAAGGCATGTTGACGATTTGTTGAATATCTCAGAATCTTCTTATACATACATATAAAATATATCTTTTTTGTACGTTTAAAATTTGAACGAGTCGATTTTCAGTTAATTTATTTTCTTCATAAAATTATCTTAGAAAAATTGACTTTATTCAAATTTGGTTTTTATAACTTGATTAATCTATTTTTTTTTATTCTTCATCTAAGTATACATATTAAAACTGTACCAGAGCAACACGACATCGAGAAGATCGATCCACCTGCGTTGCCACGCGACGCGGAGGGCGCTATCCGACACCGGCGCGTAATTTGAAATTCGAACCGCGCCGATAATGTCTGTGTTGCCAGTTGATCTCGCCCCAAATTATCCGCAATTTCGTATAGGGATGCGCCTTTTAATGCTACTAGTTGTTTAACTTTGCACTTATTTAATTAGGGCAATTATACATGAGCTAAATTATAAAGTTTTAATGAAACGACATCACATTTCAAAAGTAATTAATAACCGCTAAATATATATCTTAAACGTCTATATATTTATGTAAGATATTTTATAAATTATTATTTAAAGTTAATAATAAAAAATAATTAACACTTAGAAACGATACCCGAGGGACAGAGTCGCAGTTGTAAAATAATATTTCTTAATATATGCACCAATATGTTATGTATTTTACCTACATGCAAACAGACATTTCAATTGAGCAATAATGTAACTCCCTAGCACAGAGTAATCAAACAAATAAACAGTTTAAATCTATTTAAATACTTAAATATATTAGTTGTCCGCCCGGCTTCGCACGCGTAGAATAAGTGTTTACTGAACGTTTATATTCGAGGATTTACAGAGAAAGAAAACTTCAAGTTCTTTTAGTTTAGGACATTCGCACCTCACCACAATTTCATTACAACAAACAAGAAAATATTAAAGTGTTCTGCCTTACAAAACAGATGTTTTTTTAAATATAATTTGAATAAATTGTTGTTTGTCGATTCATTTGCAGTTAATATTTTAAATGAGAAAGTAATGTCTGTCTGTCTGCTCTCATTTACAGCTAAACCACTAAACTGAATTTTATAAAATTTGCTTTAATGCACAACTTCAAGGAAGGAAGTTATATAATAATGACATTTATAATTTTTGTCAATTATAATGTCGATCACATTCTAACATTTCACGCTCTTGTTCTGCTGTGAGTTTCGAGTTTCTTCCTACAGAATACCTCTGCAAATCGTAGATGTCCAATTGCTAGGCAAAGCCATCTTTTTATAAAGACGAAGGCTTTCTACTTAGCACCATTGCACATTAGTAAACACACCTCTTTAACCCATACATGCATGTTTCCTTACGATGTTTTCATTTCTCACATGTTAACTCATTGGTTGTTGTTCAGATTTGAACCTTTATTTTAGTCACGTGTTTTCATCTTTCGACTAAGTCCATTGGCTTAATACAAATCTAACAACAAATTGGACAAGTGTTTAGAATCTACGTTGTATATACGTAATATATACACAGATTAAAAAAAGCATGTTGCTGTGCGACTCAATCAAAATCAAAATATACTTTATTCAAATATACTTTTTAATTAATTTTTTTTAAGCACTTTTGAATCGTCATTTAACAAACTATTTAAAGTAAAGCTACCATGGGTTCGAAATGTAGATTCTACTGAGAAGAAACGGCAAGAAACTCAGTAGTTACACTTTTTCATCATCAAAAAATACAGCCATGTTAGTTAAATACAATTATATATGTATGTCATTCCTCCTGCCTGGAAGTCAACAAGTATTAACTCCACGCTTTTTTATCATCTATGTAATCTTGTATCAAATAATATGCCTTCTTTACCAATGTATTTTTTACAAATGAAACGGCAAAGTTAAAAATGTCTGCGGAATTTTATCACTGTCGTGCAAATAATCTTCGTCTCTGTATAAATATAATCTGTGTTCAATACGCAGCGCATCAAATTAACAGCTGTCGGTCTGGTTGTTTGTCACGACTCGCACGGGACACAATTAATGCACTTAATTGCGCGATGCACCACTGCGCTCAATTACTGCGAGCCTGCTGCGTTTTAATGCGCCCGAATTATTTTACGACCGATTAAAAATTATGTATGTATATTAATATGATAATTACTAGATACAATCAGACTACACGGTAAAACTCGTATTTTGCGAAGGAAAGGGTATGATTGTTTTTTTTTAGAAAGAAGGAGGAAGGGCAAATGTAGCGGTGGCTGATTACCTCTCCCCTGGAAGAATACTCGACTCAACCACACTTATTAGTAAATTCAGATGCAGATACAGACTAAGTCGCTCGCTTTGAAGATACCTATTCATTCATGCCTCGAAGATAACCAGATTATAATACAGAAGGAAACAAACGCCGGAAAAAATATCTATGATGTGTGTATGAGAAATGAAGAAGCAAACCGCTTTGTATTATATTTACTGTTGTGGGTTCTAGTGGTAGGTAGTGGTGCTTAGTTGTACGATGTTGGAAAAAGTAGATATTCAATTATATAGCTCCTTAGCTAACTCTCTGAATAAGCTGTCGGTCACTTACACTTAAGCTACTTTACGAAGCGTAAACTGTTATTGAACAAGATTTGGCAAGTGACTGCAGAACTGAAATGTCGAGATTTACTCAAAGTGTAAAGGTGTTCAGGCTTGAAGATTCGCTTAAACTTATTTAGAATGGCAGTTTTTTTATAGTCTTTAGCTTACTCAGTCCGTAAATGCCTCGACTAATTGAAGAAAAATTGAAAACAATTGGAGAAAAGCATCTTCAGGAAACCTACACGTGTCGGATCAAATTCTGCCACGTATATTACGTATATATACATTACATAAAAAGAGAGACAAAGATATTCTGTCTGGTTAAGTACCACCCTCTCATCATATATTCTATATGCAATACTTACTTACTACATATTGTTCCAGTTGAAGAATAAGTCAGCAAACGGACATAACATCTCAGTTTCCAAAGTTTCAGCCGCATTGGGATTTCTGCGATGTGAGGATGGTCGATATTTTTGCAGTGCTAATATTTTTGGGCTAATGGGTTTAGGCTCTATCCTCTGTTATAGCGGAGAATAACATATTAACTCGATACTTCTTACAGAATCAATGTTTATGAGCAGTGGTGATTCACCATCAGGGGGCTCGTTCGACAGTCCGTCTACTTATTTAGCATAAAATAATAATCATAAACAAAAATTGTCTCAACATATAAAGTAACAAATTGGGCTAAAAGTAAAATAATTTAATTTTTCAAATATTTTTAACTCTGCACTTATGACGCGGAAAATGCTATACTCAATATTAAATTAAATAACACGCGTTTATATATAGAAATAATGCGTTTATTTTATGGATTGTCGATATTTTTTTATTGAAACAACAATACAAATCATAAATATCCGCCTACTTCATAAATTAACTCTAATATCCATTTTATTGACTATATATTTCTATTGACTTCCAGGCAGGATATATAACATACACATATAATTCTATTTAACTAACATGACTGTTTAGATATTGAAAAAGAGTAACTACTGAATTTCTTGCCGGTTCTTCTCGTTAGAATCTACATTCCGAACCGGTGGTAGCTTCACTTAATATAGTTTGATTAATGACGATTCAAAAGTGCTTGTAAAAAGCCTACTTGAATAAAGTATATTTTGATTTGATTTGATTTGATCCGTTATTCACAGCCGTTTGATTCATAAGTAGCAAGCAAATGGTAAATTCAAAATCACCTTACCATCATGTTACAGTCTTCTTACCTATTTAATAATAATAAAATAACAATAATAATAACGGTTCCGTATATTTAATAGGTATAGCAAAATGCAACAATGCAACCGATAACTTAACTAACAAACTTCACCGAAAAATATTTAAGGACACTGATTTATCCCTAAAAATAAAAACACAATGGAAAGTTAAAAATACGAAAATGTTGGCTATAGTTCTAGCCTCCACATGAGTTATACCTCACAGTCTCCATGGCAGTTTATATTCGCTGAATATCCATAGATCCATCTACATATTTTTACTGAAAGCTATAATTTTAAATACATGCTGCCTTGTCAGAAAGTTATTAAGTGAACTCCCCTAGCTATGCACTTGGCTCAGGTATAGCTATATAAACCTTTTTGAAAAAAGAAGAGAATCAACTATGCTAAAAATATCGTAATTATTATTAGTAGGTTTAATAGGCTCTGTATTTCGAGATCATGGTTTAAATTTTAGGGATGTGAAAAAAAAAAAAAAATTATAAAGAAAGTCTTAGTAGCCCAGAGGTAATAAGTTGGCGGTGTTACATCCAGTATAGCGCTCTATCTCTATCGAACTCTAGCGGACTCTATCCGGTCATCTTGGATTGCCGTCCCATCGGATTATAAGAGTTAGAGAAAAGAGAGTAGAACTGTGTTTATGCACATATTCGTGCACTAAAATTTGATTTGTAGGTTAATATTGTGACATCAACTATTTAAACAATATTATTACAATAAGTTGAAAGATAATAGAATTTTATTGATAAGAATTTTGGTACTTCAATTGGATTAAAAGTCTATTCAGAAAAATCGACTCGTATGAACGCGGCTTGATACAATGACGCTACAGATAAATACTAAATATTGAGATAATATGTAATTGGAATATATTTTTTATTACTTGCAAAAACAGTTAACTAATTAAATTATCAAAATTGTTATCTGTCAGTGACTGTACGTTATCTTTGAACAAAAATAATCACGTCACGTTGTGCGCCATTCATATTACAACGCGTTGAGCGTAAAACTAGTTTTGAATAAAAAAATATAAGCTGATATTTATGTTAGCAATTCAATGCTTTATTCAGTTTAAATAGAGTTCATTTTCGAATATTCGTTGGCGTAATATGCGTTAATACGGAAGTTTTATAATAATTTTGTCAGTGTGATTTCAGTTTTACAATGAAAATTTTCAATTATAAATATTTAACTAAGGAACATTTAAAAGGATTCAATAATTATACGGTTAGTCATTAATTCTTCATATATTTTTAATTAAAAAAATAAACGTTCTGGAATAGGTACGTTTAATTATTGGTTTTTTAAATGTATTTTGTTAGTTATTTGACGTCTAATGTGTTTTTCTTAACTTTTAAACTGTACTACAGATTTGAGTGAAGTGTTACGTCGCGTTACGTATTGTGTCTGTCATTGTACTGGCTCGCTCATTATCATAACAAGAAAACAACACATACACATGTACGAACAAAACATAATTATTTGAATCTAATATTCAAACTTGATGCTTATTGGGAGTCTGTTTCTATTGACAGCAAACAGTTACAGGTTAAAATGTCCGAGAGCTGCAGTTTTATTCCGTAAGAACTCTCTTCATGGATACTAATATTATAAATGCGAAAGTAGCTTTGTCTGTCTGTTACGCTTTTACGGCTAAACCACTGAACCGAATTTGATGTAATTTAATATCAAGCAAGCTTAAATTCCAAGATATAGGCTACATTTTCATGCCTAACACTTGACTACCGATTCCTAAAACGCGAAGTCAACGACAAATAGTTTGTTGATATAAAATAAATTGCTATTGTTCAACTTAAGTTAAGAGATATTTATTAAATTAAGTGATTGTAAATAATTTATTTCCAGTACAATGCAATCGACACGAGCCCCCTCAGCAGATACGTGATGCATCCCACGTGGAACTTCTGCGTTAAGGTATTCGAACTTCTTAACAATTTTTTGAACTTGACTAAAAAAGTCATTTATCAAATATATATTTAATCGATTTAAAAAAAGAAGGAGGTGCTCAATTCTTAACTCTTAATTTCTGAATGAAATGTTTTAGGGTTTTTTATAGAGTATCATTTTCAGAAGTTTCTGTTGTTAGAATTTCATATTATTCGGAAAGTACGTTTCAAGTGTATTTGCACTGAAAATTTCTCGAAGTATAAGAACTCCCATGCCTCGAAATGCACGTAAATTCCTGCACCTGAACTCTTTGCGGTCGTGTCAGATATGCCTTCCATCAGAGTAAGGTAATAGAGAGTCTACCTGTGTTTGCGCACACACTTCTGTCGACACATATGTCCTTCTTAATTAGCTGGTCTCCCTTAAATATTGGCCGCTTTGCTCAATTGCCAAAATCGATCAGTACGACAGCATTCTCTCTGAAAATAAGTTGGCACCATCTGACGACAAACTCTGGATATGCTAAATGTAGATTGTAAAATTAAAATTTGTGATTTACTTGTTGGTAGGGCTTTGTGCAAGCCCGTCTGGGAGGTACCACCCACTCATCAGATATTTTACCGCTAAACAGTACTCAGTATTGTTGTGTTCCGGTTTGAAGAGTGAGTGAGCCAGTGTAAGTGCAGGCACAAAGGACATAAAATCTTAGTTTCCAAAGTTGGTGGCATATTGGCGATGTAAGTAATGGTTAATATTTCTTATAGCGCCATTTTCTATGGGCGGTGGTGACCACTTACCATCAGGTGACCCATATGCTCGTCCGCCAACCTATGCCATAAAAAAAGTCAAATGTGACGAAGTTTTGTTTTAGTTTATACCGAAATGGATCGCTCCGAACGTCCTCACGTTCGCTGGGTTCCTTTGCATGGTGCTCTGAGCGCTGATAATCCTCATGTACGACTATGATTGCACCGCGTCCGGTCGTCCCGGGGAGTATGAGATAGAAGAATCTATGCTGTCACGTGTTGTGTTCACCGTTTGTGCGTTTCTGATATTTATTGCTTATAATTTTAGATAAGTGACGTTCTTTAAGTTTTTTTTTTATATGAGACAATATTATATCTTCAATAGCAGCCTTTTAATAGTTTGTTCTGCAATACGAAAAACGTATTTCTTACATTACGAAAAATATATTGGATCTCATTGTGCTTTTTCTAATTCAAAATGACACATACGTGAATTAAATTAGTCATTATATAATTTTATGTGCTTTAACCTAAATTGAATCAGCAACATTCTACTGATGCAATACAATCTAAATCTGATTTATTTTGTTTAAACAAACTTGTAACTCACCGCAGAACAAGATGAAATATCCGAGAGCTATATACGATATTGACTTCAATAATTATAGCATTTAAAGCACACTCGTATCAAAATAGCGTATCATCGTAAGTATTCAATATTTCACTAGTGAGATACGAGTGAGATACCTGTTTACAAGTGAGATCATCTAGAATAACTACTGTTAGTAATATGAGTGTAGCATAAAGAGTTTATTTGTATCTTCATAAACTAAATATCAATTCACGAATATAATTACATTGGTTAATTTCTAATAATTGGTCGATATCTGTTTCATCATTTACGTGAAACCATAGCTACTTTAAGGAAGATATATATGTATGTATATATATATCACGGATTAAGTCAGCTCTTCCAGAACACATATCATCCCCGTTCCAAGTTTTGGATATCGTCGCGTCGTTATTGTAAAAAGTGTTTGTTCGTAAATGTCTTGAATATAACTTGAAACGTAAAAACCGATTGACATTTATGATAATCATGAAACAAAAGATTCTCATAAAATATTTAGTCAAAACAAAAAAAAAGATTTATCCAAATATTCTGCTATACACACTTAAAAAACGTCAGGCTACGTGGTGACGTCTTACCATCAGGTGGCTGACCGTCTAGCTATCTATTACATAAAATAATGCCCTGTATGGAAATCAAGGAATGATATGACTCCGAAGTATCCGCCCGTAGTTGCAAAACATTACATCAGTTCGTATAAATCAAAGTAGATTCATCGTCACCAAGGTCGTGGTAATGATTCATCTCAATCTACGTCGAACGTTAATGTCCACGTAATATTATGTTACATGTGCCTTTATACAAACACATGTCTATTGCATATCGAACGTGAAACGGAGTCCCCAACCTCTCTATTATCGCCAAAAATAATTTCTCTTTAAATAATTTCTTATTACTGGAGGAAAAGATGGTCCTCTTAGTACAAAATCATTTTGATTTTTATTTTTACTGATAAGCACTTTTGTTAGTTGTGATGGACCACTGATTGCGCGAATCTTGACCGATAATTCAGAGTTCAAACCCCGGCCAAATAACACTGAATTAATTTGTTTAATTTTAATTCATAATTTATCTCTGACGGTAAAGGATTACATTGTGATGATACACGTGATTGATGGGAGTCTGCTACGTGTATCCACTAAACCGCAGTGGTGTTCAAAACCTCCTCCTCAAAAGTGAGAGGAGTTCTTTGCCCAGTTGGACTTTAACAGGCTGGAACTTTACTTTTGATGTAAGATTAGATTATAATAGGTCATCATCGGCTCCATTAAGATTCTACCGAGTAAAACCGATAAACTCAGTCCATACCAGTGTTATACAGGGTTATTGGTAATTCAACGTATTCCCGTTAGGAGGTGATAGGGGTAATTATTTGCGATAATCTTAACCCCCATATGCATGATGCAAAAGTGAACCATTTTTGAGTTATCACGTTTTTTAGATTTTTTCAAAATAAGTCATAAATGCAACTTCAAAAATTTATTTAAAATAAAGTATCAATTGAAATCTATTTTTTTCTTCTGATTTATAAAAACGAATAAACACTGGTTATTTGTCAATATTAAAACAATAATTATCGGTCCAAATTTAAAAATGCGAGACGGAAAAATATATTATTTCAATTTTTTTTCCACAAAAATGCCTTAAAATCAAAAAAAAAATCGTTATGAAACTTGTCCTGCAGATTATTTTAAAAACATAACCGTTTTATCAGCTTTCCAAAAATGTATAACAACTAGGATCTTATTTCAAAACAACCGAAATAAAATGACCACAACGTGTATTTTTTGGTGCAACCTCTTTATGATATGTTTGAGTGAAATGTTATCGATGTCAAAAAGAAGAACAAGAAGAGCGTCCTTTAATTCAACGATTGTCTGTTTGCATGTGCATATCCATGTACCCATTACACAGAAACCACAATATTGACATTTAATTTATTTTTAATTGAATGAAAAGATTACATTTACAATATATTAACATCGAAGATTTAAAAAGGTACACCAGTACAATAAGGCAGGGTGTTACAAGTTTTTTTTCATTATTTTCCCAAACTCCGAGTACTTCTACTGCAGATACTAGAACCTACTAGAACTTATTTAAATATATTTTTCAGAGCATACCTGATAGTAATTAGTATTGTGCTCAATTTTTATGTAAGCACTTAAGTACAACACGAGGACGCTGTATCTGCCGTGGGGATATGATCTCAGTATCTGGGTGAGAATACAATTTATCTAACAATATTACAACCAAATCAAGAACAAAACATTTAATGAATATACATAGACAAAAAATTTACTTCAGTAAGTTTGCTAGTCTGTAAAAACACAATCGAAAGCAACGTAGAAGTAGATCAAGAATTTTTATAAAACTAATTCGTTTTCAAAGCGATATGCACGTTATAACAACGCAATATAATAAATATTAACTCTGTGTGTTCAAGTATGAACAGACTAAATGTTTGTGAAGTGCGAACGTGAATTGATTCTGCAAGTTTTCGGAACATCGTAAAGTACCTACTGAAAGGGGTCTCGTACTGAAAAAAACAATTTTCAACTAACATTGCAACACTATGTTTATTGCGTCTAAAATATTTAAATGAACAAATTTTTCAAATTTAAATTAAATAAGTTTGACAAATTATTGTTTACGACATCATTATATTTACTTAAATAATTAACGTTTTTCCCGTATTTAATTTCTTGTTTATATTGTAGACACATGAGGCCGGCGGTTATCGTGATCAATATCGGAGCGATCATTAACTTTAAATCATTCGAATTCAATAATTTAAGTATATATTGTGATAATTAATGAAATAATTCCCTTCCAAAGGACACCACTGCCCATAGAAACACTGTAAAAAATAATAAATATCCCTTACATCGTCAATACGAAAACGACATTGAGTACCAAGTGGTTATGTCCCATGTGCCTGTAGTTATACTGACCCTTCAAAACGGAACCCAAAAATTCTAAATATTATTATTTGGCGGGCTAAGAGTGGGTGTCACCTACACAGGCACTTGGCGTTATTAACTTTAATTATAGTTTATAAAAGAGATCTTAAATAAGATCGTCTAGTGGATAGAACAAGTAGATCTTTATTTTAGTTCAAATCCGGGTAAAAAGTACTTCTATACTAATATTAATGTAACTGTGTCTGTCTCTGTGAATGTTGCTCTTACACGGCAAAACCAGTGAAGCGATTCAGATGAAATTTTATAAGCTCGAACTCTAAGGAAGGACATACTATTTTTTATGCCGACCAAACCCTAAAACGCGAGCGAAGCCGTTGGCGACAACTAGTTACTCATAATAATTAGTATTTATAATTCATCCCGTACTCGGCGGTGATGAAAAACATCCTGGGGAAGTAATCGCAATCTAACATACATGTTGGATGAACATCTACTATACTCGTAAATATATCTAACCGCGCGTAGAAGAAGCGTGATTGTACAAGCTCCAAATCTTCTCATTATAAGGAGAGGAGTGTCCAATCCAACAGAAAGACGTTGAAGTGCTGTAATACTTTACCGATTAATATTTGCCATACATTCTGTTGTATGTAATACAACCAACTTTGGCTATATCCACTAAATCACGTCCAATATACAAACAACTTAACATGCTTGGGATCGTAAGGTGGATGGAACCTAGTGGAAACTTTAATTTTGAAAAAAATTAAATATATATAGGTAGTATTCAAGTGTAATTTTTGCATTAAGTACAATAAAGTGAAATGTATTAATTTTATTTTTTCACGTAGGCGTCGTCGCTTCTGTTTCTGTTAGCTGGTATCAAGGGTCCTGCCGTGTACAAAGTGCTCGTGTATGGTAACATTAAATTCGTCGACGCTTTGGAAATGACAATTCACGCGGCTTTTTCACGACGCTGCCAAATATAATGTATATCTGTGAGTATTATGTTCTAGATAACATTGGGTCGAATTTTAACGTAACGTTTATTGGTGTATTTTTGAGACGTTTCAGACGAAAAAACGTCTTGACTCTGTAATGTGATTGTTATTATTGCGCGTTGTAAGCTTGTAAGCGATTTAGTTTATTGTTCAGCGGTATTCAATTTTTTATTTTAAGATTATTTCTTTTTTAATTTTTGTGAAATAAATAGTCGTTAGTTTTTTTATCGTTTAGATTTCTGTAATACGACTGTTTTGAAATTGAATATAAACAAATTTTATTATATTTGTCGTATAAATATGTAAATGATTGTAATATAGATTTAATAAGTGTTTACATAATGTAAGCATTATTGAACTGATCAATATTTTAAATGATGAACAGTTACCATATAGAGGTATATAATAAGAAATAAAGATGTTACTGTTAAAATTCTAAATATAGGTATTCTTAAACTTACCCAATCGTGTTCATGATTTTCACTTTGATATTTTTTGATATATTTTAGATCATACAAGAATAAAACCGGCCACATGTACTCGATGACAGAGTGCCTTCGACCGATTTGGGGGATGTTAATAATGACTGTCACTATGACGGTGTGGGTGTTGTGGTCGTCGAACGATATCCTTGCTAACGACCGTAGAATGTTTCTCATTGTTTTTGGAACCCTTTTCAGTAATATTAGTGTAAGTAAACATGAATTAAGTAACAAGGTTATAATAATATTTATAAGGTTTATTTTACCCATTAATTGGATAACTTTTTTAATAAATACATGTTATTTATTATGAGAAATAGTAACTACATTGTTGGTTATTCCCGGTAGTATCTATAGTAGCTTACAAGTTCAGAACATAGTTTATTTATTAATTTATCTCGTAATATGATGATTCCAGTTATTTGTAAGAGCTTTACAGGTAGGTATTATTAATGGTGCAATGATATTGTTATGTATTTATGAGATATTTCTTTCGGAACCGTTGGTATTTAATAAGAAGTTACAATGCTTCTAAACTGAAATAAGAATTTGCGTCTTATCTTGTACTTTATAATGTAAAACAATTTGATAGACGATAACGATACGAAATTTTTATATTCTAATTATTAATAAAACATAACAATGGATGTAACGCGACAAAGTTTCTGTTGCGACTTGAGAAATACAAGAACATTGGCGCCAACGGCAGATTCGCTGACTTAAAACTATTACAACTGTAAAGAGATACTACAGTGCAATACCGTTGAGAATAGAGCGCTATGTTTTAAATTCTTCATAAATAAATAAAGAGTAAGGTAACAGCTAGAAAATGCCGCAGCCGAGCATTCTCATTAACAGGAGAAGGCCCCGGTTGCGTATTGGTAAATATACATACATACGTATATTGTCTTAAAGATTATTCTGATGCATATAAATTTAGTAATTGATAGAAAATTATTTTAATCTATCATGTTGAAGTATGTTATTGTTTATATTTAACAAGAATAGGATTTATTTTTAAGGGAAAATAATTTGATTTGCTGTCACTTCCATCTTTATTTGAAAGATGGTTGGTTGGACCGATAATTAAAACTGTAAATCAATTAAAAAACGATAAAAGAAATTAATGAAAACGCGTTGAAACATTTGTCGGAAATATTTACATTTCTTTGATATACGATACGATAATGAATAGTTTTTAAACAGTATTGGCTTATTAATATATTATGAATTATTATTTAATGATTTTAATAATATTAAAACATTTAATTTTCTTGAATATCCGTGTCAAGGCAGATACCAGACCACGGTGTCAGGTGATACAATTTTTCAATATATATTTTATTTTCAGAGTCGACTCATAGTTGCTGAGATGAGTGAGCAGAGATGTGACACAATCAGCTGGATTAATATACCTCTGATAACTGCAGTCGTGATATCACTCTACCTACCACAGGTTGAGATCACTGCGCTCTATGTGTTCCTAGTATTTGCAATTGCAGCACATGGCCATTATGGTGTCTGTGTGGTGAGCATGGTTTATTTTATACTAACTAATATGCATAACTAACATTTTACTTGGTGTAGGGCTTTGTGGAAGCCAGTCTAGGTAGGTACCGCTCACTCATCAGATATTCTAACGCCAAACAGCAGTGCTAAGTATTGTCGTTTTCTGGTTTAAAGGATGAGTGACCCAGTGTATATACAGGCACAAGGGACATAATATATTAGTTCGCAAGTATGGAGGCGTATTGGTGATGTCTGGAAGGGTAAATATTTTTTACAGCGCCAATGTCTATGGTCAGTGGTGACCACTAACTATCAAGTGGTCCATTTGCCCATTCGCCTACCTATATCATAAAAAAGCTAATGTTCAACTAGCTACTTCATATTTAATTATACACTCCAAAACCTTCCTCAAATAACGGGTCAATGAACGCAGATTTTCTTAAATCGGACTGATCCTTATTAGATACATGAACTGACAAACAAAATATTCAGTTCTATAATATAAGTATAGATGTAATTAATCTAATTGGGTGAAGTGAAGCCACTAACTTAAGCGTGAGGTTATTGATGTGAAAGTCGAGAGTCCAATTCTTACTTCTTGCTCTTTTTTGTACTGACTCTGCGGCTAAGCTCATAAAGCACTTACCAATTCAAGATATACAGCAATTTCAGTAATATTTACGAGATATACTATAACAAGGCTTCAAAAAGTATTCTAATTACCAATCAGTGCAATAAACCATCAACGTGTTTAATTGCTTCTTCAGGTTGAACGTTTATATGGGTGGTTTTATTTGCTTGGACAAAATGGGTACTATCGTAGAAAAGTTTTTCGTTAAAACTCCACTATATCCTGAACGATATGACTATTTATATAACGGAACATGTAAAATACTAAATAGTTGATCACAACGCTTCTTCCGCAGGAAATATCATGTGAATGATACCTCGTGACTATTATTGTCCGCAGTGAGCTATAATATTATTCACCATGGAAAATATTAATATATAATATAAGATAATGTTCATATTTTTCAGCTTATTGGTGATAAGCTTAAAAATGTAAGAATCAAATCGAGTTAAACCTTTTTCAAGTTTGCTCGTAGAAGACCTAAAAAAGTTTTTTGTTTTACGTTATTAAACATATAACAACCGTAAAAAATTTAGCTTTCGGTAACGTAATGTCGGGAACGAAAGGTTTTCGTATTTTGTCCAATTCTTACAGTTTTGAAATTGTATTGAAAATTAAAACAGGAGATTGCTTTGTTTTAGAAACCAATAATATTTGACTGGAAAAACTGAAGGACTGAAAAAATAGAATTACCAAGGCTATTTAAAAATAGATACCTAAAGTAATTTCCGTTTTGTATCTCGTATGTAAAGTAGGATACGAGCCGAGATGGCCCAGTGGTTAGAACGCGTTCATCTTTACCGATGATTTCGGGTTCAAACCCAGGCAGGCACCACTGAAGTGTCATGTGCTTAATATATGTTTATAATTCATCTCGTGGTCGGCGGTGAAGGAAAACATCGTGAGGAAACCTGCATGTGTCTAATTACAACGAAATTCTGCCACATGTGTATTCATTGGAGCAGCGTCGTGGAATATGCTCCAAACCTTCTCCTCAAAAGGGAGAGGAGGCCTTAACCCAGCAGTGGGAAATTTACAGGCTGCTAATGTAATGTAAATGTAATAATGTAAAGTAGGTACATTTTAAATTATCCAATATTTACAGGGCACTGATGTGCGATCACTTCAAGATAAAGTGTTTCATCCTGCCGAAAGAAAAGAGGAAATACGAGAATTACGTTGAAGATACAAACAATGTAATACAATTGTTTTCTTATTTATTAAATTTATTATTATTACAAAATTTTAATGACAATTTTATTTCAATATTGCACAAAATAGGATAACCAACCTGCCTACCCAATATCCTTTTAAAAAACATCAGGTAGGTACTGAGCAAAAATATGACACCGCGGCACAATCTAATTCACGAAATAATACGTAATTCAATACAGAATAGCAAAAAAATGAGCAACGCGACATCGTCAGGCAAAAAGCTTTACCGCCTATTCAATACGAGGGAGCAGGACGAGTATATTTACAACGCGAGTCAGCTAGCTCCGTCTTTAAATTATACGTTCTCATAGCCTTGTAGCGGGACGGGTGTTTTGATGAATGCCGGATTTGAGTTTCTGCGCTCTAGCAACACAGACCTTAATATCACAGGTGTAGAGATGAATTTTAAATGGGTATGTTTGTTAGTTAAGATGTTTTAGATTCGATTGGAAATTTAGTAATGGGGGGTGCTGGACACAGACACCGAAGTCGGGGTTTAGAATTTCAGTACAGCTTCGGATAGCTGCGAAGCACTGCTTTTGTTGGGCGTCCAATTGTTTGCCGAGGAATTCTTTTTTTTTAATTTCCTTCGGCCTATTATCGGGTAAATAACAAACCGGAATTTTATAACATGTCTTTTAACTGACAAAGCTCCGTTTAAATAGTATTACATTACAAAACAGTGGACGTTCAGTGATGGTGTTTGTGTAATAATTTCTTTTAATACGGGAAATGATTGCTGAATTAAATACTTTATCGGGTAAGTGAGGTGAATGCAAAGATTAACCGGTTTTGATGAAACTGTGGTGGTGTGGTAAAACAATGGCATGGTCGATTTTGTAGTTTAAAAACGCATGCAAAAATGTTAAAAAACCAAATGTAGCGGGATGCAGACGATACGCATTGAGGTAAACTGTTTTAAAAGAAATATTTATCTATGAATAAGAATTTATATGGATTCGAATGTTTCTGATAAGATTTTTAGACGAAATTTCAATTTTGATTTTTTTTTATTGTATTTATTTAAACCAATGATTAAAATGTTAGAATGCAAATATAACGAACGAATATTTAAAAAAAGAACAGTAGTATAATAAAAAATATTATTTGCGATCTTTGATAAATAAATGTTATTTTATTATCTTTATTAATTAGTAAAAAATAGTATCTGTGAGAAAATTGTTATGAAAGTTTTATAGAAGAGCAATATTTTTTTAAAGATTTATTTTAGTAATTATTTTAAAGTTTCAATCATAATTGTTATATTTAACTATAATAAATTATGTTAGTTCAACATTCTAGTTTTAAATGGTTACAAAGCTTTTTATTTAAATATATTTCTTTAGGCTACTGAGATATATTTTTATTTGAGTTTTACCTACGTATGTATTTTCAATTTAAGCAAAATAGCGGCACTTGTAACATACGATATATTAATTGTCTGTTTATCTTTTATTTTTACTACATTGGTAGGAGGACAGAATAGACCACTTGGTGGTAAGTGGTCGCCACTACCCATAGACATTGGCGCCGTACAAAAGTTTACCCTTTCCTTACATCGCCAATGTGCGACCAACTTCATGAGCTAAGATGTTATATCCCTTGTCCCTGTACAACACTGGATCACTCACCCTTGAAATCGGAACACAGTAATACTAAGTATTATTGCTTGGCGATAGAATATATGATGTGGTCGACGTAAATTGAAATTTAGACAATGTTAGTACTAACCACGACATAATAGATTTTTGTGAAAAATTATATTATGCCCGGCCTTTTGAGCATTCTATTACGCTATAGCATCCAAACTTAAACTTTTGCGTAAATAAAAACCATAAAAAAAATTTTACAAATACATTTTAACATAATATTCGTCAGTATAAATATATATTATTAGAATCAAATGTTAAGTTTATCTTGACTTCATTCGGAACACAGTTTTAAATTTATATATTTAAATCCATTAGAAACATTAGAGTTACAGGACCATTATTTACTAAAAAAAATTACTAAAAATTGTACTAAGCCTTTAAATCAATGTCAAAGTTAATAAATCATATAGTATCATAGTCGGCTTAGCAATGTATAAGTTAATTGCAATTCTTTATTTTGAATCACTATAAAAATAATCCCTTCACCTTTCTAACTTGTAGTAAAATTAAAAAATACAACAAATGTGATGGTTTATTCAAAAAATATTTTGTTTTGTGTTATCTGTGATTGATACAAGTTAAGATAAATTTAATGTTAAATCTAATCTCTGGAACGGCTGAACCGATTTCGACGGGACTTTCACTAGCAGAAAGAATAAAAATAAAATCACGCTACTATATCCAAATGACTTAAATTCAAACAACGCGCACGAAGTCGCGGGCACAGCTAGTGTTAAACAAGATGACTGCTGTATTTTTATTATCAAAATGATTTTGGGAATAAAACGATTCGGACTATTATCGTGACATTTAGAAAACAAAATTAAAAATACCGATTGATGTATATAATAATTACGTATGCACCTACATTCTTTCCATATATCAAATACATTTAATATACATCATATACATATATCGAGTCATATATTAGTTTTCTACTACAATTTTTTTTTCTTAACATCATAAATATTAATAATCTGTGATAAATAAATCTAATTACAATAACCGTTATGTACTTCTTTACGATTTTAAGTTATCTGTAATAAATATACGTAACTATTTGGTTTTTGAGAACAAAAGATATTTAATGCAAAGTTTTTTGTGTCTAGTATATATTGCCTCCCTCAAAACCGCCGGTTGAAAGTTTGTGTCTGATTATGACATATGCTTAAACTCAAAAAGTATACAGGTGTTAGTATCCGTCATAAACCTATAACTTCTCTATAATATTAATCTTGATTATATTCCTTATCAATAGGATTAATAATTTACGTATGGACAAATCATCAATATTAACAATATTAGTATGATATTTTTTTATTTTATACATATTGTATAAGTTAAATTATAATACAAAAAAAAAACATAAATATGTGCAAAACTAAAGGCGGTCGTATCACTTGTTAGTACTTAGTTCTAGAAATATTATAATTAGGGATAACTAAATACATGAATACGTAAACCTCGTTTTAATTTTCATATAAATATCTTCAGGTTATAAAAACGGTAAAATTATTTACATAATACCTACTACCTAAATAAACGGAACATACAGATCGTAAAAATACGATTTTAAAACTGTCCTCTAATCAATTAAAATCCGAGTTCTTGCGTATTATTGCGATGTAAGCAGAAACATGGTGAAATGTACTTGTATATAAAACTGATCACTGTTTACAAACGTACGAATGTTAATAAATTAAAAAATATGTTGTACTAGCAGAAACTGCGGTCTTACCTACTCGAAATTTATCAAACACAAACTTCAAAACCCCGTTTTACCCCCTTAGGGGTGAAGTTTCGTATAATCCGTTCTTAGCGGATGTCTAAATCCATATAAGAATATAATATAACCTGCCTGCCAAATTTTAAGTTTGTAGGTGTTATGGTTTCTGAGATTTCTTGATTAATCAGTGATCAGAGTTTTCATATACATACATAAGCGAAATACCGCTTATATATGTATATGAAAAAAATTAACAATAAGTATATACAGACATTACATTGTAATGAGAGTGAAACGGAACATAAAATTAACTTTACTGTAACATACGATAAATGTATGTTACATTAACGATATATTGTTAACGACTGCATAAGTTATTAACGGACTACGGTTTTTTTTATATATTTCGTTGAGTTCTACATTTATACCGGCGGTCTAGGGTGAAAGGCGTTACACAAGCGTTATTTACTTATGTTATATGACTATGTGTTTGATTATCCATATGCCTAGATAGACTGTCAAAGTGAAAAACATGTTGAAAAACAGTGCCCAACGGTTGACCATTAACTACACGCACACTAGAAAAATAGTACTCACACTAAGATAATGAAGTATACTCGTTTGTTTTAGTTCTTTTATATCTAGATATTTAAATTATCCATGTGGTATATGTATGTATTAATTAATATTCGTATATGTCAAATATATAAAAGACTACTTATCTTACAATCTCATATATATTAAGTATATTTTTGTACGATAAGGCATTTATTTATGGAATAGCTTGTAAAACACTCGAGATTTTCGGCTTCCAAAATAGTATACATTAAGGGTAAGAGGGTTAAGGTTCATAACATACGTAAATATAATATGATTTGCTAAAGTAAGGTTCTGCCACACGTGTGTCTAGCATTGGTGCGGCGTGACGGGATGAGCTCTATACCTTTTTAGGAAAAGAATGTTTTTTTCAGTAATAGAACATTTAAGGGACGTTTGTTATAATTATCAAAAGCATGTTCTATGTCTACTTAATTTAAAAAACCTAAAAAAAAGAATTATCTACAAAAAAAATTTAATAAAATACTAAGTTTGAATATACGAACGATAATGTTTATGCACAGTTCGTGTATTGTTTTAATTTTTACTTCTGTAGTACGGAGGTTATTACCAAATACGAAGGAATTTATTAAACACGCTTTTTACGTGCGGAATGTTTATGCAAATGATTTTAGAATTTTAATTACAAGTTAAATAGAAATGTACTATTAAACGAGTTGTAATTATAAGGTTTAATCTCATTAGGATTTTATATGTTTTAAGGCGATGTATCCGCATCCTAATGGCGATGCAGAAGTATCTTAACAGGCTGTTATTATCTCCAGAGATCATTTTATTGCTCAAGCTCCGGATACAGTGTATGCTATGAGTCTGGAACTTAAACAATTAAGCTATTTTGTCATAAATTCAAATATATAATTTCCGTGGTTTTTGTTTAATATTATTGCATATAAACTCATCAAATTGAGTTACAATAATAGGAATAGGTAAATATGTGCCTTCACGTAAAAAAAAAATATTGCGAACATAAAACAGAACATAGGCTAGTTGCTGATTTATTATATTATTTTAATCTGTTGCGATAAATTCAATGAATTCAATATTTCTAACGTTCACATGACGAACTTCCATAAAAACTTCCATCTTAAGTTTCATCCTCTCAGTTGATGAATTTAAAAAAAAAAAAATAACCATTTTTTTTAACTCACTAACGTAAGCCTAAATATATGGGTTATTTACATAACCTGTACATAACCATAAATAATAAGGATAATAAGTTTCACTCTTTGTAAAAAATCATTATGCCATACCATATACCAACCAAATCATAAGATTATTTAGAAATTGTAAAATAAATATCCTAATACAAACCCGATATAGGAGATTAATTTTGAAAAATCCTGTCTTATGGATAATAACGGGAAAATTCCCGTGAAATTTTTCCTATTCATTCCAAAATTTTATCCTGTAGAACCCATCAGTTTAGGCTTTTAAAATGTTATTAAGGTGATATCAAATTTCCATGCAATTGTGCATTTAAAACGATTATTTATTATATAAATTTATAGAACTACACCAGATACCTTAACGCAATTTTTAAAGTTTTCATAACAGTTACCAAAATTCAGCTGACGCTGTCAAATATCATTAACAGCCATGGATAAACTCCCAGTATTGGATAAGAAAATAAATGGGATAGTTCTCGGCATGTATATAATAAGTCTAACTGTGTTGCAAGTAACTATTATATTTATATTTCGATTTTAATCAAATATTACTGTATATTTAATATTATTTATCTTCAAAAGGCTCGATTCATCGATAGAGTAGGTTATAAACATTCGTTTAATTAAAATCGGAAGCCAATAATATACAGATTGACGACATTATTATATTTATACAAATATACATATACATTTACAGAGTACATTTCACAGAATATCACTTGAATACAATTTTAACAGTAAATAAAATACTTATTTTCATTCCAACTTCACTTAAAGCTTTACAGAAAAGTTTTTAAACTAAGATCAAAAAAAAATTAAATAAACGCGTTAACGGTTTCAAAACGCTCGTATATTTCCAAAAAATAAACCACATCATTTTTTATGTTAGTTATTTCATTGAGTTTGTAGAATGAGGAATTCGAAATTTAAATATTAAAAAAAACGTAACTAGACATGTTCAAAATTTTTCGAATATCGTAACGAAAGAATGTTGTATGATAAAAACATTACATAAAACTGAAAGCCGTAAATAAATGTATAATGTCATAATGGAATTTAATCTATGTAATGTTGAATGAACTGTAATACAAATACGCTACTTTAATAAAGGTTATTTTGAGGGGGTTGTCTATTCGCTGTTTCTTCTTCTTTCGAATGTCAAAAAGAGAGAAAACATGCCGATGATGAAGTTTAAGGCTACTATTATGAATTGTAAAGTTAAATACCATAATTAAATAAAAGTATTCCCACTGTTGGACGTCTTATCGTCTTTTAAGGAACTCAATTCACCATGCTGAGGTTTCAAGCGCAGGGCCAATGGCTATACATGCTTTTCAAGGCATAAACAACACTATCAACTTTTAGACATAGGGCTACTGCTGACAATTTCTCGAAACATTTTCTTCCTTTCTGGACGGGGTGAGGACGGTGTTACGAGACATTCAGCTCGAAATTATATGATAACAGCGTCGAAAATAGTTGAAGTAAACTTAGATATTTAAGGGAGGTCCAACGTGCGGCCATATGGATTTAAGGAAAATTTGTATTTTGGAATATAGTCAAAAAGAAGGATACATGATAATAAACGTTCAGAGCAAGTATAGCGTGATGTGCACAGGCAGACGAAAATATATATTAAAAGAAAATTATACAACAATAATTACATATAAGAAGCACCTATGTTATTTAAAAATTATGAAATCAATTTTAAAATATAATATTTTAGACAAAAACTTTTAGTTTGCATGAATCAAAATTTAATTTAATTTAAATGCACATCCTTCGAATAGGCCCTTACGAGTACTTATCAACGGTCATTTTACCAGTTCAATTTTATCGGTTATACCTACCAAGAAGAACCGAAATGAAGCTCAAAAGAAGGAATGGTCACATAGTTACAAGTAAATTGATTATTATTTGATATTTGAGTAATATTTTTATTGTTATCGTTGTTCAAGTAACGTGATGGCACTATGGATATGCAGAAACAGAACTCAAAGGACATGACTTTTTTATGAAAAGCCGTGCAAATGTGCCAACTGATGGTGATCAGTCAAAAATACGGTCCCAACCTTGAGAACTGAGTTATTATGTCCTTTATGCCTGTAGTTATACGGGCGCACTAACCCTTCAAACTGGGAACTCAAAAATATTATTAAAATTGCTGCTTGGCTGTAAAATATATGATGAGTGGGTGGTATCAGACGGGCTTACATAAAGCCCTACCACCAACTAAAAAGTAGGCATTTGTACATACCAACGCAATTACTCATTTATACAATATATATTATTTGGTGTACAAAACGCAATATAAATACAAAAATTAATATTATATATTATAACTTAGATTATTTATATAAGAGTACTGAACTAAAAATATCTGGTCCATCTTATTATCTTGGTGTGCGTGACAGCAACTCTTGACAACTCGCCAAACGTCATAATACTTTACTAGTATGCGTGTACTTAGTGGCCAATTGTTGGGCACTATTTCAATCTACGCGTTTCCAACTTTGACATTTCATCTAGACAAAAAATAACCAAAGCTATTTAATACACCATGTACACAACACTCACTGTACACAAACGTCCCACTGCTGGGCAAATGCTTCCTGTATGAAAATAACGTTTGATAGACGCTAGACGATATCATTATTTTTTTTCATAAATATTCGTGTATAATACTACTCTATAAAATTCTAACTCGTTTTAGTCTGGCGTAATAAAGTTTATAAGAATACGGAGGTCAGTCTACCACGCTGCCACCTTTACGAATTCAATATAACGTATTTTTGAATTGTTTCGACATATTGATATCTTATGCAGTTGAACAAGTACTTTATGTAAACATAATCAACACGCGAAAACGCCAGAGCGGAGGTTTGGACTAAAGACTTCCACTGGACCGTCTCGGCCTATAATTAAATGTATAAAATTATATTTAAAAACTTATATTTTTATGCTTTATATTGTACCTTAACACAATTCTCATAGTAAACGTTACACTGCCAGGATTTAGATAAAATAATACCAACTCTAGCATTATAATATCAGCGAGAGAAAAGTGTGGTGAAGTTAAACAAAATACAATAACCTTCCCGAGTCACAAAGCTACCGTCGACGCATGAAATACACGTACAGTCACCCACTCGATCACCATACGAAATACCATTCAAACCACTATAACTTTAAACTTCAACAAAATAAAGCTTAAAATGCTGTGAATGTTTAAGGTATAAAGGCTAACGTCTGCAAATAGCGGGGCCTAATTAAACAGAGATAGTGAAAAAATGAAAAAAAAATAACACAGGCGCACAGTCTTTGTCTACCGAAGCGTGGTCTGGTGGCAATTTCTGCGAATTCCATATTGTTTTAAAACCCTGCGCGTCGGGATTACTTAGCTTATTCATGCGTGTTCAAGGAGTAGGGATGCTTGGACGTCGATAGGATATTGGCTTTAGCAATTAAGGGTTATCGATGAAATGTATAATGATGGGAGACACCCAGAGCCGTGCGTCCCATAGAAAACGATCACTGATTCTGTAATAATTCATTCGTATTATAATCTTTATGCAAGTTGTTTAGATTCGGAGTTTCTGATTAGTCTCGTGAACTCGAGTACGCCACGACTCTGATTAAATAAATTATAATAATAACACACAACACTAAACCACACATATGTATTATTTCTGAAATTATTTCAAATTTTTTTCAAAATCACAATAATATTTTCAAAAACAGATACTCGATTCGCCTGTATACGATTACGAATCGTTTTATAAATCTATCGCTCAATCTAATTCAGGGTCATTTTATACTTTGACGCGATTCCGTAGACAATCGATACATCGATGTTGCCATCACTAGCTAGCTCGTGCTCGTAAAAAGAGGACAGTGTACACTTCATTAATAAAAGGTTAAATAATGTCGAAGACGTCATATTGGCTTCGGTCGTTCCGAGATAAAATTTCATATTCTATAGACGAATGTTAAAAATTAAAAAAATATATACACGATGGTTACTTTTAAAATTTTTTGCACAAATATGGATAAATGGTTTTAGTATTAAAATAAGAAGGTTTTTTTTTACTTATAAATAAGTAACCTTGTACTACTGGGTCTTCCTCCAGTTCATCCCTTTGGATCCTATACCCATGAAGAAAAGGTTAGGAGCTTAATCCAGCACGCTGCTTCAAACCGAGTTGGGGGGTATCATCGTGTGTATACAAGTAATAGAATTTCATACGACTCAGGCACGTTTGTAGGCAACGCCGGAGCTTCTCTAGCACGAGATTATGAACACAAAAACACGTGAAAACTCAGAACAACTAGATTTCATTCAAATTAGAAGGAGATCTTAGTACTAATCCTTTAGAAGGAGACCGTTCTCGTGTTGGTAACGATTACAAATTCGAATAACTCGAAATATTAGCGTTAAATTCGCTATTAGTTTTTTTTTTTTTTAATTTCATGTGATCTAAGTTACATCGACCGAAACGATGAAACTCATATTCATCCCAAGTTTGTTTTAATAATATTAATATGATCCCAAATTGTCTATTGAAACATGTTACTTATTAAATAATAATTATTCTTTATCACTATTTTATAGTACTTTATATATTAAATATTGGCTATTTGTAGCTAGCTTATAAAACATTGGGAATGATAGTTTTTAAAATTATATTGTAATATCATTTATGGACTCCAAACAACCCGAGTTTCCTCTTTATTCCCTAAACCTTAATCGATTCTGAATATTATACATTAAGTCCCCGTTATATAAATAAATATTTATTTTTAAATAATTATCTTAAATTTTACTATTTTGTATAAAAATAATAAGATGAAAGTCTATACCTGTCTGTTTGTTATTAAATTTAAAAAGCTGACGCAAGCATCGACAAAATACATACATAGGCTCTATTATTACATCGGCTACACAGAATATTGGGTAAATGTTCAGAGAGGAAAGTAATAAAAAACATATCTTAATATCGAACGTCCCACACCACGGACGCACGCAGTCGTCAGTCGCAGTTAGTTTTTTTTTTTTAATTTAGTTGTTATACTTAGGCGAAGACATTGTAAAATGTTATATTTTTATTTTTATAACATAGAAAAAGAGTGGTTGAAAAATAAAATTAAATACTTATATATTTCATTGATTTAATCAGCCTGAAAACTCTGAATAACTATGCGAACATCGTAGAAATTAAACGAAAAGCTATTTAGCACAAGCCAACCGGCGCGCACGATACTTTTTTTTCGAATTTGGAATTCGTGGCCACAACACCCGCATTGTGCGCGTGCGCTGCTCCGGCACTTCCAAGAATGATTTCGTCGAACGAGCGAGACAGCTATACGAATCGTGATTAAGCAAGAAAGGGACGGAATGTGGATATTAATTTTGTTTTTCTTTTAGTTAATCTGTGACCACATGTGGCGATTGTTCTTGGACCTTATGGTCATTCGTCCTGTCTCGTTTATTTTGTCCCTCAGTTTTTTAGGACATGGTTAGTGAACTTTTGAGGGCGTTATTTTAATTAATACATTTCCGACTCGAATGGTATTTGAGATATTTGATAATGTTAGATGTTTGAGCCTGATGTGGAATGACGAAAGTCAAATTCATTTCCATCGTCATCCGTTTAATTTTATAGTTTTACGAATGTACGGATGGTTATTTTACTAGAAATTTACCTTATACCCAGTTTGCTTTTATTTCTACTGGCATACTTAATTAACCGAGTATATTACCACGATGATTAGGAAAGAACATTATGTATACTTAAAGATATAAATGTATATTAAATTTACTAATATAAATGGTACGGTTACTCGGATTACAGCTATTTTTGGCTTATATATTGTCTTATTTATATAGACAGATTATGCAATTTATTCGGTCAATAACACCGCAATCAAATTCATCAATATCAGCTCTAAATATTTTATTCATTTTAAATTATGTAATTCTAAATTTCACGACAACCATAAATAATTGCTACTTATTATACTTATAAAAAGAGACAAAAATCGTTATTGTAAACTAAATACAAATAATTAATCCGAAATAACGGCTGCTAAAATTAAACATTTTAACTTTTGTTACAACTTTATTAATAATCTGCAATTTAATCATTATACATTGCTAATAATGCAGTGATTATAATATATAAGCTTACCATAGTCTGTAAGAACCGAATTATATATATGCAAGATATTATTATAGCTTTAATATTAACATAGAAAAAAAACAATATTTTTTCATAATATTAGTGTAGACACAGTACTTTTACGCCCAAAACGAAAAAGACAATGTTCAAAACATATTAGAATATTCGATAGAGGCGATATGATGACATTTTTGAATTTAGAAAATATTTTTTTTTATTATTGTGCAATTTTTGATTACGTCACTAGCTATTTATATTTCGAAGCAACAATATTCAAGATTTCATTGTGTGCGGTCGTCCTTAGCGGATGCATTGTTTAAGACTCGGTATTTTCGGTAATTTATTTCGTGAGTAATCACTGTAAACATTATTTTTAATGTTGCTATTCCGGTAATTTACTTTTTAATCTAAACGTTTTATTTGTTGAAAATGCTTTGATTGGTAATTCAGGAATGTATGTGTACTAACCTACCTTTACGTTCTTAAAATTAACGGTATCAATTTGTAATCAAATCAAAAACCATTAATTTTTATCGAAAGGTTTTAAAATTAAAAAATACAATAAAGATAAAACAAAACAATAAAACTAAACTGATATACAGATTAATTAAATAAACGGCGACTCAAAATTGACCTAGCCCCGACGCTGGTGCTACCACTCGACTTGAGAATCTGTCAGAAGCTAGTTAGCGCCTGCCCTTGAAATGAAAACAAATGAAATACTTTATTTTTAAAATGTGTGAAATCTTATAAAATATTTTTTTTATATAAAATAAAAAGAAATTCAAAAAAAGGTCAACTTTTAAATATTTCAAAATGATAAAAAAAACTCACTTACCATCTTTCTCTCCTCTAACTAACAGCAGTCAGTCAAAATAATTATAAATTCATACTTTGTACCAGGAACGCAGGAATGTGTAAGAGGCTGTCTGATAAAAATCTCGGTCCTTTCAACGTCCCTTATCTGTACGTATCAGTTCGAGCGACGAATTTTTGTGAACCGTATCTCGATCTATTTATAAAAACTGACGATTTAACGTGGATTAAGTTAGAATTAGGCAGATGAATTTTGTTGTATTTCTTTTGTTATTTACTGCATCTTGTATGAGTGTAAATAATTTATGATGATTTCAATCTGTATACGTAGTACTGCATGGGTTTTGAATCTAACTTTTTTTTTAAATTGAAAAAATATACAGCACAAATATCGGTGTTCATTTATTAATATGAGTGCTATGATCTAATATGCAAAGGCCGCGAGCCATTTCTATTGCTATTACATAAAGATCCATATGTATTTTTTTAAACTCGGTCAAATGATCAGTTGGTAACTAAAATGGTCAACATGCGTCACCATCGTCGTGAAATATATAAGCAATTCCTTACAATGTTATTACCCGAGACGATCCAGTGGTTAGGAAACGTGAATCATAACTGAAGATTTCTGGTTCAAACATAGCAAACTAGGACCGCTGAATTTTCATGAGCTTAATTTGTAAGTATATAATTAATATCATGCTCGACGTTGAAGAAAAACATCGAGAGAAAACTGGCATATGTCGAATGAAAATCCACTACACGTCCAAGTTCTATGCTATCAAAACAAATGGTGGTCTTAACCCAGCAGAACCTTTAATGGCTGTTATTTCATCTTTACACTGTCAAGGTGCCACCAATAATTGGATCTAAGAAAACCCTTGTATTTCGTGATTCTTTAAATCGGTCCAGAACGGTAACTAGATTACCTGATTTGGAAGACAAGCTTCCATACAAGTCCTAAGGTAAGGTACCACAATATAATGCAACAGTCAATTTTGCTTCGAATAAAGTAAGTCCGTTATTAGAGTAACTTACATGTATTGCGTACTCTCTTGGGTCTTTGAATTGCGTGCCAAAATCTATTCCCTTACCCCCACAATAATAAAAGTGAGGAATAGAGAGTGCACCAATGCGGGCTACTATGGTCGAAACTCGACTAACACGACGTTAGAATTATATTATTCGATGTGGTAGGTGATCACAGCCTAATCACCAATTTTCATAACATTACGAGTAGCAAAAAATACTTTTGTTTGATTTAATAATAATTGAAAGGAATACTTATTTATTATTTATTTACCATAGGCATGACTAGAATTAGGACAAGCAAGGATCTAATGAAACGCCTCGTGGACCTCTACGTCATAGAATCATTCTCTTCTAAATGAGTAAAGTAAAACGAGGGCGAATAATGTCCACCGCGTCGATTAAAACGCCTAAAAATGCCGATTCTACTAATGCTAATATTCCATATCTGGACTGCTTTATACGTCTGATCTGTGTTTTGTTACTAAGGTGTTTAAAAATAAAAGTATTTTTAAACAGTTTTCAAACAAGGAATTGTTTATCTGTAACGGTGCCTACAATAATGTTGCAAATTAATCGAAATCCAATCGCTGTAAGTCGGTGCTTTGATAATGACACCTTAGACAACTTAGCGTTTGCGTTTTGCAAACCCATATTTTCTTTTCTGTGTTTTTTACAAAAACATTAAATAACAATGAGTTATATGGACAACAGGCATGCGAAGACTTGAGTCGAGAGTTTTTTTTTATAAATGTTTGAGGACTGTTTTTTTAATTGTACGTGACCACGCCGATGCTGTACGGAATACACATCTTAAGATTTTGATAATAATACATGAAAATGAGAACAGTAATAGCTATTAGAAATATAATTATAAATGTTTTTATGGACAATAAAATTGATCTGTAAATATTTGCAAAATAATGCAATAAACTTGGAAAGACTCGTTACCTAATATTTTCGAATATTTTTTTTTCTTAATTCATAGTTTTTTACGATATGAGCTTTTTTTTATTAATAAACAATTATCTTGAAGCACTCTTACTTGTTAGACTTGTTAGGCATTTGTTTCGTAAATACTTATTGCAAAACGATGACATCACCGTGTTTGGCGTATCGCGACCACCAGGCGAGCATAGCGTAAGGTGTACTCCTGATATGGGTCCTATGTAAACAGCAAAGTGCCATGCCTAGCATGTTCTGATCGCCTGGTATTTCGTTATCACTACGCAGGCGAAAGTTGATAAACAAAAAAAATGTTGAACAAGAAAAATTTAACGTTACATGTATTTATATGTATGTATGTTATGTTGTCGTGTTTGCTTGATCTTGGCTTAAAATAGCAAGATAATTTACAAAGAGTTCCTTGTTGTGTTAACTATTTGGATTATTATTATTGCATTAAATCGACATAAATTATTTAAAAAAAACTACATCGAAAATATAAAACTCCCTTTTAACAATAGAACTACCAAATTAAAAGGACGTTGCCTATCTATTATTTAATAGTAAAGTAATGTAAACTAACAAAGACGCGAAGATGAATAAGACATTATCAATACAAGATAATGCATACTAAAAAACAACATTTATTCCCATACCCATAAAGTTTAGATTTCGGGAATCATCCTAGTTATTCAATTGTTCGAAATTCAATTTAGCGTCGGACGGAAGGGGCGTGGTTTATGCTGGGCGGGGCGCGGGAAGGAGATAGGACCGCGCGGATGTTCGAAATTCAAATTTCGCATCTGTCAGTGGCATATATATCTTATACAATATAGTTAGAACTGCGCGGTTTGCAGGCCAGTTGTTCAAAAATAGAAAGAGACAGTAATGTCTGCTTTATCTCTTCGACATTGTTAGATATATGGGTGTTAAGGTATCGTCAGTTCATGTTACGAATTTATAGTATTTACGTTTACTTTATATAGGTACACGAATTGTTACAATCCTAATACATCTTTGAAAAACGAACAACTTGACTAGGTACTTACCTAAGTACCTACTTATATATTAATTTCACACTTCATTATATCAGACCATCAAATGAAATAAGTAAAAAAAACAGTTTAGAATAATTCTAATATTTATAAATCTAATATTTATAACTCTAATATTCTCAATACTCATAATTATTATGAGTTTGTACCTATAAATTAAATGCTTAATTTTGTTACCAACCCAATTATTCTAAATTATAATATTAAGTACAATTTATACATTAATATAAAAAAAATGAACTACTTATTATATTTGATAAAAAAATTTAGTACGGATTGTAGTCGTTTTTTAGGGAGTGTTAGAAACAGTCGATGATTGTACCTCAATTCTACCGACGGCTACTCATACAAGCATGCTAATCAAAACTATACTAACGTAACGAAAATTGAATATTTAATTTTACTAAATCAATAAAAACCTGTTTTTTTTATATTTGTAAAAATATTTATTCGCAATAAATGATAAAAATACTATTAAAGAAATACCTATATGTTTTGTTTGCGATTCCAGTGTCCCCGCCAAGGTCGAAATGTCACCGGAAGTAAAAACAACGAGAACGCAAAACGATTTTATCGCTTTGTGAACAAAATTTACGCAAACAAAACCTACTTTACGTCATTTATGAGCGAAATTATGATAAACACTGTTCCTTACAATTCATTAGTATTTGTATCTAATCATTAATGACAAAAATATACATACAATATCTTCCAGACCGCATTATATTTTTTAAAATTTTAAAAATAAAAGTTTCCGCTTGCGATTTCGCCCACTTTTTTTGTGGAAGGGGTATTGTTAGATGTTAGGTACATTTCCCGGGATAAAAGTAACCTATGTACTATTCAAGATAATAATAATCTCTATGCCAAATATCATTAAAATTCGTTCAGCAGTTCTTGCGTTATTGAGTAAAAAGCATCCATCCAGACTTTCGCATTTATATGAGTAATATCTATAAATTATCGCAGGCCAATTTTTTTTTTTATATAGAAAATATTGCCAGAATTTATTAAAATAAAAATTAACGATAAACCAATCTCTGGAGATTTTAATCAATTTAAAAATTTAACGTATTAATGATATCCATGTGTGCAACGTTTAATAAATAAAATGTATAAAACTTCTTCCGTCTGAACATTAAGTAAATCCGATTACGAGTAATTTGGCGAAGGCATCGGATTAAAATCGATTAATTTATGCCTAACGTCGTGCAATGTTATCTCACAATCTTTGTGCCGTTTTGTCGTCGCCACCGAGCTTCATGCTTCGTTTAGATTTTACAGGATAGTAAAAAATATGCATATTTTAATACATAATAAACAATATATAATATAGGTACTTCATATTTTATAAACGCGTATTACTTGTTAGTAAACATAAAAACAGTATGCATTTAGTCTATTTTATCTACACAACCTTTTGAAAATATAC
This sequence comes from Vanessa tameamea, assembly GCF_037043105.1. Lineage (NCBI taxonomy): Eukaryota > Metazoa > Arthropoda > Insecta > Lepidoptera > Nymphalidae > Vanessa > Vanessa tameamea. Next base: position 2,779,623 of record NC_087333.1, read on the forward strand.
TTAAAGAAACTGTCATTCAGAAAATAAATTTATCTCTATATTAATGTGAAATTGCATAATAAAATAAAAACAGTAAACATTTAATATAACATATAGTACACGCAAACAATAAATTGAATGCGTCGCAAAAAAAACTACATATTCACAACTTAACTAATATTTTTTGTTATACAATGTAGAGTCAATTCAAACGAACCTCCACGAACGATCACGAGCAATCGATTTTAATTCGATCGTAAACACTATCACATTATCGACTCGCACAGACGGCGTGACGTATTGCCATTTATTTAAAATTCAAATCGAACAAGTTTTTAAACACGAAAAAATATTCATGTTTAAAAAAAGAACATTAAAATTAGACTGCAGAATAAAAATAATGTTATATTATAACTTCAAAATGTTTGCATTTTAAGATCTTTTTTTAATAAAATATCTTACTTTCGTTTATTCTTCTGTCTGTAAAGTACGTTTTTGTAAGGTATGTGTAATTTTGTATACAGGCTTTAATTATCAACCCGCAGTAAAGTGGTTGGTTAGTGGTTATAAAATAAATAAATAATTTATATATATGCCAGTGAAAAGAAAGCTGTTTTCTTCCGGAGAAATAGAAGACAGCTACCCAATCTTAACCCTTGGCTGTTCAAAGAGCAAACTCCCTTACTCAGATATTTTTTGTTAAGTGTGTGTATCATAAGCTAGTCAACAACCAGTTTAGTGGTAGAAAAATCTACCAGAAAAATAAATACTAACGAGTTAACGTCAAGCTAGCAGCTTAGCCTATAATAATCCTGACAAATCCTTCATCACGATGAATATTAACAAATATTTGACCACAATCGTTAAGGACTTGCACAGGGAGTTATTTCTATTGATGCATGTAGGCATCATTTACTTTGACCTTAATTCAAGCAACCAATAGTACGGTATAATAACAATGTAGACTACACATTGTTATTATTGCAATCGAAGACGGAATAAAGATAAACAAAACTTAGAGTTACGTATATCACGTGATGGTCCATATCATAAAAAAGTTCTTATATCCACTTTAATTTTACTTATATAATATCATAGAATATTGAAGCTCTCGGCCAATGATAACGCGATTTTTATAATAGATAACCTCATAAATATGTTAACACTGCTAACTTTTATCTTCTTAATAGACAAAACTAATAGGGGGCTTTGCCTTACACCGCGGTGAACCCAGACCCTCATATACTTAAAAATTGATAGAACACTTGGACCTTGAACTAATAGTGCATTTTTTTTATTAGATACTAATAGTCCTAACAACATCGCTTTAATGCGAGTTTTAAGAAAAAAAACGATTAGAGTTCATTATTTGTCACAGATTACTCATTCATTTAATATACCATTACATAGTATAAAACAAAGTCGCTTAACGCTGTCTGTCTGTCCCTGTGTATGCTTAGATATTAAAAATTACGAAACGGATTTTGGTGCAGTTTTTTAATGAATAGAGTGATTCAAAAGGAAGGTTTATATGTATAACGCATGCACAATATAGTAGAGAAATACTGATAATTTTAGAGGTTTCTAATGTGATGTCGTAAATAAACACATTTTTTTGCGCTTAGGTACATTGCATATGCCGGTTGAAATCTAGATAGATCAAAATAATGTACTACAGTATTCTACACTTTAAAAAGTCCGTTTAGAAAAAAGTCCGTGAAGGTATAAGTCCATTTCTTAGGTATATTGCCCACAATAAGCATTTTTTATCCTTTACTTTTTACCAGAAATAATGCCTTATTTTCGAAGCGATTTTAAGCCATGCAACATCAATCCTTATCCAATTAAGTACCTTAAATACATAGTGCATTTAATATAGATCAATATGGCCCTTTACAGCATGTAATTTTAATGGATATTTTCGAACATATCACAGATTTAAAAGACAGAGACATAGCGGTTTACATTGTCTAATGGCTTAAAAACTGTGAACGTTGTATAACAAGACATTCTGTAGTATATTTAGTATCAGCAATGCACCCGTGCGAAGACGGAGCGGGTCGCTAGCTCTTTATAAAAATAAAAAACTCTTTCCTTTTACATTAATTACACTTTATAATATATAATCTGTGTCTATGCAATTAAATAATAGTTTTGAAATAACTTCAATACAATCAATTAACATTCATTTTAATTTAAATTATTTTATCAAATAAGTATAAAAAGATTGACGCAAAATTTAGCATCAAATATATTAAAAATATATATATTATTTTATTAAACTTTTATTTGATCAAGGCACTAAAAAGAATCAAATATTATTATAGTACATTGTATTATCATTGGCACCAGAGACAGTACCTACAGCATTAAATCTCAATCGGTTGTATGATATCGTAGATATCACCCGTTTGTGTGGCACTAGCTTAAAATCATTCGCAAAAGATAACCCTTACGCAAACAAATACAGATAAACGCTTTTAAATGTAAACGTAATAATGTTCCATACAAACTTGCAACTACCGTTCAAAAAATTTTATTAAATAAAAACAAGTTTGTACAACTCAAGATATGTTCGTAAAATAATCTTAAATTATCCGAATGATGCTCATAACGTCTCGTGTTAAAGGAATGCCCGTTAGTTCTCATTATATATTACCTAGAAGACCACAGAACATAACTAGCAACGAGATTTTAACCTTTTTAGTTTTTTAGCTATTTATGTCCGGTTACTATATTCAAGAAACGTTCGTTTTCCATATGGATGCTAGAATTGTCTATGTGATCATCATTGAAAAGCGTTTCTAGAAGAATTTGTGTCATTTTCGCAGTCGCATCTGTGTTTTTTTTTAATTAATATTTAATTAAGGTTAGATAAGCAAATGGGCCGTTAAGTGATCGCTTACCTATTTAAATTATAAAAAATATATACAAACAAGCTTCAAATTTTACTAAACGTCACTTTTCTGACGTTTCTATTTTTTTCATTTTAATTAGACGAGACAATGCCAAAATAATCTGTGCATGGTACAACTAAAAGTCATTACACTAAGGATTGAATAGAAATTACTAAAATGTAGCATTCTATTACGATACTATATTTTACTGCCAAACATACTTACGCCAAATATATTTAGTATTGTCGTGATCTGGTTTGAAAGGTGAGTGAGCCGGGGTAACTAGAGGCACAAGGGGCATAACATCTTAGTCCCCGGGGTTAGCAACGTGTTGGCGATGTAAGAAATGTTTGTGAATATTTCTTCCTATGTCAATGTCTATGACTACATACTACAAGGTGGCCCATTTTCCCATGCGCCAACCATTTTATATTAAAAAATATTAATTTGTCTTTCCTTAAGTATGACGTCATTAAATCCCTATTCGACTAGTTAGTAGTTATGATAGATATTTTAAAATACACAAGGACACTTATAAAATAATTATTAATTAATTAAAATAATCTCAGTTCTAAGAGGTTACAATTTAAACACGCTTGTTTTAATGATATGACTGTAGGCCCCCCGGTGTGATGGGGTCAGGCGTTCTAATTGTCGGGTGACAAAGATTGCGGTTTAAATGGGACACATTTATAAGAGCATTCATACGTAATAGTTGTAGTTTATCAGAGTTGTGCAAGAACATGATATTAATGATATTTTTATCTTTTGAACTCTCTTTATTACCTAAAATTATTAAAGAATAAATATAATTTTATTATACGATTAAATTATCGATTAGATGTTTTTTTTTTTAATTGTACTTATTTTATTTTATCAATTTGTACGCTTAATTTATTAAAGTTAATTGAATTAACAAACATAAGAGAGGTTCACGATTCTAACTAAGCGATTGTTTTAATGTTTTAGTAAAATAATTATGCCCGTAAATTTTAATTTGTGTTTACATTATTCGTGGTTCTCAAGGTTAAAGAACACATAGAAACCTGCATATGTTGGATTAAACATCTGCCAAATCTGTACTCACAAATCCGCATTGAAGCGGGGTAGAATACATTTCCAACCTTCTCCTCAAAAGGACATGAAGCCTTAGCCAGCTGATGCTGCCAGCTAAGATACTTATCCATAACTATGGGTCGATCGCCCAAACTGCTACTTATGGCCACCCTCGTTGCGTCACGCGGCGAACGCAACGCTACCGTAACCCCCCACCGGCAGACCCTCACCTGTTTTAAACCACACTATTTTATAATACAAAGTAGCCTTATATTTAACATAAACGTCGTTTACTTCTATTTCAAATTTTGAATTTTAAACGAGGAATTAATTCGAAATGACGTATTTTTTTTGAATACCAGAAGCCTTCTTATATGGTCTTCGTCAGTTTGAGTGTAACAAATGTGGGAAAAAATCTAATATTTGTACGCTTCATATTTAGATAAGACGCACAGTTTAAATATATTAATAAATTCTTATGACATTGATCACCTGTAATAATGCTGAATAAAATCTGCAAAATCAAAACCACAATGACTAATTTATTTTATTAATATTACTATTTAATGTGTATGAGTCATCCCATCTTTTATAACAGACTAACTTGATATTGATATGATATGCTCTATCATAGACAATTTTTCAAATATAAATTGGAGTAAAAGAACTTCATAAAGTCTTCAATTGAAACTTCGCGGTTCTGTGTCTCAAAATGTTCAATTAATAATTTTCTTTACAACAGAAGCTGCTAGACCTTAAAAAATGCAATAAAAAACATTCCGATTACGTCAAATCCGATTTGACAACTTGATGAACACGTTCCATCGACATTCGAATTTGAAAACCGTGTGGGTGGTCTGAGCGTGTAATTTTTTTCCTATATTTTTTTTCTTTTATTTTTATTTTTTCTTTGATGTAGAGCGATGACTAACAGCCTTTCAATAACTAGCCACCAGCGTAGCGTAATGATCGATCTTTTTAGCGTGAAATTCGTAACGGATATATACATACCATTGAAATTTTATGTTTAAGAGGATAATATAACGTAATAAAGTAATATTAAGTAGAATATTTCGATTTATTACAAGAATGATTTTAATGTATGTAAATGTGTTTCGTTTATTTTATATTATTCATAAAATTTTAATTAACAAAAAATATTTCTTTCTAAGGTAACAGTGACGAATAATGGAATACAAATACAAAGCAAAATCATTTCGTGTTTTTTAAACAACTAAGTGTGAAATGACTGAAAAACTTTTCCGCGCAAGAACTGTCAAAATGACATAAATAGTGAGTGAATGGAATGTTCGGTTCGGAAACAGCATGGTGACTCTGATGCCGTGTGGCTACCTCGGCGGCGCTTCACCGCGCTGCAACTTGGATCACGAGCCTAAGGTCAGAATGATACAAAAAACCTTAGACGTAGTTGCAATTTTCCGAACGTTCCCCCTCTTTTTAAATTAACGCACAATGCACACTGGCACATGCACCGCTTAATCCTTTTGCACGATTTTAGTTGCATGTTTTTTTAAGCAATTTCCTTGTGCACGGAAGCTTTTGAAACATTTTTTATTTAATCAGGTGATTATAGTAAGTACAAAGAAAAATATATTAAGGTGCACCTGGTAGAGGGTTGAACGTAAGAAACACCGAATTTCATCGTCCGGATACACAAGAACATAAGTGCGGACAAACTGTTTATGTTTTCCAAGTTGAACGGCGTCAGATCTCATGTTACCCATTCATACGTTAATCTTTAGGGCCCATTAAAAAGTCGTAATACATCGACTGTGGTGTCGTCGTTGGTGTACCTACGGGACAGTACGTCGTTAGCCACCCGATACCAGGCTATCATAAACGCGTAGAGTTAGTTTTCAGACAAATGATGCTTGGTGATTAAATTTGGAATGCGGGGCATCATATAATTATGATAAATATTATTATTATAAAGTATATAATTGGATCAAATAAAGATAATTCTTATCTGTTAAAAGCAGCAGTAAGAAGATAAACTAACTTTAAAAAAAATCAAAGCAAATTAATCTTAAAAGTAAAATATTAAGTTTCGATAATGACCGACCACTATCGACAACGGTGAAAATAACGTATTTTTAACTTACATCGTTTATCGCAATATAAGTCTGAATAATTTCCCAATGACCGGTAAAAACAATGTACGCTTAAAAAAGTAAAAAAGTAATTCATCGATACACAAAGCCACCCAGAGATAACACCAATAAAAACAAATTTGTACAAGTTGATAGCCGTACACGAGGCGATTTATCGAGCGAGATGTCTCTCTTGATAGTACTCCTTAAATTGTTAAGTTATTTAGCTCGATACCAAAACATCGTATGTAACACAATTCAATGACATTCAAAATTTTAATTATTGATTTTAACGTCGTCGTTAGTTTTTGAAATATTTTAATAAAGGCAGAAACTTCTACTAACATAATGAGGTTGATATTTCGTTGAGATTTCATACCGCTTGATATTAACTGCTCTCCTGGTACAAGCTACGCCAAATATACAAAGAAAGTGGTAATAATTGTTTTTTATAAAATTTAAAAGTTTTAAAGAATCAATCATTAAAAAATAATTTGAAAATAGATCAATGTTTCGAATTGATTAATTGATTTATGTTGATAAAATGATATAAAAATAATAAGTCAGTAAAAAAATAATTTTATCGTTTATTTGAAACGTAAAAAAATACATGTTTTTACGTTTCAAATAAACAAAAATAAATTTTCATTAGGCAACTTAATAAAATATGAAAAAAATATGTGATGCGGAGTAAGCACAGAAATTTACACATAAGTCTTTCCAAAATCCAAAAAATAAAATATGAGTGAAATCTTACAAAGTTTGTAAATAAACTTAAGAATAATAATATTTTTTTGGTTTATCGAAATAATAAATTACCTAAAAAGATTTAAACTAATTTATAAACTTTATCTTGAAACAAATAACGTTGAACAAACAATAAGAATTAAAAACATACATGAAGTCACCCATTAAAAATAAATCACTATTAAAATTGACATTTCACACGATTTATAAAAAAATATGTCGAATTAATATAACACCAATAAGTATCTTTCGAATTATCAACGATAAAAATAAATATCGTGGTCGATAAATTTGAAAATTTATTTCTCGAGGACTCGGGAGCGCGACGGGACCAGACGAGGAGTCCCAAATCGTAAATAAAATGAGATAAAACAATAAACGTATTACGTATAAATAAATAACAGTTTTGTTCGATGTGTTTAGATTACAGGCTGCTCCTAAGATTAATTGCTTTTAATATATCATTTTATATGGCCTGTGACATGTTTTATGTAAGCTTCGGAGAATACGAAGAACCCTGTTTATATGCATTTCATGATTTTTATTTATCTTTTAAGAATATTACAATGTAGCTAGAACACAGCACAACCATTATAGAAACAAATTATAAAACAAAAAAGATTTACGCAATATAATAACATAACTATTAAAGAAAAGATGTAATCTATATTATAATAACCCAAATAATCGTGAATCCTTAACAATTTTGATAACCAACATGTTGAACACCACATCAATATAATGTATTTAAAAAGGAATGCATGGAGCAGCCTGTGTAACAAATGATCACGAAGCGCGCGGGCGCGTTGTCGCCGCGTAAAACGTATAAATTAAAGGCCTATCGCGAGATCGGCCGGCCTCACACCTCGCGTTATGCGCACGGTGATTTACGTCTTCTCACACGCGACACCTCTTCGAGGCTATGTGACCCTGGTGACTTAACTTTTGTAGTTCGCATAGGTTTGTCTATTTACTACTGCAATCCTGGTGGACAAAAAAATATTTTTACATCCCTAGTGATTTACATAAAAAATATTTCTCATTTAGTATGTAATAAATTAATATTGTATTTTTTTGAGTTTTAACGATTAGGATTAGGCGTTCTCTTTCCCTTCCTCACTTATACATAAAAATGTCCTTCTTAACTAACGATTTTCTCTACAAATTATTATTTTGTATACCAGCAGTCACAATCTACATAGAGAGACATGCTAAAAACACATCTCCTGCAGTTTGATTTCAAATGAATCTGGGATTACTTTCTTAAGATATTTTAATACACGTACAAAAACACTTAGAGAGTTTATAACGAATGTCCTAATGATTTTTTAATAGATTGATAACGTCAATGACAGTTAAGAGAGCTAATCATATTAAAAAAATACAAAATTTGTTTGTCGTTAGAAATTGTTGCATACATAATTTGATAATTACCATCCATTCCTTTTCTAATTTTATTAACGATCCATAACACAAATTACCTACGGCAAAATTGACATACAATCAGAATATTTAATAAATGCGTCAAAGAGCAAAAAAATTTAAATTTAGCCTTAAAGATAAATAAAATATATTTAAAATGAAGCATATTTTATTTTATCAAAAACAAAATGAAACCACTCTTGTCTGTTTTACTTAACAACTCTACCCACCAAAAAAAAAAAAACAAAAATGGTGCTAAAAAATTCTTAAATAAATTGCTACAAATGTGTACCAAAAGTACCAGGCAATCATAACTTTAAAGGACGTGAAAACATGTTGAACGATGCACAAAAATGTTTTAGTAATTGATAACAAAAGCCACTCGAAACTAATACGTGAATCCTATGAATAAGACATATTTCAGTTTATAGTCATCTTAATTTATATTCCTAAATCAAAAGAGACACGGTGGCGCCCTCTTGGTTGTAAAATAAATTCGGCTTGATTTTATTAATGTTGTTACCCTAATCTTGATCTGAGGTAGACATTTAGAAGTTTTATTATTTATAGCATAAGTTTTATCTTGGATCTCTTGTAGGTTAGAAAAGTTGTGTTTATTAACCGTTATGGGTTTACGTTGACTTGTTAGACATTCATTTTATATGGGAATTTGTGAGAACGCTTTCTGGGACTTATATAATCAATAAACATATTTAATGGTCGCAGTAATATTTTTTATATAATTCAATATTTTATCAGAACAGCTAACTAGGGAAGTGGCAGTTTTTATTTTATTTAGTTACTATTGGTTTACTATTAATAAAATCTTTAATCGTTATTAACCTCTTTCACTTTTAATAAACTTTTAAAGCGATACATAGCTGAGACGTAAATTGGCAAGAACCTACGACATTTATTAAGACACAATATGTACATTGTACAAGTACATACAGTTGTGAAGGAATTTCCTAGAAACCAGAAGTTTATAAAAAACAGTATAAATAATAACATTATGTATGTGGAAGAGAATTTTACACTCGCTCTAATATTTATGATGTTCTAGTATTTTCTTAATCATATCGTATAAATATGAAAAATCTATTTTAAATAATTAATTTAAATAAATCATTATTTTTGTAAAACTGAATCTTAAAAATAATAATATACGTATATTGTTGAGATAATAAATAAATGTGCATCAAAATTGATCGCAGATCTTCAAATTTCTCACGAAATCAATATATGTGTACTATATTCCAAAAATAACAGGAAAATATCCAAATAAACAACATTTGACAGCAAATTGACACGATATCATTGGTCGAAAGATTGATTAGTCTATTATATTCACTATAGATTTGCGAAAAAATGGCATTTTGAACGTCGACGAAACTGTTATCGGAATTATAGAAGTAAAATTAAAGTGGAAATAATTATTTGTGCAATAGTGTTCTATTATAAATAAAGATATATTAATCATAAACTCTTAGTAGTGTACAATATTGCTGTGTTATTAGCAAATCGCATGAAATACGTAAATCTAAGGTTTATTTACCTACTTCGACGATAAAAAAAACCGTTTTTATATTTGATAATGACGTTTAATTTGTAATGAGAGTAATGTTGCATGATTACGATCAAATTTGGCTGTTTTATTGGTGGTGGAATAATTACGGTGATATACTTTTTTTGTGGGTTATGTATAAAGTATGCATGATTATAGGGTGGAGGTGGTGTCTTAAAAAAACATTATTTAAGCTACATCAAAAACATAATATAAATTTGTTCTTTTTTTGTGGTAGCAACCCTTTTCATTTTATACCAGATTGTATAGAAATGATATAATATGTAGTTGGGATTTCATTTTAGACTAAGTAATTCATTTATAAAATTACAATCAAACAATCCATATTTTTTTGAAGAAACCATTTTGTCCTGCTCCAGACTAGACCCAGAACATATAATATATTGTTCTTTGTTACAATATGTACCGACAACAGCTAAATAATAAATACTTAGTTATGGTTCTGGTCGCCAATAAATGAGTATTACATGAATAGACAATAAAAAATGTCTTTTATTGTTACAGGCAAAGCGATCGAGACCCGATTCGGGCACTGATGTACGGTAAGTGTTTAAATATAAATCAGTAACATTAAAAAACAAAATATATCATAAAATATAATATTTAAATTACAATATATATATTAAAGAAATAAAATAAAAATGGGCAAAGCAATTAATTAATTAAATCAACAACATTAATTGATTGATAGATTATACAGATATTTTGAATTTTATTATTTTTTTTACTGGAAATATAAATAGGAATAACTGTAAAATATATTTATTTCGTCGTTGCGTGAACGACTCATGTTTAAATTATTTCCTTACATTTGCATGTTCGTAATGTTGGCAATTTTGATTGTCAGCTGCGCGTGTCGTTTTGCACGTTATTTTATAGCTGCGTTCAGTTTAAATGACCTTTTGACGGGGACCATTTCGAATTGTACAGGCTATTTTATTTTAAAATATTTTTTTTATATTTATTATGAACATAAAAAATGATTAGAAATTTTAAATAAATTTGCATTATACTATACCATTACCTTATAGTATAAAATATTTTTTAGATAACTTTAGACTTGTAATAATGAAGCTTGAATAGTTATTTTTCTTTAGAATTGCACAAATATTGAATAATCAATACTGACTCAATTTGATCAAGTATCTGAACTCTATATAACTATTATAAATACTTCACCTTTCCACTACACCAGTTTTAAATCAAACCTCACTCAAAAAGGCTGTGCGTCACGCAGAGCCTCTTTCATATCACAATAAAAAGGGTCCATAATCTGCGTGTAATCCCCATATTGTAGATACACAATTGCCGTGAAAAGAGCTACTTAGTAAAATTCCCGAATGGGACACTCCCTTTATTGAGAGCTTCGCAAATTATCACGCCCTGATCAAAGGAAGTGATTCAAATACACAATAGGTTTTGTGTTACAACGTGTCGATTTTGAAGATGTTCGGAGATTGGATTTAGTTTGCTATTCAGTGAATATCTCAGTAAAATTGTTTATTTATATATAAATGTTCGCTGAACTTTGTTAAAATTATTCATTGGATACACGAGGGACATACTTTCTTAAGTTTTTTTTTAAAATATAATTGTGTACTTGGTTTATTATTACTATTAATCATTATTAATTTATCTTAATAACTATAAGGAGAACTAATAAAACATATTTTTTTAAGCATTTCTTAATTTATAATCTTGCGTTATCTTTGATATTTAAATCTTTAGAAACGAATATAAAAAAGCTAAAATCAGTTCTAACTATTTAACGAGCAGCATTCCAACTTAGGACACATTTGTTGGGTTAATTAGTGGTTAACACGACGTTCCACAAGGTTTTTAAGTATTCGAAAGGAATTTATTAAAAACGGCTGATGTTTTGTATGTAATATAATAAATCATTTTTTACGCAATTCCGTTTCGTTACATGTTATAATTTTTTTAACGTTTTGACAGACAGGATTTAAGATATCGTATGACGCGTTAGATGTTTAACGGAGTTTATTTTTATTTTTCTTCCTCTTGGTCTATGATATATTTTGTTGTTATTGCCGGTTTAGCGTATCAATTTAAATTTCAGTTACATGGGCGTATATTAATAATATTAATAATAAAAAATTTTATGGCATTGTTTGGCGGACGAGCATATGGGCCACCTGATGGTAAGTGGTCACCACCGCCCATAGACAAAGGCGCTGTAAGAAATATTAACCATTTCTTACATCACCTATGCGCCACCAACCTTGGGAACTAAGATGGTATGTCCCTTGTGCCTGTCGGCACAACACTGGCTCGGTCACCCTTCTAACTGGAACACAAAAATACGGAGTAGATACTGTTATTTGGCGGTAGAATATCTGATGAGTGGATGGTACCTACCCAGACGGGCTTGCACAAAGCCCTACCATCAAGTAAATATATATAATGTTACAACATAAAAAAATACACAAAGGTCTGAATAAAATCAAATAAATTTTAAGTTGATGAATTTTTAACCGAAAAATATTATATAATAGTTGGCCAAGTACTGATAAAACATTTACAACTAATGATGTTAGAGACATTAGTGTTCATGACATTTAATAAATATATTGTGTGTAAAAAAAGGAATTAGCAATTAATATTCTAGCAACCGAAAGTTTGACACGTGGACGCCAAATGGCGGTTGCTAGAGGGTCTACATTTTAGGATTCCGCTTATTTAATCTTCAATTGAAAAAAATATGCAAGGAGTTTAAATGTAAGTTCTAAAGAGAAAAAAAAACAAAAAATGTGTATTTCGAATAGAATAGATTAAACAGAGGTATCGTTATAAGGGTATATTCATTAGTAAAAAATTATAGAATTCGTTAAAGAGGTGATAAAAAGAGTGAATTAATAATATTATAAATACGTTTATTTAGATAAACTTAAATGTTTATAAAAAAAAAAAAAATTTTTTTTATTTATGAAATACGTAACTACCGAAATTATTGCCGTTTCTTCAATTTACATTATACAATTTAATCTTGTGAATATATCTACTAATCTATTGATTCAAAAACACTTTTAAAAGTTTCTTTATATAAAGGATAATTTAATTTGATATAAATACCCGATAAAAAAATAAAATAATATCAAAAACCCTTCGATATTATGTATCTGTAATAAATATGTGTTAATCGATAACTAACTCAACTCTATCATTAGCACGATAACACAAATCTGTTTATATTTTACGTTTAACCTGCAGAACCCATAGCATTTGGTCGGCTTACAACGAGCACTTATTATTTTTTCTTTAAGCATGGAGTGTGCCGGCCATTGTGTCCTTGTCAAAGGGCAGTGAGAGTTTATTGTTTACGTTTCATATGCTTGTATAGGATTAGTCGAAATAATAACTTACATTACGTTTTAAAACCTCTTTTAAACAGATTGTTTATTTAAAATTAAGCAAAAAATTAAATGTTCTTAAAAATAATTTATAAATTAGGCATTTACGTGAAGCAAATCAAATTGAAATATATTTTATTCAAGTAGGCTTTTGCAAGCACTTAAGTATTAAACGCAAAGCTACCACCGCCGGTTCGTAATGTAGATTCTACCGAGAAAAATCGGCAAGTAACTCGGTAGTTAGTTGTTAATCAAAACGAATATTTTATGATGTTTATAGTTTAGTCAAACGAATAGAATAACATACAATGGCGATAGAGTTAACGCCAATAGGCGAAAGAAGATATTTTATAATATGATATTTAAATTAATACCGATATTAGACTGTCCAGCTTGTAGTAACAACTAATTTACAGTAACATCACAGTTTCACTCACAGAGCGTAAAACTAAAAATGTGTCAAGTAAATCATTGCACCATATGGATTGTCATTCTTTACACTAGGACGGCCAACTATCAAAACCTTTGAAGTCTTTTGTTACGACAATTTAAGAACAGTTTTACGACGACTACTTCAAGTAAAAAGACTCAGTGAAAAAGAGCCGAAACATTAAAAAAAGCTTTCAATTAAAAAGATAGTGACAATGCTGCCAACATTAACAGCGATTCCGCTCCGGAGTGTTCTTTTGATATACGATAGTGTTGTTTGTAGGCAACTCTTGAAGTGGCGGCAAAAAGCAAAGTGACACTTGAAAAAAGGCGCGAACCAATATAAACAGGGGTTCTTTTTTCTAGACAAAGGCCATGGTGTTCGACTTCCCGACCGACTGATGAATATTATAAATACGCATTGTGTTATTTATTATACGTAATGACAGGCTGAGGAACAGTTTGTTTCCTCGTGAAATTAAACATTTTTAAGAATATTAGAAACTGAATTTTATATCAACTTCGCCCCTTCTTAATGTCTATATAGTCAAATGAATTATAAATATCTACAAATTATGCTCATAATTCGTATTCGACGTGAGTATTTTGAGAGCAATAAAACATCTGGTATAAAACAAAAAGTAGTCATATCGAGCCATTAGTATACATTTCCATTGATTATATTAATTTGATTACGTAGTATATTTCACATATTTTAATTATAGGTGTGGCATTATTAAAAATGATTTATCATGTTATTTATATCTGAGAATTCTATGAAACTAAATAAAAAAATAGGTAACTGGTAATAAAGACATAATAAAACAAGGTTTCATCTAATTTAAAAAAAAAAGTTGTTATTTTAATATAGAACAAGTGTGTGACCCGTGACGTCACACTCCAGCTGTCAAGTGTGACAGAAGGGAGTTGATTAAATGGCGCGAGCGCGTTCATAGGCGTTGATAACAAGCTAAATTAATGGAAACACGTGTAAACATTTTGTTAGATAAATCCCCTAAGTACATTATATGAGATATGAGGGGTCTGTTCAGGCATCTGCTATTTGATTTTGGTGATTACATTTTATGGTTTATAATTTAAAATACACAGAGCGTGATTTAATACCAGAAATCATATCTTAATTGGTACAATCAGTTTTGTACCGATCCCGAAACATACCTAATTGAGATTTTAAATAGAGATATTTATTTTTTGTAGCCGATGCTGTATATGTCATAACTTTTTTACAGTCACGTTAAAGTTGTTTGTTTACTTACCGCTTACCGAAATTAAGACATTTTAGACGAGCGACTGTTTATAAAAGACGCGTCTTCGTAAACAACTCCGGTTAATGGTTTTTTATTCCGATATCGTGTTAAGCCGTAAGCGCTTTATTAAAATTATTTTTTGCTTTATTAATGTTTTTTTTTTCATAGGTTGTCGGGAGAAGTCAATACAAGTCCATGCGAATCAGAATCTACGTCTGACTCTCCGCCATCATTGCTGCAGGATGCAACGTTACCAGCGCTTCTAGTGTCAGGAGCTACTACACTATTTCAAAACACGACAACATCAGCTAACAACCCTTTAAGTTTGAATTCAGTGGACGGCTTAAACTTACCGAATAGTTCGGAAGTAGAGAGTTGCAATTTAGCGAACGGATGCGCAACGAGCTCTTCGCTGGCCGGTCTGGCTCTACCTTTGACGTCGACTGGTGGATTGTGTTCAACGACATCGTCGTCAGCTGTCGCCTGGTTGATGAATGAGGATAGCACGGGTAAATATTAATATAATTGTAGTAGAATAATGTACATAGTAAGTCAAATCTCGATTTTCTCTCAATCATTCCTATGTGATGGTAATTACAACCAAAGAGAAATTAAGCACCCGATCAGTGGCTTTTATGTTTTCCATTGCACGGGAATTTAGCACTTCCAATTTTCTGAGCTGCTACTAAGAACTTATTAAAAGAAAATCCGATCAAATTTTAGTAGATATTGAAGTAGGATCTTGCATTCTGCATTCTCATGAGCTAGCCACGAAATAAAAGAGGCATATAAAATCATTAATAATCATTAACGGTTCAAAGTTCGAATTAAATGTATTCAAAGATTTTCCGTTCGAAGAATTCTTATAAAACAATAACGAAAAAACTGTTTCCATAGAGACTGTTCACTTTTCAATCCACTTTATTATATTAAATGTGACATTAGGGGGTGGTGTCAAGAGCGAGGTGCGCAGCCCCGGGCTGTGCGAAGCAGACGTGGCGTTGTACGGTGAATCGCTTCCGTACGACCAGTCCACGCTGCCTTACCAGTATTATAATAGGTAAGTTACGTAGTATTCGTACTAAATAATATCACGGAACGAATATAAAAACTGTATAAAACAACAAAAAACCTTTTTTTAAAGACAATTTTTTTCAAAAGCTCCATAACGTTATCATCGGTATAGAGTTGTGTTGAATATTATTCGAAATCAAATGAAAACCGACTTCATTGAAGTTCTTGCGAACTATTTTAATCGAACAAGATTATTTTTACCATTATAAATTCGAAGATGCGGATTTTCTTATTAAATATTCTACAAAATTTTTATTATCTATACTAGAAGCGATCGTCGTTTCAGAATGGAGATTTAATTTTTTTATAAAACATGCAATTATACATATAATTATAAAAATGTACTTATTTAAAATATATACTTACCAGTTAAAAAAAATGTTGAAAATCAATTCACATTTCAAAATATTCGCTGAAAGACAAGTCTTATAGGAAGCTATTCGATTCGTTTATCCAATAAGAAATTAATGAACGTTAGAGGATTTGCGAGAAGCCTCAAAAAGGAAATACACCAAAATTTTATGAGACTTAATTGTATTAATGTGCTAATTAAACTGGGCTGCGTTATTAGTGGGCGTAGTTCATTGCTACCGTATCTTAACATTCTTACCTAAAATTATGGAGTAGGTTTGACGAAAGAAGGTCAATTAAAGAAGTCATGATTTTATAAAAAAAGTCTCTCATCTTCTCTGTCTGCTTAAAGAAATAAAGTCAATAATTACCTAACGGTTTTTAACAATGGACGAAGTGATTTATTAGGAAGGTTTATGTGAAAAATTAATTGAAGGTTTTGTGTAAAGTAGACGTAAACCGATATTATATTATATTTACATATACAATATACATACAATATTATATTTAGTACGATATCATTGTTTATGTCGCCTTATTTCGTTCGAAATTCGTAATAAAAATAAATTAGCGTCGAATTGTGATATTATTACTTAGTAATTGTAAACCTTCTCCTCAAAGGGAGAGGAGGCCTTAGCCCAGCAGTGAGAAATTTACAGGCTGTTAATGTAATGTATGTAATGTAAATTGTAATAAAAAGTATTTAAAATATATTGTTTTTATAGTATGCAGCAGTATGGAGGCGGCGGAACGGCTTCGTCATACGTTGGTTCCACATTGTACAATCAGCCGTACGCGGCCTACCCGCCACCGCACAACACTAATAATAGGTAACTTTTTCGATTAAATAACACTCAACTTTCTATTTTATACCTTTGTCTGTTGATGAATAAATAATACATTTAATTTTAATAGTGTGACGCTTAAATGTAAAAAAATCAAAACTATTCTAACTAATTTAGATCATCGTGTAAGGCTACACCGACGTACTTGAGCTATGGTGTCGGCAGCGTTGGCTCAGTACCTGGTAACTTCGCAACTCAACCCTCGCCGTACTATCCATCTTATAACGGTGGTCTAACGCAGTCATTTACGAATACACAACAGGTAAAATTTTATTCCTAACATACAAATAGAAAAACAACACTACATTTGAAAACTTTAAAATGAAAACATTAAAATAAAGTTATTTTATGTATGGTTCCGTTTGGTTTTACTTTCCATCCAAATCGGTTCAGTTAATTATCAGTAGCTCGTAATTATATACGGTGTTGTATTATTTCGCACAACACTTAATCATTTCTAATTCAAATTTCCGGTAAAATGAAGACAAAAACTACATCAGTGTCGCCATCTAGCGACAATGTTGAAAAACGTTGACTAAAAAATATGAATATTTCTCAGCTATTCAATTTAACAATATTAGACTAAAACCTTAAAAAAGATATAATCATGAATGCCTTTTAAAATACAACCTCATGAAAGCATTAATTTTGTACAGGATTACAGCAGTTACGCAACAGGTTACGCCGATCACAGCGTCGCCCAATATGGCGGTTACTACGCCACCCCTAGTTACTCACCCTATGTTAGTTCCCCTAGCAGCAGTGGCAGTGCTGGGCATACATCATATCATCTCGGTGGAACTTTATCTGGTAATTTTAATTTAATTAATTTATATTATATTGTATGAATGTTATTTGTTGTATTATTTTGAACACATCCATAATTAAAATTTATTTGACATCAAAAACAAACTACCTACCCTACATTTACTAAAATGACACTTATCGTAACTGTAGAAAAAACATTTTAGGTTGTCATCACAGGTGTATAGTATTGGTTATCGAGAACAGACTAACTTACTCATCGCTGTCAAATTGGAATTTAGAATTAGAAATAAAGTTGACGTTTAGTTTTGTGAGTTTGTTTTCGTTCGTGCGCTGCTTGTGTTTTTATTTACTTAAATATAATTTTATTGTGAACATTTTCAATGACATGATATAGATAATACTGTTTTCTTATTACCGTTTTATTATTTTATTGTAAAGAATATTTTTCAATAAACTAGTGTCCAACTATGGTTAAGGAAAATTTACCAAACAAGCGTAGAAAGACAGAGGATAGTCAAACTGAATTAAAAGAGAATCATGATGATAATTCTGACTATTGGCCGGATTCTGACAGTGACCACGGTAATTAACTTATTGAAATAAACTTATTTTATTGTTCAAAACATAATCTTAATGTAAAGTTTAATAAAGTTATTTTAATACAGAAAATAATTATCTATCAGTTTGGAGGTATCGTATAACGTTTTTAAAGGCAATGTGTTATATTAAGAACTCATCTATGAACATTTCCATTTAAGAAGATAACAAAATTGATGTAAAATGTGTATTAATCATAGCCATTTGTTTATAACAATAAAAAACGCAGTTTAATTATATTTCTTACGATTTGTCTATATATTTATGGAATAAAACATTACAACCCTCATTATAAATTTATATATTAATGACAGAATCACATTTGTCACACGTGATAAATCTTATATGGAATATACATATATGTACTAGGAATACAGAAAAGACATGAAACATGGGTAATGGTCTAACAGTTACTTTAATGATTTATTTATTTATTATTCAGCACACATAATTAATTACAGTCAATTAGAGCAATATATTATTATACAAAAATAAAGCTAGACTATAATATTACATGCATGCTCAATGGTAGTGAACATAAGTGGTTTTATTTATATAGGCTTCTTGTAAAAGACTTTAACAACAAGTGTATGTTTTAGACCAAATCAATTTCAAATCAATTTTGTTATTAATGCGAACCAATTGTTTAATAGTTCATCCATTTGGATCCTGTAACATTTGCGTTGCTCTGTTTTACCTCAAAACGAATACTTGAAAACAGTAAGATTGCTCGTATCGTGTGAAATATTTATAAGAATAAACTACCAGTTCTGCCAATATTACTAATTATATTTATGGTTTTTTTTATGAATAACCCACCTAAGTTATGTATGTATGTAATAAAAGCATTATTTAAAACTATGAATAGGTAGGTTAAGTTATGTTATTTAGCCACATAACTTCAATTTTACTATTTAGATAATAGGGGCTGTGAATTCAAGTTGCATTGATTATTATTTACATCATTTAATAAATAGCATAAAATCTATTTATTTTATAGAATCTCAAATAACTTGTTATAGAATCTCCATCATCAATGCTGCCAACTCTAAATGATACTCCGCTGTCTCCAATTAAGAATGAAGTGCATCCAGCCAGTCGGAGATGCAGAGAAAACTCTGGGTTAGCTAATTTTAAAATGCTGAACAATAACTGCATGTCTATGAGATACTAGTTACTTTTTGTCCGTGCATGCAACTAAACACTGTATTATGATAGCCATTTTATTAATAATTAATATTTATTCTAAGAATTGAAATCATATTTAACATATTTTTTTTGTTAACCCATATACCAATTTAGTAATTAAAATATAATGTGATAGCTACCTGATGCGGGCAATATTTAAGTTATTAGTGATTGCATTGTCAATGTTTGTGAAATGTTAATGTGTCTTATACTTAATTTATACTGTTGTGTTATCAAATTAATATTTATTTATTAATTAAAGCTTTGTAAAAAGATTATATATATTATTATTATTTTATGTTTATTCATGTATTGTTCGCAGTGAAAGCACAGCAAGCAGATCACGGGGTCGGGGTCGTCGTAACACATCATCTTCACCAGCACAACACGTCCCCGAGCCTACGACAGAAAGAGTCTTTATATGGGATTTGGATGAAACAATTATAATTTTCCACTCACTTCTCACGGGCACATATGCAACTAAGTACAATAAGGTAAGTAGTTTCGTTAGTCCCTGAGTTTTTTGTACGAAATTAAGACTTTTAATCCTATTAAAAGCAACCCTTTCAGATCAAAAACAGTTGCAATTTTACTGTTTTTGATCAATTAGTATTTGCAATCTGCATTTTCTTATCATATATTCTTTTAACTATACATTTCTTTGTTTTTAATATTAATAATTTTTATTATGTCTTTGCAGGATACACAGCAGATAGTGCAATTAGGCTTCAGAATGGAAGAGATGATATTCAGCTTAGCTGACACACATTTCTTCTTTAATGATGTTGAGGTACTTTTCATACTTTTGTCAACATCAACTGGTGTTATACTGATACTTATATAGTTTTTTAAATTAAGAAGCTTATGGCTTTTCTTGTAAAAATTGTTTAGAGAGTAAGTAATGTATAAAAATGTTTTGTCTTTTTCTCTTTGATGTCAAATTAATGATGAAAGAAAGAGAAATATCAGTCGTATCTAAACACTAAAAACCCAGTAATGACCACCTGTGTCTAACAATGTAATTTTAATATTAACAATATACCTACATACTCAATTACACATATATATACCAGTATCAATCAGTCAGTCTATGTAATAAATAGATAATATGTTACAGGATTGTGACCAGGAACACATAGATGCAGTGGCGGCTGATGACAATGGTCAAGACCTATCCGCGTACAACTTCGCCTCGGATGGATTTCACGCGAGCGCCGCACCTAACACCGGCTTATGCGCTCCTGGTGTCCGCGGCGGCGTCGACTGGATGAGAAAGCTGGCTTTCCGATACCGAAAAATAAAGGACACTTATAACAATTACAGAAATAGGTGCGTTGGTTTATGACAAATATAAAAAACAACAATTCCATTCATAAACTACCAGTGGAATAAAACTTCTACAAGAAGAAGAAAACCAATAACTGTGCATTAAACTAACCTAATAAATGAAGCATTCAATTATTTAAAATGTTGCTATTATAAAAGCGAAAATTCCTGAATTGATTTACTTGTTATTATGGTTATCATAGGTCTTTTACTTTTATTAAAACAATGAAATGTATTATTTCAGTGTGGGTGGTTTATTAGGTCCAACGAAGAGAGAACAATGGTTACAGTTAAGAGCAGAGTTGGAACAAGCAACGGACAACTGGCTCACACTTGCTTGCAAGTGCCTCAACATGATTAACTCAAGGTATAACGTGCAAATATTTTTTTTTTAAATATGTAGAATATAACTGTATCACAAAAGTTCTATCTAAAAACTATTCCAATTGCAAAAAAAAATTGCGATAGACAAACATAAGATATATTTTCTAGTAGTGTGCTAATAGCTCAGCTATATTATGCACTAGAAAAGTTCTTGATTAAAATATATTTATTTACTATCGAAGATTTTCAAGTTTATTTATGTGAACTTTAATATCTCTTGGAAATTTCTGAGTTCACATACACAACACATTACACATCTTAAAACAGTTTTATTGCGACTTATCTGTTAATAATAATCCTATAAACATTTATAAAAACTTGAATAAAATATCTTCGGAAGATTACATTAACATACATAATTTTTTTATAAAATAAAAATAGATAATCTTCTAGAAAGCCAATGTTCGTTCTGAAACAAAACGAATATAAAATATGTGTATATAATTAAATTTTCAAATGACTGACATACAGAGCCCAACCTTAATCGGTGGGTCCAACGGGATGAAAGTTTGTAGATTTTGTATGTTAGTCATATTTAAAATTATAAAAATAGATGGTTGTCTACAGACGTAAATAACGTAGATTAAAAAAAAAACCTCAAATATAAGAAAATTCGGTGAGTTTTGTATCTATATGCGTGGAATACGGCTAGTATAGCAAAAAAAAAATCATCAGAAGAATAGTTTAAGCGTGAATTCAGAATTTAAAAAAAACCAACGAAATTTAAATTGATCTCTATAAAAAGTTCGCTGTTTTGTGTTTGTTGAACGCACATCACGCAAAAATTTTCGAATATTTTGTCATCAAATTTGTACCATTATATTCAGTTTGTTTCAGAGAAAGTTTTTGGTTAAACATTGTCATACATAATATTCGACGTATAACGTATCCGCAGCAACGCTTGGCCGGTTTTACTAGTATATAGGTAACATTAACATAATATAATTATTTAAAAAAAATATTATTTTAAATGATTGCAGGGAAAACTGCGTGAATGTACTAGTGACGACAACACAACTAGTTCCAGCGCTTGCTAAAGTTCTTCTATTTGGTCTTGGAGGCGTATTCCCTATTGAAAACATATATTCTGCAACTAAGACAGGTAATTTTCATCAGCTTTACTACATAATATAGACGAATATTAAAAATATCAGATATTCATTAATCCAAGCAGCAATGCTTAGTATTACTGTCCGGTTTGAGTGAGCCAGTGTAACTACAGGCACAAGCGACATAACATCTTAGTTTTCAAGGTTAGTGGCGCATTGGCGATGTAAGTTTGCCCGTCTGCCAACATCATAAAAATACTATAATTATAATTATAAAATAACAGTTACCTTATCATATAAACTTTTTTTTAACTTACTTTGAATATAAATATACATATCCATTACGTACGTTCCAATTTTTTTTTAAATATTAAAGTAACTATTAATTTTTAGGAAAAGAAACATGCTTTGAAAAAATTAAACAACGGTTTGGGGAGAGGTGCACCTACGTTGTCATTGGGGACGGTCAAGATGAGGAAGCGGCGGCGAAAGCTAAGAATTACCCCTTCTGGAGGATATCCGGTCACTCGGACATCGCTGCTCTATACAACGCACTCGACATGGGCTTCTTATGATTTGTTGTTGTCCTGGTACTCGTTTTGCGTTATGACTACGAAATAGATAAAGTTATTTTTTGTTCTGTGAATGCAATTTAACAAATTGAAAAAAAAAACACACGTTGCCAGGATCCAAGCTTCTTACATCTCACTGCTGTCCTGGTACTCGTTTTGTAGATATTCAGTATTTATCTTCATAATTCCTATTTTAATTACCTTTTATGACACTGATTTGAGCTTCTTTATCTATTTTATACTTTTATTTCGAACCTTTAGCTAAAACATAAACATAAAATATATTTTATTCATTCACTACCATTCAAATTATTTTATTTTTAGTTTTAAATTGTGAACACTGATTATAATTTTCGTAATAAGTCTGTGTTTGTAACATTCTTAATTCTTCTGAATACTTAAAACTTTTGTTTCGTATTTGTAAAAAAAAAACGAATCTTTAAAAGACAACCTTTTTAAATCCATCGCTTTTAGCAATTATTACCCAAACCGTACAACTATATTAAATACAAAATCATATCAATATTTGCTTAGACATAATGGCTCACATGTAAGTACATTTTTGTATTAAATGTAAATTCAGAGCCCTATTCAGTAAATCTTTTTAAACAGTAACATAAATATTTTAGTTTTAAAGCTCAAAGTCAGCTCAAAACTTGCGAGAAAATTTTTTTTAGATTCCTTTTGTAAATATTTATTCGATTGTATGTAGAAAAAATTAAATTAGATTTATTCTAATTCCATTCCTACTACGTAAGTTTTTATATATACTATACATTGTACAGATAATTAATATTTTTTAGTAAAAACTTTTTAGAGGAATGTTTATTATATCAAGATAACATTTTGGGGCATTTTTTATTTTTCCATATTGTTACGTTGTATCGTTAATAAATTGATTTAATCAATTCTTTACATTTACGGTAATTATAATTTTCTGTATTTAAATAACTTTATAATTCAATATTAGTGATAAATTATTATCGCTTATAAACTGTATTTAAGTCCCGTTTATATCATACGATATGAAAACGAATATATTTCTTTTGTAAAACCAACTGTATAGTCGTGTTATGACAATATAGTTACGAAATATAATAAAATAAATGCAATTACAACTAAACGTGGTACACGTTACAGAAGTGAAACTTTTTTGCGTCAGTTTAACTAAAACATTATATAATTTACACGTAAATTTGACTTTGAAATTTTAATTTCATAGTGCTTAAAGAAGTTTCATTTCATAATCGTTCCTTTTATAATATAGCACGAGATGTTTTGTAAACTTTAATTATTATCTTTAAAATTAACGAAATCCAACAACGAAAAATAATAAATAACGAAATTGTACAACTGAATGTAACGTTATTTTAGTCCTAAACTATGCTCTTGTTGCTATACACATTATATTTATAATTAGCCATTACTGCCAAATAGCTATCAATATACTGCAATATTTTTAGATGATTTTATTTTATTGCGCTAAATCTTAAATAATAGTGCTTTTTGATACTTTCTTTACGATAGCAGTTATAGTTTTTATGTACAAGTTATAACGAAACAATACAGCCGTTACGTGAATGAATTATTTCATTGCCAAAAATAATGTTCGAGCTAAAACCAGACGTGTACTAAATATAATTTCTTACAACGAAATTTCAATGGCTTAAATCGTTAGATGTAAACGCACTCTGATCGCGTCGCACATGTTTTTCAATTCAACGAACATGTTTTTTTACATGTACATGTAGACATGTAGTTTGAGCTGTGTCTTGAAGACGAGTGTTTTATGGAAATTAGCAATACATTATATATAAAATTAATTAATTGGAAATTGTAAATACAGAGTAATGTTTTAGATGTACACGATAATAGCTTATACGCTAGTGATATGAAATTTAATTCGAAAGTTACGATTAATCGAAGTGTAAATAAAATATATTATTTGATGATTATTTTTGTTTTACTTATTTTTCCAGAGACAAAGTAGTTGTGCTCCATTTTCTCCTTTATTTGAACATCGATTTTTTTTTAGCGAGATTTAATGTTATTCCTATATCTATA
The DNA here is from genome assembly GCF_037043105.1 of Vanessa tameamea. Lineage (NCBI taxonomy): Eukaryota > Metazoa > Arthropoda > Insecta > Lepidoptera > Nymphalidae > Vanessa > Vanessa tameamea. The sequence continues at coordinate 2,804,706 of NC_087333.1, forward strand.
AAAAATTGGAACACTAGCCATATTTTTACATCAAACACGTTAAACAAAATAGTGAATTGTTATTAAGGTGTAAAAAAAGAAGAAGACAAGATGATCCTAAAAGTTGTGATGTGATTTATAAAAGATTTTTTATTTAGTTTTCCAACACAAATAACATCGGTCTCCTATTAGTAGGCACGGTTGTCCGTTTTTTTTTTTGACTTTGAATACTTCAACAAAATTAATTTTCATTTTGTCCGCCAACGCCGTTACAGCGACAATCACCTAGTCTGCACGCAAATTCAAAGTCCCATGAATGGCGTCAACTGAAGTTTATAGTGGTATAGACTTTTTTAAATGAACATTACGACATATGTATAATATTTGTGTATTTAATCTAGGCACCGACGCCTAACGTTGCTAAGCAACGAAAAAACAAAACAAACGTATTAACGTCGAATATTGACATGAAAACTTTATTTATAAACTTATAATTATTGGAAATTAACGTAACAATAATATAGTCGTAAAAATGAAAACAATCGACACTATTCTCTTCGATATATCAAAAAATGAACTTTTCAAAATTAATGAGAACTATAAGATGCTCCATCGGAAATTAAAAACTGCGTGGAAGGTCATGATGTGAGTTTATTTGTCTATACATTTAATATAATTAACAGCGAAGGTACTGGTAGGCACATTCAGCCCCAGATGTACGATTTTTCTGAAATAGGGCAGAAACTTGAAAGTGGTGCGGCTGACGACCCCTCCTTCGGATGTATTCAAAATTCAACTGGACTAGAACAGCATGCTGGATGATAGGCGCTATGTAAAACAGAAACATTTGAAAGTCATGCCTATTAAGATACGGAGACAGATATTGATGATTGGAGCCACAATCATAGTGGTGCTTATCTGGATTCGGCTAAATTCCACGTGTTATATCCACTGAATAACTTGCTCTATGTATAGAATTGTAGATATAATATTTATGTATATAGATATGTTTTATTAATATATAAATTAAAAAAAAAACTTAAGTTTAATCGTAATATCTTAGTGAGAAGCACGAAAATGAACTACTGTAAATATTTAATAAAACTGTCTTTCTATTTAAGAATTAACTCACTAACTTAACAGTTATTTTAATATTTTAGCAATCGTGAAGAATTGTCTCCTAGCATACTTCAAGATGTTAAAGTATTGGTTATACCGGGGCCACAGAACGCGTTCACAGACGACGAATTGTCTGCTCTAAAAATGATGGTAGAGCGAGGGGATTCGGTACTGGTGATGATGACGGATGGGGGGGAGGAAAGGATGAATACCAACATAAACTTTTTCCTGGAGGAGTACGGAATTGTCGTCAATAACGGTATTTATTATAAGTTCATTAGTTTTGTACATTTGATACTTATGTACATATTAAATAACTTTATTTTGTCAACGACCTCGTTAGCCTAGCGATACGCCTTTAGCCCGGTCGTACAGATGATAGCTCTTGTTTTTTTTATTATTATGATTGATTCACAATAGCAGCCAGGTGAAGTTCGCAGTACTTACACTTTCATACGTCGAAAGCACCTGAAGCCGATTGACGTTCCATTCGACTATGAGAGAAGAAATAGAGAGTTTACCTGTGTTTGTGCATTATACTATTTCATGTGCATTTCATGTTTTTTGGCCGCCGAAACTGAATTCGAGTGACATTTCCCGAATTTAAATATATATTTTACATACATTTGTTATGATCTTTCAGATTGCGTTATTCGAGCTCAATATCACAAATTTTATCATCCGAAGGAATGTCACATATCAAACGGAATTCTAAACAGGGCTGTTCAAAAATACATCATGAAGATGCCGAATTACATCAGTGAATCAGACGATTTCTTGTGAGTAACGTTGTGATCGTAAAAAAGCGACTTATTTAGCTCAGACATCGAAATACACTTTTCGTATACACTCTGGGTACTCTCTCATTAATAAAAATAATTAAATTTTACATAATTATACTCGTATAACCTATGGTACGTTCATCAATCAGCATGTGGAATCCTTTTTATTTGATACTTTTCTTGCGAAAGAACACTACTACTGATTCAAGCTCTCTATGACCTACTCCGCTAAAAAATTGACTTGCAGAGGAATATTTTTTTGCACAATCGGCCTCCCGATGGACCTATCTTGAGACTTAACATGTTATGTCCCTTGTGTCTGTAGTTACACTGGCTTACTCGCCCTTCATATCCGGTTTGCACTAAATATTCAAAGCAGCAATACTAAATATTGCCATTTCGCAGTAAACTACACGATGATGGATGATATTTAGCGAGACGGTCTTACACAAAACCCGAGTAAATTTGGGTACTTTCACAGGTGTGTCTACCATTACTTTACGATTTTTTTATATTTCAGAGAAGATCCACCAACACCTAACTTTGTGTATCCGTACGGAGCAACCCTGACTATAAAAAAGCCAGCGGCAGCCATCTTATCCAGCAGCGACGTATGTTATCCTATGAAGAGGCCGGTCGCTGCAATGTATGTTTCAGAGAAGAGTGCAGGTAATTCATAAGCTGAAATCTTGAGATGATGATGTACTCCTGACCGATTTTGACCACGGCCGAGAAATATGAAAAATAATGAAATTAGATGTTTTCATCCAATTTTAGTTATTCATTACACTTCAAGGGTATCAAAAAGCGAATATTGGCTCTATCTATAGTTCCTGCTTTTAATATTTTGTGTAAAGGTAGATAACTCTTATATCCTAAATATTGATTTGGTGTAGTACATATTATATTACACGACCATGTCAAGTGAATTACGTACAACGTTAGTTCGTTAGATAAGTTGGTAGATGTCAAATAATAATACTCGGCCCGCCAATAGGCAATTTTATTGAACTAAGTGTACAAGACAAGATAGTTTTGTAAATGTTGTAACATCTGTTTTTTTTCTACTAAAAAAGACCGATATCGTAATCAATTTTTTTTTATAATTCTCAATAAGCAACTCAATTATTTAACAGGTAAACTCTTCGTTATCGGCTCTGGACATTTTTTCGCCGATCAGTATTTAGAGAGCGAATGTAACGACCTCATCCGAGAACTGATCTTCAACAATCTCGGCGGTGTCGCCGATTTATATTTAAATCCTGTGGACGCGGAAGATCCTGATGTAATTATCCTCTTTGTCTTGTTTTTTCTTGCAAATACCGAATATTTTTTTATTTACCGTCATTATTTTTATCTCCCTCTCAAAAAACAAAAGAAGGAGTCTGGACGATTAACCGAATATATACTTATTTATTTATAAGCACATTGCCTATAAAATAAGAGGCACAAAGTTCTAGGAATATAAAAATTTATATATTCTCTAAACATAATATATTGAACAATTGCTCTTGATAGAAAGTTTATTATTTAAAGTCCAAAGGGATATCGAAATTATGAGTCAAATTAAACATAAAACAGTCGGACTGTTTTATGTTTAATTAATAAATAATATAAATAAATAAAAGTGTGATTTGAATACTACTTTTAAGTAATTAATTTCAAGAATGTATCCAAATTCTTCTAAATTTCAGATAAATGAGTATCGTACATTAGGCGACACGCTGTGGTTGAGTTCTATACTACTCCCAGAGCCAGCGAGCGCTCCGCCTCCTCGTTTAGCGCCCTTACATCCACACGCGCTCTTCACTTGGAGACTGTTTTCGTTAAACCTATCACATCGTGAGTATTTTAACATCCTCGCACGAATCTTCTTTGGGTTTAATTAAACCCTTTTTTAAAGAAAACGTCTGATGGTATAATTGCATGGAAATACTCTATTTTTCGAGTCGATCTTTTTGTACTAATGCGATCAGTACTTTGAATCTTAACACAGAGTACAGTGGCGGAAAAAAATTACCGAAAAAAACATTTTGAAGTAGGATTTGTATCAGACTAAAGTTTCTAAAGTTTATGTACAAAATGCTTACATTTTTTACATAAAAACGGTTTTTGTTGTTGATTACCAGTCGAATTCCATGAATTTTATTTTGCTTTACTAGTAATTAGATTATTTATTGAAAAATTATATATATTGTATAACATCTTGCAACGACCCACGAGGACAAGTAGTAAAAATAGACTTGGTTATACGAATTGTAACTCGTGATCTGTTCTTTTCAGTTCCTGAAGTACTAGGGCTGTATGGAGAGTTAGGAGTCAAACATGAACCTCTGAGATTAATAGCGCCTCAGTTTGAAACACCATTTCCACCATTGCAATTAGCTGTAAGTTCAACCAATCGATTCCATAATCAAGTACAGCCTAAAGAATTGTAAATATACCTAAATATTATCTAATACCAAATACCTACTTGAAAAGTTTCTCAGTAAGAAATTCTAAAAAGATAATAAAATTTTACTCGTACACATATTATTATTAAGATGCGGACGGTTTCTTGTTGGAGTGATCACCTTTGTCCATATACATTGGCACTGTAAGAAATATTAACCATTATATCGCAAATGCGCCACCAACCTTGGGAACTAAGATTTTATGTCCCTTGTCCCTGTAGTTATACTGGCTCACTCATCCTTCCAACCGGATTACAAAAATATTAAGTATTGTTTTAAGTGCTACCGCCAAAAAAGGTTCACACCAAGATTTTATATATGATATTTATATTGCCATGACTAATAACGTCAATATTATAGTAATAATTTTTGTCAAAGGTATTTTCACCAACGTTCAGAGAACCCCCGCCTCCTCCATTGGAACTCTTCGATCTCGACGAAGCCTTTAGCTCCGAACGGTCACAGCTCGCTAGACTTGCCAATAAATGCTTGCAGCCACTTAATGTGAGGATGTGTCAAGGTAGGAGGACGTTTCATTCTAATACATTTTTCGTCGTTAGCGTCATGTAACTTTGCCGTTCTGAAGTATTCAGCAATTGTTTAATCATGTAGTCAAAATTGAATTAACTTGTATCGCTCGCTCATCCCAGTAAACGGTTGACGTCAAATATATTAAAAGTCAATTGGTGTAATACAAAAGTCAAACCTCAGTCTGGGTTTAAAATAAAGATGCTTAAAAGAGTTAGTGATTTATTATGACGCACCAAATATAATTATAAGAGTTGTCAACAAAGAACAATTAATAAACCTTTACCTTACGTAGTATGTTAGTTTATATGCAGTATCGTTGTATTTTTAATATGGTTGTTGTTGTTATTAAATTAAAACTTTAGTTTACGTAATTATTTTAGGTTAAAGACGATTATTATATATAATATTATGAGTAATATCATTATGCGAAGATCATAACGAGTTGTTTAGAAAACATTTTGTAACATGAATGCTACGCAGTCGTAGCTTTAATATTTTTTTAATTTTAATTTTATTTTTTTACTTTGATCTTAGCCGCAGATGACGGATGAAATTTGTTGAGCGTCTACCATAAGTCTATTGACTTTTGTTTTTATTTCCCGTCAAAGGTGATGGTCGTCAACTGGACAACGAATTGGAATATTTCGTCCGGGAATGTGGTCGCGCCGTGCGGCTCTCGCGAGCGATATCATCAGACGACGCACCAGCTGGAAAGCAGATTTTACACCAACTTGCTGTACAACTCGCTACCTTCAAGAAAATCGCGCCAAGAGATTGAAAAAACAGACTGTAAACTTTCACTGCTGGGCTAAGGGCACTTTTATCTTAAGCAAATATTTAACAGTTTTTTTGATGACACTAGCGTGTTCCTATTGTCAGATATGTAATGGCAACGAAAATGTTATACGGGCTTTGTCTTGCGAACTATTGAAGATTAAATCGAGTTCCCTTTCCAAGAAAATCGATTAGACGCGGTATTATCTATTACCCCAACGACCCAACGATATTCAGAGCTTTAATTATTCAATGTTGGTTGTTTAATTTTTGTCAGTTGTGTCCTTAATTTATTTCCATCCTCCTACCCCTATCCCTTTTTATTTGGGGTCGGCATAGCATGTCTTCTTCTTCCATAACTTCTCCGTCTGACGTCATCTCACAAGTAAAAATCTTTCTAGCCATATTGACTTTCACACAATTCATCCATCGTTTCTTTGGTCGTCTCCTAGGTCTATATCCATCCTCGTCCACGTCCATTACGAATTTAAAATATCAATAAACAGATATATTTTGCTTTTAGTTTAGAAATTATAAAATTAACTTCTCTATAAGATACCATACTAAAATAGATTTTAACTAAGATTTGATTGATTTATGAAATTTTTAAATTATAATTTGATATGTGTTTTGTAAGTATTAAGTAACTACATTTAGGATTAATAGGTACGTTAATTATAAATATTGTTAACTTAAAAAAGAAAACCAATACAGAAATTAATTTATTAAGAGTTTTTCATTTAAAGCGCACCAGTAAGAGGAAAAGATTTGAATAAAACCAGAAGTAAAATTACTGCGGAACGAAATTTCAATCATCGACTTCTTTTAAGAAATACATAAAAATGTCGTAAAAGATTTATTGTATGAACTCGATGTTGCATTTCAGTATGCAAACATGAAAACATTACTTGGCATAGTAATTCTTACGGCAATATATATTACAATAAAATGTGATAATTTGAAAGATACGAAAATAATTATTAAATCTTTAACAAATCCGAAGAAAGTGTTAAAACAGAATAACATAAAAATAATAAATGCCAGAAAATTCGAAAATTTACAATCCTTGGAAAGTCGTAGAAGAAATGTCGTGATGAAGCATCTACAAAATCAATCTTACACTGTATTCCCCCCTATACCAGAGAAAAGTATATTAAAATATCCTGCTACTACATATTTTGTAGGAGATATTTTACCTGACCGGAAAGCAAGAGTTAAAAAAGTTTTACCTGAATACAGTTCGGCAGTTTTCAGAGGCAAAAGATCCATCAAGAACGATACAGAAGTAAAGGACATTGCAAATGAAACCGATTTGAATAGAAGAATCAACCGAAAAACGATAAAAGACGAACGTAAAAATAAACCGAGGCGTTTAAGAAAAATCAAAAATTCATCCAAAGTTAAAAAAGTAGCAAGACAAGGGCACCAGAAGGATAATAACTTGGAAGTCAAAAAACATAAACAAAAGAAGCGATCGACCGTTCATCTAAAATATACAAGAAGAGACAATAACACCGCCAAAATACAATCAAAGAAAAGAATCGTAAAGCAAAACAAAAATAAAATTGCGAAAAGACAAAGAGATAATCGAAATCAAGAAAGAAAAGGTAAATTCGATGTAATGTTGTCACAATAAATAAATAATAATCAAAGTATCACGGATTTTACTTTACAATCGAGAGTCAATATAAAAAAAAAATACCACCTATACATACAATATTAATTTGTGAACCATATAAAAAACAAAAGTAAATTATTTAAAAAATATAAGAAAAGATAAATATGTTTTGTATTCGTTTTCATAGCAATAAGCAGACGTTTAATAGCCGGGAAGGACGCCATGATACAGGACTATCCTTATGTGGTTTCAATTCAGAAGGGTAACGAGCACTGGTGCGCGGGTGCTTTGTTGAACCCGCGTCTCGTAATCACAACTGCGAATTGTGTTTGGAAGTAAGTCATAGTCAACATTATGACATACGAATATGTTTTTAAATTGATTTAACGGAGAAACCGAATGAAGTATGTTTTTAGATTTTTTTACTGTGGTCTGCCAATTGCAAGCCAGTTTTTCTTTCCCTCTTAAAAGTTTTTCTTGAAATTTCCTTCTCGATTAAGCACTTGCAATGAAATTTTATTGACATTGAAAGCGTAATCTTGGTCTTTTTACAAATTAAATCAACAATCGTCGTTACTTTGTCTGAGCTTGCAGATTGCAAGTGTATACAAACAACGGATACTGGTTAAATTAATAAAGTATATCCGTCTCATCTGTTAGATTGTGTAAAATCAATGCATTATGTGCAACAATTATTAGCCTATAGAGTTGGACCTTTTTTTGTTTTGTATGATGTAAGTAGGCGGACGGGTAAATCGCGGATGGTAAATGATCGTCACCGGCCATCCTCAATACGCCAACAATCTTGTGAGCCAAGATATTATGTCCCTTGAGCCCGTAGTTAAACTGGCTTATTCATTCTTCAAACCAGAACACAATGATACGAAGTATTGCCGTTTGTTGCTAGAATATCTGATGATGTGAGTGGTACCACCAAGTAGTATTTATATAAATAAAATTCACGACTATTAAGAGTATTTTGAATTGACTTCCTATATTTCTGATCAGAGCCCGGAGTGTAAGTCGTATGCGTATAAGAGCTGGTACCAGACACATGGCGAGGGGAGGCCAGGTCGCGAAAATCCAAGAGGTCGTGAAACACCCCGGGTGGAACATCCGAAGTCAACCCGACCATGATGTCGCGTTATTACTTTTGGACAGAAATATTAAGTATGACGAAGTATTCAAATTTGTTGCAATTAGAATGATGAAAATGTTTTAATTAATGAGGATTTTTTTGCCTCTATAATTTCTTATGCCAGATTTTCAGATAAAGTCCACGGCGTAGATCTTCCAAATCGTGCTATGTGGCCGGCTTTTGAAGATGTTTGGGTGACCAGCTGGGGATCTGATAGAGTGAGATTTATACACATTTTTGAATTAAGGCAATATTTTGTCGGAGTTGGATTTACTTTTGTTCTGCATTAAAGCAGCAAAAATTATAATAATACATAAGCGATACTGTATATAATACATTTTTTTTTATTTTAAAGTTAAATAAGTTGCGAAGTTTACTTATTTCAAATTACTTCAACAGCGAGACGGTATATTTCATACAGTCGCTGTTTCACTACAAGTGTATCACGCAATACTGATAGATCACGAAAAGTGTAACAATATCACACAACGCTTCGGAGTCGCTGTTACGCGTAACTTTATATGCGTCGCTCAGACTGGCCGACGAGCGCCTTGTACGGTGAGTGTATACTTAATTAAGTTGCCTACGTCGGTCCATGAGCCCATTAACGTCCACATCCTCCAGCGCCAATGAACCATTTGAAAAGGTTGTTGTATTTCCGAATATGACTATAATATATGTGGTTGCGATGGCAATTGATTTCGCTTCGATTTTATTGCAAAAAAGTTTACTGTAATTATAATTAGTTTCTGAGATTAGTCTAAGATTGATGTCCATACAACTGATAAATTGGAGACATCAAAATAAGAATCAAACAATTGACTTAAGCAGATATATTCGTATAAATGGTTTTAAACCCAGGAATTCAAATATAAACAGAACTGTTCGTGAGATCCTTAACAATTGAGCTCAACTTCACTGATCGATCGACGTGATTATGATAACACATACCGCTGTTTGAGCTTCATCCGACACTTAGTTGTAGAGTTTTGTGAAAGCCCGTCTGGGCTCCTGGTACCCAGCATTATCGCTTGAAATAGTGATGAGAGGGTTGGTCGGTTTTCGCTAAAGAGAAGTAGTGCTGTTTATTAAGTTGTATTATTGTGATTCGGTTTGAAATGTCGGTGAACCAGTGTAATTACACGCACACGCACACAAAGGAAATAAAATCTTAATTTCAAACGTTGGCGCGTTGATTATGAAATTTATGGTTAATGTTTTTTAAAGTGAAAATGTCTATGGCCTGTGGTGAACATTTACCATCAGGTGGGCTATTTGCCAGCCCGACAACCTAAATAGAAATATATTAGATAGATTAATTATGTACATTTATAGAGCAACCAATATAAAACTATATAATACAGAAATATCTTTTTAACAGCGTGATACGGGAGCACCGGCAGTGAGTGATGGAATTTTGTGGGGACTTGCCTCTTGGGGTATCCGAAAGCTGTAAGTACAAAACATTCAAGCGAATACTATTATGGTTGTATGTTACGAAACACATGGACGAACAAAACTGTGATAAATAATAATAATTTTTGGCTTGAGTACAGATTTACGACATTGGTGATGATTTCATTGTTGTCGTTCATGGTTGTTGTGTCCGGAACACAAAGGGCGAAGAGTTTGAAGGGTGTGAAGCCAGTGTAACTACAGGCACAAGGGACATGACATTTAAGCTCCCAAGGTTGGTGGTATATTGGCGATGTCAGTAATGTTCGATATTTCTTACAGTACTAATGTCTATGGCCGGTGGTGACCACCATCAGATGGTCCATTTATCCGTTCACCTACGTAAAAGACCATAGAAATAAAATTCGATACGAGTATTCATTGATGTACATTCAGTGATTAACTTAACCATAAATAAAGTGCCTACTCCAAAAGCCTTTCACAGTCCTTTGCATAGCCTGAATTTTATTCGTCGTCGTTACGTCGTCAGTCCTTAATTGACACTATTTATAATTATTTAAATATATATATATATATATTATATGAGTATTTAATCAGTTAGGATTAAATAAAAATAATATAAAATGTACTTAATTGCAGGTGTGGTACGGAACGGTTTCCAGCAATGTTCTCTTACCTAGCGTCACGTACTAATCTTGAGTTTATAACGAATGCTACTCACTACCTGATGTCGGATAAACGTTTCTACCCATATCCGGATCGTTACATTGCCGTGAATGCAGAAACTACCTCAAATACCGAAACGATCGCGACGTTTTAATGTAAAAAATATATATAAATATTTGGGGCTACACCAACATCGACACATTATATAAATATTTGTTCGTACATTACAATATGTTTATTGTATTTTATAGTAAATATATTTTTCTAAATAAAGTAATATGATTATAAATAAAACAATTTTTATTTGTATATGAGCATATTTAATATTTTCTTTTTCAAAATTGTAAAACTCACATTTTGAAATTGCAAAAATTATAACTAAATTTCTCATATCGTTTATAGTAACAATCGCCATTTTGTATTTTCTCCACATCTGTATTACTATCAAATTAATAATAATCGTAAACCATTTATACATCTCTAATAATAATATATTTTAATGTCTAACAAATTCATCTTAACTTTTTCATCATCCATTTTTCGTTATCCAACATCAACGTTTACATATTTCTAATCAACTTTTTTTATAATATTCTAATCATTATTTTTTACATTCTCCATTTACAAGGACTACTGTTTTTCTTCCTAATGCACCGAATGTTTTAGAAAAAAAAAACTGGAATGACTGAAAACTAATTCAAAATTAAACTTACAATTAATTAAGAAACTTAATAAAAATTATGTATAGAAATACAATGAATTAATAATCAATTCGTTTTCTTTGGCAATTTTTCGTATTCAAAAGTGAATTTACAATTTTATAAAAACTTGCATAAGCTTTATTTCTATTGAGATAAACTGGCAAAGTGGAAAAGTATTGTACATTCTGTTTAGTGACTGCAGCATTTTTGACGTGATTTGTGACCAGTGTGTAGATACAGTTCAACACCGCCCTTATTTAACCTGCGATGTTTGTTAATGTGTTTGTTTAGGTCAAACTGAATTAAACAGTTTCCTCTATCCTACGGAGTTAGAATTTCTCATGTTGGTTCAGTTCTGACGAAAATGCATTTTTAACTAGCTTTGCTTAACAAGCATAACCCTGTTAACTCCAGAAGAAAGATTGTAGAGTACAATGGTCAACAGAAGCTTGTTTTAAAAATATTGTGTACTGTTAATTTATTAATTTGTTTAAATGTGTGATTAGGCTGCAAAATTATATATAATAACAGTGGGTGGCTGTAATTTATAATTTGTATGGTATCCAATTTTGTTGAAACACAAAAACACACAGTTTGACGTTTCACTAAAAAATAAAAAAAAATATTTTTTTTCACAAAAGTCAAGAATATTATTTTGTACTTAATTCGAAAATTGATTTGATATTCCATTTTATTGTTTTAAATGTTTGTAGTCTTCTTTCAATGAAATCAGTCAAAGAATGCGAGATATTTATTCTGCTTTTATATTACTTTACGTTAAACGTCACTTTGGATATCAATATTATAGTATTAGCCATTCGTAATTGGCCAAAATTTCAATATGATTCGATTATTGCGTCACAAAATCAAAAATCCACAGTCACCATTAGCAAAGAAATAAGCGTTTATCATTGAATTATCATCTATTATATGTATGTATTAACTTATTAACGAAAACTATTGTCTATTACACTATTGCATGAAGAGAAGATAATAAGAACTGGCCGGAAATTAAATATAATAAAATTAAAATAGACGAAAATGTCGAACTTACCTTATCTAACAACGGAATCGAATAACGTTACGAGGTATCTCAAAATTTACAACAAAATTTTAGGCCCAGAATCGTTTTTTTTTCACTGAGAAAGAGGTCTGATATATTTGTTTTTTTTTTTACAATAAAATGTTAAACCTTATTTTGTACACTGTAAGCAATATCTAACTTTAAACCTACCTAAAGTACCTGGCCATATAATCTATGGTAACAAGTAGATATACTAGATCGAAATATTGTTTATTGTACTGAGCAAAGCGAAAACATTGGCATATTTCATAAATTACAACTAGCAACACCATAACATAAACAGTGTCTTAGATAATAAAAAATATTAAAACTAAAAATAAACATCAGTGTTGCAATAAGGAAATGCTATAAAAATAATAATTTTGGATGGAGCCAATCACGATACAGTGTTTTGAATAAATTTATATATAGATATATAAGAAATATATTAATTGTTTGTAAATACTACAGAACTATTAGTATAATACAAAACAACAAATAAATTCGTGCTTCTTAAATCTAGAATGCCATTTAAAATCTAACTTTAGACTCTGTTACACTAAAACTTACTATTTAAGAGAAATGTTGTATTTCGATCACCGAGATTTTAAGATTTCAAATATATATCCAGCTGCCCGCTATTAATTTTTTTAACATTAAACTATCGCACCAGGCAAGAAAATTTTCGACCTTACGCTAAAAACTCCCTGATTTTTTTCTTACATCTAAATATACACAAAATAATTTTGTACTCTTCGACGAGTTTAGAATGGCAACACTTTTTACAATATGGCAGCTTTGTACGAACGCCGAATAGTTATTCTTTTTTTTTTGTCAAAACTCGTAATTCTAATTAGAAATTATTTAATTAAAGAATGATTTCTCTATATTACTTCAGAACAACAAGATCGAATAGGACGCTTAAGCAATCGAGTAAGTTTTACATTAACTTAAAATCCAGGTAATTAATATTAATTTATATTTTTAGACCTGCGTCAGGTCGCGTGAAGGACGAGATAATGGTACATATTTAGTTTACATTCAATTATTTTTTCTTAGCGTCAATTTAATATTTTATTTAAAAAAAAAAACATAAGATTTGAAAAAGGAAAATATTTTTATACTAAATTTTAAAAGTAATTATAATAATATCTAAACTATTCTGAGATACAATGAAGAAAAATAGAATTCCAAATCGGAATCTACTCATTAAAAAATTTTAGTAAGCAATTCGTTTTCAATGTCCCATAGACAAATGTCATAACAACGCAACAAAGTCATTTAAATTAATATTTAAGACGATTGTAGATGTCATTCTATTAATGTATCTCAAACACTGACGCAATACATATAATATTATTGTTAATAGAATGGCAAATAAAGTCGTACAATAATAATATAATATTTTCATGATAGTCGCAAAAGTTGTTAATTTTCAAATCCATATTTTAGGATTCCTAACGTAATTTCGCTTCAATATGACCACAGCTTTATAATTTTACTTTGACACAACAGCTGATTTCATATAGCTTATGGTCTTAAAAGTTTTCTATTCAAACAGATATAATAACTGCCAAAATCACTTGAAATAATTTATCCGCACATTGCACATTATGTCCGTTTAGAAATATCCGAATTTGAATCCGAATAGATCCGACAACGTTTTAGGTGTGTCCTAGGGTTGGTTTAAAAGCAGAGCCTCTAATTCGTCAGCTGATCGAAGAAGAAACGCAGCAGATTCACGATATCCCGTGATCAGTTGTCGTACAGCTCCAACTTCAGCGCCGGATAGCTTGTGGGAGAGAAGCGACTTCTGCGATCCTGATCCTGAGAGAGATGATGAAGTGGATGTCGCGTGTAGGGGCGTAGATACAGATGTTTTCAGCGACAGGTCTGTTGGGGCTGGAGAGAGAGAAAGAAATATTGAATATTCAAGTTTTTAAACAGATACTCTAACTCTAACATATAATTTAACTTCATTGGTTCATTTAGAGATGACGACATGTTAGAGAGCCGAGATGGCCCAGTGGTTAGAACACGTGTATCTTAACCGATGATTACGAGCTCAAACCCAGGCAATTTAATTACGTTAACTTGTGTTTATAATTCATCTCGTGCTCGGCGGTGAAGGAAACCATCGTGAGGATACCGGCATGTGTATAATTTTAACGAAATTCTGCTACATGTGGATCCACCAACGCGCATTGGAGCAGCGTGGTATATGCTGTAAACCTTCTCTTCAAAAAGAGAAGAAGCCTTAGCCCAGCAGTGGGAAATTTACAGGTTGTTAATGTGACGTGTGAATTTTGGCACAGTGATAGATCATAGTCTGGAATAGGATATACGTACTTTATATCTCGGAAAAATATACTTTTTTAAAGTAAGTATAACATTGGAAAGCTTTTGGGATTATCAAAAACAAAAAATAAGATTGTCTTGTACTCAAAAATATTTAATATATTTTTGAAAATAGTTAGCTAACCTGTCAAATTTGGGAATGTGTGCGTGTGCGCAGCCATTGCGGATAACAGGGCGCTTTGATAGGCGGCCATTGCGGCGTTTACTCCAACACCTGGAATATAAAACAATTTAAAAAATTAACATGTTCAATATTACTATATAAAATATTTATAAGTATTTGAGTAATTATTGAAACTGGTATTAATAACAATGATATTTTCGTACCAGTTGGTGGAAGAGCCGTCAGTGTTGATAGAAGAGCAGTACTGGAAAGTGCTGACGTGGGATTGGTGCTTGAGCTGTAAAAATAATAGTTATATATAATGCCTTCTAATAAGTGATATATATGTAGCAACATATACATCGCTTATTAGAACAGAGAAATATACAGTGTTCTAGCAAAGTCCAGTAGCAGGTAACTCGTAAATAGAAATTAAAATTAATCGATATTTTATTAATTATGATAACTAATTAAATTAATTCATATTTAATACCTCTGTCTCCCGAATGTCGGCGGGTTCCCGAATGTGTTTGGGAACGTAGGTCTGAATAATGGTGCCGGAGATGACGCAGGGCTGTAATTATAATTTCTTTTCAATTATATATACGAGTATGCAAACCAAAACATTAACTGGTAATACCACAAATATATAATAAAACATAACACTGATCAAAACTATTATTATATAAACGCAAGACAAAGGTCGGCTAGCCCACCTGGCCGTCTTGCTGCCAGTGTTCCCGTTGGCGTTGTCCAGCTTCAAGCTGTTGTTGTTGAGCAGCGTGCTGTCGAGCGTGGGGCTGGCGGACGGGCGCGTGGTGTCGGGCGGCGCCTTGCCGTGCGCGCTCGCCGGCGTCGTGTTGGCCGAGCTCGTCACCGACGTGGCGGGGCTGCTCATGGCGCCGCTGTACAGGCTCAGGAACGACGACGCCACGGCCGACGTCGCTGTTGTGTCGATGGCCTGTGACGAATGAGGACTATTTATAGTTTTACTGATTAAAATTTTGGTATCATTTGTTCTGTAAAAGTTCTAAAGAATACGTATACGAAATTGTTTCGAATGTTCTTTCTAATAAACTTTCGATCGGGTACTATGCCCCAAATATTTAAAATTAACGGTTTCGTTTCATTGCATTAAGAGCAATTTAATGCTTGTTTATATAAAGTTATATACAAATGTTACACATTTAACTCATATTTTATAAATATATACTTTGCCATTGCCATTAAAATAATACTTTAAATGAAATAAAAAATAACATCTGGCTCATTCGCCTATGCCATTAAAAATTGACGTTTTTTTTGTTCCAAGAAAAAAAAGCAATAAATAACAAAACTTGCAAGCAATATGCTTATATATTCACGCCAATTCATTAATTATAAGTATTTATTTTCATTTAAATTAAAAGGGTCTTTTTTTCGCTTTACAAATCGAAGTCAAACTGACCATAGGCGTAGGCACAGTGGGCATTGGCTGGCTTACAGGGTCTAGTCCGAGACGCATGCGCTTCGCGTTCAGGCTCTCGTTCTCGCACGCCTGCGCCAGGATGTGCTCCGCCTGTACCGACGTCAGGTGCGCGGGAGTTGGGCGTACCTGCGGAGTTGTTATTAGACATAAGATACATTTTCATGTTAATCTTATCGAAAATCAAGTCAGATTTTCCTAGATTTAGAAGGCAGACAAGTATATTTTCTTAGGTATATGACATAAATGGTCGTTTTGTGTAATAATAATAATACATAATTTATCAAAAGTTATTTTTATAGCATATATTGGATTTAACAATAACTCATAATTTTTCATTGGATGTAATCAAAAATAATAGTACTAAGATATAAATCAAGCAGAGATCGGACCCTCACCGCGGTATCCCAGGCATTGCCAGACGGAGTGCTTCCCCCGTTGCCGGTTGTGGGCCCGTCACCTCGCACCTTCTTATTCCGCCTACAACTCTTCAAGTATGTCCTGATTCGCTTTCTGGCACGCTCAGCGAACTCCGGAAATTGTCGAGTGCAAGAGTCTATTATAGCCTGAATTTTCTCCTTTGGCTGTTTTGAAATAGGAACTATTCTGTCTAGATTCTCGTCGACGAAGAGACGGACGAACATCTAAAACAAAATCATTGAATTTTTTACACTCTGCATATTATTGAGTGCAGGTATTGACTGTTACGAAATCACAGTCTATAATTATTTCTGTATTAGTGCAGGTAAACTTACATTAAACGCTTTTAGCCGTTCCGGATCGTGGTGTTGAGGATCAACTCTATCATCACTGTCATCGTCTGATGCTCCGCCGTCATCATCGTCTTTTGTCCGATCTGATGATGAAGTCTCATCGTGGGTAGACGCTGGTTCCACTGGTGTTGCTGACCCAATGTGAATTGGACTCTGTGAATATTATTCTGCTGTGTTACAAGAGTAGGCAAAATTGGTCTTTACGTTTACTATTTAAGAAATTGACAATTAGTTAAATTTATTTGTTGTTGTGTTAATGTAGATTTTTTTTAGTCTGTGATCTTCGATAATTTTTATTTACCGTTGTAAATAAAGAACTCCTTAGAGTATTTTTTTTAACAAATAATCATATCTCCACAGACGTGTTAACTTTTTCTAGTATTTCGATCAAAGTTATATCTTATGTGCCTTCATTGACTTGGAATAATGCGTGCCAGCTGTTTCAGTGTAAATGTATTTATTTAGACGAGTAGTTATTTAGATTACAACATAGTTAACGATATAAATAAAAACGAAACGAAAAAAAAGGACACAATTAAAATAACAATGGCCGTGCTATCGTAAACGAATGATCAATATCATTATAGTTTAGTAAATTTTCATAGTTCAGTTTCAATGTCAAGGTTGAATGAACCCTTATAATTCAATACTTGATATGGCTTGGTCATAATACTTTTTTGTTGTTTGCAAAATGACCATTTACCATCAATACCCCGTCCTGCTTGTCTGCCTTCGATCTCCATAAAATAGAAACCTTATAAGTAAAAGAAAATATATGAAACGTTGCTCAACCTTAAAACTCACCGAGTGTCCGGTAGCGAGAGGGGTTGGCGGTTTGGGGGGCTTACTGCCCAAGCCCAGGGCGCTGTGATAGGATGCCCATAGATCCGCCATGCTGTCTGTGCCGCTCTCTGTCATGTCACCGTTACGGCCTGTGTAATAAAACGCTGGGTTAATGTAGAGTTAATTAGTCATGACTTACACTGATTAAATTTTACAATTGAATGAAAAGGATTTTATGTATCATTTTTATATTTTTGTTTTTTTAAATAGATGTTTGTGTCTAACTACTTTTTTCTTTGTTTGTATATTTCGATTAGTTTATTATATATTTTTTTATCGATCGATTCGATGAAATCGTATATATTTAATGTTATTACGTTGTTTTAAAATAACGAATGTTAAAAAAAATCAATTACTTCTAGTTATATAATACTATTTATATGTGTATAAATATAATAATAATATAATTCCAGTGACTGTGTGTGTACACAGTCACTGGAATTGCGCGGTAAATAAAATATTCGTATTCGTTTTTTACTGCAAATATATTTTTATATGCATATTATAGATAACTGTTAATAATAAGTTAAAAAATTTACTGTAATAAGTGCATACTTGGTTATAGACAAGTATAAGTACACAGATTCTCGACTTTATAAAACAGTACATCATAATGCTATTTAATAAAGATTATTATTTAAAATGAATATTTCTTTTGATATCTGCACCACGGATCAAAGTATTGATATTGTAGAATGAAAATCGTAAAATGTTTATGTGTAGTACGTGTAAATTATTACATAACTACGTCATTTTAAATTATAAAATCATTTCAATGTGAGAATTGATCATTATCGAAAACTATATCTTAAGTATAAAATAGGTTTTACTACATATTGTAAAATAAGGTGTTTTTAACGTAAAAAGAATAAAATGACAGGCTCTCTAGTTAGTAGCATTTTTATCTTTATATTCGATTCCGTTTAAAAAAGTCCTTTTATAAAGAACCATGCAATTCGTAGTTATAGTATTCAACCTAGAAAATTTAACGCGAGTATACATTCTAGTATTACATTTTTAAAACTTTATTAGTGAAATTTTAGTTGTAAATCTGTTCTATAGTAAAGCCAGCGTATATCTAAATGTTGGATGAATGCTTGTAATTAGGACGTCACGTAAAACGAACATAGATACCTCCTCGGATTATAGATTACAATAGAAGTGACATTTGTGAGTTCCATTTAATTACTCTCATACATGTCAAACTAGTTAAAACCTGTTTTCCGAAATTCTACTGCGATTAAATAAAATATAATCTTCTCAATTATGTTGTTGTTGTTTTAAAATGAGTATTGATGGCATTTCCTATTACACTTAATGTCTAAGTACATACATATACTACATACCTATGAGCTCTCTATACAGTTAAATATAGGTGTACTACTTAAGTCAATATTTCATTCCTCTAGAAATGTTGCTTTACTTGCTTGCTTATAAGGAAAACCGTTGCTTACGTTATAAAAAAGCCTTAATTTTCGTTTAAATTATTACGTATTCATAGTCAGTCACTAAGGCGGCAGAAATTAATGATGGTGTGCAGGAGGCACCCGAGGGACCGGTGCATCTGCTAGCTAAATGTCAACTCAAACGAGCCTCGCGCCTATAAATAATTTTAGGTGCCGCAGAACGTCTGCGCCCCTGGTACCTACTGCTCTCTCGATATGGCTTCGCGAGCCAGTAAAAATAGCAACGGTGCAATGGAGTACATCATCATCAAGTAATAAATACTAAATTTTTTCGTGGATCAATTGTTTTAATTATTAGGGTTAAAATATTTAGCTTATTTTTGTTTTTTTTTTATTTGTTTTTATTGTATATTGATCTTGGAGAATAGTATGGTGACTATATAAAATTTTGACTCATATATTCAGATAAATTGTTTACACAAATTAGATAATGCGTAGGGTCTTGTAAGGTTGGTTAAACTTTATTGTGAATATAAATATCTCAGCTAACTTTAAACCTGACTGTAACCGAAAATAGATATTTAATTTTAATAATTTACAAGTCGATATAACGGATTTGTAATTTAAAAAAACAACGAGTTTAGTAACATTTCTGATACCGGTTACTTGAAATGATTGTTCGCCATATTTAATTATGGCGATGAACGTTATTTATCATTATTATCTCGAATCACCTCGAATCTAATGCCACCTTATTTGTGTGAAACGTATTTAACACTACCTATCTTTTTGCCTCGCTATAATTGGGTCTAAAATGTATTTGGCATGTAAATGTAGTTGGCAGTATACTAAGTTATTCTAAATCGTGATTTACCTTGCGCCTGGCTGTGATAATTCCATGCCAGCAACATCATTTTCAACTTCTCAGCGTCTTTCGCGTAGCCATGACCTGCACCAGATCACATTTGCCAATCAATTTTAAAATTTGGAATAATTACATACAATGTTTTAAACTAACAGCCAATTGGAGGGTTCTTTTGACGAGACACACATTTTGTTTTTAGTTTTAAATATCGCGTGTGCCTCATAAAATACCTAATATTGATTTGATGCAAGCCAGACAGTATTTTAAATTTGGAACATAAAATAGAAGCAGTCGGTCACGATAATAATATTTTAAAAAATTATGGGCTATTTTTTAGGTATCTCTTTTTTTGGCTATTATTATTGTGATCGATCATCATTCATAAAAACCTGTAAAATGCTTAAATGCGTGAAAGTATACTCACTAGAATAGTTGTCATCATCATTCATGTCTACCGGTTCTGGAGTTAGGTTATCCTGTAACAAAAAAATATTAATTAATAAATTATTTCGTGTAACAAATTTTCTGTAACAAATAACAGTTTTCTCTTTTATTAACTCTTTTCCTTGCTTGTCTATCCGCATGAGCATGATATTCTAGGATGTCCGGGTACATGGATAACCAGGCGAGCATGAGTTGGTTAGTGTTAAATTATTAATAAATTAGCGAAACGGCCGTCGGGCCGGGTCATCGCTCCTGCCCGCGGACGCGAATCGATAGTGTTTCAAATGGACATACCATTAAATATAACTTCACGTAAGTGCTGAACCCCTGGTATAGTTGAATTTTAAGGTCTATTTGGGTCCTGCACTGCAATGCCCTATTTTTATAGATTTTTCCTGTTATAGAGCATCAGTCGAAATAATTATTTTTGTTTTCCAGGCTAAGTTTTCCAATTTGTTTTTTATAATTTTATATATAACTAATGGCTCTTTATATTTTGTTTAACAAATAATAGAATTTAATTTCATATACATTTAGAATAACTTAAAATTAGACGAATATAGTATGTCATGACAACAGTCAACAAATGAAGTTATAAAAAAAATACAAACCATTATTAAAATTATAGGCAATTACTGAATTAATTAAAGAATATTATATCTAATAATAACTTGTCATATTTAAACGATTTCGCTATCAATAAATCATAAAAATCACGATGTCAATATACAAAAATAACGTGAATAATGTTAATAACAACATCACATTATTTAGTATTTTGACGCAACGCTCGACAAAGCCCGGTTATGCAGCTGGTGCGGGGACGCCATTATTTTTGCCAAGCAGGCAAAAACACTGCATTTACTATTTGCTGCTTATTCACTGGCTGTTTTAGGGCTTCAGCGTATTTTTAGACGTAAAACCGAGGTGTATTTTACACACTATATTTAAAAGTAAATAAGAATTCTTTTTCAAGTATATTTTAGTTAAGTATATTTTTTATATGTATCTACTTCTTGCGGTTTTGTCCGCATGGAATAATACTATTTTTGTTTTTTAAATTATTATCGCTAGTATTTTAAATGTAAAAGATCGATCTTTATAGTGTTTTCATTTAGTTTGCTAATTGTCTATTAACACTAAAACTAAACACCAATAAGTTCAATATTTTTTTGGCTATGAGTGTCTGTTTGAGCGCGCTCGTTTGTTTGTTATTTTTTGTATTTATTAATAAACAAAAGAGTATTAAAAAGACCGAGAAGAGAATACTAGTTCTAAGAAGTTTTTCAAAAACTAGTATTCAAACAAACAGAACACTATCTATCACAGATAAACGGAGACGACTCGATGGATTGTCTAACCTCTGCTCCATTTACATGCGATGTTAATCTACTAAAGGCCAGTAAAATGCCGCTTTACTTTCAATAAAATATTTCGTTTCTTATCAATGATAAATATTATATTTATATGAAAATATTATTTTAGTTGACCATTTGACCTTTATGATTAAAAAAATACGAGTTTAATACTTTGTTTGAGTAGTATTAAGGTTAGGTAATGTATTTAAAAATATATGTAAATCGTTCTATTCACAAAAAACGCATGTAGACTCTACATATCTGACATATGTATCAGACATAATATATGTATAATATGCAACTTAAATGCAACGGACGCATCTATTTGTTTTATAAAATTTATTTCACCGAACAACTATTAACACAAATTCATAAAAAAATTAAAGCAATTGCAAATAGCTACATTTTAGCACGCTTAATTTCACAGCCAGCGTCAACTTACGAAAACACACAAAGACTTAATTCAACAAGTGGCCGAACTCGATACAGTTTGAACATTGAGATACGTAAGATTTTGATATTTATGCCTATTCAAATAAGGTCGAATTTCGTTATTAATTTGAAGGCACATTTTATACATTTACCTAAGATCCGTTAATAATACAATCACAACGATTTAAGGAACAGATTTTCGTAGACGCGAGAAAAGAGAAAAACAATTTGTCATTGTACATTTGTTAAGTTGTTAGTAATTTTGCACAACTAACGAAGAGTCAAGAGATCTTTCACAGTTATTGCCGTGTCATCCTTGACACAGCAAAACTTTGAAGTGTCATCTAATAAAAGCATTTCATTATATAATGTACGGGATACATTATCGGCCAGGCTATATGGATTAAGCTAGTTATAATGTTTGTACAAATTTAGTAATATTTTGAAGGAGTTATGTAACTCAGTAAATTGTATTAACTCAACGACGATATATAAGTATTTATTTTAATAGTTATTTCATCACGTGACATCTTTGTCTTGTTTGTCTTATATAATATAGTAATTAAGAATTCAATGAAAAAGATTATCTTAAAGTAAAAAAATTCGGTCACAGTTTGTATTAATTTTAAATGGTAAATAATATGGCAACATTGAAAACTATTATTATTAAATATAACGTATTATAATTCATTATTTGTACATTCGGTATATTTAGTATTTTGATTGTAACAAAATACAGACAGGTTAGTTTATCGCAATGAAGCAATAACAATTAATTTAAAATGTAAAAAAAATACTATTATTCCTAACAGTATAGTTTACCTTATACAGTGTATCCTGACCTTTAAATGTCTTATATATTTATATATCTATTGTGGTAACGACATAGCTGTATGAGAATATTTTTAGCTCATGGAAGGAGTTCTGGAAAGAATTTTAAGCTCAGACCAGAGCCGAGTTGTAAAAGTTTAGGAATCTTTTCAATGCCCTTTAGAAACTAACGAAAAACCTTAAACGATTTTATTAATTAAAACATTTAAAAATGCGTTTTAAAATGTAACAACTATAAATTAATTCCTCGTGGATAATAAGCTAATTAAATAATAAACTAATTTCATTAGCTATTACCTAAAGTAATTATTTTGTTTTACTTAAAAAAAGTAATTTCCACTTTAATAGACAAATATATTTTTTTGTTTTTTTTTTTATGATGACTTATAGGAAAATATTATTTTATATATTACTCATACACTTGTAGCCTTACAATTGTAAGCCATTTGCGTAACAAATAAAATTTCAAGTAAACAGAATTCTTAACCTCGATAAATAATGAAGCTAGTCATTTTCGTATTGCTTACATTATTAAATAACACAACTGAAATATTGCACAATAATCGATGCATTTTGTTTAAAAAAAAGTGAGAAAAGCATAAGCGGGCAACTAGTCCGAATAATATACACTTAGATGTAATCGTGTCACCTTCTCTAAGTACCAGGTGCACATAGACAGTTAGGAGTTAGGTGGGGTGATATCGACCGTCTTAGGGCGGTGGCCAAGGACCGCATCTGCTATGCGGACACTAAATATCCGTTGACCCTTCCGCACTTATGTATACCTAGTAACGTATGCCCATTGCAATTTAGTCGGTAATTAATTACACCTCAATGACAGATAAGGTTCAGCGATGCGTGTGTACATAACGGGAATACATAATTACTGTATGTATATGGATATTGCCAGCGCTATTGATAGATTATCTGTTAAAAAAAAACTAATTTCCTGCTCAATAAAATAGATCTAAAGTTTAAGAGACAAACATGCTGACATTTCATTTACAAAAGGCAGGTGTAGACTATTTAATCAAATTTCCAATATTTTTTTCTAACACAATGCAAAGCATGATATAGAATTTCAAAAGCAAAGAAGCTACAATCGTTTTTGACGGTAAAGTTCAAAAGAGATATGCTTCTGGATACTGCTTTTCCCCTTTGCATCAGCTTCACCAATTCATTGCAATTTTACGCTTTAGAGTTTTCGCTATAATTTCGTTTATGCCTTAGTAATTCATTCGGAGCCGCATTCAAACCGCTATTCCGCGACAACCTGGGATGGGTCATCTGTCGACGGGGAATAAATTGTGAAATAACCTAGTTTCCGATACAAAATAACTGCAAAATTCGGCATCCACCGCTTATATACCTACTGACTATGTACTGATACATGGCCTATGTACCGCAGCGCCCCCTCGTGGACTCCCCGTGTAGTGCCACCCCGCGAATAGTGATGTGTTTATCGGATCCATCGATACTCGATTGTCGATAGCGCTGCAGCAGTGTGAATTATACAGTACCACGTTTGAATACATATTGCTTTAATTTTTTTAAATGTTGAAGTGAATAAGTTTCGT
Source organism: Vanessa tameamea (assembly GCF_037043105.1). Lineage (NCBI taxonomy): Eukaryota > Metazoa > Arthropoda > Insecta > Lepidoptera > Nymphalidae > Vanessa > Vanessa tameamea. Next base: position 2,829,401 of record NC_087333.1, read on the forward strand.
AGGAAATCAACCTATCAAACACTATCCTCCAGTAGTACCTACAGTCTAACAAATCTCATTATACCCAGTAAAAATAGTTATCGTTGCAAAATAGTCAGATTAAGGAAATAAAACATAATACTTATTTTCCTTATTGAACTTACTAGAAGTCTCCTTGAACCAAAAAAATAACCTCGTCAACTTATAATCAAGTAATTCGATTTCAAAAATAGAAGACACAGTTTTATGAAATCTAAAAAAAAAAAGCAAATAAACAGCGAACAAAAATATAAATTCCCACATCAATTAGTTTTATCGATAACTGTAATCATCGCACGGTGCGGCAATCAGGTGGCAGTCAGCGTATAATCATTAAATACCCACGCGGGGTGATGACGCCCGCGGCACCACCCGGCCCGCCCGCGCCCAATTATGAAAATACGAACAAAATACATTTAAATTTCAACGTCAAAGGGTGCTTCGATTATCGATCGGATGTATCGATAATATAGTCACATCCTTATTCTTTGTTTGTCATCAGACTCGTTTATAAGTATCTTTCAGGCGCAACATTACTATCTATCTGCTGAGGGATTAAATAAATTAAAAAATGTATATATATTTATAATTATTTTTAATTGTTGTAATTTCCTTGTCGTCTAGAAATCTTAATTGTTTATAGCCTAGTCGTAATGATAATAATTAATTTGATAATGAATAAAATAAGTTAATTCGTAGAATATGAATAATAAAATAAGTTTTTTGATATATATGTTGTCTATATTATATGTCGCTATATTTTTATAACACCCAGACATATGTAATTCATACTTCAGGCAAATAAAAATCCAAGCAAAATATATTAAAAATGATATTCTCGCTCAATTTAATACTTTTATAATTCATTTTTATTAATAAAAGACAAAACCATTGGCTAACAAGACTATCCAACGTGAAATGAATGTATTTAATATTGAAAACTTTATTATAAGTACCAGAAATATAATCGATACTCTAAATCTTAATTGATTTAACTGATTTAATGTTATTTAATCTTTAATACAAATAATTCTTCCATTTGTTGTATGGTGTAATTGGTGATGTTTTCCTGACCGATTTTGGCTGCTGCGACCAATCTCAAGGGAGACTCGCCATCTACGCAGGATGCGTTATTGTACAAGTGTATTCGAAAACGCAAGTGCACTCTGATAATCCGATGGGACGGCAAATCCTACACGACCGGAAGTTCAGGACCAACGGCTTAACTTGCTTTCTGTGACGAGAGTTTACGCCGAAATGATACCAAGAAATGTTAGACAGAAAAACCCAACTAATATTTATCGAATCCCCCTGGGATCTGAACCCAGGAGAACCCTTATCAAACGACAGTCAATAGGTATTGTTTTGTATAGTAGGTGTTGAGGGAAAGGGATCAGCTTTGGTGTATTTCGACAGCTGTACAGCTACATACCTAACTGGCGTCTTTTGCAAATAAAAATACGTGAAAATTAACTGTCGTCATTTGTTTAGTGTGTGCCAACAATAACGATCTTTCTTTATGTAAATTCATATAATACGTTATGGTACTATATCGAACATCATATATCATTTACATGTCAGTAATATTTATTATCATCTTGTATGAAATCAAATTATTAAACGAACACGCAATAAATGTACCAAAACCAATTTCCTACTTTCATGGGTTGTACTTAATCAACTAAGCTCAATTGTTTATATGTTTAAATTCTTCGAAATTAACATTCAAATGTATGCATTTGATTACGGTTACTACCGTCATCGCTAAGATATTTGACACTAAATATTATAATTTCTTTTTTATTTTACACAATCTTTATAAATAAGGAGACTTTTATCGTGTCCCTAACTAAAAAAAAACGACTAAATCAATCCACGTAAACTTTGTACGAGAAGAAGCAGTGGGTTCCTGAGAAGGTTATAGTATATATAATACATGACAGACAATGTCCGCCGACGGTTTTACTCGTAAAATGTTGTAAGAATAGACAAAAAGGCCGGGAGTCCACAAAACGCGAAGAGGTAATAGCGAGATGACATTATTTTCATATTGTGTAATTTTCATCTAGTGTTCTATGGTAAAGGTCAACATCCTGAAGTGACTGCATTGGTCATATGAAATTCTGCCACATCCAAACAGCATTGAAACAACTATGAGAGACTTAAACCGCTTAAATGCGTTATTTTCTTTTACTGTATAATTTACTAAGTCAAAAAACTTGTCCAAGAAGACCCAAGACTCTCTTTCATTTGCATATTAAGAAAATTACTCTTAAATATCCGAAATGCTTTCAGGCTCTAGTGAAACTTTTTATCCTTTTTATTTCTACATGATTATATGAAATAAATAGATTTTGAGTTCATGTCGGGACCTACACACCACCTAAATACCTAAATAAAATGTTATGATTTATTTAATATTTAAATTTTTACACGAATTTGAATCCGCTTACTGCATTGAGAGATTATTATGTTCCTTAAAAAGCCATATTTAAGAATCAAGCAAGTCCCATACAAAAGGGCAATGGTGCGGAATTTATATATGAAACTTTTAAAATGATTACCAATTAATGCCCTACTCATCCTAAATATCAAACAAACCATTGGCAGAATAATTTGTGCTCAAGTACAAATATTTACCATTAAAAAAAAATACATCATTCATAACTTAATTGTAATTGAATAACATATCTTAAAATTAAAAAAAGTCGTGCCATTAATGTAATTTATTAATTCATTTATTAATTTATATTTTATGATCTTTCCACTCGTAAATGATAATTCGTAATCATGATAATTCAACAAATGAACAGTCGAAACTCGAATCTAATTCTGTCTCAGTGTTTTTCATCTAGTTTGTATAACTTTTAACTAAATTTATTTTGAAAGGAAATATATTAAATAATTATAAAGCCAGTTTAATACAAGCATAAGAGAATATTTTAGATCCCATGGCTTCAGTTAAGCAGTAATGTCGGTGCTTGTTTCTACGGACGAAGTTGACCACTTAACACAAATTGGCCCATTTACTTGTTTTAAAAAAAAAAAGTAACATTTATTTTTAACATAGCACTTAAATATTCATATTTCATGCGTTATAATATATAAAAATGATTTACTTTTTTAACGAAACAATCTAAAGTAATATTACAATATATTTTTAAACGACATAATCCTTATTTGATATAAATTTTAATAACTGTATTATTTTTATTAATATTTTTAAGATTCTAGTTGTAAGATAATGGTGCATCACACTGTTCTGGATACACACCAATTCATTAGATATTCTACCGCCAAGCAGCAATTCTTGGTATTGTTGTGGAGAAATGGGACATAACATCTTAGTTCAAAGTTGGTTGGGGCATTGGCGATGTAAGGAATGGTTAATATTTGCCAGTGCCAATATCCATGGACGGTGGTGACCACTTACCATCAAGTGGCTCATTTACCTGTCCATCTACATCTGTACTAGCCTACTATTGTTTGCCTTTCCTTGTTTATTTTGTGAATATGCCGATGGTGTTTCTTATATTAAAACATAATTAATAAATTTAATTAAATTCGTAATTAAATAATTTGCACGATCAAATAACTTTGCCTGAATTCGTTATATTCAATTTAAATCCTACTTATTCACATAAATTTCCTATTTTATCATTTATAGTATTTACAGCAAAAAAAAACTTAAATTCGTAAAGGGAATATAATTATATTTTGTATTTCAAATATGATACAGATAATAATTTCTTATCCACACATAAATAACAATATGCACATATATGTATGTCTATTACTAATATAAACAAGTATATATGTCTAAATATGTTGTTATATGATGCAAATATTTACAAATGTTACAAGTCATACTATGTGTGACATAATTAGAATCGCCAAATTTTGTTTATTTTACTATATAGTATGAAAAGTTACTCTTAACATTTTTTCGTCATAGCATATAATGTTAGTGATATCCACTAAAGGAAGGACATAGGAGTTTTAGTCAAATAAATTATTCCTACATGCCGACTACAACATACAGGACGGCTAAACTATAATTATGCTATCTCTTATAATATTCGTCGCTGTTAAGTCTATGTAACCCAAAGAGCCAGAATCGAACCTGCGTCTTTCACATCAATGCGACCCGTGTAACATTGAAATATTAATTGAAGCAAGCGTTTGATATTCTCCTTATTTTACGATGTTTCCTTTTAAAGGGAATAATCAAAAAGTTAAATTAAGTCAGGTTAAATATCTATGTTTATGTAATCGAAATTTGTAAATTTTTATAAATTTTATACGCATTGGTATAACATTTTATGTAACAGATTTTTATTTCTGTGAGTAAAGTAAAATCGAGATTTTTTTTTCGTTTGCAAAATATATTTTTCAGTAGGCTGCAAAATATAGATGGCGACCACGAATAGTTTACAAATTAGTAGATATGCCCTGAAAAAATGTACAATTTGTAAAATTTAAGTTTCATGAGAGTCTTTTAAAACCATTCGAGTCCGAGCAAAAAACAAGTATTGCGCTACGCTACGCTAATAGCTCGAATAAGGTTTTTTTTTTCATTTGCCATTTCCAGAATTTTTTACCCGTCTCGACCAGGAGCGCAGCAGCGGCCTGCCCGCTTCGTCTTCGCGGTCTTTCAAAATAAACGGCTTCCTTTAGCATTCTGCTGGCTCGGTAGTTTCGTTCGCTCCAGTATTTTTAAAGCGGACAGCGCCCCCCTGCGGCACACGCGGGGAGGCCCCATCACCCCACGTACCCCTCCCCCACGCCCACACACAGTAATACCATAACGGGTGCGAGCTATGACGAGATTATCTACGTACGCGTATATACCCATACAAACGTTGCCTATATACCAGTAGTACATAGGTACATAAGCGATGACTTGTGTACATAGCAGCATTGATTTACTGGGCCGGACGCGGGCTGTCATCGGTGCGATGACAATTACAACATATGAAGCAAAAATTAATCACACCAGATTATAATATTTATGTTAATAAAAGGTGAAATAAAATAACACTACAATAAACAGCAGCCATATAATGTTCACTAACTTAGACTATAAAATAATAAAAAAAAAGATTTTACTGAGTCTATACTTAAAACTTATCTACACGATTAAAGAATCATATTATATTGGACGGTTATATTTAATTCGTTTTTCTTTATATTCTTTATTATATTTGACAATTTCTATAGAAATATTGTAACATTTCAAATGAACAAAAATTAAACGTTTTTATGTAGACTTCCTTTGTTTTTTGGTCTCGTGAAAAGGGTGCTCAATAGAACAAACTAGCATTCATTAAAGCCATAATACTTGTTTACTGTACCAGATCCTGTTATATTCACGAGATGGTGGCAAATTAATAAATAATTGAAATGCTCGGGGGCGCTAGGTGCCTAAGAATCACGCTCGTACGCGGTGAAATGTCGAATAAGATGGCATATTCACTGACTATTCTAGACGATATAATTGCATTCTAAATAAAATTACCCCGAAATACATTATTTAATAATATCATACACAAGGGAAAATAGTATACATAGCATATTTTATTATGATTGAAATAAATATATTCGAATCAGATTGTCTACGCGCATACCAAGCGTATTTCTGATGTATTTCTTTCCAAACCGGTGGTAGCTTATTTAAACGAGTGTAATATATATTACACAGAATATTGAATAAAGATTTTAATCTTGTTTATTATAGTAAAGGTTGTTAAGTCAAAATGAGTTGAAGTAAATTAACTAGTAACTAAAACTCGGAGGTGTCTTATGTGATATCGATAAAATAACACGTCTGAAATGTATAATACAAACCGTGTTAATATTTAAGGACAACAAAATAAATATTTTTTTAATATTCCTATAAATAAAATTGTTGATGAATATGTACTAGAACTACAATGTAAAAAAGTAAGATTATGATTTACAATCAGTTTATTATACTTAACAGTGTTGAGACATTATTCGAATTAGGTTTGAATATAAAACCTGGAATACGAATTATTTATTACTGATAGTGTACTAGTTCTCAAATTTAAAAGAATATAATATTGAGGGTAGGTATTGGCGAACAATAACTATATTTGCTTGCATCCCCGATGCCCTACAAACATAAAGCGCCTCCGTTGTGGTCCCTTGTGCCTTTAATTACGCTGGCGCACAAGCCATTGTCGCCAATATAAATGGTGCATAAGATACCATTTTTGATGACAGGGTGGTTGGTAGCTCACAGAATGATCAGCACACCATCACTTATCAAACCAACTACTTTCCTTATGCTAAATTAAATACTAAGAGAACATAACGCCATTGGAAGACTTATCAATAAAGGAAATTCGCCTTTTTTTTAATATTATACCAAAGGTTTTTAATGAAAATATTTATAATTTTACCAGAAGATATTCTAAAACCTGTTTTTACCTCCTTAGTTAGTAGGAATTCGAATGCAGTCACAGGCACAGTAGCTCGTTTATAACACGATTTGCTTGTATGCCATGTGTATTTGCTCTCTTACAGAGGGAGGGCGACCTCGAAAAACCGAAGCGGGCTACGTACCGACGTCGCGAAATTCTCAAAGCTTCCTAGTTACTGGTATCGCGGGGAAACGCGGTCGCTCTTTGAACTGCGCTAAACTTATACAAGACGTCATTATGTACTGACTCTGAGTTGACGGTGTATTTTGAGTCTTGGGTTCGGTGCTCGGTTTATAGAAGTATTTTTAAATTTCTATTTTGATAAGTAAAGGCGAGAGTATGATTCAACAATTGATTGTCACGTCGCAGCGTACAGTGCACTGTAACGAGAATATAAAAAGGCCAGAATAAAAAAAAAAATGAAGTTTAAGATCTCTCTGATTGAATCCACATTCCAACCAAAGGTTACTTTACTTTAAATTAATATGATGAGTTCAATTATGTTTCTAAAATCATTGAAAGAGCCGCCTGAAGAATATTGTCGCCTGAGATTATTGTTTTCGGTCAGTATACTTGAAGTTATTATGTGTTTCATGAGTCACACAGAGCTGCCTTATTAAACAGCGCTTGGCAGATATCTAATAGTAATCTCTGTGAGCTCTCGAGTAGATAATTTTCAAGCAGAACTTTTTAAATGAAGGATATTAAAAGATGACGTATAAATGTACATCTACAAAAGACATAATATTAGAACGGTAGTAACATTGGCGGTCTATTGAATGGTTTATACTTCTTACAGACCAATGTACATGGGCGGAGACGCCCACTTGCCATAAAGTGAGCCATTTGCTTGTCTGAGTCCCTGGTAAAAATAATTAAATAAAATGACTAATACCTTTCAAAATATTATATAAAATGTATATATATTTTAATATAACATATAATCGAATAATATCTCAAACTTAATGTTTTGTTAGCGTATGTTTGTCGAATTTTAATTAATTAAAACGTTTTAAAACTTGTTGAAAAGTACTACAAACTAAATAATTGACTCGTGATCATATTCTATTTATTTAAAAAAATTAAATAGGGACTGCTTGCTAGATAGTAATTAAAATGTATTTTGTATGAAATTTTAATTTTATTCAAATTCTATTATTAAGGCCGACGATTACGTACGTACATAACTAACAGTGATAACGAGGGACAAATTTATGTAAAAGAAATGTAAAATTAATAAAAGCATTAACGCACGTGACTAGTATTTTAAGCTAGGTATTTGTTATCCCGTTTGAAAAAGGTTTATTAATTATTATTACCAACCGAATTTTAAGACATTTTGGTTCTCAATACCGAAATATGTGATGAAAATTTTAAAATTATTAATCGTTGATAATTAAATATATATTGGAATATATTTACGTAGATTTCAGCTTTTATTCGGTTTTTGCGCTTATAATCGCGAGTCGGAATATCTTTTGCAACAAATATTTGTGCCAAAACACATTATTGTACTATAAGACATTATTCCATATATTGCCAATAGGCTGCCAAATCCGAAGTGTTTCTAATTATAATGGCCGACGGAACATAGAAAAAGCCAAAAAAACGTGTAATTACAGATAAAAATGCCGCCTTATTATTCACACCAAATCAAACACGATTGTAGTATTGGTAAATCGAAAACATATTCTAAAAATCTACTGTTAAGTAAAAGGTAGGAATCATCTATGTGCATAATTAAATATATTTTTTCTTTATTATAATTTATCGCAGAATAATCATGAGAATATCGTTCTGGCTAATTTCGGCCGCGGTGACCATTTCCAAGAGAGTATTGTTGTTTGGGCTTTATTATAGTTCAGAAACGTGTGGACACATAAGTGCACTCTCTATTAGACAGAGTCCAAGCTCAAGACCAACGGTTCTAAATGCTTTCCGAGGCACGGGCACGGAACTGCCACTGAAATTTCTCGACAGGAAAACACAATTAACTTTCAATGATTCAACCTGGGTTTGGACCCGAGAACTTTGATATCTGCCTTTTAATCGAGCCACTAGAATAATGGTCAGAATAATAAAAAGAATAGAATAATATACGTGTCAAGTTGTAATCCGACTGGTTTTTAAACATTATCGCTAATAGTATCAATGTTCAGGATTACAGTTATTTAATGTAGACAGTGTTAAAATGTGTTTGAAGCGCTATCTATATGAATAAAACGAAAGTTCCTTTGTTCGTGTAGTATGTATTCCTAAGCCATTCATCCGATTGCGTTGAATCTTTGTTCAATTGTCATTGACACTGGACACTTGTGTGACGTTTTTGATTTGGTACCGTAAACGTACAACAGGCGGCGCGCTAGTCGTATCGGAAAATTGTTTACAAAAAAATGGAATCGCATCGTATGCCGGTAGAAGTTCCATTATAAGGTTTATACGATAATTACTGATGTTTTAGACGAAACAAACAAATAATCAAAGAGTTTTCTCTGGGTGGTGTAGTATAGATATGGTGACACAAGGATAACTATCCCCTAAAACGTCACATTCGGTGAGTTGCTTCGTAAAAATATTGTTTTTACTTATCCCGAGGGTGTCAGGGGGTGGCCGGAGGTTCTGGGGGCGTAATTACTTGAAGCAGACGGCCCACGGGGCAACGGGGCTTCGCTGCGGCCCCGTTTTTGTGACGTACAAGAATTCCTTTTAATCCGTTGTGTGTCGTTTGGTACTATTTGTTATTGAAACGTATCGTGTCTTGTTTATAGAATACTTGTAACTGTTGAGTTTATCTTAGCAGCAGTTTCATAGCGAAAGTGTATTTATTAGACTATCTTCTAGTATAAATTTACGTTAAATTAAATTATATTTAGTTGTATGTACATGTGAGATGGCAAAATACTGCTTTAAAATTTTATTTTCCAACATTATTAGAGTTACGTACGTGTATAATTGTTTTATGATATGCTAGCTGAACTAGCATATCATAAAACAACAAAAATTGTACCAGGGAATTAGAACGCAAGTACACGTTGTAAAGCAACCTTGTAAAGCCAACGAATCGATACAGCAGATCTATCGTATTTCCAATGTTCCAATTAATTATATTATCAATGTTATATTATTTATTAGCAGAAAGGTCCATTTTTGTCTTGAAAAGGTAACATCCGTTTGGATCAATAAATAAGTCGTTAATTCGAGTTGTTTTTCCTTCATGATTCCTTAGTATTTTATCAGAGCCTTGGTTACATTCTTTACTACAATTTACAGAAAAATTGATGTATCGATTAAAGTAATCGATTTTTAAGGCATGGTTATTGATGAGCATTTACCATCAGGTGGCTCATATGCCCCTCCGCCTACTTAAATCATAAAAAAACAAAGAAATAATTTAGGATATCATCATCATGATCGTAGAATTGAAGCCCAGGTCAAGCATTTTCTGTTTTTCGTGATACAGGAGTTCAATTCAAATTTTCTAGTACCGATCTGTTAATTATGGTTTCTCAACAGCAAACGAAACAAAAAGTTGTTGTCAGTTAACGATCAGATCCGATGATTAAATCCAGACCCTTATGAAATGCAGACGAATAGGTTAACCACGACACCAAAGAGGCATTTAAAAATAACTAACACCTCATACAGTCTCCGAGTCGTTTAGGTTTCACAGTTTAAAGATTGTTTAAAGACCGAATATATATATACAGATTAAAAAAACTTTAACATACCTAACACTTACTGTATAAGCCAATTTAAAAGTATTAGCAGACAAGTTCTTTGAAATGTATGACGGCTATCGTCAAACAAAAAATTTAGCATTCAAGTGATAAAAACAGATCAAATTCTTAACATTACAATTTCTATTTCTAAGAAAAAACATTCTATACCGAGGCAGTAATATCAATGTGTGGATGCGACTTTCTTTAGTTAAGCCAATCCACAAATTGTAATGCAACGCACCAACAACCAATGCATTGCAAATACATTAACAGCACCTACATTTTGTAAACAGGAAGACGAGACGTTGCATAACGATTTGATATCTTCTATTGACCTTGGAGTTGGTGGAATGTTGGAGCCAATCTTAAGTTTTTTATTAAATTTTGCAATGGTACTGAACACCTATTTTTTTCTGACGGTCACGACGTTACACGTTGACGCGCACCCTCAAGGGATCACATTAATTATTTTAAAATTACGTAATTCATGTTTTGTTGCATTAAAGGGGTACAACTTATGGGAGAGATATTCTATATTCTACTATTTCTACTCTTTCTAGCTAACCATATGGCGTTAGCTATACAGATACTCTACGAGTAGGCAGTTTGTTTGTAATTGGAGCTGACGCCAATAAATTAAGTCGGAAACGATACTTAATAATGATGATTCTTTTATAATGGATACATAAATGTGTTAATGTTTATTCGGGGTTAAAGGATCGTGAGGAAACCTGCATGTGTCGGATAAAAAAATACCACCTATCTCCATTAGAAGCAACGTGGTGAAATCATCTCCAAGTATTCACTTCAAGAGGAGTATAGAGCTTAGATCAGAGACATTAATAATTTCTAACTTTTATTATTATTTACGAAGAGTAAAGATCTTTATCTTTGTAGAGGATTGAGAGTTAAGCAATCACGATGACTAAATTTTAGCACAACTTGGAGCCTAATGAACGATTTAATATATGTGTAAGAGTAGATTAATTGATCACGAATTAGATCAAACAAAAATATATAAAATAGGCAATGGAATATTAAGTCATTTGTAATGAATTATTTATTTTGTAACCAGTGTTTCAGGGTTGCCAATTGCAAAAACAAGTTTATTAAATGGTAAAATTTTCATAAAAAGCAATCGTTTTATTTCATATTTTATACGATCAAAAACTTTCAATATATTTTTCTCCGAAATTTCAAATTCAATTTATTCCGATGAAAACGCGTTTCTTTCTTTAAATTTAGACTATTTTCAACAGAGGCTAAACTTGATGTTATTGTTTTATAAGTGTATCCTAGTTGTATTACGATAAATGCTTCATTAAGCGAAAAGGTTTTATCTCATTAAACAAATGACAAACGCGTATTCAAGACAAGCAACAAAAATTATCATTCTTAATTATTATAGTTATACAGGAGACCAGACTCCATTTCACGTTGCCACCGGAATATTTATACATCTAGTTTTTTTGTTACCGGGAAGATACTTGTTTTGAAACATCTGATGTTATTATAAGTATCACCTTAAGTCAAGCGGGTTTTGGCGCTCGGGGTATGTCAGGTGGTACACGCGAACAACGGTATGTGACGCACGCTTTGAATAATGAACACGAAAATGTTTCGAAGTCTTATTTATAGCCGCTGTCTATCCAAGATCACTTCGGCAATAGTAATAAAGGTTCGGAAAAATTACTCAATGTAACGTCAGTGGATTGGTTAAGAGGTTCTTATTCTAATGTTATAAACAATGCTAAGAATGATAAAAAATATTAGTTTTAATAGTATTTGACACTCCGTGTTTAATGTAAAGCTACCGCCGGATAGAAATCTAGAGCCTACCGAGTAGATATGACAAGAAACTCGGTAGTACTTTTTTCCACTAATTAAACAATATAGTACACTTTCCTTTATTATCGGAATGCATTTGTATGAATGAGATTATTTGTACAACATTTTCTGCATATATAGGGTCTATACAAAAAAACTATAAAATTGTAATAATAACTGTATTGATTTACTCGGCATGATTTCTTCCGACATCTTCAACAACCATGGTAATATTTCAGCCAATTTACACAAAATCGTAATATACTTATAAACCTTTCTCATGAATATGTCCTTCCACTGGTAAAAGTAGTATAAACCGCCCGTAGTTTGTGAGTTTGTCGCCTGTAGGCGGACAAGCAGACATGCAACATTTCGATTGAAGTCACGAGGTCAAATATCTGTAGCGTTACCCCAAAGTCATATATATGGTAACAAATTACCATCAAGTGGCCTATTTACTCGTTTGCCTATGTATAACATTAAAAAAAGGCATGCCATACCGTGACGGAATGTTGTGCCAAACATTTTATACCAACCAACATTGGAAACTACAATATTTAATAAATAAATTAAAATTATATTTGAGACAAATAGATTACATCAGTACAAAAAAAAATAAATAAAGAGAATTCTAGTCAATTTAAAAAAAAAATGCATAGAACTCTCGAGACGATAAAAAAATCTTGGTATTTTAAAACACCACTGTTAGTTCGCAATCAATAATGTATGAACGAATTAATTAATATATTATAAATTTTTATTTCTCAATCGTCTTAAGTGTAATCGTAAATAAACATTCATCTAGGTGCCATAGGTGTAGGTACTATATGAGCAAGGATTCTTTTTATTTCATAAAAATTTAATATGTAATGTCTTTAATCGTATATAACATACTACCTTTTTTTTACTTTACTCGGTGTTAGGACTTTGTGCAAGTCGGTCTGGGTAGGTTCTACTAGATATTCTACCGTCAAATATTATAAGTACTAGTGCAAATGCTAGTGTTACTAAAGACACCAGGGATATAACATCTTAGTTCCCAAGGTTGGTGGCGCATTGGTGATGTAAGAAATGGTTAGTTTTTTTTACAGCGCCGTTGTCTATGTGCGGTGGTACCATCAGATGGCCCATTGGGTCCTCCGCCTACCTATTTAATAAAATCTCAGTTTTTCTGCACTTTTATATACATGTATTCATCCTAAGTCAATCTGTTTATTGGTAAAAATTACAATAAAATCCGTTGCGTGGTTTAAAAGATTTAAACATACAGACGGCGGGAAATGAGTGTACTATTGAGGACACCTTCACATAAAAGCTCTAAATTACTTTTTAAACCTCCAACCCTAGATTTGAATCCAGGAACACGAGAACTGCGATCTATGAACTACTCACTTGACCATATAACCATAAACTAATATTTAATTATGGCATTGGATACTACAAGTACGAACCTTACCAAGAAGTAGCTCCTTTAATAGTCTTCTTGATATGAAGTAAAATTGTTACATTGTTACTAAAGTGAAGGTAACAACCACGCTTTCGTCTTACTGAACTGAAGATATCGACCACACTCTCGTCTTACTGACACACAAATTAATAGTTCAGTCTTTAGTTTAAAATGCATTGGTTCATTTGTATTAAGGGCCTATTACAGTCAGCAATGAGAAATTGTATTGTTAACGATAAAATGACATTTGAAACAGAAATTACTTATTAAGATTAAGAACTCGAAGTAGATTGACATGACATGACATGACATGACATGGAAACATCATACTTAATTCACAAATAGGTAGGTAAGGCAAGTTATTACTTGCCTATTATTATACGTATTTTCAGACTTTTCACATTCAGGATGTAAGTGTGAAATTGTTTCAGAAGCCGAGTTCATAACTTAGTTTTAAATGCACATCTATTTCCTGACGGTAGATCGAATCCTTAAACCGAAGAGGCTGAGAATATTTTGTCTATAAAAGTGCAACAAAATTGTTCGTAATTCGAATTTAAAAACCAGATAAAATAAGTTCTATAACGGTTGAAATCTTTCTTTCACCTCTACGATTTGACCCAACTGATGATCAGATTGTGCGTGGCTGTTTATTTGATCATATGTCTAAATTATTAGGCTTTAAACCATGAGATTGAGTCGGGCCAATTAAAAAGAATAATTAGGTTTCCTTAGGTATATTCTATAGCAGCATGGAGTTTGGAAATCACCAGCTTACTTTTCCGTACCTCGGAAAACCAGTTACATCGCTGTTCCTACATCTGAACTCTTTCTGGTCGGATTAAAGATCCTATCGGATTATATAAGTGAGGGAATCGAAGGGACCTTATGTTTGTCAATACACTAAAGCACTGTATAGTTTCTTTTGGGACGGTCTACCGGAGCCAAAATTGGTCAGAAGGCCATCATCAACATCATAATAATATTATATGCGCGACCTGATCCTTGAGCAACGTATCATACCAAATATGATTCTCTTAAATAAATGAATATACGAAAAGTAAAAAGTAAAGTAAGTATTAAAGTAACCTAAATCTATTTCGTGGTTTTTCAAAAAGTAAACCCGTAAAGAAATGTTGAGAGCTAATCCAAATATTCATAGGTGATGATGATGTTTTCCTGGATTTTGATCACGGCAGCGAATCCCAAAGGTGTGTGCGAAAACACGGCTGCAATGTCTATTCCCTCACTCTCATAATCCTATGGGACGATTCCAGACTCCTGGCTGTGACTGAGAATTTTCTACAAAAAACCCAATATTTTTTTGTCGGCCCGACCTGGGACTTGAACTCAGCAGTAGCTAGCCACTAGACAAACAAGGCTAGACATAGTTAGAATACATGAACATGAAACTCATTGATTAACGAAAAAAAATAACTACTGATTTTCATGGCGGCACTTCTCTCTAGAATTGACATTTCCGATAGCTTCCATAAGATTTAATTTATGATGACAAATAACCAAAATTGCTTGAAAACAGCATGTTTTAATTTGAATGGTGCTGGTGTTATCTTATCCGATATATCTATCATTCTCAATATGCTGTCGTTGTCTCTTGAGCTTGTAATTACACTGGCTCACTTAACTTTCAAACCGGAACACAACAAAGAAACTAGCAATAACGCAAGGTACAATAGGCAATGTAATGTTATATTATTTTCTACGAAAAAAAAAAACATTTCTGAATCGCGCTAACGTTTGATTCGTCGAAATGTATCGCTTACGTTTAAATTTCATTTTCAAGTCAGGTTCATCAAGTAAGTATAAGTAAAATTATTTTAGCTGCCACTTTGTTATCAGTAATAATAAAAATAACGTTAGGATAAGCCGTTGCTTTTGTATTTCATTTTACAAGACTCCCGTTAGATGAAAAATATTCTAAGTAAAATAGATTATTTTCTAGATGGTATTAACGTATCTTATACCCATTTAGGTATAAGCTATGTTATCTGTATAATCTTGATTGGATTATTATTCTTACCCTGGTGGGTCCACTTTTACTTTCTATTCACGAATTCATAATTTTTGCGATGCAAACACAGTTCTTATAGGGGTCCAGCTCATCTTGCTGTTACCCTCGACGCCCGCCATGATGCCATCACATATTATTGATACAACAATTTTTTATTTTCAGTCCTGTACGAAGTCAAATTCAATTTATCAATATAGTAAAAAATATATAAATATGAATAATAATAGCTTATATATTGTGTTAAGCTGTTTATAATTAAATTCGTATAATTTTTAAATAATATTACCAAAAAAACAAACCAAGCAGCATCATTACACTGAACTGAAATAAAAGAATGAACGAAAACGCATAAAAAGGGTAATTCTAAAAAAAATCTTGTGTCACTAATGAAGCAGCGGTTCTAATCGACCCAGTAACCTCAGTTTTGTCGGTCCGTCATTTTGTCGGTTTTCATACCGTCCCATCCGTCACGCTGAATAGCATGCATCCATTCACTCATTCACTCGCTCTCTCATTCAGTCGGCCGCGGAATGACTGGGTTACTTTAACCGTCGTGTTCTTTTATATTATTTTGTACTAAACATTTATTGAGAAACTAGTTTCGGGGCTGCGACTTTGTACGTACATATTTTGTTGTATGGTATAAGATTTATCGACCTAGTTTTAATTAACATATATATATTCCTAGCTGATTATTCTCGGTAGAATATACATTCCGAACCGATGGAGGCTTGATATGTAACTTAATTCGGTGACATTACGATACAAAAGTATTTGTAAGAGCCTACTTGAATAACGAACATTTTGATTAATTAATTAAAGGTTATTATGATGATATCTTACCCTGGATTAACGTAAAGCTTTTTTCTGGGATTTAATTGTATTTGTATAGGATAGGTAGTCGTGTTAATTGTTGTATACTGTCAATATTTATGAAGGTAACCGTCATATATACCTAATACGTTACAATTATTTAATCAAACTACGAACCGTCGTTAAAGTATTGCCATATAGTTGAAACTTGTCGAGTATTTCTCGATAAATAGACTGAAACCAGAATACAAAATAAAAATAACTCCAACGTTTTTCAGAGAATACATTTTCGTATTTTTTATTATTTTACAGGAACATATTACTATATTTGTAACACAGGTACATCAGAACAGCAACTGCGACCTGCGACTCTAACATCTATAATCTATATTTAACTATCTATCTATATCAACACTAATATAATAAAAGCAAAAGTAACTTTGTCTGTCTGTATGATGCAATCTTGAACCCCAAGGAATATTTAATTTATATATTTTATACACCGACCAACCCCTAAAACGCCGGCGATAACTAGTAATTCAATTTAACAAATACATCAATATATAACTATATAAAAATAACAATACGATAACATATATTCAACTAATATATAAATATAAAAATGAACTAAACAGTTATTTCTTATTTTCTAAACGATATATAGATTAAATCGTTGCCATATATTTTAGGTTTCTAAGGCGACGGTTTAGTCTAGACTTAGTTGACTAGACACTTGACAGGTGGCAGACCTAATAACATAATCCCATACCTCGATGGGAGATTAGATCTAAGAGATTGGAGCAGTAGGTATTTAAATATTTGTATATATATTGCACTAGCTCAAACCGTGTCTTTAACCGCACGAAATTTATAAAACTTCAAATAACGCACACCATCATCCCCAATTTTATCACCTTGAGTTGCATAAAATCATCAGCCGAGATGGCCCAGTGGTTAGAACGCGTGCATCTTAACCGATGATTGCGGATTCAAACTCAGGCAAGCACCACTGAATTTTAATGTGCTTAATTTGTGTTTATAATTCTCGTGCTCGGCGGTGAAGGAAAATATCGTGAGGAAACCTGCATGTGTCTAAATTCAATGAAATTCTGAACCAACCCGCATTGGAGCAGCGTGGTGGAATATGCTCCAAACCTTTTCCTTAAAAGAAGAGTAGGCCTTAGCCCAGCAGTGGGAAATTTACAGGCTGTCAATGTTGTTGCATTAAAAAAATAATTGGTACATTAATGCTAAGGTGTAGAAAATCCAAAATAACTCTGTGCATAGAACACAAATAATTTAAACAAAAGTCACGAGTTACAATTCAAATAAGTAAAACAGACTTCAGTTTTCAATTCTAAGTGTTTCTAATTTTGACAGTTGACATGACAAGTCATCACGAGGCAATCTGACGTTTGCAGATATTCAGACAACAATTGGTGTAAGCATATATCGCTCTGTATACTTCACGTTTACGGGAAAATGAAATATCCCAGACTTAAGACATTGTTACAATTTGACAATTCTAAAATATTGCTATCTCTTTTCAATTGTAGGATTGAAAAAGACAGCTAGTCTTCTAGTTCTCTGACACTATCTTACCTTAGATTATAGAACAGAGTCAGCATCATTTACGAACGAGTACTTAACTACATCCTTTTTAACCCGGCGTCAGTTTAATCGATTACGACAAATATCTTCCTGACCGAATTTCAACACACTCAACTGGTCAGTTTGCATGCAAATAAAAATGCACTCTTTATTTCCACACTCACGTAGTCCAATGGGACGGATATCTGACACGCCGGAGAGAGACCGATGGTTTTAAGTGCTTTCCGAGACGCAAGAGTGTAACACTGCCATTATCCTAAATCCGGACTTCTACTGAGAATATCTTCATGGGTAAAACTTTTTAATTGGTCCGATCCGGGATTTGTAATTAGTATTATTATAGTAATGTTACAATACATCTTCGTGCGTCTTCACAACCAACTTGAACTTGACATGAATATATCTATAACAATATTGTAAATACGAATAAATAAATAATAAATCAAATATTAAATAATAAAGTAAATAGAAAAAAAAAAGACAGTAAATCTGTCTTTTTGTCTGTTCTTTCACGGCCAAACCACAGAACTGAATTTGATGATATTTGGTATAAAGCAAGCTCGAATTTCAAGGAAGGACACAGCCTTTTAATGAATAACGCCTGACGACCAACTGTTAAAACCCAAGCGATTCCGCGGACGACAACTAGTTATTTATATAGTTGATATGAAGACATGAAGGACAAGAAAATTCCTGCCACGATATTTATAGACATTGCGGTAGCAAGATGTCTGGTTTCATTAATTTTTTATCGGATATTTTTAATATTAATAATCAAGTCATCTTGTTCTATATTAAACATCCTTGATCAAGGTCAAGTTAATTAGTCAAAACTGGAACTAACCTACATATTGTATGTTAAAGGAACACACACACATACATCAAATAGATTTACTATGTATATACAATACCTATGTATATCTGTACACGAATTCTAGAAGCCATGAGATTACATAAGTAAGCCTAGGTACAGCTAACTTTAGACGTAAGGTAGGCTGCAAGGTCGCCCGGCGCCTCATTGGTCACTCCTTATTAGAATAATATGGATACGTTAGAGAATATTAGTAAATGTAAAAGGATACAATTATTCTGTATTTCCGTTAAAGGTAACTCATTGAAAAGGCGTGGCGATGATGAAGTATAGTATAAACGTATTAACTGTTTAAAAAATAGCGATACGATTTCGTTTATAAACTGTCAAAATAGCTCAGGAACTGAACAGTTCGAAATTTAAATTTTGCTCACAGCCGCTCATAAGCATTGGCACTGTAGGAAACACAACACTAACCATGGAAACAAAGATGTCATGTCCCTTGTGTCTGTAATTACACTGGCTCACTCTCCTTTCATATCGGATAACATTATTACAAAATCAAGGAGGCAAGGGGCTCGCACAAAACTTACTTAGTAAAATATACGTATTTATTAAATTGAGCTCAAAGTAGTGAAGTATCTTGCCAGAATTAACACTCCGAACCGGTAACAGAACTATCGGAAGAGATTTATATAATGATTGATTTTCTTTTACCTTTCGTGTATTATACAATATTTTTATATTATCAAGGTATACTTTTAGACCGAAACTATACTATGTTTTGTTGTTTACCGGTAGAATTCCTAAGGAATATGCGATTCCTACTTAGATGAACATCTACTAAATTATTGCCGTTAAATATTATCCAATTGTAAGCGTAGTCACCTAGAAATTAATGTCGAATTGATTATATAACAAATTGAATTTATAAGTAAAGTCAATAATTGACATTTATACAATTATAATACAAATAAACGTAAAACTTAATGTAAATTTTATTTCACGTCCCTCCAACGATTATGTCTCAAGTTTAATTTAAATAAGAAGTCTTGTCCATATTAATGTAGTAGTCACTGCGTGTCATTCGAGACTCCGCCATTTTGCAAGGCGAACCGCCCGCGGCGGGAAAACTGACTTTGGCGCCAATTTCGATGCGGCAACGTCTGCTATCCGACCGCATTCGGATGGTGACAACTTTCAAGGCTTCTTCAATAGTGACCACACATTTTAAATCGGTTGGGTTATCATGGATGTCATTATAAATTCCTTTAATTATACCATTTTTACTGCGCTTTATAGTAGCTTGCTAGAACCTGGCCACATTATGAGTGCCATCGCGGTCAGCCTTGGCATGTTTAACTTGACCATTCACGTTGACCTCTACGACGCAATCAATCAGGCAAATCGATGGGTCAGAATTAGCTGGTGATAGACTTACTGCCTAGTTAAGGATGCGTAAAAAATTGTTACCTTTGGTAGAACGTGTTGCAGCAGTGCGCCGGCTTTTCTCTTAGCCGCCATCTTGATTTTTTTGTTTTATAATATACACCACTTTTGTCTTTGGTTAAAATTGACACTTATTTAAATGTTCAGTAATTTGACCCCATTTTTTAAAGGATTTTAAAAGGCTATAGAGAAAATATACTTATTAAAATTTGTAGTGCTTCGATTAGGTAAGTTTAGTAAAAAATATATAAAAAAAATAGGAAAAAATCCTATTAAAATATAATCAGTCGTTACCTTTAAAATTTACATCTATGTTACGTTTAACAATAACACGTCATGATTGTATTTTCTTTAAAACGTTGAGCGCAAGACGAGTCGAAGTATAAATAACAAAATTCGCGAAGGGGATAACTCAAGTTACCCGAGATTGCGTAGGTCAGTCATGCAGGGTTCCGCATAACTTGTTAAGTGGAATACCGTCAAATCCTAAGTAATAATATTATTTCAAAAGTGATTTCATTTATTTGTTTGTTTGTTTGGTACTTTATATCTTATTTACTCAAATAATCGTCATGAAATTTTGTATACACATTTTCAGGGCTACAGAAAAGGGTACCTTACACCTGCCCTCCTCACATACGGAAGAAGCCGATAGCGAAATCTACTTACAAATATATAATTAATTTTGACAAGTTTGTAGGTATTATAAGATGTATCATCTTATAATACCTACAAACTTGAAATTTCGCAGGTAGGTTCCTTATAGAGTGTAGAGACATCCACTAAGGATTTTACGAAACTCCACCCCTAAGGGGGTAAAACTGGGGTTGGAAGTTTATGTTTTATAAATTTCGCGCGGGTAAAGCAGCAGGTTCAGCTAGTTTATATTTATATATATATTTATTCATGACGAGATTTTCAAACGATAGAGGAAAAGTCCTTAGTAGAAAAGTAGTTAGTACTATAGGATTAGTAGGAAACAGTTCCTTAGATTTCTAGTATCAATGTATCAACGTCGCAGAAAATTCTTGTGTTTTAGCGACGGCCCTGTGAGTTGAATAGGCGTTTCTTTCTAACGTGACAAGTATGTACGGCTTGCAGGTCGCGTCTTCTATTTCATGTATACTTCTCTATTCTTAACTCTAACGCCGCTCGTACGGCCAAGTCCGACGAATTAACATACAACAAGGCTGTTTGTAATGTTAAAATGACAAGGCTTTCAATAATGTGTAGTCCTGCCAGGGTACCAAAATATGTTTACCTCTGTTAGTTTTATAGAGAAGTGTTAGTCATAGTCGAAAGAATTACTTCTGATTTTAAGACCCCAAAACGACCTTGACTGAATTTTCTAGTTACTTGAACATAATTAAACTCGATCATCATTTTATTTATATCAGCTTAGTTATTAATGTATTGGCTTTTGTTTTTTTTTTTTCGTTTCCGTGCCTATTTGGACAACGGCACTATGTAGCAATGACAAATATATTGGCTATGATGATACTCTTTGGTGGTAGAGCAGCCGATAACTAGGTGGCACTTACCCAGATCTAGGTAAAATAGGTCGTTACTAGGCTACTCGAAATGTAAATAGTCTGACATGACTCTAGTATCTTTTACACGAAGAGGATATTGTGCTGAACCCTAGTCTAGGGGACCAACGTCCGTTATATTCAAAAAGAGGCTATTTTTTACAGAGGGTGTGCATTCGCCCCTATTTGCACAATACTTCCCAATGATCATTGTTTGTTAAACACACAACTATCTATTTGTACCGAATAGGATGGGGTGATTACTGCACGGTTGGTTCGATTGTTTTGACTGATTACTTTTTTAAAATACTTCAGAGGCTTAAGTTGAATTTGTTCGGTTTTTTAGCTTATAAAAATGAGTACCGCGTTTATTATTATTACATCTTATAAATCTTACCTATTTTGTTACCAGATTTTTTTAATATATAGGTTTGGTAGAGATAGGAACATACTTTAGTCCAACGCGCGACATTGAACCATTCTCGTAAGTACTTCCCACGTTTGCACACAAAGCAAAATTGGCAAAGATAACAAACAAAATGAATATAAAAAAATGCACGTAGACTAAATTCTGAGAAAAAATGGTACTAGGAGCGCAAAGGCACCGAGGAGCTTTGAGCAGATTACATCGCAAAGGGCCTCTCATTCTCATGCGCTGCGCGATAACGGCACGGACGTTTTCAATCTCGAGTGCAGTTTTTGTGTGACAGCTCGAGTTACATAGACTACTAAAATATTATTAAAGTCAAGTGTTTTATTTGTTATTACAAATTTTGTTGTTTTTCGCAAATATGCTTATACATTAAATGCGCATCAAAACAGTTACGCAAGACTAAATGTGTCTTTGTATCAGCGTAATTTGTAGCTAGTGTAAATCCAATACAAATTGTTAGCGTTATAAATACCTTATAAAAGTATCGATGCTTCAACTAAGCATAATTGAAAGAGAGACAAGGCAAGACTAGATATTTTAAAACAAAAAAAAATGTTTTCGGTAACCAGAGTCGAAAATTTGAATTTTTTCTTTTTCAAAATAAAAACCCTGAATGACCTTGAAATAAGGTAACTTCGTTGAATCCTTATAAAGAACAAACAACTCTCAAGTAATAAGCATACCCGTACATAATCATCGAAGTCATGCGTGAATGAACGTTTAAAATTACCGCTCTCTTTGACCAACTTTTTTGATAGCAATTTAAAACGAAGAGACGAAGGCAGCTGTGTTCGCTGTTGGAATGGCATTCGGCCAGTGCACTAGGTATTTTCTTTAGCGATAACAGCAAGGCCACGTAATGGCTTTGGGCACGGTGGCCTGTTCTTATAACCGCTGGCTTGCACGCCATGAAATTCATTTGATCCTTTAGACTCAAGAATCGCATAACGTTCTTTTTATTTACAGGAACTCTTATAAATATCAAAATCTATTTTATATACATATTATTTAATTGTATCAATTATTACTTTTTCCATTTAATATTTTAAATAATGAATGATTATAGTTAACCTCAGTTATACGTCAAGTAAAAAAAAACTATGTAGTGTTGGCATAATAGAAACTCAAATAATTACTTGTATTCATATAAATAACAATGAGAAGTATTTATTTTCCTTTAAAACATCATCAGAAGTGATTCTACTGGAGTTTACAAATGAATCGCAATGTTAGTCTGTTGAAGTCTTCTAAATAATTACGTTTACGTGATCAAGAAATATTTAACTCATTCATTTTGAGAAAATCGGACGCATTATCCCGGGTAATTAATTAATTGGCTTCCGAAAAATACTGACATTAATAAATGAATTAATTAAATATTTAATTTTTTTTAAATAATAATATTTAAACCGTTTACAATTTTGAGTAGAGTGAGTGAGTGATAGAGTATCTTCAAAGATATCGATGATTTTTTTATTTTTTAGTACGATGATCATCTAAAGATATGTTTAATTATTATTAATAGTAAAATTCATGACATTATTTTAATTCTTCATAATTTTTTGATAAGAGCTTTATATTCTCATACAAGAATTATGGTAACAAAAGATACGTTAAGTAGAAAAATGATTTTCACCAGTGAAAATTATGTGTAAATTTGGAGCATCATTTTAATAATATTTTTTCTTTTGCATACCGAAACCAAGAAAACTTTTTTAGTTACCAGAGGAACATAATACAGTAGGTAGTCCGTTATCAGCGCTGTAAAGACCGTGAACGATTTGATTAGTTCGACGCGCGCTGCACTCCGAAATTACTTTCGAACTTGACTGCGTCGATACACCAAACTTCTGCTGAAGTCTGCAAGCCTGATACCGTTATGTAAACTACTCAGAACCCTTTTGGCTCGTAGAGTCAAACTTTAATTAATAATCAAGAAAGAATTTAATTCTATAAAGCCGCAATTTTTTTTACAGTAAATAATACTATTATCTATTGTAAAAGTTATTTATTTGATTACAAAGGCACATTAACAACGAACAAAGTACATATTGTTAACAACTTCTAAGTGGAATATTTAAAACTACCAGGAAACTAACTAAGAATACTTAAGGACCAAGTAAGGCCGATAAATTCAAAAACAATGCCTTGTCACTTAAAGTCTTAGCGTGACAAAGGAAACTTAGCTAAGACAACCTCATCGATGGGCTAATTGCATTTTTTGCAGTCACCACCTACTAATGTCAAGGCTCACTTACTCATCGCAAGTAACTATGTCCATTCCTGACTATGCAAAACGGAATTGCACTAAAAGTTGTTCTAACCAAACTACTAAAAGTAGATTCGAGTTGGAAACATAATCGAAGCACTACAACAAACCTTATATACACTGTTATTAATGCGATTTTTCTTTTCAGGGAACGAGTTTCGCGAGTAAGTTGTGGGAGCGCTACGTACGTCCACACCGTACGGCTTCCAAACGCACACTGATCCGATGGTTAGTGCGTTCGGTAATACTTGTCCGGCCTGCCTCCATCCCCCCGGCCCCATACCGAAATGCATCAATGACACTCGAAACACGCACATTGGTTCGCGGACAATCGATGAAAAAAAAAAATATACTGCGTAATAAATATACCAACGCTAGAATGATGACGCCCTGGTATATTAAGAATTGTGAAAGATTGGCAAATATGAAACACATAATTACTCATATTCCATGAACTAAACAAACTTTACATCTATTGCGTATTAATTATCATACCTATATATAACATAACAGCTTAATGATAAAATGACCTAATTTTTTTGCATGTCAAAAACATTTTCTCTGGTTCATTATGATTAACAGAATTTATGCCAATTAGGAAAATCAATTCAACCGATGCACGCTTGATTACGAACTGATAATGACGTAATTACAGAACACACACAAGCCTATAGAACACTGAGTATATAAGAACATGGTAGAACTATGTATAGCATACAAAGATATGTAGTGATGATATATAATCGAATTGGCGTGTGCATATGTTTTCCAATTGTACACGCTGTGTTGCAGTGTGCACTGGTTCAAAAATCTGCGAATATGATTCGGTGTGTAAAAACTAGTATATACTATTTTAGATCGCGAATAAACATAATCTTACTCTGCCTGCTTAAAATTATTATTAATGATAAGTTATTTAAAAGATTTTTTTTTAAATTTAATTACTGTAAATCTTATTTAGCGAATGGTTAAATAATCTGATGGTAAGTGACCGTCCAGGGAAATTGGTACTGTAAGAAATATTAATTATTATTTACACCGTTAATGCGCCATCAACCATAGCAACAAAGATGTTACCTTCTGTAATTATACAATTACACTGGCTCACTACAGCGACACTGTAATGATACAGCTATAGAGAGAAATCTTGTTTTGCGATAGAAAAACGCATCAGTAGCATCTATCAAGGCGAGTTTTCTTAGTCTACCGCCAATTATAAATTAAAGATGAATTCTTATTTGATAGAATTTCAATTTGTCTCATATTTTTGAGTCCATCGAGAGCAATATTTAAAAATGATATTAGCATAACCTAATAGTCTATCTAGTTAACCTTATAATTTTTTAGGAGTGGATACCACTACAGGACCAGGCTTAACCCGCAAATTTACCTACCTATACTATATTAATACGCTAAATGGTTAATATTGTACTAGTTTAATGAAGTCATAACTATACTAATAAATGACGAAAGGTGTATAATGCATTAAAATGAAAAAAACTGCTAAGCAAATATACATAAAAACTTATACAAGAATGTTTTAAGTATTTAATCTTACCTACTCGTCCCGGTTTCATATGGGCACAATAAGTCTATATGTAAGTTAAATTGTTGTTTTTTTAAAGTTGTAAGTGTAGGCATTTCTTTAATATAATATATATGAATTAGACATATAAACCTTCCCCTTGACTCACTCTGTCTATTGATGAAAGCCGCATTAAAATCCGTTGTGTAGTTTATAAGACCTAAGCGTACAGACGGCGGGAAGCGACTTTGTTTTGTACTATGTAGAGATAAGGGAGAGCTTCGCAGTTTAAATTTAGACAATTGAGGCGTAAGCGTGAATTTCATGATGATTTGATATATTATTTTTTGTATAATATAACAGTCATTATGATAATTCTCCATATCTTACTGTTATGTAGAAATGTTTCCAAAAAGTCACGACGAAATGTCAAATAACTCACTCATCTGACACGCTTGATTTTGGTCAGTCATCTAAGTCGTACTGTGCACTATCGGCGTAGATCTCAAGGGGGCAATCAGTAATTAACCTACACGTTCCACTAGTTAGTTCCTGTATATTCTCTGAAATGTGTACCCTTATATTATTTACGTAAATCTTTAAGGCATTTTGGAGACATTACGTAAACAAAAGTAAAGCGTACGAGCGGTGTGATGGATTTTATGAACAATTAGGACGATTTTTTTTTCATTATTGTATAAACGAAAGTAACAATTTGTATAATACTGTCAGCCTAAAAATCTTACTCTTTTGAGGAGGCTTGGATTTTTTTCCACCACGCTCTACGGGATTTGGTATTTACATGCAGCTTTTCAGACATATACAGAAATTACAGTATTCAGTACCGAACACAGTTTTCAAGGTGTTAGTTATGAAATAGTTCTTTATCATAACAGTCTCGCTCTTCATCCTTTTTTTATTTTGGATTAACTTGCCCGTATATAATGTGCTGATGCAGGACTTGCAGGAGCTAAGATTCAACAACCTGGTGTATTAAATGTATTACGTTATTTGTACACGTTATTTTAAATGCGAAAGTTTGTCAGTTTATTCGTTACCTCATAACTAGTGAACCAGTGAACCGACGTATGAAATTCGACGGAGATGTGGCCTGGGATTTGGTGTACATGAGCATCATATATTTGTCATTGATAGTATCAGTAAGAAACGGCCAGTATAACATAATTAACATCGGTTATAAAAGGTATAGTACAATATCACATAAAAGTCCTATTCCTGGGCTCATGGGAACTTCTGTTTAGGAGAATGACTCGGAGCGTTTTCCTCAACACGGCCCCAATGCGGGTTAGCTTGATTTCTTCCGACATAAAGGTTTTATCGCGATGTTTTCCTTCACCGGTGACGATATGCTCATTAATTAATTGTAGTGCTTACTGGGGTTTAAACAGGCAATTATCTTCAATGTGCAAACATAACACCACTAGTAACTAGTAAAGTAGTAGTTCAGAATAAAAACCAAAATTATTAAGAAACGGAAACGAAAGTTTTCAATATTCGAAAGAAAGAAAAGACCAGTCGTTTAATTTCCGTAACTCACCTTTTGAACATAAATGTTATAAATGACTTAAGATCTATGTATTCCCTCCATTGTCCATTAAGGTTAATAATTAAAAAAATAAAACTGGAGCTCATGTAGGTATTACCGATCCAATGACTGATTTCACAATCTTCCAAGTTAGTTCTCGTCTTTGACTGTCATATTAGTGAGGCGTAGTTTCGATCCCGAGGGGGCGATCAGTGATTAACACTCAGAAGCGTTAGTTATACGTATGAGTATTTTGTGCTGCGTGCGTTGGATCACTATATACAGGATGATTCAACGGTATCGTGTTAAGAAATTTTACAATTGAATTCGATAATTAGTTTTAAGAAATCTTCGTATCTACAGCAACGTTAAGTAAAATAGGATCAAAAATTTACAGAGTAAATATAATAATAAAGATACCCGAAGATATAAATACATAATTTATCGATTCGTACGTGTAATTTTCCAGTTTGTGACGTTTAGGCTCTATATGTTAACATATAGATATACATTCACGCAAACAGGGTAATGTACTCAACAACCACCTTAGAGGGATATTAATAATATATATACATAATCCGACAGCATCAATCGTTTTTAGGTAAGTTCATCACTGTTCTTATATCGTCAATAAGGCGTAGTGTTCACTAACTACGTGAAGGGCGCTATATGTGATTAGCGTTGACGGAGCTGTCTTAAGTGGTTTTGAACTGCGGGTTACGTGCTCTGTATAGTACCATGTCAACTTACTCTATTGAATATTCGACTTTGATATCTTTCCGATACATTAAGATCAATCAATATCCATTACTATTCTAGTTGTTTTCTTTTTGAATGCACTTAAATTATTAAAAAAAGGATACTAAGAGACTGTAATTGTCCCTGACAATTTAAGAAGGACTCGAGCTGGTCCCACTGCTGACTAAGGTCTCCTTTTAAAAGAGTAGGATGGGAATAAATAATTTGAAAAATCTCCCACTTCTGAAGTACCACATAATATGCAGGTTTCCTCACGATATTTGCCTTTACCACTGATCAGTAATTGAAGTATATACACAAATGAAGCACATGAAAATTCAGTGGTGCTATACTGGGTTTGATGAATCCGCAAAAGATTCCAGCAATATAACCACTGAGCTATATGTGCTGTTATTGATTGACGAAAAATACAGTTTAGAAAATAAACATTTCATATCTGAAAGGAAGTGACGAAGAAAACCCAGCAGGATTATCGTTTTTTTTTTTACGTGGTCATGACAGCTAACAATTTTCGATATTCTATGAAAGAGGTTGGCTATCGTTTCATTTCCAAGGGTGTGTATTATCTATAAAATCGCTAGTGTTTTAATAATACTCAGAAGACCAACTTATTAAACTATTTTAACATAATTAAGATCATACAAACTATCATAAAGACACTCCCAATACGAGATAACTCAGAATGAATACTGAATATTTAAATTGTATTAAATACCCCATAATATTATGAAGTTATTTAAAGTTATCTACCTACAGATATTGTCATAATTAGTATTAAGAAATTCTAGAGATTGAAGAGATAATAATGTTACGAAGCTTATTGGTAAATAAATAAATAAAATCCCATAAAATATAACAAAATAAACTCATTAAAATAAAATTGATACGCATTAATGATAATATACACAAAGGGAAGAGACAACACATTTGTGAGATTTGCTTATTTACGTAAAAAGGATCGCTCTACGGAAGATTACGAAATTGACTCAATAGAATAAAGGTGACAAGTTTATATTTGATTATTTTATTAATAATACATATGTACGTCGCATCACCTATACTAATAAAAATAAAGTCGTAACTAACTCTGTCTCTCTCTGTTGCTCTTTCACGGACAAACCCCTGAACCAAATTTGATGAAATTTGGTATAAAGCAAACTTGATCTTTTTATGCCAAACTTCTGACGACCAACCCCTAAAACGCGAACGAGGCTGCGGGCGTAAACTAGTTTTATACATAATCCAGATACAAAGTATTGTATCTACGTCCAAAGCTCATACGCAAAGTTCTCTACAAATTGCTCTAAAGCAATTATTGCTATATGAAACATCTTCGAAAACGTATAATTTTACATTACGTAACATGACATTGGTGTTACGTTTCCATGGTTCATCTATCGGTTCGGATCTCAAGGGTGTAAACGGTAATTAACACGGATGCTGTCTCAGATGCCACGGAGTGAGTCTTGTAGCGTTTATAGTACCGACAACCCTCGTCCAGATTGGCTATAGCTTGAATCAATATACCGACACGGAATTAAATAGTTATAGTTTTTAACGCAAATATATTTCTGTAAGATACACTGTATTCTCTCAGCAACCGTATTAGTAGTTGTTATAGGAGTTAACTGCAACAACTACTGTTTTAATCATCGTAACTCCTTCTACGTAATACTATAATTCATCATTATATCCTAAGAACTCTCGTAAAATCATTTTACTCAGAATAATAAACATTCACAGGTACGATTAAGATTGTACTACATTCTATATACGCAAATAATATATAAATTATATAGGGATTAAGGCATTGCAATCCCTTTGTCCTCTAGTTCACCGACTTATCATACCTAGTCGTACTTAAAGCTGTGAAATAGATACAGTAACATACATAATCAGCCTGTAAATTTCCCACTGCTGGGCTAAGGCCTCCTCTCCCGTTGAGGAGAAGGTATGGAGCATATTCAACCACGCTGCTCCAATGCGGGTTGGTGGAATACACATGTGGCAGAATTTCGTTGAAATTAGACACATGCAGGTTTCCTCACGATGTTTTCTTTCACCGCCGAGCACGAGATGAATTATAAACAAATTAAGCACATGTAAATTCAGTGGTGCCTGCCTGGGTTTGAACCCGAAATCATCGGTTAAGATGCACGCGTTCTAACCACTGGGCCATCTCGGCTCTGAAATAGATACAGTACGATTCGTTAATACTGTGTTATATTTTCTTGGTAAAAAAACTGCTTGGAGTCTTGCAATATGTATAAATGATTCCTGATGAAGAAATATCATTATTGACTACAAATTGATTTAAATTTCATTTAATAATAATAAAAAGGTAAAACGTTCCATGAAATTTAAAAAAAGATAGAACAACAAGTTTTTAAACAACATCGGTGATGCCAGTGTAATTGCAGATACGAGGATTATAACATTTAAGATCCAATTCTTGGCGGCTCATTTTAGATTTTATGAGTTAATGTTAATTAAATACAGTGTTTGAGCGACGGTCACCATTCACCATTTAGTGACCCATTTATTTATAAGAACTTCCCAAAATAATATTTGCCAGTTTTTGGATGATGTCTAATTTTCAATTTTTAAGCAATATTTTTTAAATGTAATTTAGATTGTCACAAAACGCTACATATATATATATATATATATATATAGTTTTTAAATGTAATCATATACTCCAATTGAAGCATTATTACAGCTATATGTTACTGAGATAGTACAATAGACCCATTTTATAATATATATCCTACCATTTGGGTAACCAATCGACCTGCTAAAGTATTCTAAAGAGGGGTGGTATCATGCAAGCGACCGGCTTTAAAACCTTTAATAACTGGGATAAGGGCATTATATATACTTTAATGTTGCTTGTAAATAAAATATGTGTAATATTGTTTTTAATTTTTTTAGTGTAATAGACTTAGACAAACACTATTATAAGGGACAGAAGTTGGCTATGACTAGATGCATTTGCATTGATCAAAACATCGGATTGAAACAACTATTTAACGTTTATTATTTAAGATATATATTTAGAAATTACTGTACATATATTTTGGTTGTTCCCTATGTGCTATATTCTAGGATACAGTGCACTTACATTGTCGCGTAAATCCCTCAGGGGGAATCAGTAATTACCACTGAGAAAACAGTCTCTGATGGTTACCGAACATCTACCTATATGTTGTTCACTGGGGAGGATTACACGCTCATCAGTACGTTTAAAGTGTTATTAAAATTTAATTTGGGTAATAATCATTTTCAGAAGGAACAACTTATATATTTTAATAACATAAATAATATACCAGATACGCTTATTTACAATGGGCATTGAAGTTTTTTTTTTTTTGTATGTATATACCAGTGACCGTCTAGTAATGGAAATTGGTCAATAATCACATTGTTGAAATTTTGAGGAAATATGTATGAATTTTATTCATCGAATACTTTAATTCTACTCGTACTTCCGTTTATTTATATTTATAACATTAAATATCTATCTACCAAAAAAAAACAAGGAAATAAATTGACAAACAGAATAGAAGAAGTTAGTGTTATAACTTTGTCAATATATATATATATATATATACACACTACAAACATTATCTATACTGATTAACGGATGGGATATTTTTTATATAAATTCTGATTATAATATTTATCTGATGCTGAAAGGTCTTATGTACAAATGAAAGTATAATATCGGTCAATAATAATTATTCAACATATATTTTCTTGTGACATTCGTTTCATTTTTTTTTTATTTCAGCTTTTTTTTTATGTAAAATTTACTTACATTTTAGAGTTATTTTACAAAATAATAGATTTCGATGTTTTTAAATTTCCTAGAGATAAAGAAATGTGTATGAAAAAATATCTAAAAGATGTGTAATTTATTATATCCCTGTAATGTATTTAGTATTCTTACTGTATTGTATGTTGAAATAATTTTTAATTTTTTAATTTACAAAATTTGCTGTTAATTCCAAAACTTTTGAACAGCATTTGACGTGAGCTGAGAACACGTGAAGCTAAGTATTGTATATATGGCGTGTATGATTACATATACGAACTATGTATGTAGGTTTGTAGCGTCAGTGTATCGACCATGTCAGAGGTATGCTGCCGGTAGTTATGGAAATTACGACGTTCCTCAAAATAACTAGATAGCAAATAATTTCGTGATTTTAAACGAATAGAAATGACAAACTTAAATTTTGTATTTTTAATATACTATAAAACTGCTGAAAACCTTTTGGTCATAATTTTTACAGGAGCAATTTTTTTATTTATTTAGGCTTATACTTATTGACGTCCTTAGTAAAAATAATCATCTTTAATAATGTTACTCGTCAATCTTATATATAAATCTTGAAAAATACAGAAATTCATGTGTAGCACACTCGAAAATTCACAGAGGAACTTTATTAAAGTCGCAACTCGTTAATTTTTATGTAATTATTATACGTAATATAAAAAGCCATGCTATGTGAGAAAACCTCAAGCAAATACAGTGCGTCTTTTAAATTGACTTTGATTGATTGATTGATTTGGAAATAAATAACGTTTATTTTATTTTTTCGCTTAAATATTTTTTACAGATTATATTTATATATAAAAAAAATATAATCTATTAAATATCTTAACGCGTGATACTCTCAGTAACATACACATATGTAATAGATTATTATAATTACTGCTAAGGTGGCTTATTCAAGATGTGCGTGCGTACAACTGATAGAATTGCAAACAGCATCCTTATCTGTGAGACCCAAGATTGATATTCCATCGTCAGATATGTCTATTTATTATGACCGCGATTCGGAAGTGTATGGAATCTAATATTATAAGTATGTATATTGATACTGTATGGTATGCGTATATACTAATTACTTTATTGCTATACTATGGCTGAGTGACATCGATCTCAAGTTTCAGTGATTTGAGAATGACTATTTAGTGACGACAAATTCATTATTCCTTCCTACAAGTTCAGCAATTACAAGTTAAGACTAACTGTTGTTAAATTTAAACGGATTCGCGCAATAGAGATAGTTGTTGGCAACTTTTTTGTTGAGGTTCTTTTCTTTTTTCTGCAAAATAATTCTTTTCAATTTAGAAAATAAGCACCACCCTCACAGGGGTACCAGGGTGACATAACGCTGCGACAGTTAATTAGTAAGAGGGCGCGGCGAGGCAGGCGCAGCGCGGGCGCGGCGTTTAGAGGAAATTGTCGTTTTTATACGGCCTCCCCCTACGAACATTCGAATAATGAAACAACATAGTTAGATGTCTTATAAACACATGTCGCCTTGGTAATAAACAGAAATTAATATCTCAGCTCGACCGTTTCGGTATACGGGACTATCAAAAAGGGCTAGCATAAACCATAACGCACCCACACACTCAGAATTTGTAATAGTACGTTATGATGTTTTAGTAGCTATGCCTTGAACAGCAAAGACTAGAACTGCTTGCATTCTCGCAGTATTTGACACTTACCTATTGTACGAATGAGGCTAATGGGATCCTCTAATGTTAGTACCAAAGCTTAGTCTGTGTTCTGTTCTTATTCCATTTACTACGAAATATCTAAACAAAATTCGTCTGCACTAACAATAACAGTCAATTATTTTATAATATTCACTCAAAAAATACATAAATAAATCGCCTAACAGCGAAACTTTTATTTTAAACAATAGTTTAGCAATTCTATTTAGTTTAAGTACAAATGATTAGATCGGTCGGCTTCTTATGCTCATGATCTGAGAGCTACTTTATTCATAGTAATATTGCATATTTTAATATCGGATAAAAGCACGAAGAAAGGAAGTTCCTGGCTACGGTAAAACCGTTTCTTAATTAATAAATTGGTATTGCAGTATTGACAACAAGTATTGTCATAAGTAATCACAGAATTAATATTTTTAAAGTAACCCTGAGTAAGAAATAACTATACAACTCTAAGAAGTATTCCCACAACTGGACTAAGGCCTCATATTAAGAAGAAGGTTTCCAACTTATTCAACAATGCTGCTTTGCTGTCGATATTTGTGGCATAAT
Source organism: Vanessa tameamea (assembly GCF_037043105.1). Classification (NCBI taxonomy): domain Eukaryota; kingdom Metazoa; phylum Arthropoda; class Insecta; order Lepidoptera; family Nymphalidae; genus Vanessa; species Vanessa tameamea. Next base: position 2,863,719 of record NC_087333.1, read on the forward strand.
TTCATTTGGCACATGTGGATTGTTCGCACGATATTTTCCTTCAACACCGAACATGCAATGAATAATTAATATTTCACAATTAAGCACATGAAAACTGTATGGTATTGTTTGCCGAATAAGCTAAGCTAAGGTCTAATATAGTCTAATCGGGTCTTAAAAATCTTAATAATGATTACGTAATCAATAATTTAATACAAAATATAATAAAATAATTTGTGGTACATTCATACCAGATTCATCACATTTCTGTTTATTATTATGAATTGTTGTCATAAAACTCAGCCATTTTTATTTTATTGACCCTACGGGCCCTACTTCAAACCAATAAACACAAAGCCATCGCCGAAACATTGTACTAAAGTACCAAGGCAGCATAACCACATCAGATATAGTCTCGTTCATAGCGTAATGCGACCGCCGTCGGGCCCGCTCGTAACCGTCTAGCGCAGCTAAAACCGGGCGATTCGGTTTTATACACACCCCCTATAAAAGCAAAAGGACCGGGTATGGTCCCGGATAAGTGGGGGCCTGTATCTTTATATCTGCCCCCCTGCGGCCCCCACTAGGGCATTATGACCGGGGGGTTCTTTGGACAGCTAAAAGAAATATCCGGTTGCTTACCCGGGCAGCAGCGGGCAGGCGGTAATTCCTCTTCTAAGTATACTTTGCTTATTTACGAGAAGTTTCTCTCACCTCCCGTCGAGTATTGGCACATACGGGTGCCTTTTTAATTAAGGGAAGGGTGTTGTGTAGTAAAAACGCGTTTTACTGGGTTGTTCGTGCTTAGTTTTTTAGAACGTAAAAGTAAGCTTTTACAGAGCTTTAAAAACTTCGCTAAGCCATTATCTCCTTATTGAATATGGCCGTGTATTTTAAGGTGAAAATAATGGATAATTGTTACTTTGTAAAAGTAATACGTTAAAATAATATATACCTATTTCAATCAAAGAAATCTTAGTTTTACGTATTCCATGCGGTTTGTATTGTCTAACGGCTGAAAAACTGTGAACGTTGTAAGACATTCTGTAGTATATCTAGTGACAGCATTGCACCCGTCCACCAACCCGCATTGGAGCAGCGTGGTGGAATATGCTCCAAACCTTCTCCTCAAAGAGAGAGGACGCCTTAGCCCAGCAGTGGGAAATTTACAGGCTGCTAATGTAATTGCGCCCGTGCGAAGTCCACGCGAGTCGCTAGTTATTTATAATACAACAGTATTCCACTAAATTATCTATATCCATACAAATATTAATAGTCGTCTCAGCAAGCTGGGAATGCAACATTTTGTGGACATCCATTGATGACCATGATGTTGATATATTATGTATATTGTATATTTATGACTACATGCGCCAGACATGTTTGTTATATCCCAAAAATATTTAACTATCATGGAGAACTAAAATACAGTTTGAGCTATGCATCTCAGATTAAAAGGAATAAACCTTTCCTACTTAAATTCAAAATGTGGTAAATAATATTCTTAGTACATTACTAAAGTAAGGTTGCCTACAATGTCTCTCTGTCTTAAAACCAGCCTTTGACACATAAATATAAGAATTCATATTGTAATAATCATTGATTTTAAATTTCGAAGTACAAGATCTCTTACGAATTTGTAAGAAAATATTACTCTTCTCTCTACTAATCAAATTACTTTATCTTACAAACTAATAAAAATATAAAGGATTTTTTGAACGTTTCAAAATTTAATTATTTTCCCGCCTTTAAAACCAGCCACTAACGCTACATTTCAGCAATAAAAAATATATGGTTGTGTGCTTGGTAAGTTCCAAAATCACCTTTTACCCTACCATAATATAAAGTTTTATTCCTACATTATTTTATACAGAAAGGAATCCACATACTTTTGATTATTATTTTGTAAAAACTCTATTACTTTCTGTTTTCCTAGTACTCAGAAGCATAGTCGGTGACATTCATACGCACCTGGTATCATAGTTTTCATATTGTCAATAAATTTGTGTATATTGTAAACGAATAAATAGGTTATTTTGTGAATGTTTTGTGAACGTTTCTAGTCTTCCGTAATTACTTACATCTATTTCCCACTAAAAAGAAAAAGCTAACGCTGCAGGAAGAGTATGGCAATAACATACTTTATTATCAGTAATTGAGCTCCCGTGGTTCCTGTTGCCCTAGTGTTTTATTATGCGTTCAAGAAATTGAGTTTGCCCTGGTATAAAGAGGATTTTTTTACAATTGTCCGTAATTTGCTTACATCATTTTTTTATGAAAAATTAAAAATATTTTTAATCAAATATATATGTACCAAAATATGTATTTTTTATAAAATCTTAGGTCTTTTGAGTCTCATCTCCGTTTAAGATCTACAAATTAATGTGTAATTAAAATTAACTTTCTTCAAAATAATTATTATCAACCTCAACCTATTGAATAATGGTATGCATTGAATGAAATATCCATTTTTTTTAATTAATTTTTTTATAATAAATATTTCTTGTTCTAGTATATTTTCTATTATTCGTGCTTATTTAGTAACTAATAAAATATATAAACAACATTTCATAGTCATAAATTATAATAATACTAGTGTTTTTTTTTATTTGTAAAGAAGAAAGAAAACAGCATTACATAATTACAACAAGTTGAATTGAATATTAAGTTGAATTGCAATGAGACCAAGTAAATATAATAATTGATAAAAACAAATCTGAAATAAATATTTTATAACACGATGTTGTCTTAAAATAGTTGTCAAGGAAAAGACATCAACGTGTTACTTAAAATAAATAAATCTTTAAGATTGTGATTTTTTAATTGGTTGTTTTATTTTTATGTATTTTTACTAAATTTGAAAATAGTGTTCAGTTATACGAAATAATGTGATGTGTGATGTGTTGTGTATTCACTAATATAATGAGAATGTTTTTGTTTGATTGTTTTAACCTACACATGGACTGATTCTAATTAAATAATGGAAATCCAAAATAGAAAAAGGTTAAATTAATGTACAAATATATGTTAAGTTGATCCTTATAGACGAATATAAAGAATTTTATAACTTCGACGGCTATTTCTAATTGATATAGATTAAAACTATTTTTAATTGTAAGTTCTCAAAAAATCTAAAATAATACCCGCGACTGACGAAAGCTCATCTTAAAATAACTGCTGCTGCTGAATAAATTGAAAAGAAATAGTGATTACTTTGCTTATTTTATAACTTAGATAAAATTTCTACTATAAGATATAAAAAAACTACATTTTTAATTGACATTATTTGTCATATTTGACAATGTCGACTCAACCTAATACTGACAATTTGTAATATTTGTCTTAGATATAACTGTTATTTATAAATTTGTCTGAAAATAATCCATTATTGTTGCTTGTACTAAGAATACTCTATTTAATTTTATCATAAACATTTGTATTATATTACCTCTTTTGTCAATCTATTTTCTTTTTATTTACTTGGTGACTATTAACATGATTTAATTATCAATAAAAAAAATTGTCGACTAAGTGTTTTGTTGGATTGACGAGTTTTTTTTTTAATAAACTAGTTGAATTAAAATACATTTTATGTTATTGGAATTTCTTATTTTAGTTGGATTACGAAATAAGTAAAAGTGGAGTTTGATTTTTGTCAAAAAATCTGTTGCTAAACTTAAGCTGACCTCAAACACTAGGCTAACAGAAATTTCAAAGATAACAACTAATCGGGGACGTTGAATTTTGGGGTTTTCCCGCTAAAGTTCTCAAAGACGTCCTCAAAGGAGGGTGGCGGGTACTAGGGTGGCAGAGAATGGGTGGAGGTTACGGCAAACTTTGCCTCCGTGGCTATTCGCAGTAGGCGGGAAGGCTGCTACTTTCGCCTTTTGCTGTCACGCGGCACTTTAGGGACGTACACACGTAATGTTAAAGTAGCGTTATATGCCAAGTTTCTAGTGTAGTGGGTAGTCATATGCGATGTTTATAATATCTGCATCGCTTACGGTGCGCTTTCCACAATGTGCCTTTCGTTAGAAGATTTTCATTGTTTAGATTCACCCTGACTACTTTTTAAAACCATTTTCAGCTATAATAACGACGGAACTCTCGTGATATTTTTATGCGGTTTATAGTTTTCAACAGAAACAGATAAACAACAATACTAATTAAATATTTTTTTTTAATTAATTGTAATATATATAGTTTATCTCGGTGCTTTCATGTTACATGTAATATGGTCTTGAACAATGCCATGGCTACCTCTTTTTATTCCTGTTATTTTGGTCAGTATTTTTTGTCACGTAGTGCATTATACCTCTTGTATATACTTTTGAAAAGTACAATAAAAAACAATCATGTAGCAATAATATTGTGAAACAAAGTTAATAAATCACAATCAGTGATAACACTGTGTAGAATTGTGGTCTAATCTAACGCTAATATTTCAGATGGTTATTTTTTTAAGTTTTAAAAGATCTTTCAGAAAAAAACCTTTTTTTACTTTTTAAGGTCGCTGCATTCACGAATAAAAAGGATTTTTAGTTTAGAAGTTAATTATATACATACATGCCTCGCCTCTTAAAAAATAAAACATAACATTTAGCAATAATACATAGCAATTAATATACCGGAATGTTTAGAGAAAAGCTCTCTGGAGATCTATTTGCACGCACTACCCGAGCCTAATCCACAAAGTTTTATATAACCCTAAGTCTACATAAAGGTCAAAACGCTGAAAATGGGTTATATAGGCCCCTAACATCGAGGGCCTCTAAGGGTCTAGCAGACCCAAAAAAGTATATAACCCGTAGGTACCAGGGGTCCATATAAGAGAGGCGTCTTGTGCCTTCGAGCCAGGGAAATGTTAAGAAGGGTCTGGGGTGGAACCCTCCCTTCCGGAGGGTGGTTGGGTGTTGGGGAAAAAATTCAGACGACCGTACCCTTGGTACGACCCGCTGCCGTCTGCGTAATTAGTGATGCGGCGGGCTGGGTACGTGTCGATATATTAGATCGATATTTTTATATTTTAAGTTACACATCGATATTAATTTACCAGTATCGAAATATTCTAAATATATTATTATTTATAATGTAAAATACTTATTATGTATGTAAATTTATCTTTAAGCACACTATATAATAGTTTAAAATTATTCACTGATTTCATAATGTTAAACAAAAAGTTATATTTTATTACTAAGTTAACCGTAACTGTTCAAATTATTATTATTTTATTAATTAATCCGATTTCACTTGCATTAATTATCGAGGAATAGAAAGAACTTACATATTTTCATTTACTATTAACAGTTTAAAACATATTTGAAATTAGAATTAACATAAAAATATTATAAATAAAATATTATTCATTTTAAATTCTTGCAAATTCACATTTATCGATATACGTACTTGAACAGCCCTAGAGATTATGACAAGATACAGGGCAGGGCTGCTAACGACGAGCGGAGAACTGTCAAAAGATCCTACAGTAATGTTATTATAACTTTTTCTAGACTATACATGTATGCTGAAGGCGAATGTACATAATGAAATACATAAAATACTCAATCGCTTGAAAATTTTGGTTAATTTAATATTAAATATTCCCTGATACCAAATGATAACGTGTTACATTCTATACTGTAATTCTGTACCTCCAGCAAATAATATCACTGGATTTAAATTTTTTATAAGACTGAATAACACACAGGTCTCTTCTACTAGTAAAAATAGTTCCTAGAACCAGGTAACTTACGCTACTTCGAGATCTCATTTGCATCTTACCTGAAAAAGAAAATAAACTATTAATAAATGCTCCATGATTTTTTATTTAAGTTTTCCACAGAGACAGACACAGATGATTTAATTTATCTTAAACATATATTATAATTGTTCTAATACTTTAATATAACGTAACGCGGTATTATTTTTAATTGTATTATATTTATCTATCGGCGGAAATGTATATTTCATTGCACCAATCAATGAAATTTACTTTTATTGATTACTTAAATATAAAAAATGTCAACTAACTAGGTACTGTACAATCGATCTGTGAAATTTGACTTGTATCTTCTAATGATATAAAATAAATACTTAAAATGTGTTTAAAGAAGTATGTATATTATAATATCTCACTTCACGATTAGAAATATACAATAAACTGTAAATCCTGGTGGCCTCGTGTATCTTTACATTTTGAAGAGGTTTGTATTTATTCCACCAGACCGCTCTAATCCGCGTGTGTGGGTATACATGTGGAAGATTTCTATAAGACATATGCATGTTTCATCGCAAGATTCACTACCGGCGAGGAGATTAGACAAAAATAATCACAGAAAAATTAGATAGCGCTCGATTAATTAGAACCCAAAGTAAAACGTCAAGCCATAATTCCTTTATAATCAAGTTATTACCAACTATACAAATTCGTGACATAATTAGAAATCCTTATATTTTATACAATTACCATTAAAAAAATTTTAAACTCGATATCTAAACCTTATATAAACTATTTTTAACCAGCTTAACTAGATCTCTAAGTTCATTATTTGAATAGGATACGTTTTCCCATTGATAAGAGGTATACGGTATTATCCACCCATTTTATAATTAACACTTTGGCTTTGGCCGTTACAATTTCGAGGGTAACAGGGTAGCTAGTACAAACTTGATATTCAGATAGAATCGTTTTAATCGTACCACTTTGTTAAATACAAAAATGTTTTTAAAAATGTGTAAAATTTTATAAATCTCCAGTGAAATCATTTTATTCAAAAATAGGTGACTTGCGATTTGAAAGATCGCTGATATATTTTTAATTTCTGTTTTTTGTTGAGTTTGACTAACCTTGACCTTAAGGAAACTTTTCTGGTAGGAAAATCAAAGTTAGGATACATTTTTTTTTTAAATTCACTCAAACCTTTTAAAAATATAACTACATTAACGCTACCGATGGTATCCATATAAATTTTACCTTAAAAATCCGCAAATACGAACCGGTCCTTCGGAAGGGTCCGAAAGGGATTTGCCTTGGGTTGGGCCTTTCGAGCCCACACTTATACAAAATGTCCAATATGGATTCGACCCTCGGGCTCTAAACATGCCTAAGAGAACCCAGTAAACAAAGAAGTTTGTTGCCTCGCTGATATGCTGTCCTAGTACGATAAACATCTCTGTCCTTTACATATAATATGTACCTTGTATAATCTTACCAATATATGTATTATATGCGACTTATTCAACAAATTATGTCTAAAAATATAAGTTATATTATATATGTAATAAACAATATTTATATTTATAAATTTGTAAATAAATATAATATTTGGATAATATGAATGTTCTTTTATATTATTTTTCCAATACTCATAAAAGAGAAAATCAACAAAACAAGTAACAAAGAAAACACGCTCGAAAACAAAACACTAAGAGAAATATTAGGAAAAAAACTCATTACAAAGATCATATGCGGCCTAATTGGTTCCAGCGCGCGAGAACACAATCCCTCATTCGTATTACGTACCTACGGACGTTTGTTGTGATACGGTTTTATATTATAGACAGCTATACGAAGCGATACTATAGCTAATAAATCATGTTATTGTATATAATTTTGAATAAAACAAAATAATTATGTTATGTGAAATTATGAAGTATAAATAATAAAATTAAAAGTTTAAGTCAATCGAATACATTTAAATTTGTATATATACAGCTGGACAATCAACAATTACTAACTTAATATTTTGCCAAGATACAAATTTCATTAAATAATGAAGAGCCTACTGCCATCAAATGCGCAAACTGATCAATATAATAATTACGAATTATTAAAAAACGTATATAACATTAATTTTATGTAAATCGAATGCTCCGACGTAAGTATACGTTGTTTTGAGGTGCAGCTACGCGTCATATTTTTACCTTCTCGGCAAAAAAGTCTTCTTTGATATAAGACCGGTGCTTTATCGTGAAGAGTTATAAATAGTGTGCGGAGCACGCGAACCTTCTATATACCAGTACTAGACCCTTCGTACCCTCGTCTCTAACAAGATAACAACCATATCGGGTGAAACGAAACTAAGGGAAAAGTATTTGTAGAAGCCGGCATTAGGACGAAATTGGGTCACATTATATATATATAAATTAACTTGTACGTATGTTTTCGAGTTTTGATATATGGTGGAATTATTTCTTTCTTATGTCGTCGACAGGAGCCATGTGTTGGAACCATCACCCAATCTTATGGACCTTATACTTCTGCTTAGGTATACATTTTTTACTTTTGTACATAGTCTCCAAACAATTCAAGTTTCCAAATTAATATGACATCTAAAATCAAAACTAAATTACACCTCATTCTCATCAAATGCTTTACAAAGCTTTTTTCTTAATTAATTAAGTCGCAAATTGATTACTTTCGACGGCAGGAAGGAATAAAAAGCGGGTAGGTACTAGGAGCGCAGCGGGCGGTTGGGGGTGCCGCCTTGCGAGTGGGTAATGTGAAAGCAGACACACGAACCCTGCTGCTGGCCCTGTACTCGCTACAGAAAAGTCAACCTCATTTTTTTACCGCATTTTCCAAACTATGTTGATTCTGCAGTACTGAATATCCAAGGCAATTTTTTTTTCTTCTATCGTTAATGTTAATTGGTTTTAATATCCAAACAATACTGTAACCTAAAAATTGTTTCCATTGTAATACTTGTAGAAATAATTTTAAATTACGTATATCTTAAACTGCACATAATTTTTCGATTATGTTAAATTAATCAATACAAGAAGTATAAGTAGTTTATTCTAAAAAAAAAACTAAACTCCCAAAAAGAATTTGTATATAAGAATACGTATGTGGAGATTATGTCCTAAATTTATTAAAAGAAAATAAAGTAAAAAAATATTAATACCTTTTTTTGCGCACCGTACATTTAGACGGCCGGCGTGCCCGGCGTATAGCAGTTATTATTTACCGGCTTTATCATTTCGAAAATTTCATATTCCCAGTACTTGGACGCTTGAGGTTTAAAAGCGTAAGCGTGGGGGGTGTACTTTTTGCCTACAACTCGGTAGTTTACTCGCACGACCAGGGGGTCATGGGGTGTTCGCAGCTAAGGAATAATAAACCGCACTTGCTTAGAACTGCCGTTCGATGTGCCCTACTATGTTATGTCGCCTTAGTACTCGTTGGTAAAATAAGTGTTGTATTTTTGTTTCTTATATGAAGATTTTTTACAGTCTCAATAAGGAGAAAAGGACCCATATTGAAAAGTCAAAATGTGAATTTCCTACCTAATTAATATATATTGAATATTATTTATTAGTTTAAAATTCACTGTTAATACAAAATTATGTCACTAGCAAATAAATACACTAATAAAACTTAAATCGGTTAAAAAGTTTGTATGGTAAATAGCATTTAAAGAGTGAACTGTTCGTCTGTTTGTTGTGCGGGTTATATTCCTTAGGTCATATAGTAAGGTAAATATCATCTAGACACGACCGCTGTCTGTAGCTTTAAAAAGAGAAAGATAGAAAGTGCACTCGGAAAAAGAAGTTTTACAAACAATGGTTCAAACAAAGTAAAGCTAAATGAGCATTTTCTAAATATATGCGTGAGAAAAATTTCCTTGTAGTACGTTTTAGCAATATAGTTAATATTTCCTTTATAATGTTTCAAAATATATTATCAAGTTAGTCGTACAGATCTTCGTTCACTTATTGATATGTGAAATCATTCGTTAGTTCTTGTTCATTAATTCAAACGATATTTTTTAACGTAATTGATATAAATCTCAAATCAAATTCCCCTTACTATGTATAAACTTATCCGTTGACTACGCTTTCGATACAAATAAATCAGGCAACGCGTTGAATTGTTGACCCTCTCTTTTTACGCTGCATTAAGTGGATAGTATGATATAGCCGTAGGATGACGTCTGACTGTGAGAGATAAATTTTCAATTAAATATCCAGGCATGAGACCTTTTGTTAATACAATCTTCCCTAATTCTCTTAGTAATTCTACTATTGTGTCATTATATACGTAAAGTATCGCATTCATTCAAGAAAATCTAAATACTAACGACAGCACACTTGTAAAGATTGTTCAAACTTTATTATTAGATATATTTTGTAACAATACAACAATAATTTAATTCGCTTGACGAACCTTTAATTCCTTAAGTTAAATAAAATGAATAGTAATCAATTAAATATTAAACAAGGGTTTATTGACTATCCTGAAATTATTTAAATACTATCAGTAACGAAATGTACAGCAATGACAATATTGTAACATTGTACATGTAGTATAGTGGATCTTAATACAAGTCGGCGCCGGCTAACCCATCGGGGTCTCCAGTATTTTTAATGAAAGCTGCGGCGTCGGGCGGGCGTACGGTGCCGTATTAATCTTAGCAACGGACGTCCTAGCCTCCTGTGCGCCCCTGCTCGCCTGGTAGGTGGCAAGAAGGATCCCCGCAGAGGGGAAAAGTTTTTCGATTTTTCTCTATTTTTCCTATTTTTTTTTCAACATACATTATGCAGCCTTCGAAAATCGAACGCTAGTTAGTTAGACTGAAAAACCTTATTAGCTAATGCATTAAAAATACTTCTCATTAGTTGAATTATTTATCTCATTAAAATATTTAACTAATACAATTAATAAACACATCATTTAATTAATACAAGAAATATGTTATAATCAGTTGTGAAACAAATGAATAAAACGTCATTGTATAAAGGAAAAAAATGACATCATTAATCACATACAGATAGACTTTGTTCTACAATTATTAAAAAAAAAAACTAATCTTTCATTCAAAAAGAATATTCCCTCCCAACTCACACATGTCATATGCACCGATGCAGCTACGTATACATGCAGAAATGTAAAAAAAACTAGAGCAGCTTGTCAGACTAATCAAGGATCCGTATTAAAGGAAATAGAAAAATTATTTTCACAATGGCATGGCGTGTCCTTTTAGTAATCATTGTTTTTAATGGACACAAAAACAAGTGGCAATCTCCGCACGACGTCCGAGCACGGAATCACGTGTCAATAGAAGAATCGGCCGTTTATTTTTCATTTCACTGGGAAACGAGGAAATTACGAGCGGGTAAAAAATACGTCTCGATCTTCGCCGACAAAAAAAAATCCGCCGAAAAGGAAGCGAGCGACCATTAGGGTATTATCGGGGTAAAAAGGGCGGAGGGGAAAAATCAGAAAAAAATTGCTCGGTGCCCACCCTTTCCTTTTCGTGAGCGTCGCCTGTACCTCCCCCGGCCTTACATTAGACCCCCCGGCCGCTAGGGGGCACCACATGTATGGGAGGCGAATTACATAAACGGCAGGTGAATTTGGAAAATTAAAGTTGGTACACTATGACGTTTGTAGAAGTGGCCACTGGGATTATCACGTTCGGTGGGTCAGATAGCGGTCTAATTGGCCAACGGTGATAAAATAAATCGGGTTAAAGTTGTTACAAACCACATGGTGATTATTTAGTCAACTTTTCTTTTTATGATCAGCCGACATTAAATTAGCAATGTCTATATTTTATTTTTCAATAGAAAAACTAAAGTTTCGTCTGAAATATTTTTTAAACTAAAAATATTCACTCAACGTTAATTTAAAAAAAATAAATCAATATTTTATTCATAAAAATATTGTTATATTTATAATACAAGCTGCATAAAATATTTTAATTTATTTACTAATAAATAATAACTTAGCATTAGTAAAACGAAGACTCAGGGCGTCAATATCAAAATAATTCATATGTGACAATAATTAAGAGGTTTCTGTCCCTCCACCACCCTCTGAGGGTGTCATTTCCCTCATAAGTACAAGCGTGGGTGTGCGGATTCCTTATAAGAGATTATATTTAGGCATTGGCATTTCATGCAATCTAACTACGTAGTTATACATAGCGTAACCTCATCTCTAAATGCAACGCGGTACACGCTATGCTGTGCGGTTTTAACATTAGTGAATAAGCTAGGCCGATGGAAAACGTATTTTGCTCATAAATATAAACTAAAAGTAACACAATCTATGTATATATATATATATATATATGTACAATCTGCATTCCTATAACATAGTTGATGATAATTCTTACTATAAACAAAATATTAAAAATAAAATTAACGAGGGTTTTTTTTAAACTACGTCTCTTGTACAAAGGATTTTGAAAATTGTTTTTGAAAAAAAAAATTCACAAAAAAATTCAAAATTGTTTTGTTGTTTATACTATTATGTCATTTTAATGGTTACGAACCAGGCACGCATAACGCACGAGGAGCACTAATTTGAGGGAGTAAATAGCGAACGCACCTACGACGGGTCCGAAATGATTATTTAATAGTAACCCTCCCAGCCCCACAGCCGCAAGGGGGAACCGACACCCTAGAAAAAGTTTTGCCACCGCGTCTATCAAACTAGAACCCGAACAATGAAAGGCGTGGAACGGCACACAAATATTTCCGATAAAAGGAGTAGGGGGGGGCGAGACAACAGTATCGAAATTAGCGGAGACCCTATGTGTGATAATGCCTAATGGATAATGTGAAGAAAAGTAGGCCGTCGAAAGTATAGTTATTCTTAGACTAACTACGTGATTTTAAAGTTAATCAAATCCTTGTTGTAAGCAATTTTATATTGCATGAAAATGAGCGAGTCTAATGGAACTCAATGTAAACGCAATCCTTTTAAATCTGCAAGGAAGATTTATATATATATTTGTTAATCCGTAATTACAGATATATTACAAATATATTTTTATTTGCACGTTTGGATACTTTTAAATAAATGACGTAATAAATGTTACGTAAAAATAATATAAGTAAAAATAATTATCATTAAATAGTTTTTTTTTTTGTCAAACATTATAATTGCTTTATAATCTATAATTATTAAAAAAAAAAACAAATCAACTAAATTATTTTTTATTCAGATACTAGGAGCGTACGGATAGGTTCGTTTTATCCATAAATATCTAGCAACTAGGATAACATAAGCTATAAGATATACAACATTAGCAAAGGCCGGGTCGGCCCGCGACGCTGTCAGTGCAGATTATATGGGGTTGAGTTGTAGCAAGGGCTCCCGCGGGTGAGGCTGGGACCGAACTACCAAGAGATCATAACTTTTAAAGAGAATTAGGATGAGGCAAAAGCAAAATCACCTCAACAAACTATCCCAATAGGTTATTTTTTTAAGCTACAATATAAACTGTAATGCAGTTAAGATTAAAACAGTTTAGCGACTTTTTTATTCAATTTGGTATGTAGTTATTTTGAAATTTTATTATCAAACTTAGTAATATTTTTATGTTTGTATCCACCCATCCAATATGTATAATATGACTTAAGAATCAACATCTTGCGGCTCCAGCTGATTATCAAAACATTCTGAGGTATCGCTGACATTTGTGCTATAATAATAAATACTATTGAATTATTAATTTATAAATATACAAGCTTCTACCCACGTATGAGAGGATACGGGTCAGGTATTAAGCAGGCATCTTTATCCCAAAGTTTTTGAGTGACGTAATGACAAAAGATCCAAACTAACATCACATATTAATATTTGTGGGATAACAGGAATTAAATTGAAAATTTTTATTAGAGCATCGAAAATCTCATAGTATAGCCAACAAAATAAAGAAATACTAAATACACGCTTCTAATCCATATAATCTTATATATTAGATTTAATAAAAACATACGAAATGTTGTTATACTGGTATGAACATAAAACAAAAAAAAAAATGAATAAGATAAAAATATAATTAATTAATGTAAGTAATTACAATAAGAGTTCTCTTTCAACGAACCTTTGAGGTATCGAGCGGATTACAAGTATTAAGATTCATAGAAAAATAAAATGTTATACCGCATCTGATTTATCAGCGATCTACGCCGTGACGAGCCTAGTCCGTCGGGTCGGGTGCGGTAATGATTTACGCACCCTTAAAACATTTATTGAGGCCCTGAAACTCATTCGAGCCTGATTTTTGTCTGCCCTCGGTCCCCAAACATAGATGTGGGTAGAGCATTATAGTTATTTCTATTTATACTATAAGATATATAGACAAATTTAATTTTATATAATATAATTTATTTACTTCTATAAAAGTAGTTTTTGGAAAAAAATATTGCTGAGAAAAGGCCTACTGAAATATTTTCCCGACGTCAATTATAATTGGTATTAAACACGAATGTATAGATGTCATATGTCTACTTAAATATAAAAAAGAAAATGTATCTAAAAAAAAAAGTAGCAAATATTGTCTATGAAATTTAATTTAACCATAAAGGAAAATAAAAACACACATCGTTATTATTACCCTTCTATCATCGGATAAGATGGGTCCACTATTCATATTAACCCAACGCACAGTATCCAATGAATATTGGACCTTAATACTTTACCGTAGAGTTTTAATTTGTATAAAATTTAAATAGGTCACTACATAAAGGGCAGTAAATAGCCCCATGCATGAACACAAGCACTAAAATCGTTCACCCTTCGTGACATGTCGACCTAATCACGAACTAACTTTTCTAATGTTTTAAAATTGATTTCATTCAAGAATAATGCTCTTTATACATGTATTTATCAACTATAAAGCCTTATGTACATTGACTACATATCAAAAATCATTTACTGTTTGCGAAAAAAACTTTATTGTACATCTAAAGTTATAATTTGTAAATTGCTTCGAAATACAGTCCAACACTTTAAAGGACATGCAAAAATACACTTTATGAAATTAAATAAAAAATACTTAATTGATTACGACGGTGTACACTTGTTATTAAAAAAGGATAACAGGAATTAATGCAGTAAAGGATTATTACAAATTCTTTAACAATAAGTGCATGTAATCAATTCATATAAATTATTGAGAAAAATTGTATAGAAATCTAAGTTGTGTTTATATTCATTTAATCGGCGAGCTGCGTTGGCGAACATAAATTATAAAACAGTTAGTTTCTTTAGACGGTTTACCCCTAATTTTCCAGATATAAAGATAAATATATAAAAACTCAACCTCGAGATAGTTCATAAAGTTTAATAAATTGTAAGTATTTTTCCCACTTGTATGGGTGCGACTACATGCAGCGCGATGCCTACAATCTCAGCCATTACTGCGACATGGCACAGAACCTCATTCCTTTAAAGTCGGTTACCCTTATTTTCGGTTGGTTAATTCTGTTGCGTGTAGACACCTCGCGAGTTACTAGGCGCTAAAACTAGGTGTGGAGGTGGGCGGTAGCTCCTTCCCATCGCTCCTAGTACGGTAGGCAACGTTTTTACTCTTTATTTCGTATTTTAACCTCTATGTGTAGCATGATAAGGAACAGGGGTTCATACTTAGGTGGAAAGTTGTACGTGCGGTGAGTTACTGCGGCGCCCTGCAGGCGGGCTCGCGACTAATTCCGTTAAAATTCTCAGTACGCTATGCTCGCCTGGTAGCGGTAAGCAGGGTAAACGAGGGGGCTGGCATCCACCCGGGTCTTAAGGTACGGGTTACACGGTAATGCTATACGCCTTTTATAAATTAATTTACCACAGATAATGAAAGAAAAAAAACTAAAACGTAGCAAAATAAAACTAGCGGAAATTCGATTTAAAAACATAATATACAGATGTGTTTCAGCAATATCGAACATAAAATACAATAATTCAACAGTATATATTATCAGAATTCATAAAAGAAACGAATTTGCTAATTTCCTACTAGCGGACAGAAGCAAACTCTCATCTAAAGGAAAATGCTTAAATCTTATTCCACTACGTTTATTCAGTGTGGGTTATTGTATACACGTGACATACAAGATAATTTATCCGACAAAAGTTGCATCGCGATGGTTTCCTTTTCACCACAGAGAACAAATTCAAATTTTAGGTGTTTGCCGAGAAGCAAACTCGCGTCCTTGGATCACGGCCATTGGACTTTGAGCTCTGGGTCATCTCGGCTTATATATTATTTCAGGTTTTAATATATCATTTTAAAAATATACACCAAAAAACATATATCAAATTACTAAACAGCTATTGTATTATAATATTATAATTCAAACACTTTGATTGTATCAATAAGAATTATATTGATTAATTATTCTTTTTACATTAATTATTATTAAGCATTAAAAATAGAGTGTGCCCTAAGCCTTAAACAGCGTTTTGTGACTTAGCCCCAAGTTGGCAACGTGTGCTAGAGATCCACTCGAACCTTAGCTCAAATATATTCTCAACGTTTTCATTTATTAATACCGAATACCCTGCAGCCTAAGAAAGGACTGCATTAAAATGTTCTGTGTTTATTAATATTCGTTTGTGTTCTTCATCTACGTCTATAACACCAAGCAATTGACATAATCGTCGTTATGTTGTTCCACGTTTTTATGGTTAACATCACGTATATTTTCGTTATCATAAATATAAATATAAATATAAATTTAGAAGATCTATAAAGAGCAAAGGAAGCATAAATATTATTATTTTTTATGATATAGGTAGTTAGACGGACAAATGGGCCACCTGATTTTAAATGGTCACCACCTTCTATAGACATTGGCGCTGCAAGAAATATTAACCATTTCTTACATCGCCAATGCACCAAAGACCTTGGGAAATAAGATGTTGTATCCGTTATGCCTGTAGTTACACTGGCTCACCCACCCTTCAAACCGGAACACAACAATATTGAGTACAGCTGTTTGGCGATAGAATATCTGATGAGTGGGTGGTACAAAGCCCTACCACCAAGTATGATTTCTCTAGAACATCATAATTAACTATTAAAAACTTCTACCTTAAGTATATTTCGAATATCCATAATAACAGCCAAAACAGATAAATTGTCACTGAATTTTCATGGCGTCTTTTGTGCTTCATGATTAAAGAAAACAACTTAAGGAAACATGCCTGTGTCCATAAACCCGCATTGGAGTAACGTGGTGGAAATCATTCCAAAAATCTTTCGAGATGATTTTGTTTAATAGATTTATTTATAGATTTTTATTTCAAATTAATCGTAAGAAAATATAAAAATCGATGTAATAACGTCTCTACCAAAGCGTCAAGTGACAGATGGCCGGTCGAATAGAGGCGGTCTGAGATATCTCTTACAATAAGAATTTTTCAATTTTGAATCAAGGATTCTGTCATCATTGTTATATAATAAAGAAGTTACTGCCTAAAGTTTTGGTTTCGATATAATAAACTATTTAAAACGTGTTCTAAATTATATAACGATTAACTAACATTTACATATAAAATATTATTATTATTTATTTTCCGAAATATTCTTCTGTTATAAAGAGGTAAAATTTTATTTCTTTGTAGGGGTATAAATTACTTTATTGCATAACAATAAACATGTATCGTACAAAAGGCGAGTTTAATGTTTAGAATTTTTTTATATAATTATCAATGATTAGACAAAATATTTTCTTTGCAGAAGCTTTAAAGTTGTGCTAGGAGTAAGTACGACAATAACTCAACCGATTTAGAATCGAACGGCCTCTTACGTTGCTACGCGACGCATATCATACGGTACCATACATTTTTTTCTGGACACGTAATAAAAAAGTATTTTTAATATTAATATGAAAAAAATATCGACGCAAAAATCATTCGAGCTTTATTAAAAAAATATACAAATTATTCGTAAAAAAAAAAATCACGAATAGGATTTACTTTTGATAGAACCGTTAAGTTTTTCCCTTGTCCGATAAACTCATTTTCAAATCTCACGATACACACGCGTTCAACACAATGAAACATCAGCTGATTTTTAAACGGACTGTGACAGGGCTCTTTGAACTGTTCATAAAAATGTAGGTCATTAACAATCACATAAAGTGACAATAAATAATCTCTACAGACCAACTAAGAGCATGTGTATTCCATAAATAAACAGTTACCGACTTTAAAACGGGTTTTATTTTTATTCTTATTACAAACGAAATAGGTTTTAAATTCGATTGATTTGTTGCAAATCATATTTAATAGGGATAACTAACCCTAGAAATGTCGTGAGGGCCGAAAAGACCCTCTAGTTAACGAAACGCAGAATCGATCGAAAGGGGGACAAAACTTAATTATGTCATCGTTCAAGGTCGACTGCGATGCATTCGTTCGTGATAAATCTGTCAATCCGTTTGGAAAACTAAATACAGTTCAATGTTAAGTGTAAAATGCGGTGGTAACCACTGATGTTACAGTTTAAAAGAAATATTCAAAATAAATTCAAACTTTAAATGAATGTCAAGGTCATATATTTCACCGTTTTAAATTAATGATTTTTGTATTTAAACAATAATTCGAAAGATTTTTTACTACATTTTAACTATCTAATCGTGCCCAAACAATAATTGTATGGAAGGTCCATAATATTCTTTAAAATAAAAACATTAAAAGCGCAAAAGTGAAACCCATCCAAAAGCGAAATACCACTGGCTGACTCTTCACGAATTCTCTCAGACTATAGGTCCGATTGACTTAAAATTTAGCATAGTTACTCGATACGCGATGTAGACACTCACTAAGAAATAGTTTGGCAATTTAAACTTTAAAATTTGGATGTACAACTAGTATACTTTAAAAAAAATAATTTACTATACCCATTGTTATAGTTACGAATGTATAATATAGCCTTTTTTTTATTTCAGATACAATTTACTTATCATAAGTATTAATATGAATTAGAAAAAAAAACTCATCCAATCAAATACATAAAAACGAAATGAACGTTTTAACGAAGTCCGATACAACTCCAGACATTTCGTTATTTAGACAAAGAGCTAGAACAAGTGAAGATTATCAAAAGAAACATTTTTTATTACAGACAAAAGCTGAAACAATACACATCAAAAGCTCCATTTGTACGTACAATAACATACTGAGCTAGAATTAAACAAACTCCTAATCTCTGACATCAAAGCCGTCGCACGAGCCGCAAGTGCCGGCCGACGAATAAAATAGCCGGTCGTGTTATTAACAGCCCCTGTAGGAAAAAAAAGGGGGGGTGGGTGCGGGCTTAGAGCCACTGGATGTGACATTTAAGCGCAAGTTCGACTATTTTTGTATGTACATACATAAATATATAGAAGTTCATTTTTTAATTATTTCAATGTTTGTACTTTAACGGAATGTAAGCATTTGTTTAAAAAAAAAAGTGATATCTTCATATTACATTCTGTTAATGATATCGACCCAGTAATGTACTAATAAATAATATATGAAGCTTAAATATCGAAACACATTTCATTTTAAATAAGCAAATATTAAATAAGTTAAACATCTTATCAAACTGTAGCAGTCTCGTAAAATCTCTAGTAAGTTTCCTAAGCTAAGTGATTAATCCATCCAGCGATCCTAAATCTGTGTCTTTAGTATTCGAGAAAAAAGTAGGGAGGGACGAATATCCCACGGGGGGGCAGCAATGGACTGAAGGAGCCCCAATCAATCTTACAAGTCGCACTGCGATGGGGAGAGGCACTTTCGGGGGTCGAAGGGACCGTACCCTCTTACGGTCTGCGACTGACCCTTCGGGAGAAACACGGTGGAAAAGGTCGGACCTAAACTCTGAATATTACTGGGTTTAATGCTTGTGATTAATGTACCATTTCCAGAGCTCTCGTTCAGATGAATCAATTTTAAATGAAAAGTCTTTAAGGTGTCTCTCAGTTATTTTATTTTATTTCTAAAAAAAAAAATGCATTTGTTATTTCAGCAAGATTTTAAGAAGACAATATAATAATCTAAAATACGATCCAAGTGATTCGCCCACTCAAAATACATGAGACGAAATAAATATCCTTTGGCACATACAACAGCGAACATTATATGAACCGTCCATCCGCTTCATAATTCCCAACAAACATTATCGTTGGAACGAAAACCTATCGCAAAAAACCGTCAGAAATTGTACTTGCTCAGTTCTCCGTCGGGCATCGTTTTTGTGTCTTGTCTAATACCGTGACGCCCCCTTTGATGAAACCTCGTACCTCCCCACCCAACACCCTCGCCTCAAGCGAGAAAAATGAGTTAGAAAAGATGCGGCGCCCGATTATAGCGTAACGCTCGTCCTTTGTGTGGGACATTCTGAATCAATCGGTCGCAAGGGCCGCCGCTGGCGTCACACGGTTACTTGTCAGGTGCGACCGCCTATAAATCCTGATGGCCTGGTAACGTAAAAAACTTTACCAAGAAATCTCTCACCATTCGTCAGATGAAATCAGTTTTTTATCCTTCAATTTCGACAAGTTTCTCTTAATGTGCGTCATTTCTATTTTTTTGCTAAATTAAAAGATCTTAGAAACGTACACACTCAATTTTTTTGCGTTTTAAATGTTTAATAATTTAAAAATAACTTTCGCCTATGTCATGCGATTCAATAAATTGATTCAGCTTTTCTCTACTTTAATAATAATGAATCATTGTGAATTAATAATTTATTGCTTGAGACACAATAAATGCAGAAATACATACAGTACTCAAAGTTAGTCAAAACATTAGTAAAGTTGGTAAAAATCCATTAATTATTTTTGAAATCAAACATTTTAAAATAATATCAATGAATACTTATTACATTTACAGAGAAAAACAAGAGATATTTCACTAGTTTAATATAACTATTGTAAACTCTTACTACCGTCCAAAAATTTATGTATATTTAATTGTCATTGTTTTGAGACACTGGGTTAGATAAAAGGGTGATGACGAGAAAGACCACGACCTTCTTAATGTTATTTCGGAATATATTAACAAAAATAAAACAGCGAGTAAAACCAGGCGTAGGTAGTTATATTATGAACTCAGTACGTATTGAAGAGAGTTTCCAAATCATAACAAGGGGCACGAGTTCTCTACAAAGGCGCGTTTGTGGGTCGAACAGACCGCCGGCTTTAGCTAGTTCGCAAAGTTTAAGCTAGGGTTAAACCCGCTCGCAATTTCGCATTATGTTTATTTTCCTAAATATTTATATAGAGAAAAATACATTTTGCGGTTTAAAACCGAAAAGGGTTATGGCTGGGAATTTCGAGTTTTAACGAGTGGTCGGATACATTTGTACGGATCGGAGTCAGTGATTTACACATAAATATATATTGAGGTTTTGATCCGTCGTAAAAATGTTGTGATAAGTACGATGAGCTCTACGGAGCTTTATAGCAGGAGTTCTTAAAATAATTTAAGAAAGTATTAATTATTTGAAAATTAATAAGACAATAAAAGGAGTTTTCATAAAAATTGTATTACTTACAATTGATTTGAATTGA
The DNA here is from genome assembly GCF_037043105.1 of Vanessa tameamea. Lineage (NCBI taxonomy): Eukaryota > Metazoa > Arthropoda > Insecta > Lepidoptera > Nymphalidae > Vanessa > Vanessa tameamea. Next base: position 2,885,001 of record NC_087333.1, read on the forward strand.
AAAAGATTTAAATTAAGAACGAGAAATCTTAGGAGTAAAAATATAAATATTTGTAATGCTACGAATAAGTAAAATAAATTTAACTGACCTTATTGTCCAAGTCCATGCGATCATGGCACCCCATGCTGCGCATATGTTTCAAGTACGCTGTGGTAATTGGCACGCTGTAGTCCATATCATCTCCGCCATAAAACACTCCGCCGTCAGGCCTCCACGGTTTCGGTAGCCTCCCATAGGAATGAAGGTAGTCTATACTCGAGGGTAACAACTTTTTTCGCGGTGGCGACCTCGACTTTGGTGGATCTTTCGACGTTAAGTTTGCCACGTCTAACGGATTGTATTTCTTTTCTCTTTTACTATCCGTATTATCCACTTCACTGTCTTCTGCCGCCCTAGTATTTTCACTATGCACTTCTTCTGTATTATTTAATTCTTCTTTCTTCTGATGGATTAAAGGAGGTGGACTGTCAGATCTGACATCTTCAACATCAATGACACTATCATCTTTGTCTATTTCAGGATCAGTTCTCACTGGTTCTTCTTCTCGGAAGGGTTCAACAGAGGAACTTCTATTAAAGAGTGTGGTTGCATCAAATCCATTGCTTTTCTTTGAAGTTAACTCTATGTATGTAGGTTCTTCTTCTTCAGCGGGTTTAGGACTTTCAACTTTTTTAAGAGGCTGTAGATCAGTGTAATCGAATTTCGGTTCAAATGAGTAATTTTGTGCTGCGTCGATTTCGGATTCCCAATTTCTGGTATAGTCTGGCGCGCAGTGGGGTAGAAATGGTAGGTAGGTAGGGTGTCTTGTGGGCGAGGGTGACGGTGTCGGGAGTGGAGGAGGAGAGGCACTGCGCGGGCGCCGTGCGCACTCCGCACATCCGGTCAGGAAGCGCGTGACTGCTTCTCGAGGGAGAAATGCGTAAGTCTCCGTTATCTGTTGGCAAAAACGATAATAATTAATTAATATGACATTCATGAATATTTGTTCTAAAATATTTTATGTAGGTTCTATACGACGTGTCTTAGTTTATAATTAGTTATTTATTTTTTCTACACACTATTAATATCCCTATTGCAATTTGTATAGTAGCTTCTTGTAATTTTGCTTCCAAAAAGGAGGAATTTTTTACTTATAAACTCATAAACATCTGGTCAATAACCTTCGCTATTTTAATGAATATAATTACCATTAATATTTTTTTTTCTGTAATAGGCAGACGAGCAAATGGGCCACCTGATGTTAAGTGGTCAACACCGCCCATAAACAATGGCGCTATAAGAAATATTAACTATTTCTTACATCGCCAATGCACCCCGAACCTTGGAAACTAAAATGTAATGTCCCTTATGCTTGTAGTTACACTGGCTCACTCACCCTTCAAACCGGAGTATAACAATACTAAGTACTGCTGTTTGGTGGTAGATGAATGGGTGATACCTAGCCAAACGACACAAAGCCCTACCACCAAGTCGTAAGCAATTAGCAATGTTTGTTTAATTAGTTTTTTTCGATTATTATTTATTAAGTACTTAGTTTTAAAAAATAATAATGTATTCCTTATAAACCAGAGTATCAGAAAAAATAAACTAAATTTAGTAAAAGTTTACGATAAATAATAATAATTAAGAAGAAAAATATAAAATTACGTATCCTGCCATCTGTTGACTATCTGTGTATACTACAGCAACTAAGTGACATTCAAAACTTAGTTCAAAAACCATACACTAGATGTCAGTCATATGACAGAATAAAACGAACTGTTTTTCTTAAAAATGTAACTCCTATAAAATTAAATACAATAATCATTGAATGATACTTACAGTTCGATATGTTCGCTTCTGTCCTGCATGTTTGCCTGGTCTTCCTTCCAATTCAACATGAACAGTGTAGATGATGTCAAAAAAGTTTTCTACTATCGCCACCTTGCGATACACTGGTTCTTGGTTTGGCGCATTCTGTAACAAGGAAATGGTACTGTAAATATCTAAAGTTTATCAGCGCCATCTCTTAGCGAGTGGCAAAAACAGGACAAGCTACAGTGTGGCAGTTGTAAGGTACTACGTTGATAGGTTTCTCTTTTCGTTACTAGATGTCCGTACTTACGAATAATGTTTAATATTTGTTATTTAGTAAGTAAACTGCTGTGTACGCTACGGTGTAAAAATTTTAAATATTTTTGGCTAAATTTTAGTGCTGGTTTTTTAATTAATATGTTATGTACAAAATTCAAATTAAAACTATTCCAGGAACTGGTTTAAGTTTAACCTCATCAAACTTTATGTCTCTGTCGTGTGTTACGCAACACAACGCATTGCAATTAGCGTCATAAATTACGATTCAAACATTAGGTCGCGCGGGACGGACTAACAACTGACCCAGGATTCGGGTATTCTGGAATAATTAGGGGACTCAATGCAGAATATGATTGCGGGATCAGCATCCCTGGTGGGCTTAATCGGGGATTGTTTAATTACAGATTACTGTTGTTTTTTGCGCCCCCAAATTATTCATTGTGTTAAATTGTTTTGTTTGATTCAAACTCCTTTTTACAAAAAAACGCATCTGTTATTTTATACTGATCATTGAATTACCCTTTTTTATTTAAAATTTGCTTTATAAAAATAAATATCGGTGAGCCGATAAGTATAGTTCATTACAAAATAATAGTAATCCCCATAATCACAAACTTTTAATATCAATTCATTTTCTCCTCGTGATTATTACGTATTATTATTTTTGTTATCCATCTACCTAATAAATTTAAATTTACAAGAGATTTAAAAAGTATATCGAACTTAATGATATAATTATTTTTGTATAAAATATTTCTGGAAAAACAAATTATATTATAGTTTTCAGTAAGGTAGCACACATCAATATACTGTTCCTCAATTTTGAATATATTCTGTGATCCTTGTTCATTTTAGATCCATGTATTAGGTGAAACCTCGGATTCGAAAGTCCAAATATCACATAAATAATGGATGAAATGAATTTTATTTACTTCTTTTTTATTTTTAATAGCTAGGTAGCTGTTATATGGACCACCCAATGATAAGTAACCTTAATTTTTTTCATATTTAATATAAAGCATATAATTTTAAAATTAAATTATCTTCTAGAAAAACGTTTTTGAAATTGTATCGTTTTCTTTCTATGGTCCTTTAAATTAGCTCAACATTTTAGATTTTTTGACCCAAAATATCCGCCATATTTTACACCTTACTCTGAAAATAAAACTCTCATGTTGATAACCCTGAACGAACCGCGTATCATCACGCGCCATTCCGGGACGCGCGTCCCGCCGGGACTAATGGCCGCGGTAATTACACGCACTAGTGATGTAACATACATTTTAATATATTTCCTGCGAATAATTTGCTATAAAAAATTAAAAGAAAAAGAACTGAATTGAAGAAAACGTAATATGCATTAAACATATTTTATGATGTGTTAAGCCATCTGTCTACTTTGAAAACGTAGGTATTTAAAAGATTTTTTATTAACTGACATTAATGTAATGGCAACATTTATATATAGTTTAAAGACTGGTTAATATATTATTCTACTTTCGTTTCGCTTACGGATAGTAGAATTGTCTAACTGACGTATACTATCAGTTATTCGAAGTTTCCCCATACGGCACCTCCGTAAGTAGCTATGTCAGTTCCTGAATTACGCTTCGTGAATTTCAGTCCTCTCTTTCTGTCCTAATCGATTTCACATTCGAGGGAAGAAAACGGCATTTTTTAACGACTAAAAGCCATCAAAATTTTATTTTTATCCAATCACGTCCATTTATAGATAAAGCCGTAAGTCATTAACAGTTAATATTTTCTAATGCGTCACATCTTTCGTTGTCAAAACAGTAAAGTCAATAATAATTGTAGACTTGATAATTTTTTAGCTTAATTTAAATAAAATAAAATAATTAAGTTACTCAATCACGGGCTAAACCGATCTTTAGATTACAGTTTGGAATAGCACAAAGGTTACTTTTTATCCCAGAATGTACCTGACAACTACAACACTCATTACGCTGGAGAAGCGTGCGAAAACTAAATTAATTATAAGGTCGAGAATGCTTTAAGCCTAAATCCTAACGCATATTTGCATGGTCCAAAATAATAAAAATACATATCTGTGACGATAATCACGACTCTAACTATAGTTTTACTTGAACAAGTAAAAAGTAGGAGTAATTGTGTAACAAAGTATGAACGGAGTTTCTTGTGGGCTCTGAGTATCACTCTAATGACTGTGCGATTTACACGAAGTAGTTACAGCAAAATAAAGGAGATTCTTATAAATCGACCTCTTCCCAACCGTTTCGCTCCTAGTAAACCTCTCTGAAGATCAAGAAAAAATGTAAATTCCGTTTAAAGTGTATCCATTAAAATGTACTTAGTTTTTTTAAAAGGTGGTTTAATTGTTTCTGTAACGAATTTTATAATTAATATTATTTCATGGAAATTTGAAAACGCCTTTTACTAATTAATTAATTAATTAATTCATAGTTGAAAACTATTGATTTTAAAAAAATGTTATATACCTATTAAATATTATATAATATTAAAAATAACAATAAAACCTCTTTAGTTATAAATAATTACGTAAGTACAAACTTCCTAGAAATTGTCTGTGTTATGGAGTGTTGATACATAACTGTCAGGCCTCCGCGGTGACTTATCCAGGCCGAGATCGGCCCAAATGGGACTAATGACAATCGCAATTACTGGCAGCGAAGAGAACGTGATCGTATAACTTACTTATGATAATAAGCTTTATTTAGAAGTACGTAAATAGAAACGATATAATTAATAAAAAATGTTAGGTTTAATATTATTACAAAATTAATGACTTTTTAGACGATAGATACAGGGCGTTCTTTGAATGCACTGTATTGTATTCAAATATATATAACTAAGCCCTTGTTTCATTCGCCGGTTTTTTTTACGTCTAAGGTTTTTATTTGGTAATTTTTTGGGAGTATTTCGTTGACTCAAATGCTTGAATATTGAACAATGATCTTAGATCAACATCATAGCCATAAGTATTTAAAACGGGATATTTACCATGTTTTATTTTTATTTGGTGGAGCTCGATATTTCGACATTTTCTACGAATGTTTTGTTCACGAGATCATAGTCATACTTCCTAATTGGTTGTAAATTTCTTATCGTAACCACCTGCAGCGGTTCGGTTTTTTTAAATTTAAAATGGCTTGGACGTAATCTCTTCATTGCCAAGGTATGTTATCTATATAGTTTTTAGTTTTACAGTAGTCATAAAACAGTTGGTGAGGCCTTGAGATCGGGTTGAATTGTTCCGGTGTTAAGCGTGAGTGAGTCATGGACATGAAAATTAAGCCCCTGGTTCAAAGCGTATTGAGAAAGAACTCTACCAATCTTTACCAAGTGGCTCATTATGCCGTCTTTTTATTTCAAATTAATAAAAGGAAAGTGAAATATCTACTCCGTTGCAAAGACTTTTAATTTAAGATAATAAATAAAATAAAGGCAGAAGAATCATTAGGCGCCGTTACTTGTTGATTTATTTCAGTAACTTTTTTCATAATATAGTTCATTCCCTACTCCTCATTTCTCAAGAAACTTTCCTTCTGTAAATAATACTACATTATTTATATATTGAATTAGGTATAGAATGTACTAAAACGAACTAGAACTAGGAAGATACTGATATGTTAATTCGTTTTCGAGACAAGAATCATGATTAATTAAAGACTCTCCACTGTTTTTATCGGTTATTAGGATAGTGTTAAAAAAAACCAACAATATTCATATGAAGATGGACTTTTTTCAGACAATTTAGAGCTGCTAATTTTTATTCACAACATAAAAAGTGTCAATCTCAAAGAATAGACTAATGAACTGAACATCTTAGATCCCGATGTTGGTTGCGTTTTGACTGAGATAGTTAATAGTTTACGCAGCAAACGTACGAGAAAGGAGGTAGTCCGATATGGACACTTCTAATGCCGTCAACATCTACCCGCAAACGTCAGTCTCGTGAACAAGACATTCGTAGATAATGTCGAAATATCGAGCTCCACCAAATAAAAATAAAAAACGTGGTAAATATCCCGTCTTAAATACTGATAGTAATGAAAATAACCATGTTAATTTAAAATCTTATAAAGATTTTATGTCCCTGTACTTTAATGACATTCACTAAACGCAGCAATACTTATACAACAATAGTCAATCCTTCACTGAGTGGTAATATTAAGTCCAATATTTTTCCTTAGCCTTGTCAATAGTCTTAGCAGTAGGATATTAAGAAATCCATACCGGGTTAAATCATATTGAAACCAAATAAAAATGTAATCAGTAAAAATACCCTTTAATTTATGTATCAACAAATCTATTACAAATACATTTCATCGATATTAAAACACCCAAACAAAACCAAATATATATTTTACATACACCTGTTTTAGCTAAATATATAGAAATACAAGAAACGATCAAAGTGTAATAAAAACGAGACGTAGAATAAATCAGAAGACAAGTTGACAGCACGAGGGTCAGGATGAAACAAGGCTATCATCGTTCGCTTATCCCGACCGGGATCGCCCGGGGCGAGGCTAATGGCGATCGCAATTACCCCGCCAGTGGCGGAGCACGTTAGGCGGGCCAAGTGGAGTAAGTCCACGACGTAGGAAGTTGTTATACATTTTTATTATGATTTTTTAACCAGAAATAAATGTAAAATTTGTCCGTGCATACATATGTTGATGTGCCAGTTCTAGTAGATCGTACTGTTTGGCTATTTTTAAACTCACCTATAACATTCGCTTTGTTCTGAAATTAGTTTAATGATCATTTAGTGAGTAATTACTGAGTTTCCGTCTAACTGTTCTAGGTATACTACGTCTACCGGTTCTACATCCTGAACCGTTAGTAGCGTCATGTAAACTTCTACTGACTCATATCTATACTAAATACACGAATAAAATACTTTTATTTGAGTAAGATTTCTCTTTTTCAAATTATTGTTCTGCTTAATTGGCTACTTGGACCAGTGGCTGAAACACACCATAAACGAAGGTCAAGGTTCAAGCACAGGCAAGCTTGTGTTTTATAATTTATGTTTGGTAGTGAAAGAAAACATCATAAGGAAACCTGCATGTGCCACACAAACCACATTAGAGAGCGCGATGAAATAAACTCTACACCTTCCTCACAAAATGGCAGGAGATTTAAGATCCGCAGCTGCACAAATACAATCAGGAATGAAAATGAAAATATACATTATTCTAGTAGGATCTTAGAAGCACCTGTACCGTAATTTAACAAGGTGAATTTAATATCAAGCTACTAACGATTGGAAATGTTGATTCTACCGAGAAGAACCCACGAGGAAACTCAGTAGTTATACTTTTTTAATCAAAAACAATATATATATAAAAATCGTATACAATTACATTTATGTATCCTGTATGAAAATGCAACGAATAACAACATCCCACTCCTCTATCATTTATTTAATCCTGTATACTATAATACCTATACCTTTTCTTTTTTTTAAATAAATTTTAAAATTAGCCTTAGGCAAATGTTTTCCCTGCCCAGGTAGGATATAATAACTATTTCAAGTCGTAATCTTCGTGTAACAGTGTGATTATTTTTACTTTACTGTAATTAATATTTTATTATTTGCCATTCCTTTCTAAATAATCAATTTTATCGTAGGTATGACAGAGATAAAAATAAACATATCACATTTAATACAAACGTTTGATTTATAGTAAATTGGCGAGCTCTGGTCTAGCAACAGGTGGCTCTATCGCAAACTGACAGACGACTTCCGAAATAGCTTTGGAATAAGTTTAGATTATATTCACATATAAAGTCGTGATGAATCAGTGGATAGAACGAATGGAATTTAGATTATGGTTACAAATTGTAATTCACACCTCAGTCATTTCGGTATTTTTTTTTTAAATGCATATTAGTTTTATCAATGTTAATATTTTGAGATTTTAACTATTCAGATTTTGAAATACAATTGGACGAGGACGAATTATTATGTATTTACACAAAACTACATAAAATGAGGAGAGGTCAAATTAAATAGGAATTTTGCTTTATGTATAATTTACTGCTTTATTTATAATATACGCCTGTTTAATAAACCTTTAGCTGAAATAATCCGTTCATGTGTTTCTCCACGTTAAATTTCTGTGTGGGTCTAGTCGATGCTGAGTGCACCGGAATTCCCATTAAAATCCAACGGTATCCACTCCGTCTCTTCGAGGTACAGGTCGCTTGCGCATCATACAATACCTCCGAATGTTCTATATACCTATACCTACCTCATAAAAAAAATTAGTAGGTAGTACCTATTATATCTATAGGTAGCAAATCTTTAAAATGTTACTAATTCAATATTTATTAAAGTTAAAAAAAGTATGAATAATATGATATATATCAACACTAAAAAATAGTCCTATCAACGAAAGTGAGAAATATATGACTATGTCATATGTAAATTGAATCGATAATATTTTCTATCGACATTACGATAAATAATCACACAAGTATAAATCACAACACAGTTCCATATGATAGAAATAACCGCAATCCATCGTTCCATTATCTGAACCACTTGATCAGAACGTCATCGTCATTAAACAGGGATGTAGCGGCGGCAAAATATCGACGTTAGTGCTCGGGCGCGTCGATAATGATTCAGTCGGGCGCGGCGCACCGTGGAACTCCCATCCGAGGCCGAGGGATGGGAAACTATTTTGTTTTATTATCGAAAAACTATAAACTATATTATATCGAATTTATTATAGTACAACATTGAATAGATTTAAAAATAACAGAAATTGTACTTTGTAAATGTAATTGTAAAAGCCCAAAAGGTTCAATTGTTTATTTTTATTAGTAAGTTTTATATTTACCAATACTATAAAACTGTCTGGAATCGGTGGATTATAATCAAGAAATAAAACAGAAACTATGAAAAATATATATTAATGAAATGAATAAACATGTGTTTTCATATACTGAAAATAGATGTATTATATCAAAGCCATTACCAAAGAACAAGAGACAAATTGAGACATATTTTAGTAGAATAAAGTTTAAATCATTCGAACCATTGCGATGAAATCGGTGAAAATAGTTAAAGAAAACATAAAGTTTTCTTTCTGATTATTTTGTTTTAACCAGTCAAATATTAACAAAAGTAATTTTGTAGAGAACTCCTTTTTAATAATAAACTTTCAAGCTGGATGTTACAGTAGAACAAATAAGCAAAACTTATTTAAATGTATATATTAAATCGACATAATTAATAGTTTATTTTGAGTTACAGATAAAAGTTAAAAAAAATTATACACTGTCTCTACTATATTTATTTATATAATATTTATTATAAATAAAAACTACAAGAAATTCGCGTTCGGATTCACGTACTGGTAATTAATTAATTACATAATAGTTTAAATGCGAACTTTAGAAGTCATCAATTTATTAATCTTTTAAGCTTACATATTATCCAGTATTTTTTTACTTCTTAAAAAATAAATATTGATAAGACAAAAAAAGCAAGTGTAAAACAAACGATTTCGTAATAATAATAAAAAAACAAGTATCGATACAATATAAAACCGTCCCATCACTATCACCGCTCGCCGCGCATTAATCAGCTGTCGTTTGGTCTCGCCGCGTGCCAGCGATCCCGACCCGCACGCAGGGCTGCCAACCGGCTAAAACTTTCCTAACAACTTTGTTACGAGAATAAGTTTCTGTTGTTAGAAATATAAACCTTATCGCTATATACAAGCTATATTTTATTTAACTCTTAATACTTATACTGTACTGTGTATAATATATATTACTAAATATACCTGTATAATATTACACTGCTTGAGATATGAATCTATGAACATTATTGACCTTGATCGATTTAGAATATAATTATAATTATAATATATTTATAATTTTATGATATATAACTCTGTAGTAAATACATCAAATGCCTACATATATGTATATAGTATGTGAGCATGAAGAGATTAATGCATGTATATCAGAATACAGATTTATTCTTATTATTGTAATATATTATTATTTTCATAATATATTATATTACTAGCCACCCGTCCTGGCTATGCACGACTAGAATAAGGTTCTACATACAATTTATATATAGATGGCCAAAATTATAAAAAGTTTTTGCTGTTTTGGGGCTAGAAACACTCAGGTGTACACAGAACAACACGCCAACGCTTCATCACAACCGACGGAATTGTCTAGGAATGCTTACAGGACAAATATAGTTAACAAGTTAGAAACATATTTTCTTTATTAACATTATATATATATATATATATAATGTTAAATAAGGCAACTAAATAAAAAATATATAAATTATGATGTCTTCTTGGCCGATTTAAGTCACGGCAGTCTAGCCAACTGCGTAGCAAATATTACAGTGCTCAGATGTGTGCGCAAACTCAGGTGCACTTTCTAATTCCTGACTCTCATAATCCGACGCAACGGCACTCCGACACGACAGGAGAGAGTTCATGCTGCCACGTGAAACGGGAACGTAAACACTTCCAACGGCTAAACTTTGACCTGCTTTATATTGAGAACATCTTAACAGAAAAACGTCATAACTGTTTTTATTGATACATTTTGTCATATGAAATACTACACACTTTATATATTTTTTGTCGTCAAACTATGCTTTCCAAATTATATGGTTTTATATTAATATTGTAACATATATATTATGTATTAATATTAATTATATTCTATAAAATATGTCGATATTTAAAGAGTACAGCACTATCGTGGAGTCTCGCTTGACAAGTGTCCTTACAGGCGCGCGTTCCTGTGGCATACGTCGACCGTGTCAGGGTCTCATTAGTGAAAAAAGCATTTTATCCAAATGAATGAACGAAAAATTACTACGTCATATATACATACATAATTAATGATTCTTATATTCGTTATTTGTTATATAGTTTGTAGAATATTAACATACCTATGTACTATATGTTTTTCTTTTTAATTAACTGTTGTTTTAATTTGTGTGAAGTATCGCACATAATATTAATATTCTGTCATATAATAAAATAGACATTTCTTTTCGATAATGTTTATATATGTCTGGAACTTATAGAACTCACAATTTTTTAATCCATAAAATTGAGCAAATTATTTTACGTTAGAAGATAGACAATATTATTCAAATAAATTCAAGTCAATATTTTATAACAGTGTATTAATTTACAAACAAAAAAAAATGAAACTAGAACACACACACACACGCCACATAATTTTTTCTGTTTTCATTTATTTGAAATATCTTAAAAACATTTTAATTTTTAAAGCAAGTAAATACATTTTATCGATAGTCGAAAAGCACGGGTCTATCCATCCGCTATGATCGCTCGCGTTGACGAGTGGCTCTCAAAGGGGTCGTGATTCGGGGGTTGTATATCAAATGTCACGTCGACATCTCATTAGCGATACTGGATGTTAAATGTACCTACAAGTTTACGTTTCTATCGATAATTAAACGATATTCCTGCAAACCTATTCTTTATTTAATTATGAACAGTTTTTAATATTTAAATTGTTAACAAATTAAAAATAGATGGAGGTCGAATAAAAAAGAAATCAAAATAGTCCGGGTTTCTTTTACCATTTCCTTCCGATCCGAGATATTTATTTCCGAAATGGTAGTAGATTTTGGCCATCAATAAACAAATGTAACACGTCTATATTGAACGATGATTTTGTCTTTGTCTTTGATTTTAAAATATAACGCGAAAATTTGGACAAAAAGGTTACTCTAGTTTTTAAAGTTTCTTTTGCTCGGAATTGTTTCAAAATATTAATACGAATTTAAACGAAGGAGATATTCAGTAATTAATGTAAACATCAAGTTTTATTGTTATTTCATAAATATTTGCAAATATTTTTAATTGACAATGAGTTTAAAATTTAAATTTCGTTTTATTCCTTTTTTTACAGACAAAGTAAGAAGTGTATTATTTATTTACTCTATTGTGAACCACAAGGAAATAAAAAAAAAATACATCATTTATTTTTACTTTACGAATTACGAGTTTCTATATAAGGCAGGTTGCTCATTTGGCAGTCTACCGTGCCAGTAGCATATGTGGTCGCAGCACCCCATAGACATTGTCAGTTTAATAAATAAAAACCAACCTTGGTAACTAAGATGCTATCTCTTGAGCCTATTGTGACACTGGCTCACTCACCATTCAAACCTGTACACGAATACTTAAGTATTGCTGTTTAGCGGTAGAATATGTGACGAGCGTGATCACCCACCCAGATTGGTGCGTACGAAGACCTGTCACCAAATAACTAAGTAGATATTAACTATTCCTATTTATATTATTAATATAACTATCGTATATAAAACTTATCATGTGGGATGTGAAACCGTGTTGCGTCTCCACGGACGAACAACGACTCGACACAAAGCTACGCAAGATTCACATCTGAATGGAAGTTAACAACGGGAGCGAGGCAGTGAGATAAATAATGAGCGACTCGATTCCAATATCTCTATGATATAACGTCTTTCCCAGCTCAGATGTTACTTTGAAGTCGGCGCCAGCTTCACAAATATAACGTAGACTGAGCGCGCGTCTTCGTAAGATTATTATTATTTTTGATATCAGAAATCATTTTGTTAAGGAAACTTATAATATATATAACCGTTTAATTATTCAATGCACATTTAAACAAATCAATTCGTATTTATTTATTAAATATAAATTATTATTGGCAGCGAAATAAAAATAGAATTTAATAAATTGTAACATTTTTTGTTTCTTTGATTTTTGTGTGTGTGGGGTATGTAAAATGATATATGTACGTTACACATATATGCGGGCGGTTCAGTGCGGGGTGCGGGCTAGCCGCGGGCTGTTTGCGCGCCGTGTTTGCCGCGTGGCCCGCTATTTGCACACCTAACAACACATTCGCACGTCTCCGAATATTAATACGAGTTTTATTAAATGTTCCGTTGCCTGTGCGCTGTTTGATCTAGACGTGTTCAATATTGGCGTTCGGGTCGAGCATTTATTTTGGCTCTTGGCTGAAGGTGAACCCAAGAAATTGTAGTCAACTGCGACGAATTCTCTATCTATGAATATATGTATACGTTAAAACAGCTAGACGCCTAGTAAATATATTTGATGACTAAACAGTATATTGTAGTATATTTCGCAAGATAAAAACCCTACGTTTGGACGATGTCTCGTATATAACATTGCACAAAATGGGCTTATTTTAGTGTCCACAGACTTATAAAATATTTACATTAAAACAGATAACGTAAATTCCACGAGCATTTGTATAAATTGTTAATGAAACTATTAAAGTTAAATATTAATAATTCTGTTTGTATTGTATCGTTTTTCAAAATAGGTATTTTCGTTGAAATCACAAGCCCTGATTCAATGTGTGGTCACACGCCCGCATGGCCCCCGAGCGACCGCGTAACCGCAAGCACTGAGCGCTCTACCGCGTGTACTATATCTTTGCTTTATAGTTAGAACCTACAGGTCAAAGAACTATTGGCCTTTAAGTGTCATACATAGTTAAAGTTTAGTAACAGTAAGTGAATGGGAACTATACTTTGGTACCTTTGAGTTTAAACTTAAAAAAAAAAAAACAATTATTGGATAACAATTTAAGAATATCACTTTACTTCATTTCACTTTTGGAAGTATTTAAAACGGTCATTTACTAAGTTTATATGTTGCTGCAGCATCTTAATTTTAACTGATATTTTTTTGCTATATCTGTGACGTATCTCATATAGTGTCATCTCAAATTGGCAGACTGTTTAAGTAATAATGACTACTTTAAAAAAAACGTTAAAATGATGAAAAGCCTTCGAATTTTAAACGGCTCATTCCTAAATTCCCAACTGTCATCAAATACGTCATAACGGATGATACAAACAGTGGCGGGACAAACGGCAGGGGATGACAGGAGCCAGGGGAGTGACCGCAGGGGACGGATGCGGAGAACTTTATCTTCCAAAGAGAAATGATCAAATTATCGTTTCGTATTTCGATGTGTGTCTGTCCCCTTTATTTAACGTACGATGTGAAATATATGAACGCGTATTATATATAAAGTTACAGAATAGAATTTTAATCATACAGAAATATGAAAAGAACACAGGATTTTATAATGATGCCTGATTTCATCTAGGGTAATTATTTTTTTAATTTTTGGAAGTATATATATATGTATATGTTTTTGTGTACATCAAATGATTTCAACACAAAATGAATATTCTTAATATAAATATTATGTAAATTATTGTCATGAAATAAGTGAGTTTCTTTTTTACATTGTTATAAACATGAGGTAATTAGTATAATCATAATATTTTTTTCAAAATTTTCATTTACTAAATTCGATATATCTTTCCCCCAACTTAATCTACGATTACAATTTCCCGAACTATAAAGTATTTTATCCAAGAAAAGTTAATACTGTTGGCTGAATAAATCGCACTTAGACCATTTTTTAATAATTAATAATTATATAATCTGTGCATAAATATTCGAAATTAGTAACAGAGCGCGTGACATAATTAATGTCATTTCACGACTCGCCTCTGGCCACACATGACCACAAAACGTATTCATTAAATGTATCATACAACATATTCTTCTCACACAGACAAAACAATATGTGAGTTGAAGTAGACAATATATAACACAGGCGAACCAATACGAGACGTCAAAATATTTGTGTTCCTATTTTTTACAGTTTTAACGGCTTTACTTTTTGAATATCGAGTACAAATGACTGTTGCATTATTTAAATTAATATGTTTTAGTGCATAGAGTCGGCAAACCCGTTTGAAATTGATAGAAGAGGAAATGAGAGAAAATTAATGTTGAGTCTTGCTTCGTCTTGCTATTGTTGATATCTTTACATCAACAAAACAATTTATGTAAAAAGTTAAAATATCCTATTAAATATATACAATAGCTTTAAACTTTAAGATAGACCATCTTTCCGGCTTCTACGGTAAGGTTGAATGTTTTATTTTTTAATGACTCATTATCGATATCGAACGGTTATTTTTTACAAAAAGTATTTACTGAACGATCTCCGTAATGTTTTTTTTGTAACGTATAAAAAGTCGTGCCCGTTAAAAAGCGGGTTTCCAACAATGTCATTCGAATTTCCCATGAAAGCATATCAACAATCTACCATGAAGTAGCCAAATACAGGCTCAGCGGGGGAAAGATAATAGCGCGATACTCTGTTAGTATTCAGTTCAAAGCGGGCAGCAAGTGAGGCGTGGGACGGATGACATCTCGTGAACAGCAGTGACGGCGTCGAGTCTTGTTGCTCGTCTCTAGGTCATAGGGTTGTCAATTACGCGTCTATGTAACCAAAATTCAAATCCAAAATCCATTTTGAAATTCAGAAGTAATACCGGTTCCGAAAAGAATCCGGACAAGAAACGACGAGAGAATTACCCGCATGCATATATAAATAAATTTGCGCCAAATAACTTTAAACAAACACACACGCATAAATTAACACTTGTTTTTATATTGAATATGATAAATGTAGATTTTATATATTTATGCTTTAGTGTGATTATTAGTTAATCACATCAACCACAGCTATTAATATTTTCAATTCGTAATAAAATCATACTCATCATACAAAAATCATACAATTTGTATGATTTTATTGATCTCCTGCGACTAAGTTCTTTTTTAATGCATTCAAATAGCATATCTTTCTTCGAAATTATTTGAATGTACTTATAAATCGTTTATTACTAAAACTAAGTCGTTACTCTACGTTAAGCGAAGCGAGCGCTTATAAGGTGAATAATAATTAAGATACAATAAATAAGAAATACACTGTACTTTTTAATTTAGTTCAATTACTAAAATCTTATATAAAAAGTAGAATTATAAAATCAAACGTTAAACAACATAGCACGGTTGTCAAAAGAAAAATTAAAAAATAAACTATAACTTGCAATTTATAGGTTGTGGCAGCCCTGGTAACGGGGCAACAGGGGGCGCGGTGGGAGGGCGGAAGTGTCGTGCGTGCGATTTAATTCCATCGCCTCGCCTGGGACGGCGACTTGAGTGTACTTGAGCGATAGGGAAGAACCGAGATATCGATAACTTTTATTTTATTTTTGTATATTTTAATTATAATAAGTACAACTGTCATTACGACACGGCTTTGTTATAAATGTGGAATTACTTATTCCGTGACATGAACTGAATTTCTGAAATAACTCTCGACTACTTTTGTTATTTAAATATTTATTAATTTCTTATATGATTTAAAAATAATCATTCTGTACCTGACCTACATTACTATCGAAGCGATAGTTATGTATGAGTTTTAACACTGTTTTACTTTATAGACTCTCGCAATATTTTTTACTATCACAGTTTTACTCCTATATCTAATTAGCATATTGTTTGCTAATTATAACGATATCATACTTGTACTTGTTGTCATTGATTCGTTTATTTATTTCTTAAATCATAAAATAAAATATTAAGAATATCTTTTCGATATTTATAATGACTGGTACATCACTCGTGAAAGCTAGAAGCGACGGCGGCCGACACAACGGCTGCTCGTAAAATTGCGAGCCCAGGTGATTCTGTCGGCGGCGCTCCACACATACACAGCCTGCTGACATGGACCTAGGGTTGACAATTAAGTATAATTTCTTAAAGTTTATAATTTTTATAAAAAAAATTATATATTGAATCTTAGACGTTTAATGCACTTATTAAAATTATAGTTTATTATACCCTTTGCACATATTAATATATCAATTGGTAACTGTACAAAAACTGATACATTTTTTACTCTACTAAAATACAACCCGAATAAATGTATTATTTATAGACATACTAACAATAATATTTATTCTATCTAGTATAATAAGCTTCTTATTTATTACCTAGTAGAATGAAGAAAACTTTGTCTATTGATTTTGCAATGATAATTGTTAAAGACACGCTATTAACTCTACGATTGTCTAGCCTATAACTTGTCTAAATTTATACATATTCTATATATAAAATAAAATATTAATTATTTATGTGATATTATGTAATTTCATAAAATCCCTATCTGTTGACAACCCTAAGCCAACTGGTAAATATGGCATCCGCCTCCTACTTAGTGCCCGAGGTGGGAGCGTCGTGAAACTTCTGCTCTCCGGGTCTCAACGCCTATCGGATAAATAACCTCGGTATTTTATGTTCCACAGTCACTGCTTTTGTGTACGAAATATTATAAAAAATGGCATACGTGAAACTTTACGTCAAATGTAACATTTATATACACATCGAAACCAAAGAGGTTCCAATTTCAAATTATATTATTGCATTTTTCATTTAAATAAATAAGTAAGTTGCATTTTTTTTTAATTATCGCAAACAAGGCTATATAATACAAATATCCAGCCGAATATGCACCGGTATCTTCTAAATAATGGATATTGCCCCAAATTTCATTTAAAGATACCTAGATTGTACGAGCTCTCAAACACAGAGGAAGGATTCCACTTCGCTATTCTCTAAAGTAAATCAAAATCGAAATATTTTTGATAAAAGGCTCATAAAAACGTTTTTGAAGTCATGACATACTTTAAAGTATTGAATTAAATGTAAATCTACCATCGATTCGGGAAGTAGGTTCTACCGAGAAGAACCGCCATTTTAATTACAGAGTTTACGTCAATCAAATACAAGTAAATTTATACAAATACTGCTTGTAAATCGGCAAAAACTACGCCTACATCATTTGACGTAGCATATTCCAAAGAGAACTATAAATACACGTCTGGTGTTATTCAATTCAATTCAGGTCTATCCTTTCATGATATGATCTAGATTCTGAATCGGCCATCGGTTTAGTGACGTCATTATATATACAAGTAAATTATAACCTCCAAAATTGCACTGGGTATTGTAGCTGGGTATCGCCCGTAAACTTACATTCTATCGCCAAAAAGCAATACTTTTGTATTACTATATTTCAGTTCGAATGGTGATCTAGTCAGTATAACTATAGACCCACGGGACATAACATGTTATCTCTACATTTCAAGATTGAGACTTGGTCAACTTGCTCGACTCATAAAATATATAAAAAAACAAATTCAGCAACTTAAGACACTACACCTTACTAAGAAAAGTTAAAGGTACATATTACTTTTTAGAATTAAAAAAGTAACCAAAGGAAGAAAATACGTATACTGAATATATTATTAATTATTCTAAAATAAATGATCTCAGCCACAGATTAAGTCTAAACTTGATTTCAATTCAGTAGCCGAACAGATCAGTTCCACATAATAAAAGCTATTTATTACACCCATAAAAAACGCTTTAAAAATAAGGTTGTATGTTATTTTAAAGGTTAGTTTTTTCGTAATATAAAGTAAGACCTCTTTTGGATGCAAAATCCTTTTTAAAAACAGTGAAAAAACATTACAATTATCAATAATTTAGGATTAAAAAACTCATCAACATGGTTTCCTGCAGTACACAGTTTTTTTTTGTTTTTAGAATTAAATTATGTATTATGGCGTTGAAGGAAAACATCGTGAGGAAACCTACGTGTGTCTAATCAGAATTTGCCATATGTTCATCCATCACTTAGAACAGCACGGTAGAATAAGCTCCAAGCCTTCGCCTTAAGAAAAATGTCAACCTTAGCCCAGATGTGGGACATTTACATTTGTTAGAGTTAACTTTTACTTTACGGCAAGTTGTTAACATCCAACCTCAACTTCTCAACGAATACTCGCTAGGAGGATGGCGATCCTTCCTGTTAACAGATATTTTTCAAACCGTAATTCAGCGCTAATACCCGGTAGGGTGACAACGGTCGTAAGAAGTATAATCCATAACAGAGTAGTGTAGTGGACTAAGATTAAATTTTCTCTATATGTAAATGATAATATTTTAACATCCTTTGGTACAAAAAAGATTAATAAAAACATTTGCCCATCCTATTTTCCAGACCTTGCATGGGCAAAGGCCTTTCGTCACTCATGTTTCGGACGTTGACGTGTACGGTGGAGCACGAGATGAGTTACGAATGAGGAAACATTATATATATGTATAAGATGACCAACTTTACTTCGTAAAATACCGATTATTTTTTTGTTCTAATCTACTCAAATTAAAACTACCATTGAACCAAGTTTATAAACCACATAATATTGTTATACAATGACATTAATTGAAGAATCCTGTTTATTATTTACGTCATGGTTGTACTACAGAGGAAAAAAGTGGAGTTTGCCCTTCCGTCTGAATGAGGCGTCTCCCCGACTTCGAGTCGAGACGCATTGTTCTAGTGGCGCCGAGTAGCGACGCAGAATAATAGCTGAGCTGCATATTCCACGATTTCGTATTTTTAAGATTTTTTAGCGATTTCAGTTTTCATTTAATAAGTAATTAAAATTTTCCTTTTTTATGTCACTCGATGATAAACACTTGGTTAAGGTTGGTTGGGCATTTGGCTGTTAAACACAAAATTATTCTTAGCCAAATTGATAATAAAAAATACTGCGAAATCTTTTATGCCAGAGAGACAAAACAAAAGTCAGAAGAAACAAAACCTTATAAGTTGATTCTAAGAATTCAAAACAAATTTGGTGAAAAATAAAAAGGAGGATTCCGATCCGCACAACCTTCGTTGGACGACATTTATTGAGGCGCGGTACCGGGGCATCATAAATTAGAGGGTAGCGGTCGGTCAGTAATTGCATGGAAGCGCGGAGTGTGGCGCCGGGCGAGGGCGTGTTGATTACGTGTTAGCGCACGCGATGTTTGTAATATTGTTATTATAAAACTCCTTATGTGTTCTGCGCTCCTATTAATAAGGTGCTCTATGACTTTGTTACTTGACATATTTAAAAAAAAAGATTGGCGACGAATTTTTTATAATAAATACAGTTGGATTTTATAAATAAGTCATATCAATTATCTTCAATAAATTTTCAACTTACATAGGGGTTGATATTTTCCGTAATGTGTATCAAATAAAAAATACACCAAAAAGATTTATACGTAAGACGTTGGCTATTTGTATCTTGGAAAAGGCCATAAAACTACTCCACAATTCACGGCCATAAAAACGACCGCATCGGTACAACACCATAAACAGGGCGAATAAAGATATTTTCCCACAGAAACGAATCGTAACTTTCTATGGAATAAATTTAAGCACCTGTGGTTATAAAACTATTCATCGTATTTCGGTGGTTCATTTTCTGACACCGTTTTAAATCCATACAATGGTGTATATCTTTAAGGTTACCTATTATAGAAGCCAGCGCCTTTGTTTGTGCATATTTTAACGAATGTCCAGTTTTAAGAGGACGTCTAAGTATATAGTGCACGTTTAATCTATAAAATTTCAAACTTATGACATCTTTCGCGTTATTGCATACTTGAATATGTTTTTTAATAATTTCTATTCAGTGGAAGTATCTTGAAATAAAAATGATAATGAAAAACTTAAAAAAAATCAATGGGTAGTTGTAATTTGACCATAAGTCCAATTAAGTCAATTTTCGCAAAAGCAAGTGAACATTTCTGTGATGTGTATCCTAAATATACTGACGTAGACTAAGTAATATCCATAATCCTTATAGATGTAACTATTATCCACACCATGGCAACCCCAAAATTACAGAACCTAACTTGATAACAAGGTATGAGCACTTATCGTAGCAGCCCGGAATGAATCAATCAATCAAGGGGGGGTGACGGTAATGAGGGGTGCTCAGAGAGGGGGACTGGGTGATTTGGCCCAGGATTGTAACTAATTCTTAGCTTATACTTGTCTTTCCTCTGTACGTTGTTTTTGGGGTATGGTTTCTTGCGAAGTTGGTCTCTTAAATTAAATATGTACATTCGACTTTAACTCATTTGTTTATCCAACAATAGTTGATCCTTGTCCATTATTTAATAAATTTAATATATTATGTTTTTATTAAGTCAGTTTTCTTATGTTCTTAATAAAACACCTCCAACCGGATAGCAGTAAATTATTTATGCAAAAAAATCACAGATTCTTAACGAAACAATAATTATTACCGGCGTACCTATATACAAGGTTATTTAGTGAATTTCCATTTCAACCACAAATTAACATTTCCCGTATCGACTTACAATTGCAAGGTATGTTGCATTAATTTTCTAAAACCAGTTAGATTCTGGATACAGATAACCTACATGAAATATCTCATTATTACAGCGAGTAACCAGTTGTTTGCTGAATACTTCGACGCATGTGTATGACGCATGTGCACGTATCAAAGGACAAAGCGTAATAACCAGATTTTTGGAGGTTCAAATATTACTCATTAATCTGAACAGGCGAGGCGCGCTGATTGCTCCGCCTCCTCATTTAATGAACGAAAATGAATGAAAATTGGTTCGAAGTTTTTCAGTCTATGTTTTATCAGCAAATGTTAATCCAATATCAGGAGTTTATCTACTTTTTGAGTCTAATGAATCTAAACTATTTTTTGTGTCATGCTGAGATTCACTTTCAAAGATATCAGTTTCAAAGATATTGTAGACATTTTCATATTAACTTTTGAAAATGATGAAATCATGAAGCAGGAACTCTTTTTCTACTATTTGACGTCACTGTTTTCAACCTAAACCTACCGTGTTATTTGACGTAGACATCCTACGTTATTACATACAAGGCGGCTTTTTTAGTCGCTAAAATTTAACACAACATTTTTATGTGTATTATGCAAGATGAGCAGATGTGCTCATAGGCCAACTGGTGATGAGCGATCATCAGCACCCATAGATATTGGCCAAGTAAGATGTTATGTCGCTTGTGATTTTAGTTGCGCTGACTCACTCACCCACCAAACCGAAACACTACATAAATGAGTTTTGATGCTTACCCAAACGGTCTTGCCCTACTATCAAGTAGGGTACATTACTATATTCATCTTCTGTCTGTCATTTTTTAAATCCAGCTATTACCAGGGTCTGCCTAAATAATAATTATATATTAAACAAACTAATTGCACCAGTTTTATAGTCGTATTGTAATATATAATGTCGGTCGACAAGCGTATAAATTCCATAACAAAAGATACGCAAGACACCTACACATTACACTAATTCCAACGCACCTTAATATCCAGTTTCTACAAACTATTTGTGTTGTGAGACTTTAGAATAAGGTATTGAGAAAAGCCAGGACAAGTAACAAGGGACAACTTGGAACTACTCGTTTATTGGAATGAACACTTCATTGTGTTCTAAATAAAGTTCACCGACACTTTTATTCTTATTCGTAACGTATTAAATTATGCTTAGTTTAAGTTATTATTCCCTGGTAAATTTTTTGGGTTATAAGTAAATTTAATACAAAAACGATTTTGATTTTTTTTAATTTAACACAGTATTTGCAAGAAAAAAATACAGATGTGATATTTAGTAAGAATTCACTTCGTATCTCACTCGTTAAATTCTGAAAATAATATAATTTTTATTTTCAGTATCGCATGTCACTTTGATACATTTAACGATTGTGAATTTGTTGTCACAGAATAGCTGTACTGAACGTGTGACGCGATTTTACTCTCGATTATTGCAAATTTTTAATTACGTACTTGTATATTGCATATTATTCGACGAAATAAACAGACTGAAAAAAAATTTTTTGAAACTGCAAGAACAGAAAAAGTAAAAACTTAATAATGTATTGTTAACATAGGAAAAAAAGTTATAGTCGAGCTGAAAAGTTCACTCCATAAAAACAGCTCTGTTATCATCGATCAAATAAACAATGTCCCGGAACGTCGAGACTCTGGATTAGGGGGATAAGTGGTCGGAAAAATTAGGGGGAGCGTGTCGACGATTAAACGTCTTCTCACCGAAGGACAAACTTGCGTTCGAACTTTGATGCTAGAAATATATTTATGTTTAACTTACATACTTAAACTTCTACAGAAGAAATAACCAATGTACGTATATGCTGTACTTAAATATTGGTCAAATATTTTATCGTATATATAACATGTTACACTGTAGAACCTACCGTAGTATTTTATACTAGTATGTTTTCATTAATAGCATCTTTATTTTTATTACATTCAGTTTATTTCGTTTTAAAACAACAAAACACTAAAGGAAAACGTTTTTCTATAAATAAAATGATGTCTGCAGTGCACCTAAAACGGTCTTCCTAATCGTCTGCGGTCGTTGTGAAATTCTCTTGTATTTTGACAAAACTTTGCAGCTTTTTATATAAAAATATTTTCGTCTTAAATTTTTCGCAAAAAATATCGAAAAGTTCACCCGACTTCTATAAAGATCGGATTTTGGTGGCTCGTTTTTTTAATGAAAAGACGAATCAATGAATATAATATTACTAATTTACTACGTAGTTCACAGTATCCACGAGTAATTGTAAAGTTTTATTATAGTAATAATAGCGACGATACAAATCGAACGGAGAATCCGTTTTACACCGGCTATCAATCAAACACCTACTTGGTAATGTCCTCAATTTATACCACACTTGGGTAGCTACGTGTTAGAACATTTCACTGCTAATGGTGTATACCGTCATTATAACTAAATTATATAGCAGCGACGACGCTAGCGCTACTCGCTGACGTTCATGCTCTCCTAGTATTCGAGGCGAACACGGAATCGTACTTTGTATCATGGGTACACGAAGTATTTATTACTACTATTTTGGATATCGGTCTTCTATCCTCACTCTGTCTCTGTGTCTACGACGTTCAAAATGTATGTAATGTATGTAGTATGGATGAAATGTGATTTGCCTAGAAAATATTGCAACCAACTTAAAAATATTTTAAACAACATTTATTAAAAGATCAATAAATATATATATATATATATATATTTAATTAGATATCAATCCGATAGAGTAGATTTCGCGGTATCCCTTCTTTCTTACACTGTTTATTTATTCCTATCTGCTGCTGAATTGCCTAATTTATCTCTCTCACTTATCTGGGTTTAGAGACTTTTAACACTTACGTCTTTGTACGTTTCAAACGCGCGAAAATGATACCAGGCGATCATAACTCATAAGAGATCGCGTCATCACCACACATTGAATAATGTGAGACGTTATGTGAGATGACTTATATGAACTGTGAGAAACGAGGCTATCTCTTTTCCTCTTAGAACTTGTCAATAATGTAAACAAACATCAGTAACGTGTAATATTAAAAAGTCAGCAAACATGCATTTTTATACTATGAAAATCATCCTAAATATTTGAACATTTTTGTAACTGCTATTTTTTATATATATTTATCTACATACAATTAGATATTTTTATATACATAAAATACGTATAATTAATAATTTTAATCCGATGCTTAACAGTATGAATTCAATTTTGTATTTTTAATATCACGAATAATATATTTAGCTTAACAGTAAGTTTAAAAGATTTTACATTAAATTTATTTCCCGAAACAGATTCGGTTTTTAAAAACACTGCATCTCGTACTACGGATAATAAATACGTAATAATAAATGATATAAAATCTCTACCGCCACGGTTATGTCCAGAAGCGACCCGTCCCGCGAACTCGCACGTATGTCCCGCTTTATATCGCGTCCGACATCAACAAATGTGTCTTGAGACAAGGATGGTAGTTACAAGGTATTAAAATGAAATTGTAGCTTAGGAATGTTTTTGAAGATTATCTATAAAAATAAACCTAACTATAAAGGTGATTGGAATACGGTAAGTCAAGCTAGGGCTTTGTGAATAAATAGTAGGTACCACTCACCAAAGGATGGTTAATATTTCTTATAATGCAGACGTATATGGGCAGTGTTGGCCATTTAACATCAGCCAGCCATTTAACCGATTTGGAAGTATACGTATTTAATGGAAACTAACATATTTTAATAATACTTAATTGATAATCAGTTCAGTTTATACTGTATAAAGTACTAGTAAAATTACTTTACTGTATAAAGTAAATTCCCACTCTTCATTTATATAATTATTTTATTAGAATAGTGCCAGCCCTACTGTCGGGCGGTGGCAGGCACGGCGTGACATGGGGATCAGTCGACTCGGCCCGTCGTCGCGTGCTGTCGACCGGCGGTATACTGCGACTGACGCACTTACATAATTTATAATTTAATTTTTCTTATTTTTTTTTATTTTGAATGTTTTAACATTATATTAGAGTTTGAATCAAATAAGACTAATAACAAAACAATATAGTTATGTATAAAATTTAAAAAAAGTGGTGGTCTTAATATTAAAATATGTAATTTTGATAAATTATTTATTGAAAGAAATTCTGAACTAAGCTTTTGCATTAACCGTCGTTATTATGTCTTATACGCTATTCGTTTTATTCTTTAATGATTGTTTTTATCACTTACGGCTTACTGGTGATAAGAATTACAGAAAGAGGTATTACCTGCAACAAAAAAATATGTTAAGTATACTTATGTATTCCTCATTTTCATGGTCAGGTCAGGTTTTTTTAAATATAATTGTTAGTTAGTAACTTTATATATGACGACACAAGTACTGAGCGTTCATGGACATATGAGAAGTATGTATAGCTCAACGCAATATCGAGCGAGGCGAGCATCACGACAGGATACGGGCCGCGTTATCGCGCCCCCGCGGTGAGCACGTCACCTTGTCACCGAGCGCTTTAATGGCTTGCCGAGTACGTCGTTCGGGACGTTTTGATGCTTCAAATTTTTTAGTTAAAATATTCTTACTTGAACTAAAATACTATTCATATTTTTATTACACTTTAAATATTACAGTATTTTTAAACCATTTGATATAAAGTTCGATAAAATTAGTTTAAAAGATTTATTTAATTTATATTAAAAACTTCACTTAAATAAATTTATTAACATAAGAATTGATAACATTAAGTGCATATATATACAAATAAACTATATAACTATGTATATTATACTTAACTATAATTATAAATGTATGTTCATATACAAAAAACTTGAGTATGATATTCATAGAGAATAAATACTAATAGATTAAGTTGTGACCTAGATAAATGATGATGTTTGCAAAAACTAACTTTAATCTTATATAAGATATTAAAATTTATCATTAAAGAGAAATATAGATGCAAAAAAGGAATCAATGGATATTCATCCCCGCAAGGTGAGTATCATTAGACCGATCCTGCTCTGCGTTAGTTCACCGCAATATGCTGTTGAAAAAAGCCGGCTTGTGGGTTGCATAAAAAATGTCTGGCCTGGCGGCGGGTCGCTAACGCCGCCTCTAATGACGGCACACTCGCCGCGCTCGTTTCCTGCATAGGGTCGCAAATGATTATATTTGTTGGTATAATTTTACTTTTATAATATATAAGACTTTATCGTTTAATGCTAGTTAAATGGTTCGGTTATAAATACACGATACAAGTATGGTTAGTTTTTCTAAATAACGCAGTTGTATGATTACGGGTTTAAATAATTTAATTTAACCTTATGACAAATAACAAATAAAGCATTAATGAACGAGGATTTTTTTGTCCGTATGTAACTCATATTTTGTAAATTTGTAGTAATTTATTTAATAGGTTAATTTTGCATAAATAAATATTACATTCTATTTTTAATTCAAGTTACAAGATAAAAAATGAAGTAAGAAATGACATATGTGCATTTATTTTAAAAGAATTAAAACAAAGACGTAGGCGTTTTTATGTCACGATTACAATTGAATACAAGTCTAGATTTAACTGAATAAAAATGCATATAATCTGTTCTAGACAGCGGCACATTTTAATTTAATAATGAATAATGACTGCTGTAAAATACTCCAACATTCCCAGCCCTGATAACGTGGGTGCGAGCGCTCGCCTCCTACATATTTAATTTGCTCGGACTGGTTTCTGTCCGGGCGCCGCGCTACGCTTTGTGTTTCGTTATGGCTCTATCGGCTTGCGACTATAAGACTGCTTGATTGAAGCATCGCTACTTTATTGCTTACTGTCTGTTTTGAATGCACTGCTGAAAAGTTTAGATTCATACATATTGTCCTACGCTGTATTTTGTCAAATTTATTGATTGCGGTAACTATTTAAATTCAAGTAAAATATTGAGCTCGTAACGAATTTATATTCAAAATATAATAACCCAAGCCAAGAATAAAAGTCTGTCACTTAAAAGAACGTCTTAGAGAGAGAGTAGAGTTTCGTAGGGCGCAAAATATATAAGCCAAAAAATATAATCCCCGTCACGAACTCACTGGTTTTGCGGATTGAGCAAACCAGGATTATGTAAGGGAAAATTCTCGAGGCTTTGACGGAATAAGAGGTCTTGTTAACTTTGTCTCAGAAATTGACAAGACTTTTTATTTTATATATATTACTTACACATTTTTAAAAGAAACCTAAAGTAAAAGTATTAAATGAATGTTTCGTAATTTAAATGAAGCACAAAAAAAAACGCGACGCTAAAATATTTGTAAAATCGCAAATAAATGCAGTAAAAATAATAATATATTTTGACAAAAAACATTCACAAAGCTTCCCCCAAGTGGACTTACTCATATCTTAATTCATAATTCAATATACACTTCTCTGTCGCAAAGTGCAAGTTCGCGAGAAAAAAGCTAGAGCAAGCGAACAGGGTGTGGGTGGCCCTATAGTAGTATGGGATGGGGAGCCAGGGCGTAATCCCTTATCGGTGCCGCCGACCGCGCATCGGCAATTATTATAAAGAGTCGGTGTAAACTACTGCTGTGTAAAGTTCAAACCCCTAAATTGTATGGAAAATCTAGGTGACTAGGGGTTTCGATAATTAGTTGAATTAGAGATCGTGATTTACTATGATTTTCAGCATATTGTTTTATATATCACAAACAGAAGTTTTAAGCTTAATATATTATTTTAATTTTATAATCTACATAGCTACTTGTGTTTCTTATAAAACACAGCATTTCCAGTGATATGTAGACACTAAATATTTTATCTACTCGTAAATTTTTACCTCAGTCTTAACAAGAATTTCTTACAGTATTGCCGAGCCAAAAAAATAAAAGATAAATGTTCAGCTTCCTTATATGCCCTATTCTCAGTCTTGGCATAAAGTCTAGCAGTATTTTAAATTCACAGAGACACATTCAGTGTTCGTTCCAAACTATATTTTACAATAATTGAATTTTATTAAACTAAAAAGTTGGTCTGTAACATGTGATGACGTTATTTTAAATTAAATTAAAATATAGTTTAAATAATTTATAAATTGTTTAAATATTATGTCGTTGACGTAAAATCGGCCCCGCATCAAGTACCAAACCGCATCAAATGCTGTATACAGGATCGCGGTCGTAAGCTATGTAAGCCGTCGGCCACCACGGCAGGCCCGTTGGCTACGGGTCCCGCTGTGGTGTCCACCTTTTCTAACATATAGCGGTGTCCCGCTCACGCGTAGTAACACCCGCTTTGACACGTCCCGTAACACGCGAGAGCTTAAGTTAAGCCCTGAGCGAACGAATTTCATTCCATGACTAAGGATGGTGTAAAAATTTAATAAAAACAGTAGTAACTGGTTTCTTTTTTGTTTAGTTATTATCAAAAATTCTAAAATAGTAAACATTTATTATACTATTTACAAAATAACTAAAAAATATAAAAACGAATAATATTCACTGCCTTAAAGTCAATATAATTTTTAAATTGACGCAATTTTTTCTAATGAGCATTACTATGAAAGTCGAGAGGAAGAGAATCGAACATTTTATTCGTCAAATCGTTTAATGCGTCTATGCTAAGAAACTAGTACTAATATTTAATGAATACATAACCATCTCGCCTATGCTACCGATATAATTAAAATGATAATCCCTTTAATTATATCGGTAGATTTATCTTCTCGAATCACAAATCTATTGTACAGTTTTTGAATTGATTTCGTGTAAAAGATAATAAATCGTAGTGATATGTTTGGCCAAATCAAACCTCCGAAAGTAGTTCGGAGGAGGTTTGATTTCTAGTTGTGTTTCCAACAAATGTGGAAAGTATAGATCCGACTCCACAAATTTATAATATTCGAGTTTACAAATATACACATAAGTTTTAAATACTTCTATTTAAATATTCTGTTTCAAACAATTTTAATCACAGTACATAATACGAGTGCAAAGTCGGGACTGCCGCTTGTTAATAATAAAATATGAATTCTATTTAATTCATTTCCCGCGCGTCATTTCGCTCCGTGTCTCTGCAATTATGGCGGAACTTTCCAGAGTATTTTGGCGGGAATATAAACTATTACGTACAGACTATAAATGTACTATTGTTGCATTTCGTTCGGAATTTATCAGTAATACTTAAACGAAGAAATACAGTAAATAGAGCGACGGTAAAAAAACATTTTATAATGAGGTATTTGTTTGATTTTCTTCATTTTCATAAGCTTACAAAAATAATTTAAATGTACATTACATTTTATTATTAAATTTAATGCTCCGATCAAGGTCTATAGTTATATAAGAATTAATTGCCTTCCTAAATATGCAGACTACCTTACTACCCTACTAAATAGAATATCTCAAATCAGACTAACAGTTCTTGAGATTAACGTTCAATAATATTAACTCTAGCTTTATAAGTATAGATACACAATCTATACATATCAACCATCGAGTTACAACGAGTTAATTTTGAAGAGTACCAAATAAAGAGTACCAAATACGACCGCCATTTTAAAATCAAAATCAAAATATACTTTATTCGAGTAGGCTTTTACAAGCACTTTTGAATCGTCATTTAACAAACTATTTAAAGTAAAGCTACCACCAGATTCATTTAACTACTAAACATCAATACTTTAGCTGTATTCCGGTTTGAAGTGCGGCTGAGCCATAATTTAAAAAAAAGTAAAAAAAATAATGCTAATGGTTTAAGGCTCACTGATGGGCTGAGGCGTTCTCTATTCATTTTAGGAGGATACGTAGCTTATTCCACTTATATTGTGGGATTATGAGTGCACATTAGAAAAAAAACATCCAACAAATGCCGATTTTTCTCGAAATGCTTTCTTCACCGTTGAGCATGAGATGAACACGTCAATTATTTAAAAAACTAGTTCTATTTGCCCGCGTTTGAACCCGCAATCTTCAGCAAAGTATCACGTATTCTAGGCACTGTGCCATCCCAGCTCCTACACGGTGTAATTACAGCCATAAGATACATATATTAAATATAATTGTTGGCATTGCTTTAGTGATGTCAAGAGTTGGTTCAAACTATTAGAAGTTCCAGTGAGATGGCGTTTTAAAAAAAATTATCGTCTTAAAAATTTCACGAAAATCGATCGAAAATTTCCGTCGGAAATCTAACCTATATCCTTACCAACACGTAAAAACAATACCCTCCACGCTTGACCAATTACAAGGGGTTTCCTCCTACTGATTAAAAATCTATCGCATCGTTACTCTGTACTTCCGGGTGACGTGATTCGAATTTCGAAAAATATCAAGTAATTTAAATGTTTTAAGATAATTTCAAATTTATTCGTAATTAGTAATATTACATGGATTTATAAATTATAGATAAAGCTTTATACGTCTATATATTAATAAATGAGGAGACGTTTTTTTTAGTTACTGAAAAATACTACAAAACCAATATACATAAAACTTAGCAGCGCATTTTGGAGAAGATCGCTTGGTGGTAGAGCTAGGTGCAAATGCGTCGAGCGGTAACCATCTCGGCGCTCCGGGCTGGACATGCATTTATATTCGACTAGGTTCGGACTGGGCCACAAAGGACCTTTTTTTGTGCAGTATTATCGAGGACCGACTCTACTAAATATGCATAGATCACAGTATTAAGGATATGCAATACGGAAGGCAGTATACAGACTTTTCTACGTGTGTATGTCACTGAACTTCTCCTTAACGACTTCAGGGTGGCGCTTCAATTGCGGAAAATTAAAAAAAAAACTTATTTTAACCGCACAACTTTAGCAGCGGCAGCTATTGTATAAAGTATCAAGCGGTTATTTTATACTTGTTAAATTATGTAAATATATTTCTCTGAAGTAATTATTCGTTCTATTTATCCATAAAGTTGTATTGAAACATACAATTAAATATACAGGTTTATCGTTACTATAAGTTAAAGGTGAAAAAAACCTTACACATAAGGTTGTTTATGCATATCATAAAGCTTAAATATGCCTTATATTCCTACTGCATCCCACTTCTAATGCCAGAGTCAGTCTGATTCCGTTCATGTAAAAAGCAGTATATGCAAATTCTGCAGATGCCGCCATAATAAGAAGCTGTAGTAAACAGGAAAGCACTCGGAAGCGATTTTATTTCGCCATCGCGTCTCCAGCTATTCTAAGTTTACGATTACGACCACAGCTGCAAGTAAATGGGGCTGTTAAAAGCAAAATAAAATATTTGCTGACCGAAACTGATAGATATCGGCGCCATTAAGTGTAATGCGATACGTAATTTTTTTTTTTTTTTTTAGTCGAATCTTTTTCTACAATAAACGCTTCGCATCGGGTCTTCCCACACTTTAGCAATTTAGAAAGACCTATTTTCTATTTAATTTATTCCAATATTAAATGTACTTCATTAGTCCTTCAAAAAACGGTCCCAAAATCTGCTTAAACCCCGATCAAATACGTTTGGTTCGTTTGAGATTCGTTCAAACAGTCTAGCGTATCGGAGGGAATATATTCTATATACAATATAGGGATGGCCTTTATTGTTAGCGAACACGCATAATCCCCTTGTAACGTTGCGTATTAGAGCCATTTTGTCAAGAGATAAAAACAGTATATGCAAATTGGCGATGCGGCACTTGCAACTAGCACAGTATATGCAAATTCTGCAAATACAGCTACAACAAAAAGCTGTAGACGTATAATTGTGTCGAGTTTTATATTGACGCGTTTCAACCTATTTAAATTTTATTATTATTGCAGCAACTGTGACTTGGAATGACCAATTAAATTCTCGACTAGGTAGAGTTAAGTTAGCTTCGAAGTGTGTCATTCTTCCTGCTTTATTTCAGGCTATGCTTAATTTGTATGTTGTACGGTACGGTACGGTAGTGTCAATTTTTTTTATTTTGCAAGATGTTACCCAATTACACACCTGACGAGAATCTGAATGATACTTTTTAGAAATCATTTTAACTGGGTATTTGCAATATATAAAGTGATGAAAAATGTAAAGGATGAGGTTATGTGTGCAATCGTATATCCTATATATTCTTTATCCAAAGGGCTTTCAACGGAACATGTGAGGCACGAGCTAATGAGTTGAAAGCAGATATTAATAAAAAATGATACATAGATTTCGTAGAAATTTTGGAACATTATAATACCTTGAACAATAATTTAAAAAGAAAGAGACAACAAAAATTAACTCTTATCTCTATGAATCAATTAGCGCGATCAATGCCATTGCAATAAAAATATTTTTTTAAAATACGTCTGATAATTTGACAATCATTACCCACGTAATGTTCATTTTTGAATGTTCTGTCAAGCATGCCTATCGAAGCGAATAGAGAAAGAAAAAGTATAGCATATTTAAATTTGGGTGAAAATCATACTTATATACTAAATATTTATTCTTGATTTGCAATTGTAGCCTTTATTTCAATTTGTTATATCCTAAGTGTCTGTTAACATTATCTGAGATGGTACACTTGTAATTAAAGAACAAAATAGACTGAATTAAATAATTATTCGATTATTTGCGTGCGTGCGAAACAGTTAGGAAATATAATATTAATAAGAGAAAAAAAATCAAGATGTCCTTATTAAAAATATTTTTTTCTTATATAAACCGTGTAGCCAACTTGATGGCAACTTTTTTTTTATTTCATCAAGTAACAAAAAAAGTGTATTTTAAGTAGTTGCGTAACCCTAAAGCGCTCTCGAAATCTCTGTAACAAGGGCGCGAACCCCGAGGGAGTTTTGAAAACACACCTTGAAAAACTCTTTTTGAAGGAAACTAAATCTCTAGCTGGCCGTTCCGACTTCGTCCGGGTGAAATCAAAGTTCATTTTACCACAGAGCCACCAATAGGGTTCAATTTAAACCACCCAAGGCCATTCAATTCTCTCAAACGTACTCAAAAATGGCATCAAAATCGGTCCAGTAAAGATATCCGTAGTAAGACTCACAATGAACAAATAGATAGATATATAACCACGGGTTATTTTGAAATTTGATTTTTTTTTTAATTACACCAGTTAATTTAAATGTTTAGTACTCAACACAATACTAACAGTCACGTGTCAATGATCTTATTTCATAAAAAGAAACCGATGAATAATATCATGGAGTTATAAGTATTACAAATAAAAGACCAAGGCACATTTATAAAATATTTATTTTTTTAATAAATCACATTCCATTTATATAATTGTGGCACATCGAACAACAGATAAAATATACTTTTACTAATATCAAATCTATACTATAATCTATATTGAGGTATTTTTTTCTTTTCCTCCATTACCTGCTATCACACTGAAAATAAATTCGTAAACTTCTAATATACACAATAACTATATGTTAAATAAAACTAATAAATTTTATAAAAAAAATAAAAAATATCAAAATACTTTCGAATTTGAAAAATCGAATGTTACGTTATTATTGCAAAATATGTCGCAATTACGAAATATTTCTGTAGTTCTGAAAGGTAATAATTTGATCATAATTTCAGAAACTTTTAGTTAAAATATCTAAACAAAAAATATACAAACTCAAATAACCTAAACACAGCCGAACATGAAAATCTAACACCGAATCAAAGACTAGTAATATGTTTTGATGTCACATTTCATTATTATATTTTTCTTTCACGTATATAAGTAATTCTGTATATAATTTGTACTTTGGCATTTCATCACTATTACATGTATAAAATCGCGGCTTATTTAACATCTATCACATTTATAGAAACATCTAAAACACATACCTACTTGAGTTTACAAGATAGTTGCCGTTATATTTTAAATTATCTATAATACGTATATTGTATTTGGTACTTGTCGTGTGCTATAAAATACTTTAACATATATGCCGCAATCATTCTTGGAGACATGTTTGGCACTGATTTTGTCAACGATTTGATAAGATAAATATATATTTGGATTTTTACCAAAATTAAAATCACTATTGTCTCAGAAATAGCTTTGCAAATCGTTTGGCATGATGTATGCCATAGATTTTCTTCTGCTCCAAGTTTTATTTTTTTCGTTTACTTCATTTTAGAAATCCTAGAAAAATTATACAAGGTTTTGAAGTCCTAGGGTTTGAAGTTACGGCAACTACTTAGAACTCTATATTTTTATCGATATATGAGCAGTGCTACTCGTATTTTACGTCCGAAGACTTTCAACGTATTTCAAATTCATCCACTAATCTTCCAATTCAGATCCTACACAATATTCCGTTTTTAGATCTCTATTCAAATCGTCGGGCGAATCATTTCTCATGTCCATTACACGCGATGCATAAGGGCTTTGTGAGGCCATGCTTGCTAATATACCGTTTGAAAGAGCCTGCACTGACAGCGCCTCCTGCGACGGGCCCGCGTAGCTATACTGCTGATATACAGCCTGTATTCTCGCCGCATTCACAAGCGTTTGAATCTTTAACTGCGTGTCCAAAGCCAAACTCAAAGGCAATTTGCGAAGTTGACTCGCAATCAATTTGCCGAACATTTCGAATTCATTCTCGTTCCCGTTCTCAGAATGCTGACTCAAATCTTGCGCCGTTTCTGACTGGTCGCTTCGTTCGTCGAAATTGCTCTTTTTTTGTTTTGCCGGCACCGGATAAATCGTTGCGAGCGATGTAGTTAGTGGCGTTGCTATACCGACAGGGGGATTAAGAAATGGAGCGGACGTCGAGGTCGGCAGGATCCCGAATGGGGACGAAGTTTGATTGAGCCCGAAGGGCGTACTCGGTCGAGGGGATGGCGTATTTAAAACGTACGGAGTTGACGATCGCGTTGAACTGCGTCGTTTTCGTGGGCTCTTCTTTTCGGGCGATTTTCGTTCGCTCAAATCTTGAACGGCATCGCTGTCGTCGCTCATTGGTATTTCGAGAAGACTGTTATCCACCTAAAACAAAGAAAGTTTCGCTACAAAGTTAGAATGTTAGAGCGCATGTCTAAACTACATAAATAAAAGAAGCACTCACGGAGCTCGGAGTGACGATCGCCCGCAGAAACCTGTCTGCGTGCTCGAACCACGTGACGCTTGGACGGTACGCATGCGCGCCGGCCTTCCTCGCCGCGCGAATTTTCTTCAACTCGACGCTGTACGACGATCGTATATTCTTTATCTTATTTTTCAGTTCTTTAACCGTTATATCAACTAGATTCAATGTTTTTATTATTTCAACGTATCCTTGTTCGCGTACTTTCTTGTTTTTGTAGTTTTCGGACACTGGATTCCAGAGGTACTCGCGTTTCTCGTACTCAATTATCATTTGGATGGTGAGGTCTTCGCTCCACTTAGGATTGGCTAGTATCGCAACCATTTCGTCTATATCATTTGTGTATATTTTTTTTAATTTATTGCGATATAAATTCGCGTGTTTACGAGTCGAGCTACTAGGAGCGCAGAAGGGTGCGGGCGTGTCGCATGCGCGCAGCATACTAAAAGCACGTCGATGGGCCGACACCCCGCGCGGGGGGACTATTTCGGGAGTAGCCGATACGCAGCCGCGTGCTTTCAAGCGTGCTATTTCCTCTCCGCAGCGCGTCGCGGACGAGCCGGAGTGAAATGGAAGATTTGTGACCGGCGACCGGCGACCGGAGAACGACCGGACACATTCGCACATTGATACTTATTCGGACGTCTTAGAAAGTTTAAACTATAAATAGAATGTACACATACATAAACAAAGTCTAGATATTCACAAGACAGATTGTCTTTATCTTTTTTACCATTTGACAATTCGTAACGATACTCGACGTGGGCGACAATAATAAATTATAATTATAAATAAATTATATTTTTTTGCAAATTACGTTGAATGATATTAAAGATACCACAATTCTATAATTGTAAACTTATGTACTATTCGCTCGCAAAAAGAAACACATTATGGAGATGTATATCTAACCTTTATTTTAGTGAAACAGGTAGTTGAATTTGTTTTATATCAAAACAAAAAAATACATCATATATAAAATATAAGTAAAAATATAAACAATTATTTATTAATTCACCTAACACATCTTGATACTAACTATAAAATAAAAAAAAAATAACAACGAAACGTATCACGCGTATGATCTCCTAGTACAAACAAAATAAAGAACAGTATAAAATTTCAAAATGCAGCGAAACATTTCATCAGAAGCAAATCTGGCGGGAAACGTACACAGACCATTTTCTCAATCTCGTGGCTGCCAAGCGCTAGCAAGCATTTCACGTTTCACATATTTCTTGTTTGCGACCAAACGATGTCTATGCATGCTGGCGATTTGTGAACTTAACTTGCAAATGTTTTAGGTATCTGTGTAGAACTTTTTTATAGAGTATCTGTGCTATTAAGTGGTATTTGTGTTCAGGAAACTATTCGTAAATATAGGGAATCTGTTTGTTGTATAAATAAATGTACGTATAATTTAGTAAAAATAAAGCTTTTACATACTTATAATTAATATATTATTTCTGTATAGATTTTATTTTTTATTCTTTTTATATTATAAAGATTATTATAGATTATAAGGATTTAATTGCATATTTGCGTGTACTTCATAATTTTTAAAGATAATTTTTCTTTAAGTAATATTTTTTATAGTATTAAATAATTTTTCATTTAATTATTCTGTTTGCAATCGAATAAGTTTACATAGTTTTAAAATAAAAACATAGAAATATTCAAATGAAATTTCGGATATAACTTCGTAATATTTTGGTATATTTTGGTGAAACATCTCAGCTCATTTTCTGGATCTCGTGGCAACCGCGAACGTTTCACATATTTCTTGTTTGCCGACGCTCCATTCTAGACCCGGGTAATGGAGCCGGGAATTGCGGGCTGCTGGGTTTTATCTTCGTTAAAATATTTTTGAGCTTTGAACGCGATGAACTTAGATGGTTTTCGGTTGTAAGGATGACATAATTAGTTTATTTATTCATCTCAAACGTAATTATTGCGAATTGTATGATATTTAACTCATAAGTTGGTAACAAACAAAACCAAAACTCATCACAGAAGTCGTTCATAAAATGCCAAAAATTGATTAAACATTGACAATAATAATTATAATACTTAAACGATACACGGTACAAATAAGCGTATCGTATAAGTCGAGTGAGATACGAAGCGAGTTCTTACAGAATAGTACTGTATTATTGTTTATCACATTGTATCTGTGTATCATTTTTCAATTACGTTTAACTTAATTTGACACGGTTCTATCAATTCTATGCAAATACTTAGCGTACACAACTATGTCAAATAATGTGAACCGTTGACACGGCTCCTATAAGTTATTGCATTCATGATTTGCATACAAGTGACAGTCTAAGCTAAATATTTAGATTTAAATAAGATTACATTAAACTGAAACTGAAAATAAGTTAATTAGTAATTTCAAACAGTATCTTACGTTAGATCATGTATTTAATTCTTGGGTCATTATATTATGTTTTTTTGGTTTTTTATATTATTACTGGCGACCCGCCCTGGCTTCGTACGAGTTTAATTTATTAATAAAGAAAATAATATGATTTCTATATAATTCATACCCTATGGCACTCGGGAATTAATGTAGCTTTATACCAGTGAAAAAAAATTTAGAAATGGATCAATTGTTCCAGAGTGTAAAAACAAACAAATTTTAACTATAATATGAATATAGACATCAACTTGCAAGTTAATTATTCTGCTCAATTCTTGCGATTATAATTTTGAAAATAAAGCGGTCATACTAACTCAAAATCAGACATTTTTAAACCGCACAAGCGAAAAAGCATTAACAGCGAAATATTGCTACTGCAGCGTCCCTTAGCTTAGTTAATGGAATTTGAAGGAAGCGCGCAACGGTTATCAAAGCTGATATCACTCGGTCTGTAAAATTAAGTGATTTTCAACCCTGTATAAATAAGGGTATGTATAACGAAATATAAAATATTGGTATAATTAGGACGGACGAAATACAACGGATTTTAGTGTTGTTTTCATCAATGAACAGAGCGATTCATTGTATATATATATATGAATAATAGTTGCATATGTTAAATTTTCTATATTCAATAAAAATTAAAAAAAAAAACTTTTTATATTGCTCTAAAATCTAAAAGTTGTATAATGACATTTTTTATACTCACGTGAGGCGGGGGCAGGTGGCTAGTCTTTCATAATTTTAGATTTTGTTCTAAATTCTGTTTAAAGTCGAGATGGGTCGTTGTTAGAACACGGAAACTTCAGTTGTCGTATTAGAGTAGCAAGGTGGAAAAAGGTAAAAATCGATTCCTCAATAAGCATATCAGATCACCCCAATATAGGCAGCTCGACTCTTAAAACCTACTCTAACCTATAGACAGACTGACCTATACCTGACAGACAGACCTATAGACTGACAGAATAGAAACTGGTCTCTTTGCCTTCGAGTACTTCATTAACACTCAACAGATCAGCTTATCTTGCAACTGACGAAACATTAAAGCAAAAAAAAAAAACATACCGGATTCGGCACATATTTACAGTGCATCAACTAAATCTCATCGTAATTTTTGATTAATATCAAGAA
The DNA here is from genome assembly GCF_037043105.1 of Vanessa tameamea. Classification (NCBI taxonomy): domain Eukaryota; kingdom Metazoa; phylum Arthropoda; class Insecta; order Lepidoptera; family Nymphalidae; genus Vanessa; species Vanessa tameamea. The sequence goes on from NC_087333.1 coordinate 2,923,860, forward strand.
ATATGGATATATAGCATAATAATTTTGATAAAAAATAAGAACATTTAATTACCTAATTTAATCTTTTTAAATCCAGAGATTAAAAAAAGGAAAATACAAGTGTTCTACGATAAACGAATGATATTACGATAGGAGACGTTGAGACACGTCATTTAGCTTACAAGGTGCCTGCTTGTGACAGGAAACGGATATTAAGCTTTTACACACAGGATGCATTAGTCTCGATGTGTTTGGTTCTGTAGCGTGTACATGCAATTTATATGATAGCTTCTTTTTACCTTATACCTAATATAGTTTAAACTAGAACGTGAAAATCACGCTTGTCACGCCAATAGCCTAATTTAAAGCGAGTAGAATTGTGAACCGCAGCAACTTTGTAATAATTTTATACATACTTAAGCCTTTTCCAAAACGCATTGTATCTTTTGGTATAAGTTTTATGTATATTGGTTTAGTTGTTTCAATTTCAGCATTACAATACAAACGTTTCGTCATTTCCCCAAAGTCAACATATATTCGTTCATGTACAAAGTATTCGTTTAAAAAAATAATAAAACCTGTAGATATTATATCAAAGCTTTACAATAAACTTTGTAATATACGGAAGTGTTTAATTAAATACAATTACAAGAATTAATAGAGTTAAATTTTATGCTAAAATTATCACATGTAGATATGCTGTACAAGATTATATTTATAGAAATTGACTTGCTGTATCACGACGGTTTCGCTGGGCATGAAATAAAAAAAGGGTTTTTCTATCGAAAAATACATCTCGGAATCTGGAAGTTGGAAGTAGGTATAATACCGTGCCTGGGAAATCACTTAAAGCTAGTGCTCCTACCTGTGTTTGTGCACACACTTGTCCACTATAATATTCTCTACGTAGTTGGCTAGTCTCCCTTGTTCTACTGGCATGGTCGAAATCGGTCAGTACGATATCATCAGGAGCGTCTTCCACCATACTGCTCCATTACAAACTGTGGAGGTGTGGGAGAGACAGAGCTTCATCCAACAAATGCAAGCTACAGCAGGTCGGCTCGTAAAAAATACTCTAATAATCTCTAATAAAGTTAACTTTGAGTCTTGGTTGTAACATCTATAACTATTAACAGCAACAAATCTCTCAACGAAATAACTGAATACCGTGTTCAATTAAAACATATATTTCCATCATTCCGTGACATTAGATTGATTCGAATTGGCACGATTCCTAGCAGCCTCGATGTATCTAGCATTCCACATAAACGCGAATATTCCCGTCCCATGGATTTACATTGAGATCTTCACTCATATGTCTCAGTCTCTAGATTAGGCGACCTCTGTAAACAGGAAGCTTAAATGGTACGTCTTGGACTATCATCCCGTCTTAAATATTTGATATTCTCTTTGCGTAGGACGCCTGACTTGCAAATGTTGAATGCTTGAGCACCATTTGTAGCTGATCTAGTAATTTTGGGTCATCACTTAAGTAGTGGAGTAAGCTTCAAACCTTTACCTTAAAAGGAGATGAATGGGAGAGTTTGCCCAGCAATAATACATTAACGAGCCTAACATAGGATACCAAAATAACTTCAAAATTGAAACTATACGTAGTTAATTTAATACGACGTGATGAGACACATCTTATGAGTTAATGTTGGTCTAATTCGATATAGATCTGTTCATTTACGAAGTCTCTCCACGTTAACGGCGTGTAATAAAAAATAACATCTGACTCTTTGTTTGTTTTCTTCAACTAAGACATTGTAAGCATAAACGTCACTCATACTAATACACACCAAAAATTTAGCGTGTAGGGACGCGCCTTCGTCAGTGCATATATAATCTACAGTCACTAGTTATTCTCAACCTCAAATTTGTTAGCAATTGTAAAATGGAAAATAAAACCTAAGCATAAAAATATTGATATTTTTTGTCTTCTCTTTAGTCTTCTTGATGGTTTTGAACTACTGAAGATCCTGATATTTGTTTATATATTCTACTTATTTGTAATTAAGTTTATAATTAAAATAAAAAAGACAATATAGTTAGGTACTAATTTAAGAAGTAGTTGTCTAATAATTATAGTATTTAAAATTATGTTAAAAATAAAAAAAACGGACACAAATTAAGTGTATACTATGTATGTATATATTCAGTATAACCAAATACAACTAACCAAACTTTATTTGCTAAGATATTCCGAATTGGTAGAATCGTAAACAGATCGGCTTTACCTGTGGATAGCATTCCACGTAACCTATCGGACTATTCTCCTCAATTTGATCGAACAATGCGTGTAGTTAATTGTCTTGATTAGTACTTTGTGCGAATGGACAATGCTGTGATGGCTTTTTGACGTCTATCGCCAATAGACACTACAGGTGTAATATTAATATTTAAATCTTGAAACGTATTGACTTACAATAATACTAGGTTATATGATATAATTGGGCCATTGTCCATGGGCGGTGGTAACCGCTTACCATCAGGTGGCCCATTGGATTTTCAGCCAATCTAAACCATAAATATATATATATTTATATTATTTAATGATTTTTCGTAACGACAAAATAGAGAAAAACATTAGATAATATGAATTAGTAGAAAGTATTTTGAATACCTTATTTAAATAGGTTCTTTAAGGTTCATAATGCACTTTTGAATCGTCATTTTACATGAGAAAACTAATACAAAACTTCCACCATTTAGGAATGTAGGGAACCAACAAGAAACTTACTTTAATATTTAATCATTTTCATCAGTCATATTTACATGTAATGTGATAACTATATAAAATTAAATTATAATCACAATAATTAACATTTTCATAAATTACTGTAATTAAAAACATGATATTTGTATTTATATTTTAATCGATAGCACCAAAGCTCGTCAATAGTTACCAAATAGAAAAAGAAAATCGGTTGGCAAACCGAGAAGCAAAACGGTACTGAACTGATTTGTCTTTGACTTTTTACATATAGAAGATACCTATATTATTTTATGAAAACCTTATGTTACTATCAAGTTAGATGTTTTCACGTAATGATATTACAAAATCAGAAAACGTATAACAAGTTTTTAAGATCATAATGGACCATACCTATCCAGACAATACACAATACTGTCAATTACATGATGGTGGTAGGACAAAAGCGAAGCAACAATAAAGGCCTTCGCCAGTATATCATAATGATAAATATACACAGACGCCACTGAAGTGAGAGAGAGAAAATTACTGACCGCGCAGCTTCAAAGGCGATGAGTGTAAAGTAGCGTTCATAGCTGCTGTAATTTATAATGCTCCAAAAATCTCATCTAAAATTAGTCCCTAAGAGTTTCTTCTCTTTTATCAAATAGTGATCGAAATGATTCTTTTTTTAAAATTAATAAAAAGTAAATAAGTTACTATTTTGAAAATCATTTTACGTACTAATGAAATGTACTTTTCGAAAGGTATGCTTAATTTAATCACATGTTACATGTGAAAGTGTTTCATTAGTGGAACGGGTAACATTTAGCATCCGTACCGTTTTAAATCTGGAGATATAAACGGAACTACAAACGATATTTATCTGTCTCTTGGCCTCGCCGGCACCCATCAAGTCGAGAGCAAACTCACCGCTTCTTTCACAGTGCGCTTGTTCTCAAGTAATAAGGTATGTTTTGCAATGCTTCATATGTAAATACGAAACATATACTACCGTACTCCTTATATACGAGTATATGTTCTCGCAAGTGACGCAACGTGGCCTGACATCAACATTATCTAGAGTCAGTAAATGTGAGAATATGCCAATCTAGCGAGATACCTGACGCTAAAATATATTTGAATACGAGCTACAGAATTCATTGAACAAATTTTTACTCTGAATTAGTTTTACATGCTTTTTAGACTAGTATTTACCTTACTAGGTCCTAACCTTTTTTTATTACTAACTAGTTATTCCCCGCGGCATCGCTCGCGTTTAATGTGTTAGTCGTCATTTGTTAGGTATAAAATGTATATGTCCTTTCTAGGGTTCAAGTTGACTTCATACCGAAATTTCATCAGATTCGGTTCAGTAGGTTGGCCGTCAAAGTTAAACAAATAGACAGAGTTACGCATTTAAAATATTAGTATAGATCCTATTCCCGTATTTCAAATTATAAATTCATTCAATAAGAAAGAAAAAAGCAATTCATTTTAATAAAACCAAGATTTAAAGCGCGTTTAAAATCAACAGTGCCTATTGGATATCGCTAAGTGCGTGCAATACATGATTCACACGCACGTAGGGGGAGACAAGGTGGCAAGGGTTGAACCTGTCGACTGTCAAACAACTGCCAAACAGCTGCGTAACCTGTGAATATAGCTACTATATTTTACAATACTACGCCTGCAACATAAAGTCTATCTAGTTAAATTTTGTGTTTGATAAAACAGTTGTAATTGTTATTAAATAAATAAAAAAGAAACCGATTTTAAACAGTACCTACATATTTACGGGGAACAAAGAATTAATTAATGTAGCAAGTAAATAAGGTAGAATTCACATACATTTTATTTTGCAATATCCAAGAATTAGTGTTTTAAATCAGAGCGATTGTGAACGTTAAGTGCGTATCACACGACGCGTAATGAGGGTGACACGGAGGCGCCCGAGGGGTTTGACCCGACTGTCAGTGAACATCTGGGTGGGAACTTGTCGTTGTCAGTCTACTTACGTATGGAAAATAGTACCCTGTATTCAAATTTAACTATTTTCTAGGAAAATTAACTTTTTCAAGTAAGTTTGAAGCGCCAATTCAAACTTCGGAACTACATATTTTCTTTGCTCTAATAAGATAGATTGAAATATATAAATAAATTTATAAATATACAAAATATTGTTGATTTAAAATAAACATTTTAAACCTTAAAATAAAATAATACACTTAAATTAATAAAAAATCATTAAAAAAAATACCTTTACTTTACAAAGAATGTTAAGTTATAATGTAAAATAAAATATATAACATCAAGTATCAAACTATATCAGTCGCAGTAAAACCCGTCAGCACCTCGGTCGAGGCGCGGCCCGGGGCACGGCGGCCGTTTCTATAGCACTCCTCTACATAACTACACGTTCGCAACACGAGTCGGTAACTCTAGATGTGTGGTGTTCACAACTTCAAAGAAGTGATGTATAACGTACGACGAACTTAACAGATATCGATGCTGAGCAATAGTATTGTTAAAGAATTCAAGATTTATTTTATTTGCCTCCTTATATGATTTCTTAAAATAATGTTTTATGAATAAAAGCGCATTAATTCGTAACGCACAAATAATGTAGGGATAATGATTTATTTATTTAGGCTCTGCAGTTATGTTATTCAAATTAAGTTTTGCGTTCTAATTTTATCCATAATATACTTTTTTTGTGTATTCATAGTAGCTCAACGGTTGTTTTAATTTTAATTAACAACCATAATTATAGGTGAATAAATTAGTCCAATATATCATGAACTTAAAATAAATGCAAATATAAATCAATGCATCTAATAAAAGAACTTCTTTATAAAAAAATAAGAGAACGCAAGAAAGAAGAAAAGGCTCTAAGAATTTTGTCACCGACTGAACTAACGAGCGTGAGTACTAGGCGTTCATAACATCAGAGGCACGCGCCATTAGCCGACGGCCGGAACGGGCCCTATTTCCGCGAGGAAGTGCAGGAAGCCACGTCGCGTCCGCCCCGCCCGAACCCACTCCCGGCATACTCCCGGCGCACTATGCCCGCCTGGTAATCGGCAATTTTATTACCTGCTCCTAGTCCCTTTACGAAATTCAACTTACATACATTTTTACAGTAGCGCTGTTTTTTATTTAAACTCTAAACAAAATCCTGACCATAAAAAAACACAGCCAAGTAAGCTATTTAGAACACTTTTTTAACCAAACCTACTATTTGTTGGTTAGAAATAAGTATAATAAATGGCCTTTCCATTTTGTTCACCCGTTTGTGTGTCTGTCTACCTTCCAACTGTCATAGTGAGATTTATGACGCTCTTATAATGATACTACATTTATCAGAATCGATTGACGCGTTTATGATTACATACTCATTGTGAGACAAACGTTTTTAATAGTCAATACATTAGATCTTTGGCTGTGTCATGTTTAAGTATCAAATTCAGAAAGCTTAATATCTACAGACACTAAAAATAACCGACTCAGATAACGACTCTGATCTAATTTATTGAAATAAATGTAATTGCTAATCTGAACTTTATATTATTAATATGTCAATCAAAACCCGCCAATAGGTCGAAGCCTATTCTTATATGAAATTTAACAAAATCTCAACGATATAACTTTGTTTAGAAGTGAATAGTAAAAACATATTTCTAGTATATGTCGCGTCCCGTACTTAAAGGCAATGTGGCGGATTTCCGCCGCAGTCCGTGTGGTCCGTTATTACCGTCGCGAATAAAACGACTTAATATCCTATCGCATTGCTCTTTCAACTTCTGACTTTAGAAGCTGCAGACGAAAACTCATGAACATAATTGAAACGAGAAATGACGTCAATAGTACCGTATATACCTACTATTTTACTTTTCTTATAAATATATATTCCAAATTCACTAGATCATAAATTTCTTATATATAGTTAAAAGAATGAAATATTTAATATAAATTAAATTCATTTAAAACTTCGAGTATCGACTCAAATTGTCTTTAACGATTTAAACTGTCTTTTGTATTCAGCGACAAGTATTTTTTAAAGTAAATAAATTTATTTTAAAGTTAACTTGAACAGGCGTCTGCCGTGAAGATCAAAGCGCTAGCAGGGTTCAAGAAGTTTCCCCCGGGGAGGAATCCGATATTCTTGCAGCTCTAGGAAAGTGGGGTATGCTGAGGTGTAACATTACAATGAACGTTGAAATGAAAATATATTGGGTAAAGAAACTCATGTTTCAAAATATTATAAATTATATCACAGTTTAAAAATCTCATTATAATAAAACTTTGATTACCATGAAAGTCTTAGTACGATTAACTTCATCAACTTGTGTAAATTAACAAACATTAGCCAATGTTAATTATTATAGTATATATAAAAAATCGAAATAGTTCAAATTATGTTCATGATATGAATAAATATTTTATAAAAAAATATATGTCCATAAAACGGTATAAAGTTGGGCCTAGTTGTAACGTAAAAAAAGTTATATTCCTTTTTCGATTTTCGGTGTCACAACCTAGAGCATTAATCCATTAAGCCGGCAAACAACACCGCGACAATGCAAAAAGACCTAATTTTGAATTTGGAACGCAGTTCACCGCTCACGGCTCTGGGGAGGCATTAATCAAAATTAAAAGTGGATTAGGCAGAGGACACGACACGCGGACTTTGGGCGGGCAAATGAGTTGCCTAGTTAATGTGACTTTAGGCCCTTTTTATTGTATACCTTGAGCTTTAAATATCAATAGTCCTAAGGATATTATAGATTATTATAGAATAACTTTAATAATATATTATTATTATTAGTAGAAATTACGAAACTTTGTTTATTCAGATTGTGCATCAAAGATAAAAAACGAATTTCGAAAATTTTTATTTTGTTGTGTAATTTAATTTACTTGTGACGTCATGAGATTTGCTTTTGATACACGCTATAACCAAAACTACCTTATTCGTTAAGTGGTAAGATTATTTCGCTGCAGATTCTAAGTGCCTTAAGTCCATTCCACAAAACGAGCTCAAAGGAAACTTGCACTCATTGGTTAATGCGCGTGACCTTCATCAAGCAAATCATTTCTTAGGATTGTTTTCCACGCTGGATTCGTTTCGCTTATCTCTCGCTCATGCATCGATCAATGAAGTGCGATTATTTTATTCCCTAGAAGTCGACTATAGGTTTGATTTTCCAAAAAAATATTTATTGGCTTTTTATCAAGTAATTCTCACTAGCAGCCCAGAGCTTGCAACTTAACGATTTAACTTTTTTTTGTTATATAGATAGGTGGACGACGAAATGAGCAACTTGATGGTATGTTGTCACCACCGCCCAAAGACAATGGCGCTATAAGAAATTTCAACCAACCTTGAGAACAAAGATGTTATTTCCCTTGTTCTTGTAGTTACGCTGGCTCACTCACCCTTCAAATCGGAACATAATACTGTTTGGTGGTAGAATATCTGACGAGTGGGTGGTACCTTCCCAAGCCGGCTTTTATTGTGTATTATGTTTCATAATTCATGAAAATGTTTCTTTTTTTAGGAAAAATATTCTATTGCGATGTTTCAGAGTCTAACCCGTGATGTTTCTCCATCATGTTAGAAAACATAAAAGTCTCTGAGTGTCTTTCGAAACAGACTCTCCTAAACGTGTTTATAAAACTACCTTGGGAATGAAAATATATAAGGGTTGTTTTATGTTTATACTTTATCGTAAATATTTACTTAGAAATATGACTAGCTGATGCATATTGAATACCTATATAGAATACAGAAAACGTAAAAAAAAAACTTGACGACAACAAAAATAATTTCATTATTCAATACTATAATTCGTTAATAAGGTTTAATAAAGGAAATTAGTATTTATATATACATAATGAAGTTGCCTTCTTAATGACAATGACAAAGTTGTTATTAAAGATTACGTCTATATTAAAACAATACAAAAAAATAAGTTTAATTCGCTTCATATAAAAGCGTTTTATGTAATACCATAGACGGAGAAAAGAGAGGGAAAAGTCGTCTGGCATAACGCTTCTTCTTTACGTGATGATTTCTGCCAATTCTACTGTACGCCAAGTAAAAGAACGTCGCTCCAAAAAATATCTCACCAAATGCTGTTAGTTCCGACTCGAAATACATATATAATTGTATTTAACTAACATGACAGTATTTTTAGATGTTGAAAAAGAGTAACTACTGAGTTTCTTGCCGGTTCTTCTCGGTAGAATCTACATTCCGAACCGGTGGTAGCTTTACTTAATATAGTTTGTTAAATGACGATTCAAAAGTGCTTGTAAAAGCCTACTTGAATAAAGTCTACAGTTACCCAGTCATTAAATAAAAAAGGGGTATGTTAAACAATATTCGAAAAAATAACAATTGAATACAAAAATGCGTATATATCTACGGACGATTAAGCGTCGATTGGGCATAGTCTTATATCGTAGTTTTCACGTGATCGACGCACAAAGAATTTTTCAATTTTACATAATGTTTGAGAAACAAATCGATTATCCATATTTTGACACTTGGTCGAAATTTTATAACCTAATTATAAATACATCACTACGACATTTCATTATTCGACATAAAATAAAAACGAATTAAAATGAAACGAACGTATTAAAATGTAAAAAACAAAACTGTTAATAGGTGTTGCTATTTCAAATAACATAACTAAACGAAGTAATTCAAAATGCCACGATGAAAAAACTAGTACAAATAAAAACAAATGAAATCCATAAAACTGAACCACACAAGCACAATACAGCGTCGTCAAATTGATAACTTGATAACCGACCCTCGGGAGATCCGCTCCTCGAATCCCGGGATCCCGCGATCCCACGACCCGCTCCCGCAATCCCGACGCCGGGATTATCGCGGAAAGAAAGCTGGTTTTTAGTGGCGACCGCCCCGTTTATTATTTTATGTAAATCGTAATACGCTGCCGGATGGAATGATAACAGCTACGCTTTCTCTCTTTTGTCAGAAAATGTTAAGTGTGAATACGCCTTTTTAATTTTTTGCTTGTAATATTATATCACCTGTTTTGAAGTTATGTGAACAGTTCTTATGCCGTAAAATATATATAAACTATATTGTTTCAGTAAATCGGTATGTAGGTAATAAGTACTATATTGGTATTATTTACCGGTTAAAGTCATACGAATATAATAATAGAACATAAGATATAAATAGCTAAAAATCACGCTTTAGGTTCTTATACAGGTAGTATGAAATACTAAACGAAGGTTCGATTGAGGCGATTTTTTATAGTTCTGGGTCACTAGTTTTTAGGCATGTGAAGTATCTTACATATTTCTTAATATTTATCGCAATTCTTAAGCAAATTGCTTATGCCAAGTTAGATATATAAAATAATTGAATATTATGGAGCTATCTATAGGACAGATTATACATTGGTGTTGCTTGGGACTTTGTGCAAGCCTATCTTGGTAGGTCATCTTGGTAGGCCAAACAATACTTTGTTCTGTTATGTTCTAGTTTAAAGTGTGTGTAAGCCAGTGTAACTACAGGCATAAGGGACATAACATCTTAGTTTTCAAGGTTGACGCATTGGTGATGTAATTATCGGTTAAAATTGCTTACACTACCAACATCCATGGGCAGTGGTGATCACTTGCCATTGTTACCAGTCCCCTAACAAATGATATAAATAAATTAAAAAAAATGATATAATTCCTCATTCTGGAGGCTTAAAAGCTGATATTATTAAGGAATACTTAGAACCATATACAAGACGTAGAACAAGTAATCATCATTTCATGACGTAACATTGATCGAATTTTAACAAAAACCATTCCATTTCCACCGAATTGTTTTTAATTTGTCCTAATGCGTAAAAATCAGCCATTCGATAGCAAGTTTCGAGGTGCCCGATAAAGGGATCTAACGGATGGGATTAAGGGCGTAAAATGACGCCTGATAGAAATTGACCAGAGCTATTTAACCGTCCAATTGCGAAACGGGATACCGTTTCGTTAATAGATATTTTAATTTTGGAAGATGTCGCTATTGGTCGGATTACTGGTTAAGTAGATCATTTAATAAAATTATGAAAAACTGATGATTCTAATTCTGATGATTATAACGATTTTTTTTTTAAATTTAAATCAAAGTTACAACCTGCAATCGTCCCACTTCTAATCAAAGGCTTTCTTTTTATAAATAGAAGAATTGTCTTGGAAAACTTATTACACCGCTGCAATGCGGAACGGTTGATATCGATATGGGAGATTTTCATTCGATTTTTTCAAGTTTCGATGTTTTCCTTCACAAGCACGAGATGAACTCAAATTAAAAATGATAACATAAGTTGAAAATGAAGATTTAGATTTTTAGTCTATAATACAAAATCCGAGAATTCCTTCACGACAGAAGAACGTTTGTTTTGAGACAGATATCCAAATTAACCATACGCTCATCAGCCATATTTCAGTTTTAATTTGGTTTCCACAAGTCATACAAAGTTCTTAGAAGTTCGTTAGCTATGTAGAATAAAACACAAAAGGAAATAAATACACCAGTACACATTATAATTGGCACTAAAAGAGGAGATATTTTAGTACACCAGTGTACCGGAACCCGCAACGATTACGCGCAGAATAGCAATTCGTTGGGGGTAAGAACGGGAAATTGGGGTGCGAATGTGCGAGACCCGACTTACTGACATAGTGATTGGAAACAGCATTCACAGAACAATACTACTTAACAACAAAGGCTGTGCTACGTTGACTTAATCTATACTAATATTATAAATGGGAAAGTGACTCTGTCTGTCTGTTGTTCTTTCACTGAACCGATATTGATGAAATTTAGTATCAAGCAATCTTGAACTCCAAGGACATAGACTTTTTTTGCCTAGCACCTGACGACTAACCTCTAAAAGGCGAGCGAAGCCGCGGTCGGCGTCGTATTTTTAATATAAATGTATGTTTATTTATCTATTAAACATTGAAAAATCTAAATTACTAACCCCGTTGGTAATGAAAACCAATAGTCGATCCTACACTTTATATCTTTTATCTATTTATTCAACAACATAAATCGAAAATCACAACACTAGTAGCGAAAGAACGCCCCAAGGGACGGACTAATTGGGGTGCTATATTGCTCCGGGATTACGTTAACTCTCCGCTCTCTCTCAGCTCTATTTCAGGCAAACTAACTTTTTCCCAACACTAGTTACGAGTTGTAGAATTTGCAACACTAGTGAAATTTCTAAAGCACCCTTTCAGTGAGGAAACCACTAGAACTTTCCGTAGGCAAAGATAAGAAATCGATATGTCAGACGGAGTTTCAACGTGAGAATTTCTATCGGGCTTCGAAGTCACAAGTCTTTTTACAAACAATGGCATAACTTATTTTATGGGTGTACGAATGAACGAGTTTGAATATAGAAGGTGAGACGTCGTAGAATGTAAAATAATTGTTATTATTTTTTAAAAAGATTAGATATTATTACAGATAAAAAATATTATGTTCAAAGTAAATTATAAAACTTTAATATTTGTTAAGTATCGACAAATTGATGATATTTTAAAATCTTTCGTTACATTTTCGAAATCAAAAGTATAATATTTGAAGTAATTTTTTTTTTATATTTTAAATTTAGAACGTGGTTGGCTGGTTCGGGTGCGGGCGGCACGTTCGCCATTTTACGTCGCATTTTTACGATGTAGCCGATAACGTTTACGAGGCGCGTTGAGTGGCGTCGCCGTGGCTCGCCCCGACTGATTGCATGCGAGGGTAGCATACGACTAGTGAAGAAAACATTATTTTTTAACTAATTCGATATATTTCACATCTAAAAATGTTGTCCAATTTCAAAACAACTCTTAAGACTTTATATATTTGAAAAAAAAAAATGATATTTCCAATTATGTACTTTTTAGTGTACCAAGTCTTTGCAAAAGTATCGATGATCAAACGCTCAAGTCCTACAGTAATGCTGATAATATTAAATTAAGCATCAGTTATGTTTCTTTTGTCTTTATAATAATTTAAAATATGTATTTTTTTAAAAAAAATGAGAAAAACTTTTAAAAGAAAACTTATCGATATCGATAGAATAAAATTCATTCCTCGCACTATCCGGGTCGTGTATCCGTGACACGTCGGCGACATAGCGCGCCGTATTTTATGCGCCCCGCCGCGCACAGCCGAGCGCCTCTCGAAATACGCGCCGCGGTAATGAGCGGCCTTTGACGGAATGAAAAATAACAAGTCGACAACCGGACGAGTCGTTGTTGCAACTTGTAACGCTAATCAGCGCCTTATAAATGTTATTGTTGTTAACCTACTACTCTAAGTATAAGTAATTATAGTTTTTTAAATCAACCTGAATGTCGAAAATGATATTTTTTATGAAAAAAAAAACACATTAAAGAGCGACTTTAGATGGAATGAAAAATGGTATTAGTCACGTTTATCGGTTAATTGGGTGTCGCATTAAATAATTAAATTTTTTATAAATTAATCGCGTCGTATTAATAGTGTTTTAACAGCAGTTTTGATTATAGCCTTGAAAAAAAATATTGGATAGCTAATCTTCAACGATAAGTACAACCTAAGTATGTGTTAAGTTTAAGTATAGATTGACAAAAACAATTTTTCGTATTTTAATGTACGTGTATTCTTATTCATAACGAATATTTCGCTTCAATAACTATTAATGTCTTCACTTTAAACAGCCTGAGAAAAGATTAGACAAAACCACAACATTTAAATAGAGAAACCACAGATCACATGCAAACATTAGATTTAACAATAAGTTACAATTATGAGTATAATCTGTTGAATGTAATGATTTGGTCAACTGTTCGTGTAAAGTGACATTACTTGTGAAAACTAACACATTCAACAAAAAATCACCCACGCCAAATCTTCCATAAAGAAACGGTTATATTCAAAAAAGGAACGTGAAAACTTCACAGAGCGACATCGACAAGCACCGAAGTCTCGAAACCGACGCTTCCAATCTGCTGCTCCTACACATTCGCTGACTTAGAGTAAGTAATATATTAGAAATGGCATACAATATATTGTTGTGTTTTATATAAATTTTACGATAAATCGACATAGATAATCTTACGACAATTATTGTCTATAAAATTACTAAAATTGATATAGCTTTGCTGCATCGTAATTTGTCAATTTCAAATAATTACAAGGCTTGTTATGCCGAATAATCACAGGTTTTACTGTCACCAAATTTTGGGCACAATGGCTTATCTCATGAGCTAGACAAATTACACACATACTACATTCGGGTGTGAGCAAACACAGGTGCCCACTTAATACATACTTTTCCGATGGGACGGCAATCTGACACGACCGCAGACAGAGGGGAGAGCACAAAGCGATAGCTTGGTGCGGTCGAAACTCAACACTAAATTTTATGAATGCACATTTATTTCTACAAATAATTTGCAATGCAAATAGCAGCACATGCATAAAAAAAATGTCTTTACAGATGCCACTTCTGCCACACTGTTCTGAGCACATCGCTATATAGCTATAAAGCTACGTGCTCAACTCGTGGCGGGCGGTAGCGCCGTCGGATGTATAAAGTGGCGCGCCGGTGGCCGCATGACATAGCTATAACTCGGTAGCATGACAAACAGCCGCCGGGGTGGCGTGGAAACGACATGCGTTTGAATTTAGTTTTTTTCTTTTTATAGTGGATTTTTAATTCGATTTTTACATTGCTAATTTGTTATGAAGCGTTAGTTGGTGCGTTTATAATATATGTAATGCCTTATATTTATTTATTTTTATAATGATCGTGTTAACGTAACGTCGAAGAAATGTTTGAAGAATGAAAGTAATAATAATTTTACCGACTTACGTAAAATTTATTGTTAGAATTTAAGTTATATATAATAATGTAAAATTTAACTTATTTCTGTTTAATGGATATGATCAAATATCTAAGTATCAAATTTAGATCTAATAAACGCAAAAAATATTCTAAGCATTATATGATTTCTAAGCATTAGATGATTTTTATTAATTTCAGAAATCTTTATTTAAATAATTATTATACCGAAGCACTACTCTATGCATCCCGTTACCCACGCCCGACACCGGAGGGCGCCGTCGCTAAAGCGCGATACTACGGGCTCGCCTCGGGCGGCGCGAACCAATTACCCGCCGCCGCCGCGCGGGCATTTACCCCCCACTCCCCCAACCATCACCCGTCACCCGTCACCCGTCCCCACATTACTTATCTCTCGCGCGCGCTGCTAGCCCGGTACTCTACCGCCAGCCGAACGCCCGCAATGCGAATGCGTTTGTTGGCTTTTTGTTGCACGTGTGTTCACCATTTGTTATATATACGGCTATAGGATACGTTCCCAGTTCTCACCCACTTCAAAGATTTAGCGAATGCGTTTTTGTTAGATACACTGGGTATTGAATCAGCTGGTATTTAATGTTATAAATATACTCTAGCGTCTTTATCTAAGATAGATTTAGATTTCATATGAAGTTAATTCTTTAGTACACCTATATGTTCAGATTTCTAGTGTAATCTAAACAGACTTACATACCTAATCAAAGCGTAATATAAACTTTATTTTAGTAGTAGGCTTCTTATAATAACTTTTGATAGTCGCTACCAGCAGTTCGAATAGTCCAGTAATAATACCGTATTTTCTCAAATATTTAAATTACCATATTATAATAAAATTATCGTCGCTAGGAGTCTGCTCACCTGATGGAATGTGACTACCACCGCTAATGGACATCTGCAACTCTAGGAGGCTCGTAAGAGCGAGGAATAAATAGGCTCTTTGGAATGAGATGGTTCCCAAGTCATATCGGTTCGGTAAAACCGCCGGCGAATGAACTCCTTTTTATATTCTTCTAACAAGAATATAAAAATCATTTATTGAGATAAAAAATCCGTTAAATGTGTACGCCCTAATGCTGAACGATTTTATGACTCCAAACATCACATAAACAATTATAATCTGCATGTTTTATTTTTAAGTGGCGTTTATAAAGTGTCCAGTCGCTTCGAGCAATTGTCCAATGACTATTTAAGGAAATATCAGCTCAGTCATAAGAGGCCAGCCTTCGCGAATTGATTCGCTACAAGTAACAAAAGAGCCGAGATACCAAAAACGACGTTTCGAACGAAAAATAAATCTGCCTATGAGACTTGGCATCGCAACTCGAGTTAAAGACAGGTTTGCGCGCTAGATAGCTCTGCACGAGTGTTTGCACATGTATGTCGTCGGCTACGGAGATTCGACTTACTACAGGTTATTGAACTTATTGTCACACCTAGACGCCTAGACCACTTAAGGCGGTATCTATGACATTTAGTTGATTAGTAATCTAAGTGAAGCACGCTGGAGCTAATCTAAGTGTTCAATACGATCGGCTCGCTTTGTGATTGAAATCGGTTCAAGGTCTTAGAGAAGAAATCAAAATGGCTTCAGAAATTTTGAAAAAAAGTATGTATTTAAAAAATGCTTAAAAAAATTAATCCTAACTAATATTATAAATTCGAAAGTATTTTAAGTCTTAACTACTCAACCGATGATTATTAAGTTTTGCATACACGTTATCAGGAGTACAGAAAATGGGTACCTTAAACAAGTTAATGTTAGTTAAATTAGTCAAAAAAATAAATCGTAACTGTTACCCTACAAAGCCAAGAAAGATAATGCGTTTACTCTATTCGCACATCTATTTGTTTGTACGGCCTGCACTTATGCAATATGAAGCCGCATAATTTATCTATTTTAATAAACCTATTTGATCGTTTTTAGTTTTATTAAATTCTCCAACTATATATAAATATATAGTTAGTAAAATGTCCTCTATGCTTTTTAGGATCGGTACCCTTAAAGGAAAAAAAGAACCCTTATAAGATCACTTCGTTGTCCGTCTGTCTATCTGTCTGTCCGTCAAGACCCTTATTTCAAGGAACGCGGAGAGGAATAAAGTTGAAATTAATACCAAACACTGAAACCTGCGGTCCCTTGGAGCTGTGTAAAAATATGGCCGTTAATGTCGCATTTCCTAAAATAATCTTTCAATATTGTGTGGTGATACTGAACCCTCGTTGCGCGAGTCCGACTCGCACTTGCCCGGTGTTTTATTATAATACTGACTATTAAAAAAAGGAACAGTCTGTAAATGTCTTACTTCAGGGTAAGGCTTCGTCTTAAAGACGCTTGGACGTGGAAATTATTTTACGCGGCTACAGAAAACTGCTGCAGATACACACGAGGTGTGGTGTTCTATGATAGGAATCCACAACGAACAGATTTTGACACGATGTTTTGTTAAATAGTATACATATTTTAAAAATCGAACTTATAAGTAATCAGTTTTGCATAACTGTAAATTACACAGTTTTCGACATACGACATTTTGCACGAACATTAGCGTCTTGCATCTTAAAGAACGGTCAAGTGTCCTATTTACAAAGAAATCTATTCAACACAAAGCTTTTAACCGTTGGCACGTGAACGGCGAAATAGTGACACTAACATCTCCTCTTTTGATTTATGTTTGCCTGTTTATAATTGATACGTTTAGCAAAATCGCATCCCTGCCACTAGTTTTGTCATTTGTAGCTACTTTGCCTAATGGTTTTCACTTTATTCTATTAATGTGTGACTATTACCCAAGCCGAGATGGCCCAGTGGTTAGAACGCGTGCATCTTAACCGATGATTTCGGGTTCAAACCCAGGCAGGCACCACTGAATTTTCATGTGCTTAATTTGTGTTTATTATTCATGTCGTGCTCGGCGGTGAAGGAAAACATCGTGAGGAAACCTGCATTTGTCTAATTTCAACGAAATTCTGCCACATGTGTATTCCACCAACCCGCATTGGAGCAGCGTGGTGGAATATGCTCCATACCTTCTCCTCAACGGGAGAGGAGGCCTTAGCCCAGCAGTGGCAAATTTACAGGCTGATTATGTTTATGTTTATTATGTGTGAGTAAAGAAGATATTATCTTTTTAAAGAATTTTAGTGCGCGCAATTTTAATTGACCGGCGTGAGGTTAGGCTCTTCGAGGCAATATTGCAAGTTAAAGAATCGACTATTTATGAAAGTGTAACCGTACGGCACATATTGGTATATGTGCCGTATGACGCCGATTCATTAATTCAAACCGTTTGTTAAAATGAAAAAATATTAATAAATCTAGCATATAATTTAACCCATGATTATGGAGAGCCGTCTCAAGCTATGCTGTGCCCTTGGGCACCTATGAATTTGGGGCCCTTTTGGTAGATATTTGAAATAAACGGTGCGGTAATTTTCGTAAATTCTTAGGGATCTAATTGGTTGTACAATCTTATGGCAGTTTTATAGAGTATCTATTTCATTCATGAAGAGCACGTCTTTCTACTTTTTATATCGACTATCGTCAATAGCCTTTTTTTTTTAATATGTTAGTTTTTTCTTATAAATATATAACTTTCAAAAATATACATATCAGTCAACGTGAGCACAAACGTGTGAAGGAAATTGTTGGTTCTTCGGGGCCCTCTCGGGATGGGGGCCGTGGCCCGTGCACTATGGTAAAGACGGTAATGATTATATAGATGATAAAAACACGTGGAACGATACTTAATAACTTTCATTCAGGATGTATTGTATAAAATTGTATTTAAATAACTTAACTTTGTATTTTAAATGTTGCTAAAGAGTATCTTCTGCGTTTCTTGCCGGAGCCGGCGGTGGCTTTACTTAATATAGTTCTGTAAAATGACGATGCAAAAGTGCTCGTAAAAGTCTACTTGAATAAAGTATATTTTTCATTTTGTGGTTTCGCATTTCTACTCAAATTTAGCGCTCGCACTTCACGCCTTTATTCCAAAACCTATATACATATATGTGTTCTGT
Organism: Vanessa tameamea; assembly: GCF_037043105.1. Taxonomy (NCBI): domain Eukaryota; kingdom Metazoa; phylum Arthropoda; class Insecta; order Lepidoptera; family Nymphalidae; genus Vanessa; species Vanessa tameamea. The sequence continues at coordinate 2,942,457 of NC_087333.1, forward strand.
GCATTCACTCGTAACAAATTTCAGACTGGACATTTGAGATCATTTAATTAAATTTAAATAATAATAATGTACTAATACATATGTCTGGATGGATCCCATATCATTTAACCTTACAATCCAGTAATCAAAATAAATATATATTTTAAATGAACTAGGAATTAATAAAGCTGGCTAGATATAATCATGGTTCTCTACTTCCTACAAGATGGACGTTAATTTGATACAAATGATGAAAACCTCAAGGTTTACGTAACGTAAGCTAACTTTCGCATTAATCATCTCTATCACTGGCTGTTGTCAATTATTTTTTTCTCTCACTATCAATTTAAAATCGCTATATACTCAAACATACATATATATTTATATACACATGCACACGGGTACACATTGCATTACATATGTATGTATGGGTGTGCGTGCGCGCATATAAATGCGTGCTTTTCTGAGCACCATTTCTGCTTCTGGTTGTTTCTATTTGAATATATAGGTATATATTTTTTAATCGGTCTTTATTCCATATTGTACCAGTTATTGGATATTGATATTCAATATAAGGATTTCTTATATCCTAAACCTCTATAATGAACCTGGTACCCTGGTAAATTAAAGCAAAAAAATATTAAGATTCATATTGCTCGCTCCATTTTACAAAGAAAGATTTCACTCAACAAGAACTGTTGTAACACGTCTCCTCTAAAAATGGTTTTACCTAGTTATTTCAACCCTATTAAATCTCTAAATTAAAAATCTTGTCCAAGGACGTTACACTGAAAGCGTCTTAAGGCTGCCTTTGGGCACGCTGCGTTGGGTCATCGCTTCGTGAATCACGTGTTCAAATGAAAAAGTTGGATAAAGGTAAAAAGGATAAATTAGTCATAACTTATTAGATTTTTTTTATTTTATACCAGATAAAATCTTAAGGCAATTGCTTCCTTATTTTTGAGTGTGTAAGTGTTGTAGTAGAAACACTTGTTGATTGATTACCTCTTCATAACCATTGATGTTATATAATTAAAAATTTGAAAAGTACGAGTGATTGAACACGTCTAGATGACCAAAAAGACCGATCGAGATACGGGTCGGGTCGCCTGTAAAAGATAAGGCCTTCTACGGTACCCAGACAAATATATAAAGCTAAGACCACACCAATGTAACAATGTAAATTAGGTTATTATTTTATTTTAAGGCGAGTTACAAGACGATCTTTATTTTTGATACTATTATAGATCTCATTATTATTGTATACTTTTGTACAGTTCTCGCATACCTTTCGAACCTACATGTAATACTGACTGTGTTCACAAGAAATCCCACGACACGACAATAGACAAACACTACACTTAAAAATAAAACCTAACAGTGCACACGCGACCCAACGATATTTTTTCACCGCGCCTTTGTGATGTCGCGAACATCCACGCCCGTACTCGTAATTCACGCGGCCCGCACCGACCGCCGTCCCGCCGGATTTATTGCCTCATTTTTACAATGCCCACTGCAGAGCACGAGCGTCCCGGTTTTGCAGATCCTACGAGGTAAGGAGTTTTTCGAATACATGAGCATTTTACTACTACGAATCGTGTTAATTCAGATAAGAAAAATAGCGTATTAATGCGTGTTCGATTTATAAAAAAATATCAACAATTATGTTACACATTAGAGAAACAAAAAAACTACTTTGTATCGAGTAATATATACACGTTAAAAACTTTTTAATAACCAATATTAATACATGAAAAATCTTTTATTCGTTAAAACTGCGTAGTGAACGAAATTTTTGGTCGTTGTGTAGATTTTAACTGGGGTGAGGGAAGCGTTAAATGCCGTAATATCAGGATTGTGATGATGCGTGATAATTTAATTGCCGACTACGAGATAGGCATACTTTTATATATTTCTTTTTTAGATATTGGAAAATATTCATTCCTCAGATTAAATGAATGCTTGTAAGTATTTGAAGTACCAATTAATAAAAAAGTGTACCATAGGAGCGGTAAACGTAGTTTAAAATTAGATTTAAATATATTGTAAGTCTTTGAAATAAAAATTCAAGTCTCTTCAAGAGTGTAACTCGGGAGATAGCTTGTGTACTTCAATAACAAAAGCCAAGTGCGATTATGTTTGCCGGTTCGCGACTCGCCCACAAGTCTAGCGGCTAAAGGATGAACTATGTAGTTGTAGCCTTTACGCCAAAAGGCAAGATTCCTAGCCGCGAACGAACCCGTTTAGTTTCCTTCGCTAATTGCATCATTCACACAAACACCGTTTACACGTTTGTAAAAAATAATCTATTTTATATAAATATTTTATGAAATCAAAAAAAAATACTGTTAATTGTGTAATCAATTAATAAATCATTCTAGTAGTTTATTGTTTAGTTAAAACTATTTTATTGTTATGTAACTTGTCAAATTTTTAAAAGAATTTATGTTTAAAAAAATCTTCTGTCAAATTAAAAAAAAAAATGTTTTAATATATAATTTTATGTCACAAAACTAACATCGTTTTTTTTATTAAATTTCACAAAAATATTAACATTTATTATTAAAAAATGTGGTCGTCACGGGACACCCGCGCCAGGTGGATGCGAAAATCGATACTGATTATAACAATGATAATTATAAATTATTTTAATAATCAATTTATTAATTGTATTTAATTATAGAGTAAAAATTAATAAAAAAACAAAAGACGATGACATAAACTTGCAAGCATTTTCGATTTTTTTCGAACATTTTTGTGAGGACAAAGAAAATACGTTGCGCTGTCCCGTTAAAACACGTCGTTTGGTCATGGCAGGTAAAAACAAGCCGCGGGCTGTGCGGCATTCATTTTAATCAGACGCGTCACCCGTTGGCCGATTGCCTGATGAATTATACCCGTTTCATTTTATTAATGCGCGTTCCCCGACAGCAGCTAAAATTTTTGCTTAAGGATTAATCAGCTAAAATCTCTTTTAAAAAAATCTTCGTTTACAGGTTAAGGTCTATTCTACTTATTAAATGTATTGTTATAAAAAGTGTAAATCGAACAAAAATTATAATAACAAACAAAAACCACGAAATCGAACGGGAGAATGGCATGGTCGGTCGTTCGTCGTCGAATCGTGTTTTTTTAAAAGAAGATTCGATGCAATCGAAGTAATTTCATCGATACTTTCGATACAAATTATTAGGAGTGCATAATACAGTAGGAGTTCGCGTCAAACCTGAACGTTAAACATCGATCGCCGCTTATCGCTGGTATCGCGTTGTGGCCGTTGCGGCCGCCCATTGTTCGTTCGGCTCCGGCTCGTTTTTGCTAAAACCACGCGCCCGCCGCTTCGCCCGGCGAATATAAATTGAAAAGCGTTTGTTTAAAGTTTCACGCGGCGTTGATGCCGCTGCACGCATAGATATTGCTGTGTCCCGAGGGCATCCTTTGTAATTCCCATCAGCGCATCCGAGTGGAATATACATATGCGATGGATGCTGATCGCTTTTTTTAACAGTGCTTCGAAAAACTCATACTATAATGCTCTTTGTATCACAAATGTCATATTTAGTTTTAATTTTTGGTAAGTATATATATTTAAGATAAAAATCTGCTCAAGAAATGCATTGCAGAATGTAAAATAAAAGATATTTTTCAAATAAAGAGCCCCGAGTGCTTTTAACTCCGTCGGATAGTCAAAAGGAGTATTAATAATAAGCCTAGTCAGTTCAGGTGAGACCTGACGGGATAGCCGGCTCTTTAATATACATGAGGCCGCAAATAATAAATGAGCGAGTGAGCGAGCCGCGAACACCAGAGTTACTGGAGTTTACTTGTTACAATTATTCATTTGATTACGTTGCTACAGGCTATGCATTCCTAGTTGTTTCGAATAGTGTGGTAATCTCTTCTACACATTGAACGTGTAAAAAAAAAAGAATAATAACAAAAATAAACAAAGCCGAAGTTAGTATTCATATTTTACCTTTTGCATGTATATATATAGTTATTAATGTTACCATTACATTTTACTTTTTCAAAGAAATTTTACGTTTCTCCTAATATGCCAAGTTATGTTAAATGACAGGCATTTGTTTTTGAACTTGAATTTTATTAAAAACGATTGTCAAACTAAAGTAAAGTAAAGTAATTCACTTGAATTTAATGTAAACACTTTAAATATAGAATATATATATAAAGCCTAAAGACGCAAGAATTCAAAATATATCACATCATACGCGTCATCGAAATCATAAAATCTATATACTGTAGGTATTGTATACACATTCACGTACACGTTTATAACTCGCAAAGCAAATCGCTTTCTGCGATAACAATGCTATTAAAGTCTCTGTAGAGATTACATCCTGTTGTTTAAATCATGAAAAATAAAGACTTTGAACGTTAACGTTGCTACCTAGAATAATCTTATAGCAATGCACTAAGTTCATACTAATGTGAAGAGCATTGAGAAAGACTTGCGAGATTGGAAGCCGCTCCGCTTAGTGATGAATGAGCATCCGTCTTATTATAATGACGCGTAATCTCTTCTATCATTATGCGTTCCTGGTGCCGCAGTGGCACACATCACCTGTTCTTTGATCTCATTGACTCTCGTTTGTTTGAAGGACATTTGATTCAAACACACAACCAACTATGCAAAATATAAAAATAGTTGTTATTAATAATAATATAAAATACCTCTAGAATTTATCTGTCGTCTGTTTGTCTCATAATTTAGACAACACAGCGTTTGACTGATAGTGGAAATATTGTATAAATATTATGTGACTTATCTTAAGTGTTATATTTTCTCAGTATTTCGTCTAAAAATGGTGGTGCTGTTTTGAAAAGTCAACTTTCGCTATGTATAAAAAAAACGAGAAGAGAGCAAATTAATTACTATGTATTTATAATGAACATTTCTTAATTACAATTATATAATAGGACAGATAATAATAAATTATTACACTTACCTTTAAAGGTGGAGTCGGTATATATAATGGAGGATCATTTTGAGATCCTGTATATATTTCCTGTCCATCAGGACCACGGGCGCAACCCTCTGCATCAGCGACGCTGTACCTGCAAACTATGCCGTCGGCAGGTTTCGCATCGTAACCCGTCGGCCTACCCACATGAAAACCTTTTGCTTTTACCCAAAAACGAAACTTGGAACTGTCGGAACTGTTACATTCTTCGCCGCGCAGGGTTCGAAGAATTCTAGCGTACTTTTTTAACGTTATAGTTTTTGTTTTTGCCAAATCTCCATATGTCTGGATCACCCACGGCTGGTAGGTAGAAAATAAATCTACTTTTGGATCACCCGTCTGTATTTTTGGTCTTTTATTATTATTTTGTTCGTTTTTCTTGTCGTTCTTAGAACTACTCGGCGTTGATTTACGCTTCGAAGGCTTTTTAGGTGTTTTCTCCGGTATGGCTTCCTGGGTTAATTTCTTTCGTAGCCCACGGTCCTTTATCATGGCAGCCGCCATTTTTATTTTTTAACTTACACTTAACTTTAGTTTTCTTACACGAATAAACCCATTATAATGATTTTCTTGTCTAATTATTTCGAACTGCACTACACATTAAATCAATTTATACTTTACTTTTACTTGCCCGGTACACTTTTTATTGCGAAAAAAAAAATTAAATTGCCCGAGAAATATTTTCGACAAAGTTTTGGAGTCCGAAAGTTGGGAGTCTCGCGTGCGTAAAACTTTGAGAACAGGAACTTTTGACTGCCAAGTTCTCGCCGACAGAAAGGACTTTGCGAAAACTTTTCCCGGCGGTGACGGGGGAAATGTTCAGGACAAGAATATCTCTTTAATCTCTGGTTCATTGCAAAATAATTGTGCTTGGTTTAACACTGCATTGCCAATGAGACATTCTTATAAAAATACATTGAATTGAATCGTATAAAATAACATATCATAATATAAATATTGCCTTTAAAATTTTATTCCAGGATTAAGTTTGATTTTTTTTTTAATTTCTTTAATTAAAAAAATATCTTTAATGTATTGTGTTTTTCTATAAACATAAAACCCTAAATTAAATTTTAAAAAGTTTTACGAAATAAAAAAAGTACCAGGCGTGTAGATCCGTCGGGAGATCGGAAAAGGCTTCCACGATACGTTATATTCTCCCACACAGCCGCTCGCGTGGGGCGCGCGCGGTACACTGGAATCGGCGGCGTCTGGGACCGCGGAACGGCACGTGCGGGACGGGCCGGCGCTAATTGCCCGCAAAACAATCGGGCCGATCGTCCGGGCGGCCGATAATGCGCCGTGCCCGTCCTTGCGATAGCGCGCTATTGTATTGTTGACTAGACAACGCTTAACGACGCTGCGTATAGTGTATCGCGTCACTACTTTACTGTTCCACGACATCGTTTTGTATAATCACAAAAATATTTTGTTGTTCTCATATTTTTGTTTAAATAATACGAAAAAATTAAAACGACCGACGGTTTATATATACATTTGCCTACAAACTTAAACTAAATCGAAAACTTAATAATAATATTTTTTATTACAAAGAAGAAAAGTTTGTACGGAATATGAACTGAAAATTATTGTTTTAAATCATTTTATATCTGTTATTTTTGAACGACTCGTTGTCTCCAAAGAAAGATAAAACAAATTTACGTACTTATGACTAATACGTACATAATATAATGTGTATATGTTTTCCTTGCCTTGATTTCATTTAAAAATGTTTCTATTTTATTCTAATAAATCGTCCTCATCAATCGATAAATAGATAAATTTATATTTCTTTATGGAGTTTTTTAACCGTTTTGTTTTGAGAAAACTAGTGAATATATTGATATGTCAACATGAACAAGTGCAACTGCTTCAATCAGTGGCTAACTTTATTTGAATCTCGATTCAGGCATATCAGAAGTTTATGCCATAGATGCCATGCATGAAGTAATATATATGTAGATATTTAAAACCGTATGAATAATTAATTTAATTTTATTTAAAATATGCCTCTTTAATATAAACATTTATATTAATTATTAAAAAAAAAAAACAAATTAGCATCTGGTTCCATGCAAAAAATGTAAAAGTATATTCGATTGTATTTACACCAGCAGCAAAAGCAATGTGTCAGATTTCAAATCAAATTAATTTGAAATTAATTTGCCCACACAAACGTTTGGGTTAACTTAAAATGTAGAAGTAAAATCTCACCATACTACATAAAAAATATAAATGTATGTTATAAGTAAATATTATATACAATATATATACAATAGTAAATAAAAAAAACTCGTTTTAACTCTTATTAATTTACTAATATTGCGCGCGCGCATCCAGCACGCGAGAGTTGCGCACGAGTACGCTCGCTTGCGCGAACAGTGCGCAACATACTAGGCGACCATGAGCTAGGAAGATATATTATGGTCAGGTAGTAGTAGTACGGAAGATTTATCAAAAATTCAGTCAGTCTGTTTATGCGGAGAAGAAGGAATATTTATAATTTTTGTTTATTGTTATTATTTTGTAACTAAGTTAAGTAATATTAATTTATACTAATTACTAAGTATGTATATTGTACACTGACTTAATCATGGTATGAGGTAGGTAGGTATATATGAGAGTGCCATCATAATTTTTTTCCCGATAAAAATGATAAAATTAACAAATGAATTAAAAAAGTAGTGTAAAATAAGTTATAATTAAATTGATATTCATTAATCTTTTTAATTTTTCTTTTTAACTTTTTAATTTTTAATAAAATTATTACAAATACAAAATACAAAAATAAAACATTTTGAAGGCGTTCTTTCTTAATTAATAATTATTAATAGGATACATGTACTAACTAAACTAACTCACTCCGCAACCATTTCGCATTCACATTTCACATAAATGAAAATCGATGTTGCTTCATTAGGTCGACTTTGTACTAGGAATCCATAATATATGAGGATATTAATATACTCGGTGATCTTGTCGATTCGTACCTAAAAATTTTACTGATTTACGCTAGGTGGCGCTGACAGTTAATAATTAAAATTTTGAATTTATACCTTTTTAAATACATAGGTATTTAGTAAGTAGTATTTTTAAAATCAATTCTAATAATGTTTTTTTTAAACCTTGTCTTTCGGTATTGTTGGACATTCGTTTATTGTACGGCTATGTTAGTCTTTGATTACACGACAACCAACGCCAATGTGCCACCAACCTTTGGAACCCAGATGTTACGTCTCTTACGACTAAGGTAAAGACCTACACTGGCACAAGGGACGACAGTATTATTTTAAATCGTAACAATAAACAAACGCTACAACCTAGCCAAGCAAAATAACCCCCCCTATATCTAAGACTAGCTGTTGCCCGCGGCTTTGCTCGCGTGGAAATAGAATATATTTACATAATGAAAATTTCAACTGTCTAGATATCTTGAGATACAGCCTGGTGACAGACAGATAGATGGACATACGGACGGACAGACAGCTAAGTCTTAGTAATATGGTACCGTTTTTAGGAGCCGGAAAAATCAATGTGATTTGTAATCTTTCTTTTGTATTATAAAATTAATGTTTTTAATGAACATACTGCAAAGAAAACATGATATTTACCTAAAATAATCAAGTCAACTCAATGAAAGCCGAAATCAACGATTGTGTTAGAAAACAATCGCGAATTTATGATAAAAACAACAAAGAAATTTGCGATGATGTTCACACGTTTGACAATCTATGCACAATTTTGTCAAATTTTCGGATTCGAAAGCTTCAGTAATCGGTCAAATCACAGTAGCCGTATTATTCCTAATGTCAATTTTTAATTAACAGACCATAAAGGTCGCGCGGTCGAAAATGAGGTAGCTCGGGTGGTCTCGGAAATTTTCAGTCGCTGGGCAATTTTGTCTCTTATGAATATACTTATATCATATTCTAACGTAATATTAATATTAAAGTGACATCTGTATCATTATTTTTTTGTGCGCCAATCACGTGAAAATACTAAACGTATCGGTATCCTTTTTTCTATCTTACGTTAAGCGAAGCGGGCAGCTAATATAAGAATACACTACAGATGTTTTTCAGGAATACTTACGGTTTTAACACTTGATATATTTAGGACAATAATATTATAATATATATTATATATATATATATATATATATATATATATATATAATATTCCCATTATCGAAGAAAACGCAGTTTAATAGAATCACTAACAATCATTGCATTATTTCATCAATGAATATATAATCAGTTTAAAAAAAGCGTGGAGTTGAAATATACTTATAATTTCTTTAAGGGCAAGCGAAAACCTAGCAGTTTTAGTAAATTTTGAAGCACGAGAGTCTTAGCGCTCCAAATTTCGAAACTCTTTTAGTCGGCTCTGAATTTGAGTCAAGGACCTCGGGATCTGCACGGCAGGTCAGGCGGTCAGTCAGTTAATAAAAGGCACTAAAACAGCTTATGAGAAGATGGTACCTACTGCCTGCATGAGGACCTACCATGGTTATAGTTCAATTTGACTTCTATAAAACTATCAGATTTCGTGTTCAAACTACATCTTCGTTTTTTTATACCATTATTTCAACCAGTATCCACCCACTCACGTCACCTCTATCATCGAGTACCGAGAGTATAGTACGATATGACTTCTGTAAAAATATCGGATTTCATGTTCACAATACATCTTAGTTTTTTTTACCATTGGTATAACCACGCACCACTTCATCTGTCACGACAAGCTTCCTATGCGCTCCGTATCCACAATTTGCCGGATTTAACAATATCCTTTTACAAGTGATGCTGGTTTGCCAACCGTTCGAGTATTCTGTAAGAAGAAACTCGAATCTCACTGCAGGACATCGGCATGAATTGACAGATTGTGATATGCGACATTGACTGTAATAATTATAAAATTCGTAGGACACACGTATACGCGTATCAGCGTAAATCAGGTGTCAACATTTCACAAGTGACGTACGCAGTGAATTTTTACAGAATTGCACATCAGATCTTTGTTATATTGTGTGATTACATGTTTTTTTTTTTTTTTTAGTTATAGGTGGCAACCGAGCAGGATGCTCACCTGATGGAAAGTGACTACCACCGCCCATGGACATCAGCAACACCTGGGGGCTTGCAGGTGCGTTGCCGGCCTTTCAGGAAGGAGTAAGCTCTTTTCATGAAGGTTCCCAAGTTGTATCGGTTCGTACATGTATGTGTTTGATAAAAAGAATAAATAAAGATTTTCAGATCAGTTTTTCTCGGTTTTACTTTACAAAGCTACGTAGAATGATTCCGAGGTATTTACAGATTCGGGATTTTTTTACAGATTCCTCATCGAATCTCACTTCTTAAAGTTTCTTCGTTTCCTTCGACTTCTCTCTAGTCCTGGGCTGCGACGTAACCATGAAATTTCTACCTGAAAGTTTTATTCCATATGCTTGTATTGTATTGTATTCTAGGTATTTTTTTAAATTCTATAATTTTTTATATACATACGAAAAAATCACAAAGAAAATTCTCTCTACATTTGAACTTTAAAGAACTTTAAAGGTTGAGTTTGTAGTCTTGTATCTTAAGTGCATTTACACTCTCGCTATCTCAGTCATATATATACATATATATTATATATATACATTTAAGTAAAATAAAATTGACCTGTAGAAAATAAGAATAAATACTAGGCAACAATTATTCGATTTTAATGTATAATTTGTAAATTATTTTATAGGAAAATTCTAAAGTTAAAACAGTCTGTTGGCTGTATGTGTTTCTTCATTTGCTTCTTTATATTATAAGACACAACACAACGATATACTAAACGTTAAAGCAAATTTTAAACGAGAGCCAATTTATAGTCTATTAAATAATAATCATAGTAAAAACCTACATACTGTATTCTCTGTTATAAGAAATGTATGCAATGCTGGCGCGTGTTTAGCACAATCAGGTATGTACGTTAATAACAAGAGCAATGCACCGCATGACAGGACAAAACTCGTTCTAAAAATTTGAATTTCGAATACTTAATCAACTAGTTCAGCTTCAGACATATTCATTATACCTACAGATTATATCAAAACTATAACCGTTTTTGGCAGCTAAAAACTACGCGGAGAATGCTATCCACGCCGCATAGTCGGTATACGGCTATACGCTTGTGGTAGAGGTTATGGAGCGCAATGTACGGGACGCTGCGATGTCGGGCCGCGCCTCGGTGAATCATTGGGTAATGCGGCGCGAGGAGGAGGATGACGGTTTGATACTTGATTATATTTAAGCTTTAATTGTTTTTTTTTTTTAACTAACAATGTTTTTCATAATATTTTTAGCAATCAGAAACGAAAATAATTAAAAAAAAACAAACAACCTAAAACTATTTTATTCAAAAATTATCTTAATTTTTAACAATAATTCAATTGATAATCTAAAATCGAGCGATCACAAGCAACCGTTAATATTCAAAATGACAAACACATAAATAAAACGAGAAACCACTATAATAAAGGAACAAACTTACTGGCAAGTAACGACTGACGACCAACTGACTTGCAGTTTTTTTTGTATCTGTATGTAGTCGTACTGTTGGCCCTACTGGCTTTTACAGCGTCACCAGGCGTTGGGGCGAGTACTAGACTCAGCCTTGAAGTTTGAGCTCTTTCGGGCCCGGGAGTGACGTTCGGCTTGAGGGTGTCTCCTATAAGATCGCAGCTCATGGCTCAGTACGTAGTCGGTGGGGTGGGGAGCACTTATGTTCGGATATTATGATAGGAATACATTTGAAATTACTCAACAATATTTTTGTTCATACATATCTCTTATTCTTATATTGACTAAGAGATATGGTTATGATTACCAATGTATTGTAAAGTATACTGATCCTCTTATCCAAAAATTACAGATACTCATAAAATTATTTGTGAGAGTTAATACCAGTGGTTTTGGATGAAATTCGTTTATATTTGTGTCTATTATCAGTTCTAAACATTTCGAACTAATATTTCTAAAGATTGAAATATTCGACCACTTAATTAAGTTAAAATTTAAAGAGTTTTTTGTATTGATAAGGTTACAACTTATAAGGGATATTGATATTATGATAAAACTTACACAATAAGATCCCTTATCACCTTCAACTACACATACAATTTTTTATTTAACGGCATTAAGACATTTAATAATTTTAGTAAGAAAACACAAAGGTACACGTAATGTAATATTTATTTATTTACTAATAATTGTAATAAAAGTATCATCTTTACGCACATCATTCACACCAAGGAATAAGTCACATTGTAATATCAAATTAACGTAAATGTATATTGGTGAAAAAAATTAATTATATAATAGTATCAAGATATATCGTGCGATGTATTTCACTGCGAACGGTGAGTGGCGCTCGCCGCGGCTGCTTTGTTCCCGCCAGCCGCGCCCAGGGCTGCCGCTTTATTAATCACGCTCTATTATTTATTTTTCATATTTCTATAGCATACCCGTGTTGGATGTATATTTCGTGGATGGGGAGTTTTTTTTTGTATTGATTTTATAATTTATGCTATCGCTTTATTGATGATAACGATAACTAAATACTAGAAAAAAAATTTAAGTGGCAATATGCAGTATGCGCTTCTGTAATTCTTTTAGAAATACACTTTGTATATTTAAAAATAATATGTAATTATTTATACTAATTATTAAAACGAAAATTAAGCTCTAAGTTATATTATACTAGTTATAGTTTTTTGCCTAAATTATATAACGTTGGTAATATTTAAAATATTTTTACTGTTTTTTTTTTATCTATGTATAACCCTGCTTTCGAGGCGGGCCGATAGCAATATCGCTGAGTGCGCGGCGCGGCACGAGCGACTCCGCGCCTAATTTACTCTGCTAACGCCTGCCTGCGCTGTTGCCCTAGTACACACCGCGAGAAAATGACTTACGAGTCGGGGAATGAAAATTTTATTTTTTACATACATGGCTATATAAGTTTTATTCAGGTTTTAAATAAAATAAAAATATAGTCTCTCAAATATAGTGTTACTATATATACTAAATGTAATACTTCGAATTTATTTTATTGTTTTTTTATGGAAAACCAAATAATAAGGGAGCTGACTAACTTACATTTATTTTTTTATTTATCTTTATTAAAAACATTTTTTGATTCTGAACAAAAACACAAGGCAAGGCAAAACACAAAAATTAATCGAACACCGGCCGTTCCAACAGTTAAGCAACAATTAAAAAAAAAAACAAAACAGTTTTGTTTAAAAAACAATCCTTCCATTAGCGTATTTTTAGCTATCCATCCCAATTTGTAATTTCTGCATTCGATACCTAAGTATCCCTGACTATGCAGTGCGCTTTTCGTTGCGGATATTATCCGCCATTTTGTTGTTCGCGAAAGATTATAAATTCTCATCGCATTAATAATAACCTTAAATTATTATAAATTTAAAAATTTAACACATCTCTAATGCGTTACTAGTTAAATATTTAAATTGCAAATAACGAAACATTTCATCAGTTTAATTGCATTATGTTCTTATTTATTTGTCTTTCGAATGTCATGTAACCTAATACTTTAGTTTTAAAATAAAAAAATCTTGCGAAATAGGAAATTTAATAAAAAAATATTAAATACCAAAATAAAAATAGTTTTTTTTTGCCTTGACTGACATTTACAAATATGTAACTGGCTACCAGGATTACATGAAATAAAAAGAGTCAGGCTACTGAACTGTAAGCACTGCGTTGCAGAAAAACGTGCCTGGTGGCGAAATGAAATATATCTGCGCCAGGGTTTCGCAGCAGATAAGCCTCGGGGCGGGTGAAGTGGGAGGGGTCCCGGCCAGTAAAGTAGGTGTCACTAGTGACGTTATCTTTTTTTAGCTATCGATATCGATTTTACCGATAAACAAACCATAACGAAAAATCCTATTAGTGATCTAATTGTAAAGGTTTATTTAAAAATCACATTTACAAAACATATGAGATATTTACACAATTGTGAAAAATAATAATGTATTTTTTGTAAGAATTGTGTATAAAGCTACTCATATTCATCTTCTTAGAATCTAATTTAATAGTTAAATAATGAATAAAATATTTATCGCTAATGATTTTAAATAAGAAAATTTAATTTGTTCAGAAAATGACCTACAGATTATAAAAATAAAATTTGCCTTAAAGCAAAATGATTTAATGTCATTTTCTTACAAACGTTTAAAAAATATATTTTTCAGAAAATGTATCGATAAACAAGAAATGTTTCAATCGCTATGAAACGGTATGCGGCTGGAGCGAAGCGGCGACGGGACGCATTAGTGAGCCGCTCCGCAGCCGCTTGATTGTATCATTGCTATACACACACACACACGTAGCTCAACAACAACACTCCAGTCACGCGACGACACTATTAGTTGTTGAAAGCTCGCGATAATGTCTTCTACGCGGTAGGCGGGTAGATAGGTAGCAACACATGCGTAGGTATTTATTAATGTATTTCAGAATTCTTGCGGTTCACGGAAATGTTCGATGTAACTTGTAAATGTACGCAATCACCTTCGAAGGCTACAGATTAAGACTTATGGTATGTAAAGATGACATAATATGGTAATTGTGAAGCGTGATTCGTCACGGTTTAAGTGACCTAGTTGCGCGTATCATCTTTACGATTGTGCATTATATAAGGTGATATGTTGAGTATTCTAAAATCGAATTCTTTTGCCAAACTTGACTAGCTCTAAGTCACTATAATATTTTTTTAAGACAGAGGGAAGCGGACTGGCAAATGAGCCACCACTGCTATTAGTCATGGTACTGCAATAAATATTAATCATTCCTGATATCACCAATGCGCCACCAATCTTGGGAGCGAAGATCTTATGGCCCCTGTGTCTGTATTTACACTGGTTCACACGCCCATTGTAAAAGAACACAACGATACTAATTATTAAGTACTGGCGTAATCCAAGTAAAATGTTCAAAAAAACTGTAAACATTTCAAAAATGTACCCTTATTTATTTTCCTAACGAAACGCTGTTTTTATTTATAATTATTGATATTTCAATGATTCATAATTGTTAAATGATGAAGAAATTACATACATTTAAGTGTTCATTCATATTATTGGTTGAGTGAGAGTTTTAACGCGAAAGGAATAACATTCGAGGAATCTAATTTAATATTGAAAAAAAAAATAGACTACCATAATTAATACAAGTATGATATAACAAATATTATATTGTATTACAAATTACAAAGAGTGACAAGGATGACAAGTATTTTGAAATTGTGTTCACAATAAATTCATGGCAAGTAAATAAAACAAGCAAGAACTGTATTTACTTTGAACTCACACGCATTCCGTATTATCTCTACAATGTTTATGATCGCTTAGTACTTATTGTGACTATGTTAAGCTCCATGACGAGTATATGACGGGATGAAATATCCTTCATTCACTGTCTGTCATTTGTTTTTTTACATTATTCAGAGCACTCCTAAACTAATAATAGTAGTAACAATAGTAGTTGTTATATTTTTTTCTCAAATATTAAACATTTGTTTCAATTTAGTAAAAAAAGGTAGAGATGTAGGATGTCAAATTACATTGATTTTTTTTTTATAAAAACGTATTTTAATTCTTTATATAATATTTTAATTTATAATATATCTTTATTCACTGATTTTTTTTTCTAATTTTATCTTTTTATTGTTTTATTTAGATATATGTAATCTATTCCGTGTAATGAATTACTAGATTACAGATATCGTGTGTTTATATCAATAAGATAAATTTATAACATGTTAATTTAGCAAAATAACTCAAAACTTTAAATACGGAATTACGCCATCTATTATTGAGTAGCATTAAGCCATGGTTCGTAGTTCTTACTATCTTTAAAATTACATGTTTGTTTAAATCTTAACCCAATAGATGGCGTTCATGCTTCATTTTTGTTTTAAAAAAATATTTTATATTTTTATCTTTACGGAATGTCAGCTTAATATTTTTTATGTGAAATGTCTATTAACTTGCCTTAATAACAAGAGCAACTCGCATACCGACAATCTCTACTAGGGTTGCATATCCAAAGTCCACTATCTATAGTTAAGGTATAAGATGGTATTAAGACCATATTGGTCATATTGGTCATGAGCACAGAGCAGTACTATTGGTACTATCGATAGAATTGCAAAAACATTAACCTAAACTATCGGTGGTTTTGTCAACATAAGATTTCTCAACAAGTAATTAAGTAGACCAAGTAACGACACAATATTTAAAAAAAAATTATGTAAAAAGTATAAGAATTAATACAATGTGTATTTTTCTTCGATTTATAAAAATACATTAAAGTATATCCTCAAGTTTAAAAATAGTGTCTCTTCTTGACAATTCAATGACAAATCAAGGCCTCGATACAAGGAACATTCCCGAGAACTTTGACTTCGTAATATTATCCTTTTCTCAAAATTTATTCACTGTCGATAATCAAAAACCATCTGTATTATTATGGATAGTATCGCTGTTATCACTAGTATTGCTCACGGAGAGCTATCGATACTATCGATAGTATTGATCAAAACGAACGAATTTAAAGATATCAAGACATTAACTGTTGCTTCTCAATATATATTCTGTAATGTATGTACGGAAAAATATTAATGATTTTATGAAAAAATGTGATTCTCATAGCATTGGTATAAGGAACAAACACAAACTTGTTACTCCTGTTACTCGACTGCATAGAGTCAGTAACTCTTTTGTGGGGCAATGTATACGGTTTTACAACAGGACGAACGAATTTAAAGATATCAAGATATTAACTGTTGCTTCTCAATATATATTCTGTAATGAATGTACGGAAAAATATTAATGATTTTATGAAAAAATGTGATTCTCATAGCATTGGTATAAGGAACAAACACAAACTTGTTACTCCTGTTACTCGACTGCATAGTCAGTAACTCTTTTGTGGGGTAATGTATACGGTTTTACAACAGGATCCCAGAAAGCGTTCAAAATGCTTCTGTTGCCAAATTAAAAAAAAAAAGTTTTGGAACGCTTGTGTGCGAAAGGGTACTATAAAATTAGTGAGTTTATGATTAAAAGCACACCTTGGGAATGAAACGATCGCCTCCTGGCTATTTCTATTCATATTCAATATATGTACTTAATTAGATTGACATAAAAAAAAGACCCGCTGAGTTTCTTACGCCGGTTCTTCTCAGGTCAGGATGTTTCATTTTCCGAACCGGTGGTAGTGTTTGACTATCAATAAGTAAGTATGATGCTTCTATATTGAATAAAGGAATTTGAGTTTGAGTTAATCTATCCGTAGTTCTGCAACACTGCTCTCTATTTTGCTTTTTTTATTATTATAATAAAAAGAAAAATATGATAATTGAACAATTTTTACGTTTTTTACATCAGCCGGACGTCATTTGACAGATATGATTGACCTTTATCTGTCTCCTTTGATTTTGTTTGACCTTAATATGTTGAATTGTTGAAAAAACAAAAATAAAATAAAAACCACATTGCTTAAAATTTATTTCCTATAAACTCTAGTGCAAATCTTATAGACTGCCTTATAAAAATATATATACAGTTTTCGATGATGACATTTTTTATGCAAACTTTTTACATAATTTAACCAAAATGATACCTATTATGTATTACTATAAGTGTACAGTACAATTTCTTGATAATACTAAATAAATATTGAAAAAAGGCGTTATTCACTAAATTATCAAATTTTATAAACCCCACTGTTCTGCAATATATTGATAAATACCAAATATCAGACGATTGTGGTTGGATTCACCATCTCACTTAATATTAAGAGCAATTAGTACTTGTCCCAAGGTACATTGTCGATTGAATGTTTTTTCAACTTGTGCTTCTTCAAATATTTAGAATCAATATATGCATCCCCACAGATGGAACATACATATGGACGCTCTCCAGTATGAGTGCGTAAATGCACAACTAAATTTCCTTTCAAAGCAAAAAATTTCATACAAACAGAGCAGCCAAATTTCTTTTCACGTGTATGAGTGAGTTGATGAGTTCTTAAATGAGTCTTTGTCTTGAAACGTAATGAGCAAAGCTGACATGGAAATGGTCGCTCATTCGTGTGAACTCTTTCATGCATTATCAACATAGCTTGGCTGGCACATCCCTTGCCACAAATACAGCATTCAAATCTTTTAGTAGTCTTCTTTAGATTCTTCTCAGCATTTTGACCCTCAGATTCAACAATATGGGTACTTTCCACGTGCTGTTCTAATGCTGACTCTACAGAAAACATCTTTTTGCATAATGAACATGCATAGCCTAACAATTTGCCAAAATTAGTCGTTACTTCCTGTTTGACCGTTTTCATGAGTTCCTCTTTAACTTTCATAATTCGTGATTTTGAACACTCATCAGATCCCCTATGTGATGATAATTCAGATTTATTTTCAAACTTGATACCACATTGACTGCACGTGAAGGGGTTAATGTGGGTTAGTCGATGTGTCTGCATTGTGATTTTTTGATGGAATCTTTTATGGCAGATGTCACATTCAAAGTCTTTTATACCGCTATGAATCATCATATGCCTTTTCAAGTTATTTTGATTGGCAAATGTTTTTGAGCATACATTACATTGGGGTTTACTGTTATGTACATATTTGATGTGTTGGGTGAGAGTGTTGCGTTTTATATTTTGATTACAAAATGGACATGTCACTAGAAGTCCTACAGGGTTGCTGTGAAGGAGCATATGTCCCGTTAGTATTTCGGCAGTTTCAAAGCCTTTGCCGCATAGGTTACATAAGTGATCGCCTGCTGGATTATGTTTGTATTGGTGTTTCTCATAATTATCTAAGTCATCAAACTGTTCACCGCAGTCACAGAGGAATGTTCCATCTTCCTGTTGAAGCACAGTTGCAATTTGGCTATCATCAGCATACTCTATGACCAGCTCTGAGCCGTCACACTTAACTAATTGAAACTGAGGAGAATCATCCCCTTCATATAAAATTACTTCTTGTGACATTGAATCCCCTTCTTCCATTTTAAGAGATAAAGGGTCTGTTACATATTTTATACCATCATCGCTTTTAAGTAGAATCGTTCTTTCTGTGCCCGAAGGAGTGAGTATTTTGATAAAATTTTTAGCATTTGGCAGACTTTTCAACATCTCTCCAGAAAGAGGAACCGTGAACTCATGAGGTCTTTCTTGATCTTCAATTATAGCCAAATCCCTATTGTGTATTTCATTGACATCCTCCACATTCATACCCTCATCAAACTGATCTCCATTATCTTGTTCTTCTTCTTCATTTTCTAATATAGTTGCAGGTACATCTGTAGGTACTTTTGGATTAGATACAAGAAATGAATCTATTGTATTTTCAAAATCTCGGTCCTCTTGGTTTTGTGCAGCTTCATTCCCAGGTTCATCTTTCGTTATTGATTCTATCACCAAGTCTCTACTTCTGTCGTCATCAGACTTTTCACTTTGATCTTTCTGATTATCAACCACAACAACATAGTAGTAATCATCGTCACTGTCGTTTGGTTCCTTTTTTATGATTGATTCTAGCTTTTTCATGGATTCTTTTGCAATATCTTCTATGGTCATGTCTTCGCTTGCTTTAAGTTGTGTTTCTATTTGTGAATATTCTTCATCTTTGCTGTGAGTTATTAAAGTATTTAATTGCAGTTTTAGTTCCTTGTCTACTTTCATACATTGTGTGCGAAACTGATAAGCTGTGGTCATAAGTGTAAAGCAATCACCGCACAGCTTTTGTGGTAGGCCATCATCCTCTTGAACCTAAAATAGTTAAAAAATTTAAGCTTAATAAATGAGAGTTTTAATATTAAGAGTAACTTTTATTTCTTTGTTTCATTTTATAATTTATTAGGAAGTATCCATACATTTAACTTTATTTTGAATTGAGTCATTAATTTAATAATGGAATAATCATTGAATTTACCTTTTGTTATAAAAGTAATTATTATTTTTAAATATATTTCTTTATATATATAAACATTGTGTATGATTACAATAATTATTAATTATGTTTAGGACACTACAAATAAGTTTTGGTCTTTATTAATCTTATTTTGCCTTAACAAGTTATAGATATATATTTTTCATCTAATATTTCTTTTTCAAGATAACTGGTATATCATTAATTCAAAAGTTTTTAATATAGGCTCAGTTTGGCGGCAATAATGTAAATTAATCAATAATATAGCTCGTTAAATTATGAATTACTGCTAACTTTCGACAACTGCGTCAGTTATAGGATTATTTGTTGTACAATAAATATTTAACACAGTTTATATCAAATATTATAATAAATCTTACCTCAATTGTGGTAATTTCCAAAAACTTTTCCCTTACATTTTCTTCGGTATCGAAAAGTGACACCTCAGAATCGGGAGACAGACAGCATCGGCACAAATCCGACCAAGATTCCATTTTAAAATGTTGTATACATAATTATCCCGCCAGGAAATCCTGGAAAATATATAAAGCGTGGAATTATCTTCATTGTTTTGACAGTTGTTTATAAGTTATCAGAGAGCACAATAAAGTAGGTATCCAAAGAGTAAAATTATCTACGGACCTTGCCATAAAGACGATCTATTCAAAATTATAGACAAGAGAGCTATCAAAATGGCGGCAGCACACGCGACAATAATTGGAGCGGATGTTGCGCCATGTTATAGTTCGACGCGTTGTGGGGAAAGATAAGGATAGCAACATTGAAAAAGTTTAATCGTAAATTGAATTTAGTGTTATTTATCATATTTTAGTATAATTCTGGGTTTTAATACATTATTTTATTATTAGAAAGATAAATTATTCAATTATATTTTAATTCTGAGACAAATTTATCTTTAAAATTTCGTAAGTGCTATCTTTGACCTTTTCCTCTTTTTTAGGTTGGCATTTCTTCTGTAAAGAAATAATTATCGTGTACTTTGGTTCTAATTCTTGTAGCTCCAGTATTAAAGTGTCGAATCAATATTTATTTTGTGGATTCTATTTCTTAAAAGGAAGTTCGCAAGTAAATTAGATTTTGTATATGATTTTTTTTTAATCTATGACATTCGTGCCTTGCTAATTTTTCGAAATGTTTTGCACATGATATGATAGATGTCGCTGCATATAAAGAATCAATTTTCAAGGTTTTTATTAGTATTTGTAATAAATTATTGAAATGATGTTTTTCAATTCTTCCGTAACTACTCTGGTCTTTTGATAAATATGTTACGTTTTTATAAATTACTGATATCATCCAAGTAATGACACTATCTAGGTAGATATTTTATTCAAATGACATATTATAAGTATTTTTTATAAATTACCCAGTTAAAGATAGCGTCTGAAGAAAAATAATAACCATATTCCGTCTTGAGATTTTATTGTATATTAAGTTAATTTTCTATTTATACATAATTTTCTTTTTGGAATTTACGCGAAATTAATGTGCTAAAAAGTTTTAATTACAAAGGAATTTCGTACCCACATCTGAGCCAACATATAGAACATTTTTCCGTCTTGAGATTCTGTTGTTTTGTAAGTTTATTTTCTATTTATACATAATTTTCTTTTTGGAATTTTCGCGAAATTAATGTTCTAAAAAGTTTTAATTACAAAGGAATTTCGTACCCACATCTGTGCCAACATATAGAACATTTTTGTCATAATGTAAAATACAAAGGTGTAGCCTGACCGCACCGGGAATGAAATAATACGAGATTTATTAGCCGGCTCGCTAAAATAAGGCATCTGCCAAAAATTTCAGGAATCAAGTTTTAGGGACCACGGTTTAACTGAGACCTTTTTATCAGAATTATTAAACTTAGCAATGTTAGTACAGTATCAATGTATTTGTTTTTGTTATTTGTTTATTATCAGGTTGGATATAAAATTTTGATTTTACTAAAAAGACTAACCAGGTACTGCGTTTGATGTCGTTTTCCGTTATATATATATTTCTATCCAGTGGTAACTTAGTTTTAATATAATCTTAAAAAATATTCATTACAATGTACCTATGTTTGACTATTTTTTTAAAAAGAGAAAGGTTTATGAATCTCAATTTATTCTTTAAAAGTCTACGGGTTTTATTCATTAACCAGGTGCACAACGTTATACAAATATAATAAATATTAAACGTATAAAGGGCCCTTATCATAGGGCGCAGGGACCGAAGGGACTATTCAATCAGGGCAAAGAAAACGTTAGCTCTCTATTATGGGTCGTGATTTATAACATTAAAGTGAAATACTGCGACTTTTTTTCTCAAATCTTAATTCTACAAATAATCTGAAAAATAATAATAAAACTGATTTTAGATGTAAGAATTTAGATATAGATGTAGTGGTGGGATACCACTGGGCGAAGGCCTCTCCTCTAGAGGATAAGGTCTGAATGTTATTCCACCTCTAATAAAGGCGGTTGGTACACATGTGACATAATTAAGGCCGGCAACACATCAGCAATTCGCCTTATGTTGCAGGTGTCTACGGCCGTTGCTGACTACTTACCAGACTGCAATGGTTAGAGCATTGGTGTAAGGAATAGGTTACATAGTTTTTGGCTAAGGCCAAAAACTATTTCATTTACTAATTTGTTTCCCAAAAATAAAAATGGTACCGCATTCGAGTGAAATACATTCGAGAACTTATAGTGGCCATTAACACATGACTGGAAAGATAACTGTTGTAAGCATACAAAGGTCCACTTTATTTGAATATATTAATATTTAAACCATTACCTAACCTAAGGCTATGCTATATAGTGAATAAAAAAAACTTTTAATAATGTCATAATTATGAATTTTAATAATGTCATAATGTCATATTTAATCATGTCTTTTAATAACATATGATATCGAACACTTTTTCTCCATAGACGATTATTCTCGTATTCACTAGAAATTTCCGACCTTGTCATTATTATAGATTTTTTTTTTTAATACACTAAGTATAGAGTACGTCGATTTTCAAAATTTCACGATCGATTTGATTATCGAGTTGATTTTATTTATTAGACTGTCTAATCGTCTCGTAAAAATATATAACTATGAATTTACGGTCGCACGCCAGTAGGGCGTTCAGTCGCAATGTTTTTTTTCCGGCACCTTCATTGTTATATTTCTAGCCAGTTTTATATAAAACTTTATGGATTATTTATTTCAACCTTCCTCATAATCACTTCATCCATTGATGACAATCATTTGAAAATCAGTTTGATAAATTGACTGTTAAAGTAATATTATTTTTTATATATATATTTAGTTATCTGCATGCAAATGGCGAGTGTAAGTAAGCCAAGTAGAAAAACCATTAGGCCATTAGACCAACGTATTAAGAATATTACATCTAATGTTAATAAAAGGTACTAAAATTGTCTATTCTATGTCTAAATTCCATTGTCTTTGATTAGGATCTATGGTAGAAAAAAATATTAAAGTAATTAGTATAGTGAATAATAATAATTTTATAGTGTAAATACTAACTAAACAATACTACGAACTCAATAATGATACACAACGATTATACACAACGAATCAGATAAGTATAACCTGACCATTGGTTCATAAATTAGTGAAAATAAGAGATATTATCACTAATTTATGAACCAATATATATTACATTGGCATAGCAATTACATACAATTGTTTTTTGATAACTAAAATGGTCCAGGTATTTGGCGCGTGTAACTGAGGATTGCGGGATCAAAGTTGGATCACTTAACTATCACTTAGGCACCACTTTTGTATAATTTATATGTATTTATATTTATTTATATTTGACCTCCGTGGTCGATTAGTGTGTACACCGGTTTTCATGGGTACGCCACTCCGAGGTCCCGGTTTCGATTCCCGGCCAAGTCGATGTAGAAAAAGTTCATTAGTTTTCTATGTTGTCTTGGGTCTGGGTGTTCGTGGTACCGTCGTTACTTCTGATTTTCCATAACACGAGTGCTTTAGCCACTTACATTGGGATCAGAGTAATGTATGTGATGTTGTCCAATATATATTTATATTTATTTATTATTATTTATTTAATATTGTAATTCATCGAATACAGAAAGTGAAGTACAACTGTCTGGATGAAGTTCTTCCATATCTTAATTCATCAGTCCACATTGATGCATTTTTATTTAATTCGCTTTTTAATGATTACACAGATCATAATGTCATTAGAACCGCACGTGTTTGTAGTTTCAATACAACAATAAAAACTAGGTCGTAATCGATTTGTTACTTTAACTCACATTCATCATGTATTATATTATGTGTTTGTATGTATGTACCTATATATTGGTGTAAATATGTGTAAATGTGTTTCCTGAATATAGATAGTTATTTCGGCCGTTTCTTAAATAGATTTTAACTAACACAGGTAAAACTTATTGTCAGGTTCGTTCGCTTGTCTGCCTTCTTAAAGTAATACAAAGTATTCTGTTAAATTTTGGCAGCGCCTGTCAAGAAAATATCCGGATCGATATTTTTTCTACAAATACAATGACATTTCAAATTACTTGTCCAAAAATATGTGACATAGCCTAGATCCAACCTATATTATACTTTATTATAACATAAACCATGATTTTGAATTATGGTTTACGTTATCTATGCAACGAAACCAGCACGGTAGCGTGCGCGGTTAATCACTTGACCGTCCAATTATGACGGAGAGAGTATCGATATTTTTTAATAATTATTGCCCTAGCTGTGTATTATTGTACCAACCTAACGCAACGAAAACATAATAGCATAAATGCATAATCCAGCTTAAAACAAAAAAGGAATACACTAAACAAAATCAGCGTTCGAAAAATAAAATACCCTTAATTCTTATAAGCTAAACATATCAAACAATTTCATTTAACGTTTCGTCAGCAAGATAATCGTTCATAAACAAAGGCAAGTACTGTTTGTTATTATAACACTGTCAGCTTAATTCGTGTATTGTAGGATTATCCGGAGCGGTGTGAACCGGCGACCGCAAAGACGAGACGTTATGTCGACCATATACAAGCTCACGTGTACATATTATTTATAATGTATATAAGCGTTTATATAATACTGATGTTATATAGACGTATTGTATGGGCGTTT
The DNA here is from genome assembly GCF_037043105.1 of Vanessa tameamea. Lineage (NCBI taxonomy): Eukaryota > Metazoa > Arthropoda > Insecta > Lepidoptera > Nymphalidae > Vanessa > Vanessa tameamea. Next base: position 2,967,581 of record NC_087333.1, read on the forward strand.
GCTGTTTCTGGATTCTTGATAAAATTACTCATGCGCTTGAATTCGTTGAAAACTTATCATGATCAAAGTTTTGCATTTATTTCGTCACGTAAGTAACAAAATGTTTACTCTTATTGACATAAGTACCGTTTAGTATATATTCAAAAACGGAAATGGAATAATGATTAACAAACCTTAAAATTTACAAATTACACGCGATTTGCCAATAGCTCAGCTATATTGTACACAATATTTTTTGATTATTATATCTTTATTTATAATACAACAGTCTTCCAAAGTTCCGTAATAGTTTCATCTACGTTCAAAACGCTATTTCTTCGCAAATCCATAATGAATACCTATCATAGATTTTATTTAAACATTCGGCCAATGATAACGCGTCAATTCGTTGTCAAATGTTGTTTATTTGACATTTGTTTTTTTTTAATTTAATTTACAACATCCCCGGGCTCACAGTTGCCCGTGCCTTTTTTACATTTTACTTTTATAAATTTTGGCGTTTTTATATTTTATATTTTTACTGAACATCTGCAGATCTTCGCTGGACTTCGAGCTTGTCGTCTTCTTGGAAGACTTGGCCCACACTGACTTATTTTTTTCATTTTAAAATAATAATCCATAATAGATAATATATGATAATATATAAAAAATAATATATACAGTAATTTTTTTGATCCTATTTACTGCTTGGATAAACTATACGTGTTTTCGTTCAGTCTGTAGGTGGTACATTTGTAAATCTCTACTAACGAGATTAGATTAATGAGTAAGTAACTAGATCTCTGTTTATAATATTTTGTTGATCTAGCCAAGTGCGGCCATGTTTGTGTTTGTTCAGATTTAGCTTAGTGTTACGATATAAAAGATTCGCAAAGTGTAAGTATTTTACAGAAACAGTGAGTGGATTTTTTTCGATTTCGATTTATACATAAATAATATATATGTATAAATCATGTCTTCATGAATAATTAACATTCAAATATTGTATTATAAAATAACACTTATCTGTATAAGAGATTTTCGATTTCAGCCCCGAGAGTGATATTTATATTGATGAAGGTATAATCAAGATAATACGTTATTATTTGAATTTTAAGCATACAAATTTTAGAAATAAATTGTTTATAAGATAAATTCATTATCTAACACTCTTTATATAAATACTTGCTGCCTGGTTCGACATCGCGCGGGATAATAATTTTATTTACTTTCCAAACAATACCGTGTTCTGTACATACATACATTACTGTACACAAAAAATAATTATTATAGAAATCGATCCAACCGGTTAGGAGGAGTTCAGTTAACGTACTGAAGACTTATATAATATGTTATAAATATTTGTAACATATGACATACAATTAGACAAACATATTTAGATATATATTATATATCGTTTGTTATATATATATGTGTACGCGTACGAACACGGTTGCATTCTTTTATAACAATACTGGGCAAAGAATACCAAAGCCGAGCAAGCTGCTGCAACGGCAATCTTTTTTTTATTATGATTCGGTTAAAGGTTCCAGTTTTAATTTCCTGTTAAAGATATTTTTTTTTAAAATGAAAAAAAAAATAAAGCCTCTCATTGTTTTTATAAAATATTCATGTATTTTATCGTAATGCTTTGCTCTGCTTATGACGAAGTAAAATAAAAAAAAAACAAGTTAAAAATCAATCGTATTAAAAAGCGCAACTGTCTTTACCCACCTGCATATTTTTTAATTTAAAGAGCTGTACCACAGGTTTTTGCCACAAAAAAAAAAAAAACGTATCACTTATGTGAGTCGCAATGTAATTACAATCTTTGTCAATACTTTGCCTTTTTAAAATGCTTTAGGTTTATATGACTAATGTAATGTATCAAGATACATATTTTAATACAAACGATATGGCTTTTATGAAAATATTTCGCCTAAATTGCTGTAAGCGTCTGAATTCTCGTTCGCTATTACTTATTCAACGGAATGATTGGTTGGAGTTGAACGAAAATCGATACTGTTTTCTTAGTGTTTATTATAAACGTTCTCGTCTGAAACTGACGGGCAATTTTAATATGTTTATGCGATCGAAATGCTATTCATTGTAATTTCGGTTTATTATAAGAAATAAATCATGTTTACAGTTCAGGTGACTTCTAGCGATGAATGTCGATATATGTGTTTATCCAGTACTGTATCAAGTATAGAATATATCAGCTGAGATATCTTAACCGAAGATTGAGCCAGCTATTAAATTTCCATGTGTTTATAATTTGTCTTGTGCTCGCTAATGAAGATTCTTTAGGAAATTTGCACGTTGGAGATAATTCACATGTGTGTCGCGCTTAATTTTATCCATTTCATTGTAAATAGTTCGTGTGTTGTGTTTTGATGAATGACGTCCATCTTTAGGAGATCACACCTCCATTCAGGATGTGGTCGATAGAGTTAGCTATACTAAGCTCACAAAAAATATTCGTCCAAGCGTTCTATATTTGTGTCTGCATGTTAAGTTTTAATACTAATTTTGATTGTAATTTAACAAACGTTATCCCAAGCAGACACTCCAACAAAATCCCAAAATAGTGATTCTTGAAACAGAAATGTTTGCTACAAAATAAAACATAGTCGAAGCTTCAAATAACTCAAGACAAGAAAGACAAATTGTTCAAGGGATATAAGTCCGAGTACAAAACATCCATTCTAAGAGATTTCGAAGCAAGACACGTGATTTTCCTTTTTTCTCGTGCTTAATAAACATACTTAATGTTATTTTTATCAATAAAAAAATACATTTGTTTCAAAGAATATCAGCTAGTAAATGTAACTTCCTCTTGGATTCTAATTTATTCGAATATAAATCTATTTCACTTCTGGACGCTTAAATATATTCGATCCTCTGGGCAAAAAATGAACCGTCCCTCCTGTCACCAGTGGATGCAATAAGGCGACGTAATATAGTGGAATATATTTTATACCGACATTGTCTTCACTGGGGATCCGTAGCTGTTTGAATGTGATTAATAAGGTTAATAAAACGTACACGTGGATTACTTCAAGATCCGACAAATTATATTAAAACCTGTTGACATTAACTCGTTATGTTGTAAGGATGATTTGGTTTTGATTTCGAATTAATTTTGGAACACGTGATTCTTAACCGAAGATGGCGGTTCAAAACATTTAGTAAGCTTTAACCGAAGATGGCGGTTCAAAACATTTATATGAGTCGTTTCTTTTATTGCTAGTGTTTTATTTATTTAGTGCTTGAAAGAGACATCTCTATGTGGATAAAATTCAGCCATATATAGTATCTATAGATGAAGTAACGTGGTCGATTAAGCTCTAATTTTTTTTTAATAAAACGAAGGCCTATTTCTAGCTGTGGACATTTACGGGCTGAACTACAGATTTGACATATATTATGGTATCAATTAAGACTGCCTCGTTGGCTAACTAGCTAATAAGGCCGCATATCTTGAGCTGGTTTTTAGCTCAAACTCTGACCGAACTAACAAAAAATTATTAGGATTTTTCATTGTAAGTTACTCGTTGTCAGTAGTAGCTCATTCTTGGAGCTGGCAGTACGTAAAGTTCCGTGTCTCAGAATGTATGTAAATCCGTTTACTAATTAATTAACTAATTAATCATTGTCATGAGAGTGATGGAATAAATATTTGAACCTTCAAGAAAAGAGCGTACTCTTTCCTGAAAGGCCGGCAACGCACCTGCAAGCCCCCCGGTGTTGCAGATGTCCATGGGCGGTGGTAGTCACTTTCCATCAGGTGAGCCTCCTGCTCGTTTGCCACCTCTAACATAAAAAAAAAAAATAAAAAAATAGTGCACTTGTGTTAGAACTCACACACCCATACACCTGTGTATTTAGTTAGAGATTTTCCGGCGTGAGCGAAATCGAACAGGTGGACCATGGTATTATCATACAAATACAGTAAATACAATTATATACATTTGCTATACCATCGTGATAACGTAGGAAAAACTGTCACAATTCTAATTAAGCAACACGAAGAGGTATTGCTCCGCTCCACCGTGTGGTTTTTTTAATTAATTGTCTTTGTGACGTTGAAAGACGATGAAGATGTATGAAGAATAATCCTACTCAAACGTCTTGCAATATTTTTAAAGCTTCTGATCAAAATTACAAAAAACGCAATTTTGCTTCAGAGGGTTTTCTTAAAAAATTTTTTTGTAAATTAAATATAATTTTGGGATAATTACTTTTACGCCAAATCGCACATTGTCCAAGTTTTATATAATTTTTTTTCACTTCAGTTTAGCTTGTTTTTTCGAACGTAATCGTGTCGAAATCGATAGCTGTATACAGAATATTCATTCTTTTAGTGATACTCACACTTGACCGTTTTTTTCAAAGATTATTATCAATGTTGTACCTTTCTCTTCCAACTGAGCGTAAATCTTTTGGTCTTTTCATAACCTTCTAAAAATCGCCTATATTTTATCACTGCTATTAAAGTCTTTGTACATTTCTATTATTGATTTATATAAAATCTTTACAATAAGCAAAACCTTGTTACAGAGATAAGGCATTGAATACTTTATAAAAGACGGAATGAAAAAGAATTATTTTCTGTATATATCATTGAACATATAAATATCTTCACTATCACCATAGGGATAAAAGTGGAATTCGCGTGAAGTTTTAAATACCAAATTCATCTTGTGATTTTTACTATCTAACCTGATATATAGGTCATTTTCAAGATGTATGATGTACAATCTGTGCCAGCAATACGTTATCAATCCATATATCTGTTTGCAGCGTAATTTCTTGTAAACTGACGTTGCAATGTCGGTTTCTATTTCTTCGCTCTTCTCTTTGGTTATATATTTTTTGTTTAAGGAATAAAACGAATAACTCCTTCGTTGAATCATCATCGTCATTATCTCGTCCCATGGATATGGGGCTAAGTTTTGGTCAGATTAATTATTAATCATTAAAAAGCTTAATCATCATCACAATTCATTTTTTTTTGTAATATTTCGACAATGTTCACGCGAAAATATAACGGACATAAGTTCCTATATTGGAAATTCGAAAACTAAACTTATTTAAATGTAATAAAGAAAGAGAAAAAAATAATTTAAAAGGGATCGAAAAATATCCCTCATAGATTTTGAAATTCAAATTTCGAATGAGAGAGCTCAGAGTCGGTAAATCATCTTCATTAATATTCAATGAAAGTTGAAAATTGTATTTTTTATATTCAATTGAAATGAAATATTATAGTTGGTTTATTTATTTTTAACTGATTTCGTTTGCCGATGTTATTATGTTGTGAGACTATTCAGCTGCTGGTGTATATTAAAAAAGACTCATACCATACTTAAAAAGTATAACTAATACAGTAATTAATTAATAGGCAGTCTGTCTGTTTATACAGTGCAATGGTCTGCAAAGGTTCCATTGTTGGGGTTTGATGATAATTTCACCTCGCTCCTATAACGCAAGTCACAATTACACACAGTCTGCACAACTCAGTCAGACACGCTTCTCAGCGATGTCTTCCTTTACTATAGACTAAGATATTAAAAAAAAAAAAAAACAAGCAAGAGAAGATTTGCAGCTCTTTTAAGATCTTGAAAATTTTAGCTTAATGGCGCATTATTGATGTTAACGAAACTGATAATTTAAATAATCGTGTTGTGTTTGTTTAAGTTTTGTCATCTGTCTACAGCACAGGACATTATACTGCATTTATTTGTAAATGTTAATATATAACTACTATCTGCATAGACGATAATACGACGAAGTCGATGCCTAGCTACGTCAATTGTCTCCAGGAATTCTAATAAACAAGAAAGCTGTAAGCAAACAAATAAATAAATATTTCGACTTCTGTTATTCAATATGGCCTGATCGGCTCAGGTTCGCAGCTCTTTTCCGATTGTAGTTATTTTATTTCAATAAAAAAAATGCTTATATTTATGTAAATATATTCAAAGAATAAGTATTATTTTTTTTGGTACTATTTCGTCTGGAAAGTAAAATACTATATTTTTAGAGGATCGTCTAAAACTTCATTACCTTGTCAAACGTTTATTTGAACAATGGCTGGAGTTCGCTTAAAATATGTTGATGGTGTATAAATGAGGGAATTGTCTTCTTTTTATTCATTCTTATAATAGCTCCGACGAAGGGTCGACTATTTTACAGGGTCGTTGCTTAGTCAACGATACTATTTATCTCTACTTTTCTGGAACAGTCCCGAATATTCTTAGACCAATTTCTTTTAACTTGTATGTCGTATAAATTGAGATTAATAAAATAGTACCTTGGGTGGCACAATCAATACATCGTACTGCCAAATTTTAGCCTTCTATGCCTACAATATAATAGAATTGCAAAAATGTTAAAAAAATTTAAACTCACTTTAAAAGTTAGAAAGAGAAAATGCAGTAAAAAGCAAAATTTAACTCAATTACGTACAATAAAAATATCAGAAGTTGCAGGTGTATTTATGAAGGTTTTTTTTACATTATATATGTATATATATATATATACTAGAAAAGGGCTTAACCAACTCTGGCAAGCTATCATCTTCATTATTAACTAAGTAGAGTACTTTTTTGTAATTATATCTGTTCTTTAATCTTTGTTTATTACATTACTTTCGGCTCGGCACAGACTTAAACCTGATTTGTTTATATATAAAAAAAATGTTTTATATAAAAAAAAGTCATTGTAGTTAATGTTTTATTTAAAATTGATTCAATTGTTTTTTTAAGAGAACTAGTATGTGTATTTTATTGAAATAGTGGTGTTAGGTTTTTCTGCAAGCCCGTCGGGTTAGGTTAGTAATTTTTTGTATTTTTTTGCTGTCTTTACTCTTAGACGGCACACGCACACTAAAACACCTTGTAAGCACGATCGTCACCCACTCATGTAATGCACGCCGATAATAATAATAATTTATCATTGACGGGCGCGCCGTGAGTGAAAAGAAAGTGTCTGGAGGTGTCTATACCCCGTCTTCATAAATTTGACAGATAAATAATCTGATATACCAAAAACAATATAATATATTCTTTTAAAAAGTAAAAACTTATATTATGTACTACTATTACTTAAATATATTTTTTTACTATTCTCCTTCAAATTATTGTTTGTGACGTATAATAAAAATATTTTTTTACATAATTATATTTCAAACCAATCTTTTTTTAAGCTATAATCTTTTTTTTTTCGCAGTGATTTTCCTCTTCAAACAAGTAGCCACCAGGCGCACAGAACGGCAAGGCAACGTAATTACAGCCAGCTCCAATCTTCATTTTACTTCACTACTAGTAGGAAACAGCTCGGAACATTAAATATTTAGTAGTTAAACTTGATTACATCTCACATTGTATGGAGTCCTGGTAGGTATATTTTTTTAAAAATAATCACAGTCAGTTTTTAGTTTCATCTACTTCGAAAATAATAAAAAGTTAGTGTTATGTCACGAATCTTTTAATAACTCAATCCGATTTTGGTCCCAGTGATTATGGGACGATAGCTGCACATAAAAAATCGGTTATAGTCTCATTTTAAAGAGCTCCAGCCGTAGATGTGCAGAAAAATAAAGAGGATTCTTTATTGGAATTTATTAAATTGTTATGATTTAACAAAGAATTTATTTTAGAGAGCGGAAAAAGTTACCGGCCACGTAGAGAGCGTCGCTATGGCTGTATAAAAAAACAAATTTAAATTATGCGAACAGACGTCGTCAGTTTACAATGAAATTAAAAAAAAAAAACCTGTCATAGGTTTCCAAATTTGTAAAAATCTGTTGAATAATAGAGTAGTTTCGCGTGCCACCCACTAGTAATAATAATTAATAATAATAACGTTAGATTTCTGAACATATCAACTATCTTTAATTTTAAATCTGTATGATATCACTTTTACACTTAAAACACAGTAAATACAGAGTTTATGAAGATTGGCGGAAGGATCATTAAATTAATGTAACCGGTTGGTGGTACCCATCTTCACAGAGCTGCACAAAGCTCTACCATCGTGTATATAATATTTTACTGAATTCAGATTTTAGAAATGTAATTAAAGCGATAATATTTCTATTCAAAACTACATATTTATCCGCAATGCAGAGTCAAAGGAGTAATTAATCTCTGTATAATGACCTAAATGGGTTTGAAAATAAATACGCTTATAATATCGAAATTTGAAGTAATTTAACAGTTTATAAAATATATACATAAATTTTAAAACTATCTGTTATAAAATTATATGTGAATAAACAATTTAATATCGATCGTTTTTTACCGGATAATGACTCATAGTAACCCAGAAGTTCTATGAATGCCTAATTATAAGGGGTTGGAAATTTCGCTCGTCTTAGGTTACTCTATATAATATAACTCCAAGCAACAATTCTATGTATAACTTACTGTATTTAGGTATAAATAACATTGTTATTGCATCAAATATGTTATTTACGTGTTCAAAATGTAAACCAATATTCCCAGCTTTTTCACCAATTTATGGTCACACAACTGTGTTAATAGTTGGAATGTCCGTAGATTCTTGCTTTTCTCTTTCACTACTCTGAGGAACTGATCCGGTGAACTTGACACTTCCACATTGTTGGGCGGCTTATATACTATCAAGCTCTTAATACGAATAATAGCGCTATGTACATACATATATAGTAATTTAACGCGTCCCATCTTATATCTAAAAATGGAAACCGGTATGTCAGTTTAAGAACTATGTTAATAGGTTTCGAAGTCAATTGACCATCGTTGCCATGAAAGTTACTTTTATATACACAGGCAGTGCGTTTACTGGGTTCTGCTAGTAATATATAAATATCATTAAAAGTTATTTCACAGTTGTATAAAATAAACAAATATTTTTTTAATTTTTTTACAGATATAACACATACAAGACAGTCTTTTTAATATTTTATTTGTAAACATCAATCGCTAATTCTGGAAATGTGATTTGGCATCAACAACCGTTTGTCGTTATGATTTCAAAAGATAAAATTTTCGATATAGCAAGCAATAATTCCCACACAATAATAGCACTTCTTATATTAAGTCTTAGATATTTAATTTGTGTTATTATATTAATTACAAGATTTATATAATAAATTAGCTTTTTTATTTATGGTACAGGTAGGTGGACGCGCATATGACCCTATCGGTAAGTGGTCGCCGACCATAGATAGCTATGTACTGTAAGAAATGTTAACCTTTCCTTACATCAAGAGTCCGTCACTAACCTTGGGAACTAAGAAGTTTCGTCCCTTGTGCCTGTAGAACACCGGCAGAACTTGTAGAACTGGAACACAAGAATATTAAGGATTGCTGTTTGCCGGAAGAATATCTGATGGGAAATGGTAAAACGTAAATTTATGTTAGATAAAGAATTGTTTCAGCGAAATGACAATATGTAGCAGAAATTGGGCCATGTTGCAAGCGTAACACACGCGTAGGAGAAAACTGTGCTGTGTGCTGGTGCTGCAACCATATTTTTTAGATAATAACTAAAGTTTAAACCTTTTCTTTTTTTAAGAAGTTTTGGAGCTAATTCCGCCACGCTGCTCGCGGAATGGTGGATACAAATGTAGAGTAACATCAAAATGTGTTTCTTTTCTGAGAACGAAATGACTTATAAAGACTACTTAATATCATGGAAAAGCGCTACTTGCCCGATACTAAACCCGTAATCATCATTTAAAATTGACGTGTTTGAATCGAGAAACTAATTACGAGTATAAATAAATGTATATATATATACTCGTAATTAAATAAATCGAAGTGGAACCAAAAGACTAGGAACGCAGACCCCACCATCAGATTGGTATAATAAATGCACAGGAGAGAGAGAGAGAGAGAGAGAAATAGAGAGAGAGCGAGAAAGAGATATATAGTCGTAATTAGTTTTTTAAATATCCCAACAATATCGTTTGGTTAAATAAAGTAGTTTACCTTTATTAACATGCTTTGGCTGAGTCATAGCCGATTGCTAGAAAATTTATCTATAGCTTTTTTAGTGCACTATCTATCTATTTTTATTACTCTCATTAACTTAATCGAGAAAACTGTTTTGTCGACAAGACGAAAACACGATCAGGCAATCTTGCTTCAGAAGTTTATGTTTGAAATGTAAGAACATAAGTACTTATAGGAGTAGTATGCACGGGTTATGGCGGCCTGAGCTGAGCTTGCAAGAAGCCGGATGGTTAATTGCTGTCTTGCTATCTTGAGAGTGTTTAGATAACAAGAAGTACGCTAATTGGTGGAGCATGCATTTATCCTTATATGTTCACCGCAGAAACTAATTATGTCTATATGCAAAATATTCATTTTTCACTTTTAATCTACTCGGTGGTAGCACTCCTCCTCTCCTCTCAACGTTAAACAGCAATACTTAGTAGTATTGTTGTGTTCCGGTTGAAAGAGTGATTTAGTCTATCTACAGGCACAAAGGACATAACATCTTAGTTACCAAGGTTGGTGATGCATTGGTGATGTAAGGATTGGTTAATATTGCTTATAGCGCCAATGTCTATGGGCGGTGGTTAGCAATTGCCATGAGGTGGCCCAATTACCCGTTACCTTTATGATTTAAAAAAAAAAGTTATACTATGAAAACAGTGATAATATTGAACTATTAGTAAACACACCCGCCGTCCAAGAGATCCCAATTCACTTGTCCTTGGATTAGAATTATACCCATGACCTGATATTAAAAAAAAATACGCAGCTAAAAATAAAAATAGAAATAATTGTACAGGTATTACCAATGTTGAAAAATTTTACTATTAACTATTCTTTGCCGTTAAAGTAATAGAATTTTCAGCTATCGCCACTAACTTTGGGCCAATGTTGGCCTTTCAGGTGTTTTTCTAAAAGGTTGGCTTATATTTGGTCATTACACCACGTTAATCCATTGAGGGTTGGTAGTAAAACACGTGGCAGATCTTCATTCGATATTAGCAAGTTTCCTACAGTGCCGACCGCGAGAATAAAATATAAGAAGAATCAAATGAAAATTTAGTAGTGCTTGTTCGAGTAGAATCTGTTATATTCATTTAAGATTCACGTGTTCTAAATGATATAACACTTTACTACGCCCAGTTTCTTAGTTCAACGTTTTTTTTTTCGACCATGATTAAAAATTAACTTTGTTTAGTTATCTCGATTCAAGCCGTATGTCGAATTCATCAAATCGTTTGTTACAATTATTGACCCTGTTATCAGAAATTAAAAATTAATTATTTCTGTTAATATTTACAAAAAGTATTAAAAAGTTTTTTTGTAGTACTCGTGCCTTACTCGTAAGTAGTCACCATCGTCAATGTACAACCAACCTGGGGAGCTAAAATGTTATATACCTTGTGCCTCTTGTTACACTGGCTCACTCACCCTTCAAATCGAAACACTATTGCTATTACTGTTTGGCGACATAATATAAAATGAGTGGGTTTAGATGATGAGATGCCCTTCTACCAATTAGAATTTTTTATACAGTCTTGGAAAAACTTTTGAAAACTGGTCCTAAGAATTTTAGCGTTTATAAGAATTGAATAATTCTAAAACAATTAGTTAGAAATGTATTTAAAAATTAACTTACTCATACACCTTAAGGCTTGTATCAGATATCATTAAACTGTTAGTTGTTAACGTAATATCAATAGTTATCCATGCGAGCAGGTTAATTCACTTCATTAGTTTGTCATAAGTTTAAAAGATAGACAGAGATAGTTATATCTGAGCAAATGCGAGTGTGAGAGACACAGAAATTGCTGGAAGCTGTGAACTGTAAAGGTATGTTCACAGTTTGTGGACCGCACAAAGGATTCGGGGTCACGAGGCCGCTTTGAGAAAAATTACCAACAATTTAAGGAATTTATTAAATTTTTATATTTGATGCTTTTTGTGAGGACGACATACAATTTTCGTAACAAGTAATTTATGAGGAATAATAAAATAATTATATCAGCGTAAAGCATATTATAGAAATCTGCTTATTTTTAGTTGTTTTTTTTTGTAAACATACGTAGAAATACATTTATAGACTTCACAGGTTATAAAAAATTAATAGTCCTTGTTTTTTTGTTACATTCAGTTTTCATCTTTTCTCGCTTGAGTAGCATTTATGCTCAGAAACATGAAAAAAATCTTTACAGGGAGTTTTCCCGAATCGGGTAACACTAACGAAAGCGCCGGGAAAACGGGCCGCAGTCGCTTCAGTCGGTCGCCGGAGCCCAGACTGCTCGGTTATCAACTTATGTATATATCGAATTTATATCGATAAATAATCGGACGTTGCACATCACTCAATCCCATTTTTATTTCGGTTTGATGTTTCCTTAGTTCTATACAGTTAGTGTTAAAATTGTTTTAATAAGTGCTAGTGTAGTGACACCGGGATACCGCAGTATATTGTTTTAAAGGTGAGTCCAGGTTAAGAAGACTACTATCATCTCCTAATCATTTGTAGACCTAATTTTGTATTTCGAATTATTCAATTTGCATATATAAATATAATTAATGATATAAATAAAATGTGTTTACTGTAATGAAACTATAGTATTCATTAATAGGTCAGACAATTCTTTCGTTAATGGAAATAAAGATATTTTCTTCTAACCTAAAAGTAGAGTTGATGATCTTAATTAACATTATCGGTTTAATGTACATCCCTAGTCGGTATAAAAAACTATACTAAATTATTTAAATGTAACATAAATTATTATAAATTTATTTTACAGTTTTAATTGATGAATTAAAATCGTACGTTACTGATATATTCGTGTCGTGAAATGAATAAATTTGAAATATATTTTTCAAAAAGAGTTTTTGATCGTTGTTTAGGTTTTATTCTTTATTCAAATTAAAAGAAATATTTTAATTATTTTTTTTTGCTAAAAGTAGATCGAATAATATATAAATATTGTTTTTAAAAACCGCCAACTATCCAGATAATAGTTTCTTGCGAATTTCCATAATTTTAGAAAACGATTCTTTGTGTTAACTATGTCGTTCTTTTGATTATTGATATCGTTATTTTATTTTTGTGGTATTAATTTTATTTATTATAAACAAACGACTTAAACATGCAATTAACTTTGCATCAACCAATCCTTTTGAAGTACTAGACGAGAATAAATCAAATTAGTTATGTATTAAAATAATACTGAAGACTATATTTTTAATAATAATAATACACAGATTATTTATTTGACGTAAATACATTTATAGATATATTTTTTAAGACTTTCTTTTTTCTTTTCGAAGGCAAGTTTCAAAATTCATTGGTACAAAAAATGTTATTCATAAATTTTAAATAATGAAAATCATTTTAAAATGTATTACTGCCAACTGGGTCTGTATTCAATAATCAATCGTATCAATTATTATTAGCATAAAATTGATAAAATTTTTATTAATTCATATGTATTTAATGAGCTGTAATTTAATTTGAAATTAACGAAGCATTCTTAATGAGACTTTTTCGTTATATTACGTTGATTGATTTTGTAAGCACCTCTTGTAGCGATTTTAATATTTTATGTTATTGATCAATCTCTACAGTGTTCTAGTTGAAACTGGTGTAAGGAAATATTTGCTTATAATTTAACTTGCTACCCGTCCTTAACTTATTTACTTTATTATATCCAGTTTAGGGTATATCGGAGTTTTTTTAAAGTTATAATATCGTTTATCCTTCCGTGATTTTAATTATATCTTGGCGTACTTGGCGCACGATCTGTTTTTTTTTCTACGTTTTGAATATATATATTTTTTTATTTATTTCTTCTATATTAAAAAACCTGAACCAAATGGCTAAGTATAAACAGTATCTATTAATAAATATAGAAAACGGTTAAACAAATTGTTTCATTAAATTTTACAAAAATGATTATATTACTTTGTACAATAAGTGTTTATTTTTTCAAAATAAATTGAAGTCAGTTATGTATGAAATGTAGACGTAACTTGTTGGTATGGCCTTTTATGTTGACGTTCTAGTTATTTTAGGAACATTTAGTCGCCTGATTCAACAATTTACTCTACGACTTTGATGTTTTGAATATATCGACAAAAATATCTCAAGTTCTATCCGTATATAAATATTTTATTTTGCTATGTTCTTAAATCATAAGCTATTCTTAGATGGTAATATATATATTAATAACAATTATGTGGAACCGGAAAATACATTATGTATTAAGGATCCAAGGAAGAAATCTAAAAAAAAAATTGCGATTCAAAGGCCGGGTCGGGGCCCTGCCACTGAGTTTTCACATCTGTTTTTATAATTAATTTCGTGACGAAATTTTAATTTCGTCACACGTGTGTCCACCGAGCTGCATTGGAACAGCGTAGGGGTATAAGATCCAAACCTCCGACTCAAGAACATAAGGCCTTTGTCCAGCAGTGCTTCTATTATCTGTTATAAAAAAAAATTGTGAAATATATTAGTAATACAACACTATGTATTATTAAGCTTTGCATAAATGTGTCTATGCAACCTCGGTTTTACTGCATTTAAACGCTTCAGTCGAAATTTGTGTTAGACTTTCTTAAGTGGATTCTATACAACTATGCTTTTCGCAATATTGAGCGGAACATGTGAATAGAATCAATTAAATATACCTTATATGAAAACCATAGAGCTAAAATGTTACACTGGCTCACTCAGCTTTCAAGTCGAAGACAACATTGTGATATTGTTGTTTGGCGATATAATTAATATATACGATGAAAGTAAAATTTTTCATACAGTCTTTAAAAATCGTTTGAAAACTTGTCCTAAGAATTTTTGTGTATCCGGAATGAATAGTTTTTTTTTTGTAAGTCTTGTCGTTGGAATAAAGGTAACTTTTATGCAATCTAAAATATAGGTTAACAGGCAAGCAAAAATCATAAAGAAGTGTGTGCTCAAAGCGTCTGGGCTCGTGTGCGCCGTAATTGCTTCCTGTATAGGAAACGCGGCGTGCGAAACGACCTCCTCCCTGTTGCTGGCTCCCTAGTCGCTATAAATTTGAACCGAAATGCAATTAAACCACAGTCTGAGTAGTGGTACGGTACGGTTTTTATTTAACGTGCTTTATATAGAAATTGAAAACAAGCTCTTTATAGGAGGTATCCATTACATATGCATTATATACCTATGTATATACTTGTGCCACTAGAGCTTAAAATAGAAATATTGTAAGCTTAGTAAGTTTATAAGTATTCCTTCATATTACTTGTTATTTTTCTAGCGGGCGGTTTAAGTGAGCTTAGCCAAGCGTTATTAAGAGAAATTATGAAGGGAGTTGAATAGTGAAAAATATATTTTAAATAATCTTATATTACTTCTATTATTAATATAATTTCATTGCATACATACATATATATATATATATATATATATATATATATATATATATATTTATATATTAGAGTATATTATATTGATTACGAAATATATAGGCGGACTATATTTGATATAAAGTTTTGTATAAGCTCATTGGGGTCGGTACCAACTATTCTACCGCCAAACAGCAATACTCAATATAAGTTATATTCCGGTTTGAAGGATGAGTGAGCCAGTGTAACTACTAGATAAAGGAAGATAACATCTTAGTCCCCAAGGTTGGTAACGCATTGGCGATGTATGTTAATATTTCTTACATTGCCAATGTTCTATGGGCGGCGGTGACCACTTACCAGGTGCCCGCCCTCCTTCCTATATAATAAAAAAAGAAAAGTTATCCAGGAAAAAGTGACAGTTTCATATTTGTATTAAGTGAAAATTTTTAAAGGACAATCCATCGGACGGGGCAGGTAGTGAAAAAAATACCTGAAAAAATATTATAATAATTTACATTCCATTTAAAATGAATATGTTCGTTTGTTCTTTCTGGTAATACCAATTATTTAGTTTCACTTCTGTCAATATTATTCTAAGTTTGTACATTGTGTGTGTATTTGGTTATCGTTGTTGACGTTATATGTTTTATTTTACTTTATATATAGTATTATTAATAATAATATATAGTTATTTTGTTTTTGTGGTATTAATTTTATTTATTATAAACAAACGACTTAAACATGCAATTAACTTTGCATCAACCAATCCTTTTGAAGTACTAGACGAGAATAAATCAAATTAGTTATGTATTAAAATAATACTGAAGACTATATTTTTAATAATAATAAATTAACACAGATTATTTATTTGACGTAAATACATTTATAGATATATTTTTTAAGACTTTCTTTTTTCTTTTCGAAGCAAATTTCATTGGTACAAAAAATGTTATTCATAAATTTTAAATAATGAAAATCATTTTAAAATGTATTACTGCCAACTGGGTCTGTATTCAATAATCAATCGTATCAATTATTATTAGCATAAAATTGATACAATTTTTATTTATTTCATATGTATTTAATGACCTGTAATTTAATTTGAAATTAACGAAGCATTCTTAATGAGACTTTTTCGTTATATTACGTTGATTGATTTTGTAAGCACCTCTTGTAGCGATTTTAATATTTTATGTTATTGATCAATCTCTACAGTGTTCTAGTTGAAACTGGTGTAAGGAAATATTTGCTTATAATTCGACTTGCTACCCGTCCTTAACTTATTTACTTTATTATATCCAGTTTGGGTATATCGGAGTTTTTTTTAAGTTATAATATCGTTTATCCTTCCGTGATTTTAATTACATCTTGGCGTACTTGGCGCACGATCTGTTTTTTTTCTACGTTTTAAATATATATATTTTTTATTTATTTCTTCTATATTAAAAAAAAAACTGAACCAAATGGCTAAGTATAAACAGTATCTATTAATAAATATAGAAAACGGTTAAACATATTGTTTCATTAAATTTTACAAAAATGATTATATTACTTTGTGCAATAAGTGTTTATTTTTTCAAAATAAATTGAAGTAAGTTATGTATGAAATGTAGATGTAACTTGTTGGTATGGCCTTTTTTGTTGACGTTCTAGTTATTTTAGGAACATTTAGTCGCCTGATTCAACAATTTACTCTACGACTTTGATGTTTTGAATATATCGACAAAAATATCTCAAGTTCTATCCGTATATAAATATTTTATTTTGCTATGTTCTTAAATCATAAACTATTCTTAGATGGTAATATATATATTAATAACAATTATGTGGAACCGGAAAATACATTATGTATTAAGGATCCAAGGAAAAAATCTAAAAAAAAAATTGCTGTTCAAAGGCCGGGTCGGGGCCCTGTCACTGAGTTTTCACATGCTTAATCTGTTTTTATAATTAATTTCGTGACGAAATTTTAATTTTGTCACACGTGTGTCCACCGAGAATCCAATATAAGATCCAAAACTCCGACTCAAGAACATAAGGCCTTTGTCCAGCGGTGCTTCTATTATCTGTTATAAAAAAAAAATTGTGAAATATATTAGTAATACAACACTATGTATTATTAAGCTTTGCATAAATGTGTCTATGCAACCTCGGTTTTACTGCATTTAAACGCTTCAGTCCAAATTTGTGTTAGACTTTCTTAAGTGGATTCTATACAACTATACTTTTCAAAATATCGAGCGGAACATGTGAATAGAATCAATTAAATATACCTTATATGAAAACCATAGAGCTAAAATGTTACACTGGCTCACTCAGCTTTCAAGTCGAAGACAACATTGTGATATTGTTGTTTGGCGATATAATTAATATATACGATGAAAGTAAAATTTTTCATACAGTCTTTAAAAATCGTTTGAAAACTTGTCCTAAGAATTTTTGTGTATCCGGAATGAATAGTTTTTTTTTTGTAAGTCTTGTCGTTGGAATAAAGGTAACTTTTATGCAATCTAAAATATAGGTTAACAGGCAAGCAAAAATCATAAAGAAGTGTGTGCTCAAAGCGTCTGGGCTCGTGTGCGCCGTAATTGCTTCCTGTATAGGAAACGCGGCGTGCGAAACGACCTCCTCCCTGTTGCTGGCTCCCTAGTCGCTATAAATTTGAACCGAAATGCAATTAAACCACAGTCTGAGTAGTGGTACGGTACGGTTTTTATTTAACGTGCTTTATATAGAAATTGAAAACAAGCTCTTTATAGGAGGTATCCATTACATATGCATTATATACCTATGTATATACTTGTGCCACTAGAGCTTAAAATAGAAATATTGTAAGCTTAGTAAGTTTATAAGTATTCCTTCATATTACTTGTTATTTTTCTAGCGGGCGGTTTAAGTGAGCTTAGCCAAGCGTTATTAAGAGAAATTATGAAGGGAGTTGAATAGTGAAAAATATATTTTAAATAATCTTATATTACTTCTATTATTAATATAATTTCATTGCATACATACATATATATATATATATATATATATATATATATATATTTATATATTAGAGTATATTATATTGATTACGAAATATATAGGCGGACTATATTTGATATAAAATTTTGTATAAGCTCATTGGGGTCGGTACCAACTATTCTACCGCCAAACAGCAATACTCAATATAAGTTATATTCCGGTTTGAAGGATGAGTGAGCCAGTGTAACTACTAGATAAAGGAAGATAACATCTTAGTCCCCAAGGTTGGTAACGCATTGGCGATGTATGTTAATATTTCTTACATTGCCAATGTTCTATGGGCGGCGGTGACCACTTACCAGGTGCCCGCCCTCCTTCCTATATAATAAAAAAAGAAAAGTTATCCAGGAAAAAGTGACAGTTTCATATTTGTATTAAGTGAAAATTTTTAAAGGACAATCCATCGGACGGGGCAGGTAGTGAAAAAAATACCTGAAAAAATATTATAATAATTTACATTCCATTTAAAATGAATATGTTCGTTTGTTCTTTCTGGTAATACCAATTATTTAGTTTCACTTCTGTCAATATTATTCTAAGTTTGTACATTGTGTGTGTATTTGGTTATCGTTGTTGACGTTATATGTTTTATTTTACTTTATATGTTTCGCCAAAAAATAATTTGTGAATATAAAAATGAACAAATACATTTCTCGTGTAGTTCTTTAAGATAACAATTTATTTTTTGTAACATGTATCCGAATTTCCTTGTAACTATGTCCGTCTATCCGGTTATTATGTGCCGACATCCCGTGGGCGTTCTCGTTAAATTAGGCATTTTATAGTACAATTTATTTGAAGAATGACCAATCAAGTGCTGGTAAGACTCTAAATAAAAAAAGAAAACATTTGATTTATCAATAGTTTAACAAAAAACATCAAATAAAGATTTCTATAGACGGTTCGTAGTATACTGCTTAGATTACTTTCACACTGTTTCAGTGGAGGTTGATAAATACATATTTGGCAGATTTTCATCCGCCACGTGCATGTTTTCTTACGATGTTTTCCTTCATTGCCAACCACTAGGTTTATGAACTAACACTTGAAAATTCATGAATACATACCTGGGTTTGAATTTGATTCCGTCTTTAGCTAGATCACTTACAATTATTAAAATCTATTGTGTAAGAATGTATTGTATCTTATCTAAATATTAGGTTTGGATTTATATAACTAAAAATGTTAATTAAGATGAGAGAACTTGATTCATTTTTTACGAATAGCATTGTTTCACAAATAACTGGAATTAAAATCGAATTTTTAACAATGTTAGGTTACGGCCATTGTTATTTTGTTTTAGTTACATTTTATGTAAAATATATAATACATACGATTTGTAGTCGTTTATCATAATCTATTTAATAATATTTAACATGACTGACTGACACACAAAACACTGCGTAAACCGAAAGGTCTAACAGTTTTCAATTTTCTTTGTGGATTTGCAATTTATCTCCTAATGAGTTTTTATAGGAAATGAAAGTTTGCATGAAAATGAAGATTACTGATGGTAGAAATATGGCACACCGTATTTAGACTTCTGTTAGTGAGTTAAAGAAAGAATATTAAAAAAAAATCATCACTTAAGAGGATGAAACATAGGATGAAAGTTACTGAAATAAATATCAAAATCGGTGAGTAGATTTGTGTTTATGAATAAAAGTCAGCGCTTAAGGCGTTTCCGAAAAATCATCACCAAGGAGGTGAAATCGGGAATGAAAATTTGTATGGTACAAAAAGGCGAAATAATCGCCTTTTTCCAATGTTTGAAATAAAAGAATCTGTATTTAAGCTTCTGTTTAAACGTTACAGTGTTTTCCAGAAGGGTAACCCACCGGGCACATAGCCAGAAATATAATACTTTTGTCCTTAAAATATATTTAAAAAAAATCTTATATTTATTATTACTGATATGTCTAAAGACTATTATTTAACTTCGACATTTGATACAAATTACATAAAATATGTAGTCTTTTACCATATTGGCAGAGTGAGAAATATTACATCATTCTTGTTATTAATCAAATCTTCGAAACTAAGAAGTCATGTCCCTTGTGCCTGTCATTATATTCGCTCACTTGCCCTACGGATCGGATCACAACACTAAGTATTACTGTTCAGTGGTATAATATGAGGGTTAGAGTTTGCACAAAGCCCTAACACAGTGTCAAATATTTATTGTAATACCTCAAACGTAATGCAGAAGACAATAATTGTTTAAACTATGAAAGCACACAATCGAATGATGTTAGTATCATTACATTGAGCATTTTATTATTGTAACATATATATACATAGGACTCGTTGGTCTAGTAGCTTATAATGCTGCAGATCTCGAAATCCTGAGTTCAAATACTGTTTTTCTGAAGTTTTTCTGATTTCGTTCCACTTGAACGAAATCAGAAAAACTTGTAATCGCTTATAAGAATTTAAGCGTCAATAGCGTAAGTCGCCGCCTAGCGATGTAAAAATTTGCGGGATCGAACTTGACCCCTTGGGTTATTGTCGTCCCCACTCCTAACACAAATGATAAGCTCAAAAAGAGGGGTAAATATAAATATTAGTAATGTCTTAAAGAATTTGGGGCATTGCTATAATTCTATTTTTTTAAATGATTTATAAGAATATTAACAATTGCATGTGTAATTCCGGTAACCATGGAAACTAGAATGATAATTCACTTGTGATGGTAATTTCACTGATTAAACAACTCAAACTATCAAAAACACTGATGTGACCTGATCACCAGTAAAGTATGAATCTACGTTCCATTAAATAACAGTCATGATTGACGTGTCCGTAACTTTTATGACACGTGACAGCAGAAAAACAAACAAGATTGTTTATTATCCTATAATATAGTAAAGTAAATGTACGAGTTATTTCAATGGGAAATAAGATAAAATCAGGTTAAGTATGTTTTTTCTATTTGCTAGCTTCCACGTCCCGTAATCAAATAGTTATGAGACGGAAAAAAACATTTAAAAAGGCGAGCGGATGGTTCACGTATTGACGCTGGGAGATAGGCTGGTCGATTCGTGTGATATTAATGGTATTTTGTAATATTTGTGAATATCGTGACGTTGATAGATTTCATTACGTGAATAAATTTGTAAATACTGAGTTTTTTGCTGATGGTACTCAGTAGAGAATACTTTACGAACTGTTGTTAATTTAACATTCAATTCAATACTTTACATAACGTATCAAAAGTACGCTTAAGATTCTAGATACATGAAGAATATATTAATTTTAAAGTTTTTCATTAATCTTTTAGGCAATATTTTGCAATTGGACCTCGTACTAGAGTATCAATAACAATTTTCTAACTCGGTTAAATAATAAATTAAGTTAAACTGTCGTTTTAATCTCGTTGGAGGAGTTATACAGATTGTTTGTAAATTACAATCCCGGGGTTGACTTGAAAGTGGACAATCTATGTTGATACAACAGGGAAGTTTTGATTAAGTGTACACTTCAATTTATTTGTCACTAGTTGTCGCCCGCGGCTATGCTCGCGTTTTAAAGGCTGCTGTGTTCATCAGGTGTTGGCATTAAAAGTAGCCTGTGTTTTTATTGGGGTTCAATTTTGCATGAAACT
Organism: Vanessa tameamea; assembly: GCF_037043105.1. NCBI lineage: Eukaryota > Metazoa > Arthropoda > Insecta > Lepidoptera > Nymphalidae > Vanessa > Vanessa tameamea. The sequence goes on from NC_087333.1 coordinate 2,989,553, forward strand.
AAATTTTAACAAATTCGGTTCCGTGGTTTGGCCGTGAAAGACAGACAGAGTTACAGCATTTATAATGTTATCTGTAACAAATTTTTTATTGAACAACAGTGACAATTAATATTTTAGAACGTTTTGAAAAAGTCCAATTAGTTATAATTAGTCTTGTCAAACGAAAACAAGTAAAGCCAAACGATAGTTTTGCCTTGATTTTCGTCGAGCCCAAAGATATTTCACTTAAAAAAATGTAAGTAATACTAATAGACTTTATTAAGAAAAATTATATGTTGTGCATCACATAAGTGAAACATTCTGGTTTTTTTTCGTAGTGAAATTGGAAATTAAGCCCTTGGAAGTGTAACTTAAAAAAAAAAAGTTAACCTTTCCTATTCGTATAAGATTCCAAAACCAATGATAGATTAGATTAGAACAAGACGTCGCGTGGAGTAATTTAAATTGTAAAAGAGAAATCGCTCATAGCAGCGAGACATCATTTGATGGAAGAAATTACATTTAACTCTGAATATCAAAATTAGATTTAAATTATTATTCAAGCAGCCTCCTACAAGCAATTTTGAATCGTTACGTTAGAGGATAAAATTTAATATAAACGCTTCGTAATGCCGGTTCGGAATATAAAATATATCGAAAAAGATCGGCATAAAACTCAACAGTTACTGTTTTTCTAAAAAGACACAGCCAATGACATACAATTTAAGTTAAAAATATCATAATGTTATCAACAAATGCTGCAAGCTGTGTGTAAGTATAATAACCAGGCAACATCATCAAACGATAATTATTAAACATTTTCAGAATACATTTAAAAAATATATATTTATGACAGAATTTCGATTACTTTAGGCAATATCACGGCCATCTGTGCAGGATATATCGTAGAGCACGAGTATGTGCGCGAACACAGCTGGACTCTTAATTATGGTTTTTTTATAGGTTGGAAATTCGATACAACCCGAGAAAAATCAGACACTAGACCGCTTCATGTACTTTCTGAGGCAGTTACGTACTTTCGGTAATGTGGCACCTGACTGACTGAAATACAGATGCTAAGAGTGTAGTACCATACTCTTATAGCCCCAAGAAAGACCAGGCGTAGGACCACCTTGCGTACTTACTGCAGTACGAGTGTGTAGTTAACTGTCTCCGGGTTGCTGTTGAGAATTTATTGAGAGCAACGCCCAATACCTAATATAAATCTAGGAAATATACTGGAAGCCCTGTAGAATTATAAGCTAGCCACTAAACCAGCAAGGCAGTTAATAACAAGCAGGTAAAGTGGATAAATAAAATTACTCTCTCTTGTCAATCCTCAACAAGAAAGTGTTTATTTTTACTTCAGTTCACAGTGAAAGTTTCTAAGCACTAACAGGTCCTCACGTGGCAACATTATGTGCGTTATCGGTAATAAATTGCTGCTTCTAACTTCCCAAGAGCTCATAAATCTGTACCTCTATAGATAAAAATCTATCGAAATTGAGACTAAATAAGAATACATTGAAGAATATATGCTATAGAAAAATTATCTTTATTTTTTTAGAGTTAAGAGTTAGATGTAGATTTGCTTGTGACTTTCGATAATTGGATTGACATTTAGTTATTCGTCAGCGAGTTCGTTCTACTGTTATTTTTATATTATATATAGTGCAGATTGTTTGTCTTCAGAATATAATAAGCTTTTGATAGTGCATAAGGTCGTATGTCAAAAAAAGTGTTCCAATTTTAAAGTTTAAATTTCGATTGTTAATTTTTTTTCATTAATTTTCTGCTTTAAAAAAACTTAAAACAGCAAAATAAGAATATATAATAAATTGAAGATTGTCAATTTATAATGTTCTGTACCTTACACATATTATTATATCCTTATAAACTAACAGTTAATGTTCTGCGTTTCTTGGACCATGGTATTTATACCGAAATAGACCTGTAGTTTGAACGTGAATCTTTGTGGAGGGTGGCGAGTTCAAAATCGGCCAAATAGTGTTTCATGTGCTCAGTATTCGTTTATTAATGTAATCTGTGTCAGCAGAAGTAACGGCGTTTATATAGAACGAAGTTTACGGAATCAAAGTTTAATAGAATTTTATTCTAACAAACAAATTACAATTCAGTAAATAAACATACAGGTATTTAGAAAATATCTTATAAAATGAGTCAAAAATTAAGTAGATACGAATACAATCATAAATAATACATTGTTTAATATTGTCGAACATATATACTAAAGTAAATATTTGATACTGCAGCCTTTGGGGACTGCCAACAAAACTGACTGCGGTAGCTTCAACCCGTACCGTTTATAAAAATACCTACTTAAAAAAAATATCCGCCTACTGAAGCTGTAACCTAAAATTCACTTATATTACTTAAGAGCGCATGTTTGTCCATTGGTTCATATCAAGGAAACAATTGTAAAGATTTGAGACGCAACGGAATGTACTTAAGTAAACATACGGCTGTAATATTCATCAGTACATAGTCATCAGTATAAAATAATTCCAAAGTATATCTTTCTTCCGTATACGGTTGAAATTTTAAAGTATTAGAGGCAATAGTGGAAAAAAATATATAAAACATATGATTATTTACGCAGGGTATTCCCTGTCTGATTGAATCCGCTGGTGCCAGGGTACCTGGTTAATTTTTTGCCCAGTGAATCGTACCTAATAGCAGCATTCATGCCGCCATTCCACGCGAGTAATTTGTATAAAGCAAATTTTTAATTTTGATTCGTATGTCGTTTATGTCTTCAATATAATCAATTCTTTGTAAATGAAGTCAGAAATATATTGCTAACCAATGATAGGAGGAGGCGAGCACTTGGGGAGTCAACTCCTTGTTCAAGCCAGTCATTGTCATTGGTTACCTTTCAAACAAACTACACTACGGATAAAGGTCCCTTCTATTCTACCAGGTATGTAGACAGCTGAATATTACAATAAAAAAAAAAAATTTAATTTCTACAATAATTCAATTTAAGGTAAAAATTGTGCGTCTTACTTGATTTTAATTACATCTATATACTGTCTATCTATAAATAGGCAAAAATTAAATAGTACATACAAATATACCCTAATCCCCTTTTCTATTCTTTTGATCTGATGTTAACTGGCTACCCATTGTCGCTGGGAGATCATTATAATTATAAATTCATCACCCATGTGCCATCAAACCTCAGGACTAGGATGTTATGTCCCTTGTGCCAATAGTTACACTGGCGCAATCACCACTCACTGAATGAGTGGGTGGTACTCCCCGAAACGGGCTTGCACAAAGCCCAATCACTAAGTAATCGGTTTGTCAAACGACATAGCTTTACTGATATTTATAATAAAGAATGAAATAGATAGTCTTTCTTTTCTAATAAAATGATTTCAACCACGGAGCGATTACTAGTTATTATAAATACCTACATATATTTTTAAATGTAAAATGCTGAACCAGTAAATAAGGCGTTGGTAAACCTTGTCTACTTGTCTGGCAGTCAACAAGTGAACATTTTAACTTTATAGTACTTCAGCTAAATAGGAAACTTGGAACGTGTCCAAGTTGTGTATTCAGAGCCAAGCCTGCTGTAATTTTTTAATAAATACATGAGCTTATATCCGTATCAAGCTCAGTCGTAAATAAGTTAGGATTTTTGTGATTTAGTGTCAGCATCGTAAAAAACCTTCAGCTATAAAGGAAAATACTGAAATTACCCTCCTATATAATAAATCATAAGATATGACTTCTAAATTTGTGTTGGTATTTTCGTTAAATAAGTACATGCTCACGTCTTACTATGATTCAATTTTAATGTTAATCTTTCTCGATATTTTCTGAACATTAGTAATTGCTGCATACTTCTAATATATACGTTTTAAGGCATTTTGTCGACTTTTAGAATTCCGTAGACCGAACCTTTATTAGTGAGTACACCGACGCTATGCACTTGTATGTTTGGCTGTATATTTGCAACTTTTATAGGTAGTCAGTTGAATATTCACACAATTCGAATAACTGTGTTTGCTATCATCGGAAATAACGAAAACAAGTCCTAACCCAGGTATCATACTAACCCATAGAACAGTAGTCTGAGTTGGATTGAGTTGGGTTTAGTTATTCATACTTTTGGAATTTCAATTTAATTGACGAAAACAAGGAAACCCTAATAGATTCTGAAAGACTAGAAAAAATGTCACAGATACATACAAAAAAATTTAATGATACCAATAAATTATATAAGTTTTCAAATGTTTTCATACATTTAATTTCCAAACTTTAGTTGAGGCCTTTCAAAGGAAATAACATAAATAAATGTATATTTATAGATATCCCGTAGTTAATACGAAGGCTCACCTCAATCGAAGTCAACTTTATATATTGTAGCCTTGCTATGTAAATGTATGTAACAGAGTTAGTTTTCACAGCGCCGTGACGATGTTTTCTCGTCCCGATAAAAATATCGTGCCGTAATTAAATTGATATGACAGCGATAGAATCGTAGGTCGTATAAGTTAATCTATACAGACAAACATTGCTAAATTTTCATGTCCTTAATTTGTGTATTAATGGTAAACGTAATTTGCCAAGTACTTTTAATTCGCAATGAACCAAGTAGTAGGAAACATACACACAATTTTTAACAGAAAAAAAAGTATTTTTCACAGTCATGGGATAGCCTGCAATATCTTTCAATTAAGTTCCAGGTTCGTTAAAATCAGGGTACAATAAATTCGTTATACGTTGCCGTAATGCATATCTTTTTGCAAAGATACTAGTGCACTATAATGATGGCTAGTCTTCATTGAAAATGTCAATAACAATGGTCAAAACGGACGCACATAACGGATGTATGTATGTATGTATATTATTGTAGAAATATGTCGTCACGATCTCGTGGGAACCGACTCTAAATCTACGTTTGTTGACTAACGTTTTCTCGTAACTCGGATTGTAAATGCAAGGGACGGCTTTATGATTTAGCTCGGGTAAGAAAGCGGAATATGAATTATTCAAAGTTTGCGATTCAGTGCATAAACTTTGTCTCAAACTGGAATCCTGGTGTTAAGATTTGGTACACCGCCAGTACGACGTATTAAGATATTCGGTCTTGAGACTGTCTCTATACTTAACTCTACGTGAATAATTTAATGTGATGATGATGGTAGTTACGATGAAAATATAAAATAGTAGTCAGATGTTTTATTTTTATTTCACATACGTGATTTATTTTATGAATATCTATTAAGAATTCACTACATGCTCAATGATAAACACACACATTTAAACTTATGTAATAACTATTTACAAAGACGAGTCTAAAATAATTCGTTAGCAGAACGAACGACATACATATATATATATATATATATATTACTCGTATATATTTATATCGTTGATATTGTATTGTAACTATGACCATAAATTACAAGATCTGCCTGTTCTGGCTAAACAACTGTATTTTATCGAGCGATATACAATTTTCGTGGCATTCGACAAGTAAATAGACCACACGGTTGTAAGTGGTCAAAATCGAACATACACATTGACGCTTTTCATACACAATTCCTACTGAAATTTTGACATTTACAAATTAATGAAATTATTATTAAAAAAAATTATAAATGATTTATACGAAGATTATTAATAAAACAAAAAACAAGTACATATTTCACATCAATAATAATTGGGACACAATCGTCAAAAAATCGTCTTAATATTTTCCAGGCAACCAAAAACTCAAACAACAAGACAGCAATACGTATTAGGTAAGACTCAAAACGTGAAATAAAAAAAAACATTTGAAGCCAGCTTTAACGGATAATGTCGACCTGACCAATATCCAACTACGCAGGACATACAGTACACAACATTAGCAGCCTGTAAATTTCCCACTGCTGGCCAAAGCCTCCTCTCCCTTCGAGGAGAAGGTTTGGAGCATATTCCACCACGCTGCGGGTTTCAATGCGGGTTGGTGGAATACACATGTGGCACAATGTCGTTGAAATTAGACACATGCAGGTTTCCTCACGATATCACTCACGGACATATAGTACACAAGTGTGTGCGCAAATACAGATGCAGTTTCTATTCCCTCACTCTCATAATATTAGATGGCAAATCCGTTACGACCGTAAAGTGTTCAGGTGCAGGAGCACGCTTGACGTGTTTTCTGAGGCACGAGATTTTACACGCTTAGACTCCGGGCTATTATAGAGATTTTTTCGACAGAAAAATGTGATAGCATTTTATCGGCCCAATCTGGGATTTGAACACAGCGTATCATGTGATGTATAAACATGTTTTATATTTAATTGTTGCTTTTTTTACTGTCGATTTTGTTATTATTTTGTATAATTTTCTGCTGTATCATTATATATATACTCACTTATACTAAAACCTTGAAGCGGCTCGTAGATACTTTAGTATTTATGCTTAGCTTAGTTTTGTAATAATATCTACACGACCCAAATAACTAAATATGTGCCTCCATTTCTTTGAAAATAATAATTCTCTGCGAATAAACGTATCCTTTATTCCAGAAAACAATATATAGTCCCATCGGATTGAGTTAAAACAATTATTAATTAATTTTCTACAGAGTCGAGATGGCCCAATGGTTAGACAAGTGCATCTTAACCGATGATTGCGGGTTCGAACCCGGGCCTGGGACTCTGAATTTTCATGTGCTTATTTTATTTTTATAATTCATATCGTGCTCGGCGGTGAAGAAAAACATCTTGAGGAAACCTACATGTGTCTAATTTCAATAAAATTTTGCTACATGTGTATCCACCAAGCAGCATGTTGGAATAAGCCTCAAACCAAGAAAAAGCCTACGGACATTAACAACTTACTTACTCACTTAGCCGTTACTTTACTTTTTTTTTATTTAATAATTATTATAATAATAATTTACTTGTCGCATTAACAAGATAATATGTGCAATGAGATTATACTTATTTTTAATTGATTCTAATAATATATAATTTATTTATTTCATTTAATCCAAAAACGTAGCTTCTTATTACCAATACGTGTTCTCAGACCTGGCTCAGTAGGTATTTTAATTTCTCCTTACAATGCTTTACTCATGGGATACTATAACTATTACTAACTAAAGGAATTAATAATCTTCATTGTACAAATACCGCTGTTTTTAGATTGCATAGGTCCAGAACGTCTTATGTGGCAAATATACAAATAGCCATTTTAATAATCAAATATATACCAATACATATATTGATAGGGTTTAACTTTATACAACATCATTAATTTTAATACCCTTCTTTAAACGACGCGATATTTCATACAAAACGTGTAATAATGGTTCTTATAACCATTTGTTATTTTTTATTTATTCGTACTTCGTTGTGCACAAATACCCGAGAATATTTATAACTGATTTATATATTAATTTTTGTAAAATGAATTATGCAATGTTTTACTATTTCTCATTGTTTCAATATAATTTTTAAATTTCAAATGAAATGAAAATTTAAATTTTTTTTTTAAATAATACTTCTAGAAGCACTTCGAATCTTCAATCAACATGATGTAATTAAAACTAAAATGAAATGTATGTGTATTTGTTATTGAATGCGGTCTGCCTATGAATTTTTAACTTTTCGCCGAAAATACTAAACCTTGAGAAGTCTTTTCGTAACAAATATTAAAGAAGACCTTATATAACTGTTGTAACCATTGTTTAATGGTTAGTTTATAAGTCTTACAGATCTCGAGGCCATTGGTTAAATTTTCGGGACCGATAATAAAAAAATATTCCAGTTTTATACCTAATGTTCGGAAAAAAACAAGAGCTCGATTTTTAAGGTATCTTCTGCCTCGCTCAATCTCTCTGCGGAACCAACTGGCGGTTTTTCTCAACCGATACAACTTAGGAACCTTCAAGAAAAGAGCCTACTCATTCCTCAAAGGCCAGCAACGCACCTGCGAGCCTGGTGTTGCAGATGTCGATTATATATAAGCTACATTGTATGTGAACTCAGTGGCGTAGCTAGGTGGATAAGGCCCCCGACGTATAAAAAAAGAATCGGGCCCTCTCCCCCTTTATAACTTATATTGCGCCTCAAAATTACAGATAGGAATAAGAATAGGATACAAGATACAGTGATTAGAACTTATCAATAGTAGGCTAAATCTATACGTCCTGTTAGTAGAGGGCCCCCTGAGCTCCGGGGCCCTGGTGCACTGCAAAACAAAACTACACATACTTATATAATTTATTAAACTCTATCCATTTTTATTATTTATTTTATCTTTGTCAAAAAATTGTAAACTCGATTTATTTAAATTTGAAATGCTAGTTCAATATTGTATCATTTATTTCTGTACGTTTTTTTTAAAACAAAGCATATTTGTATTGTACGCGTGTGTTTAGTCGGGAGTTAATAGCTGAAACACAGTGTAACAATAATGACAGTTGTTAACCATATTGTTGTTTTTGTTATGCATGTCTAGAGTTATGCATGCCTGGTGTTTTGAATGAAATATAAATAAATTGTAAAAATATTTTCATAATTAACTAAAATATCGTTATATTGCGTAACATAAATTCAAAGGAAAACATCTGAATTGATAAGTTTTTCAATTTAGATTCATAGCATGTTTCTTTACTCTAGCGTTATATGAGCAGATAATATTAATTCATATAGAATATTTATATAATATTTATTAGACGATTCAGTAGATCTTTGACATAAAGGTCGTATGTGCCGATTGCGATAAAAAGTTACAGGTTCAATCTCTACATATTTGGGTGTCGTCGTAACTTACAAATGCTTTAGGAATATTAATAATTATGTACCAAACAAAATAAGTTTAAAAAAATAATAAATATATATAGGTAAAGACTGGGGTACACCGAGTGGTAAGTGGTCAGCACCGCCTATATACATTAGCTCTGTTGGAAATAGTAACCACCTCTTACATCGAGGGTGTTTGGGTTTTATCTACCCCGACGTTGCAAAACGCCGAGACGAGACGAGAGGTATCTCTGCATCCTTTAAAAAAAGGATTGCTAATGTACACTACACAAAATTTATACAATTATTATTATTTTTAGGCTGGACTCCTAAAAATATCGTGTACATTGTTCATGAAATAGGAAAGAACATAAAGTTCCAAGACTTCATAATTTATTCATATCAAAGTCAACATTGCAATATTAATGGTCGACCCGAGATTTACCATGTTAAATATTAACGTACTGTTGGCTCTGTGTAACTTGGTAAGAGAAATGACGTAGAAGTGGCCTTTCACAAAAAATGTGACCTTGAGAGTCGATAATGCGCTTCGAAAAGAAATCCTTATAATTGCAGCATCTCTCGATGTCTTCTGGTGCTCTAGTACTTTCCTTATTGAGTAACGAGTTTGCAAATAAGTTTTGCTAAGTCCATTTCATTTCATCTTTGAAAAGTTCAAGTCTCCCATATCCATAGTTTTGTCTATCTTATCATTTTAAATCTTCATTCCTTAAATTATTTGACCTCTTTTACTTTTCTTCTAGCTTGATACTCTAGTTCCTTGATATTTGGTCATCGCTCTTCATTGAATACATTTCCAAAAATTACGCATTGTTTGAGTGAGAGGTTATCTTTTAGGTTTTACGACGTTCTTTTCTGAAATCAAATATATTTTAAATCAAATTTCGTATTAAGTTTGGGCTTATAGGAGCAACAAAACAAGTATTATTAACATGTATATTTTACTAAAGGCAGAAAGATAGACCACTTAACACCATCCGTAGAAATTGGTGCTAAAAATAATACATATACAATTCCCTACAAAAGTAATTCAACATAGGTTGTTATGTTCTGGCTCACTCAAATGTCAAGTTTAGTACGCAATAATACAAATTATTGATGATCAGTAGATTAACTAAGAAGTGGGGTTCTTACATAGTTGTGCTTGCTTGAATCTAGATATCTAAAGCTAGTGTCTAGATAAAGATATTTGCCTGTATTTCATGTTGGCCATACGTCATAACTCACGTCCTTGTTTACTATGTATACTTATGTATACTGCTTGTACCTAAAGTACAGTTACCCTGAAAATTTAAATGAAAAATGAGCAAGAATATATAATGATTACGTATATATACTTGAGGCTTTGTTGTTTTTTTTTTATTATAGAGCCAGTATCTGACATACGCCTTTATGATAATGTAAGGGTTAACTCGAAAAGATTATCGCCTCACCCATTTAATGTTGTTCATAGATCGTCAGAAATCTTGACATCAATACCAACAATGCCTGTAGATAAATTGTAAGATTCAACTTAGTTGGTTGTGCAAAAAGTAAAATATTTCCTCCTAGAGTTGCGGGCATAATTGTCCATCATCTGTCCTGAGGCACAAGTAAACATGGAAACTTTTTAAGCCTCGGGTTGTTTTGAAAATTTCTTGACAGAAAAAACTCAGTAACATTTTTATGAGTTCAACATAAAATTTGAACCTAGAGCCTTGACAACTCCTTTTTTTGACCCTTATAAACTAGCCACTATATCAACGAGGTAGACCGAAGACAAAAAATTATACACAATATGGTTATGTGCATAAAGTACTCACTTTAAAGGCGCACTGTACATTTCTTAGAACGCCGCGGCATTGGATAATTATAAATTAAAATGTTTAAAGCCGTAAATGCTTTTGTATGAAACCTTTAGAAATATTACAAAGGTTTTTGGAACTTGTCAACCATACAATAGAGGCTACTATTGTTTAATTTGTGTTTTATGTTCAGATACCTCTTTGAAGTAAAGGAGATGAAAATTAAACAAGGGACAAATGTATTTAGTGACTGTTTCTTTTGACTTCGCCTGAGAGTAATACGCCCTTAAACTTTCTTACATTATAATATATATTTCAGCGATCTAAAAATTCAAATACAAACTAATTGCTCCTGTTACTCGAATGCATAGAGCCAGTAATTACTTTCTAGGGTATATAATGTTTTACAAAGGATCCCAGAAAGCATTTAAAATGTGTCTATTGTATGCAAAAGGTTATTATACAATTAGCGAGTTTGTGGTTGATTGGGGGGTAAGTACTTTGGGACTGAACTGATCGCCTCCTGACTATTACTTTGTTATGTTGAGTCAAAAGTGAAAGTATTTTTTATTCGAGTAGGTTAATAGCACTTTTGAATCATAATATCTCATTGAATGAAGGAATTTGATTTGATTTGAATCATTGCGTTTCGTCTCTTCTAGTGTAATTCATAGTGTTATCATCTGTTCCGAATGGTTTATATACACAATAGTTTATTGAATTTCCTAAAGGTATATCTTTGACTTATAAATAGTCTTATTGTATTATAATAGATATAATATAAATATGATAACACTTATTCCAATAATTAAAAAAAATCGATTCCATTAAAATGACTGACCGCAATATGGAAATGTACAGTAAAAAAGAGGTGTTATATAATTTAGAAATAAAGATAATGTTAATTCGCGTAATTTGAATTTCGAATTACACCTACAACAGCTTTAGTGAAAGTAAAATGTAAAAAATGAACTTGAAATATTTTGTTATTCAAAATACATACCGTTAAGTGATAAAGGCTTCTGCAAGCGCCAAGTGACCTCCGTAAAAGTCAGAAGTTAACAATAGCATCCGTCTGTGTATAAAGGTCGAGTTCTATTGTTTTCGGATTATACGAAGAAACGAAATGACTTTAAAGTGCTTAGAAACGAGTGAAAACTTAAAAGTACCAAAGAGGTAGCTTGCAAGTAGGTTTTCCTAGATTCTTAGTTATATGTTTTTTAGTTTTCGTATAAGATTAGTACTAGAAAATGCAGTGAAGTTAAGTGGCCAGCATTGCCTATAAATATTGCTGGTATATCAAATGTTAATCCCATCCTTTATGTCACACCCAATATGCTGTATTCCATTGCCTGTAGTTACACTGACTCACTCATCCTTAAAACCCGAAGACAATGGTAAGTGTTGCTACTAGGCGGTAAAAAATATGTGGGACTTACCTCAGCGGGCTTACGGGCCTACCATCTTAAAGTTCAAGTTTTACATAACATATTATTATTAGCTAGTATTCTTATTATTGTTAGGTAGTATAAGTATACTACCTAAGTGGGTAGTATTTATTCTTAAGTAATAGTCGCATTTTTTTTTATGTTAGAGGTGTCAAACGAGCAGGAGGCTCACCTGATGGAAAGTGATTACCACCGCCCATGGAGATCTGCAACACCAGGGGGGTTGCAGGTGCGTTGCCGGCTTTTCTTGAAGGTTTTTCTTGAAGGTTCCCAAGTCGTATCGGTTCGGAAAAACCGCCGGCGAAAGCTGGTTCCACAGAGTGGTTGTGCGAGGCAGAAATTACAAATTAAAATTAAAATTGTATTACATTTATATTCAAATAACATTTTTTTTGTGAAAATTGGTTGAGACGTTAGCCGTATACTCAAATCCGGAATTAATTATTACTTCGTTACATATTGTTACCGACTTTAGTTATTTAGATTTAAATACATTGCGGAAATATACGATACTTTAATAAATCACAAACTATATCCTTAAAATATTTTAGTATTTCAATTGATTCTTTCCGTTTAGATTTAAATATTTATTTTGATTAATATTACGGTTTTTATTTTGACTAGAAATTAAGCTTATAATTAGAGTCGGACAACCAGACATTCGTTTGACTGGACACAAACGAGAAAGAAGTGTTAACTAATAAATATTATAAATTGTAAGGGGTTTTTTTATTATAATTAAAATCCTAACGTCGAAAATTATAGTGTTATAGTGTAAAGTAAAGTTTGAGTAATTTAAATAATAAGGGCGTAATATATATACGTTAGGCTTGTATGTATAATACATAATTAAATCCTCATACATAATTATTTATAAGCATTAAATGCCACGCATAATAATATTTAAAGGAAATCAATATATACAGGCATTAGTACCGCGAACTTGATTCTGTAAGCTTGTATTTTTACGAGCTGCCTGCCCCTTCGTACGGTTAAATTAAATGATCTCACTTTATCTCGGAATATTTTTTAAGCAATCATATATAAACTTTTGCTTATCAATCTTTCGCCGTACACTGTAAACTTTTTGTATATTTAATTTTGTTTATATTTTCATATATTGTAGAGCAAATACGGCACATTTTATCACGCGTTTATTTCAAATATTTTTAATGTTTATGTTATTTTTTCTACTACATATAATAATCCATATGAATCGCATAAGTAGATTTTCGTAAATAAAATTATCAAATAATTATAACTTATGTATTTATTATATTAATATATAATCCTCCCCCTTTTTGAGGAGAAGTTCAAGACACACGCTACTCCAATGCGAATTGCATTGAAATTTTGTATATATGTATGTATGTATATATATATATTTAATTTGTGTTTATTACAATATTTTTTTCTGGTCTATCTAAATATTCAACTTCATTTGATTCGCAAAATGCTACCAAGTGATGTCAAACAAAAGTTTGTAAAAATATATATAAGCAATTATATAATGGAAGACAACTGGCAACACAAAATGTGGGTCAGTAAAGAAGTCGCGAAAATGTAAAAATAAAATAAAAACAGACGGCAATTAAAATTGTAATCTTGTTTCGATTGTGTTGTTGGCTGGAAATAAAAATATCCGCAGAAAAAACAAAAAACTCATTCAAAGTAATAGACCGAAGGCATGGATGACGTCATATCTGTAGATATTCGTTTACTTAAAAATATATGTATACAGCGAAAATATATACATATATAGCTTGAATACTAATCATGTTACATTTTAAAGTCTTTTTTTATGTAAATATTAGATGGACGGCGAAATTGGCCATTTGATGATAGTTGAAGTCAATCCATTAAATCATTTCTTACGTCATACATAAAACGCCACCAACACTAGGAAGTAACATGTTATGTCCCGTATGCCTATAGTCAGACTGGCTCACTAACCCTTCAAACTGGAACATATCAATACTAAGAATTGCTGTTTGGCGGTTGAATATCAGATGAATGGACTGTACTTAGCTAAATTTAACTACTACATGACAAATCCGAAAGGGATTAAGTAATTTGAAGTTTACTTCAGTATGTTACTCTTTTCCATAGGCGCATATACATATGTGTTCAAAATTATGTTTTCAATAAAGTTTTCTGTTCAAATTTCAGAGAATTATAAACCTTGCATGTGAAGTTTTGTATCCATATCTAATAGTTCCGGTGGCTCGTCAAAACAGCGCCGCGGCTAAAAGCCATCACAACGTGAAACTGATTTGGTAAATAAATACAAATCATATTACGTGTACATTTAATATATAAAATAAGTTCTTCGTCCTCGTGACTCAGCGCGTAAAGCCGTTGAAACTTCCCAAACTCTTGCCGGGCTGAGAGTGCACCGGTGTTTGCATACACTCTTAAACTAAAGTATCTCCTGCGCTGTTTGTTAGTAATTGAAATTGGTCATAAGTGAAATTCAGTCTGGGGATATTATTACTATCAAAAGAGCGTATAGTTAATGGATAACAGTGGGATTTGATACCAGCCACAATGGCGACGTAGTTGACACACACAACAATTTATTGAATTAGTCACAAAAATAAGATCAAGGATTTTTTACTTATTTAGTTATAAAAATTCTCGAACAATGTCATCGCATATATTTAGTCAATCAATAAATACCATTTTTTTGTAATTAGAACGCTTCAGCCACCAAAATGTACTCAAAGGTCATAACCAACGTCATTGTGCCTACAATAAGAATTTTGGAACGTTGAAAACGAATTATTAATTATTAAACCTCAAATACGAGAGGCGGTACGTAAAAAGAATGAAAAGGTATTCTATTATAGCGACACAAGATTTAAATTTGCTCGCGACAGTGTCCAGCTAATTTCATGATTAAATAAAATCACGGGCTCCGGTAACAAAGCAACAGCGAAACAAACATTAACATAAAACAGCGCAGTGGAAAATTAATGAAAGTTCATACTTTTAACGGAATATTTTATTCAATTATCGATTAACCAAACTAGCAAATAACCTGCTGTCAATTATATGTATGTATGTGTGATTGCGGGAAACAGGAATGTATGGTATGTTGCGACGTAAAGCGTTGTAAGTGTGTGGGCTTAAATTGACTGACAAATGACGTCGTTACATTCGTAGTGTTGTGTGTGTAATTTATTATGTATCGCATTCCAATAGTTTGTATGTGCGTGGACAGACACACATGCATAATATCGGTTAGCATTTAAGTTTTATAAGGTGGTAATCTTCTGATCATCATTATATTTGTGTTATATTGAAATTTATTAGTTGTCAGCTTATTTTATGAGAAATAATTGGTTACTTCTTGTTCCATACTTTTCTGCACGTGATCTTTTTATAGTCATATTATTCCCCTAATTTTTTTTTATCAAAGTAAATACCTTATTAATATTATGAGCTATTTGCAGAAATGCGTTCGGTTTCGGTTTAAAGACATTTATTTCTCATAAAGAACACAAAAGTTCACTTATAATAAGAAATTACAATAATTTTGCTTGAGGGTACATTTAAAAGTACCTTATGAATTATATACAGTAAAATAAAATGTTGCGGGTAGTTATATTACACAAACATGTTTGGTAGGGGTTACATTAACTTATAAATTATTTTGCATTATGAATATTTTTGCAATTTAGACGATATTTTTGAATATATATTTATAAAAAGGGAAGAACCAGCATGTAAATCTCCCACTGCTTGGATAAGGCCTCTTCTCCCTTTGAAGAAAAGGTTTGAAGTTTATTCTACTAAGCTGCTACGTATGTATCGTTGCAGAATTTTATTAATAAGACCTGTGCAGGTTTCTTTACTATGTTTTCTAAATGTTGTTGTTGTTAAATTATAAACACGAATTAAGCACTTAGTAATTCAGTGGTACTTGCCTGGGTTTGAACCCGCAATCATATGTTAAGATGCACGTATTATATCCACTTGGCTTATCTATAGTATAATATGGAATAATAAAAATATGTATGTGTAAAATTCGAATAGATTATTTGGATTGATAATTCATATACATATTTTAAACATATTATTATAGAATACATAGCTTGTAGGACTGTACACGTGATTGAAGTAAGACGTCTTAAATATAATGCTTTCTCACTCTTTCTCTCTACTTCATATCTCTCTTCTCTCTCTTCTAACAAAAAGCGTGTAAACGTGACGAGTTCATACAATCTTACTCTCAATTCTCGTCTGCCTATCGATTATCAATTTTTCAAATAGCACGTATATATATAGAATAAAAGATTGTCATATATATTATATATATATATATATATATATATATATAACACATGGGCTGAAAGGTCCCGGGCCTGACAAAGAAAACAAGTTTTTTTTTTCAAAATTAGCTTTGTTTATCAACGTTATTTCCATGAAAAACAACTCATTAATTCCAGTGCCGTTCTAACATTTCAATACCACTTTTGTAAAACGATTTATCTTTTGCCTCAAAATAGGCCTTAGTTAACCTTATCGCTGAGATAACCTCTTTATTCGAGCGAAATTTCTTACCGGCGTGCATTTTTTTTAGGTCTCCGAATAGCGAGGAGTCGCTGGGAGCCAAATCTGGCGAATATGGTAGATATGGGAGCAATTCGAAGTTCAAATCATGTAGTTTTACCATTGTTTTGATTGCCTTGTGACACGGTGCGTTGTCTTGATGAAACAACATTTTTTTCTTCGCTATGTGCGTCCGTTTTTTTGCGATTTTGGCCTTCAGACGCTCCAGTAACGCTATATAATATTCACTCTTGATGTTATTTCCCTTATTCCGATAGTTGATGAATGTTTACATCATGCACATCCCAAAATATCGAGGCCATAATCTTTCTAACCGATTGTTGTGTTTTCCGGCCGTTGGACGAGGTTCACTAGTTGCTGTCCACTGAGATGACGATCGTTTTGTTTCCGGAATGAAATGATGGATCCATGTATCAACCATTGTCACATATCGATGCAAAAAATCCGATTTGTTACGTTTAAACATGGTCAAACACTGCTCAGAAATATCAAAATACCGATACGACTTAGGAACCTTCAAGAAAAGAGCGTACTCTTTCTGAAAGGCCGGCAACGCACCTGCAAGCACCCCGGTGTTGCAGATGTCCATGGGCGGTGGTAGTCACTTTCCATCAGATGAGCCTCCGGACCGTTTGCATTGCTTCGCCTGAACGCTATTTTTTCTCATCAAGAAGCAGTGTAATATTAAAACACGAAATTGTATTTGATCCATTGTTTTGAAAATAACAAAAGTAGCGTCACTCTTAGTACAATAACTCACAAACTAATGAATAGAATATCATTAAATTTTAACAGTGGCCTTTTTAAGATTAGTACTAACTACAAAAGAGGTAGATGAAATAGAACTAGCGCCATATATGTGTTTGGCACGGGACGTTTCAGCCCATGTAATGTTTCGAAAGGGATTAGGCGTCAACTCATTATGAGACATTACGATATCCGAAATGTAAGTCTATTCGTTCAAGTTCGTAATATCTCTTTTTTGATATTCCCTTAACTATGACACTTTCGAATGTCACGTTTTCTCTAAAAACTTTTTGATGCTTCGGCACGTATATATAATATAGGAAAATATTTTATAATAGGAACAGTGCCGAGCGTTGACGTTTCTTACGCTCTATTATACGTAAGTAATTTATCATGCTTTATAGAGCAAAACATAAAGACCGCAGCTGATATTATGTAGTCCAAGAGCTTGTTGCAAATTGGGTGAGTTGGTTAGGCGTGTCTAATTTATATCGCTAATTCAAAATTTTATTAGTTTTATGCATACATAATAATTGATTTATTTGGAGTATCAAAGGGAATCCTTATTTCTATTATAAATGTGAAAATCTGTTTGTTTATTTGTTAGTTTGTTACGCTTTCATATTATAACTGCACAGCTGATCATCATGCAATTTTGCGTACACATAGTTAGGAGTACAGACAAGGACATAGGATACTTAACACCTGCCCTTCACTCACATGCGTTCATTAGTACTACTCAACTTACACTTGGTGGTAGGGCTTTGTGCAAGTCCGTTTGGGTAGGTACCACCCACTCATCATATATTCTACCGATTCTATTCAACAATTAAAAAACAACCAAATATTGTTTGAAGGATGAGTAAGCCAATGTAACTAAAGGCACAAGGGAAATAATAAGTTAGTTCATAAGGTTGGTGGCACATTGGAGATTAAAGGAATTATTAAAATTTATTACGGCCAAATATCTGTGGGCGGTGGTGGCCACATATCATCGGGTACCAATTTCGTAAAAAAAATTTACCCGACTTACTGAACAATATTGACGATATGATGAATTGACCTATTATTATTGTATTTATTAATAATACAAGTATTTTTGAGGTAACTTGGAGATGTGTTCCCTTGGTTATTTGTGTCGTTACTAGGGATTGCAATCCGGCGTGATTTTCAGTCCGGCCGGATTCGACCGGATTCCCATCGATCGGTTCAGTTAAATACTATTTGATAAATCTGTCTAATGAGTGGCACAATTACCACAGTAATGAGTTTGTATTATAAATAAAAAAAATTAGTTTCAACAACTTACGGTTAAAAAAATTTAATTAGGTTCTTAGCGGTAATCCAAAGTAAGCAAACAAACCAAAAAAAAAAAAACCAAAAAAGTAAGACGTTATTCTTTACTTGTTTCGTCTGTCACATACGTTTGCAGTTACATATCGTTTTTAGTAGACAATTTAGAACAAAACAATAATAGACAACCACTTTTCGCACTTATTGAAGAAACTCATTGTATCTAAGAATTACTTCTGCCTTAGAAAGATAAGGATGACGAGGGTCAGTTATTGTAACTGTAACTCCTTGTTCATCATCATTCGTTGTGTCTTCATCATCTGTATCTGATTCATTTGATGTTGTTGGCGTTGTTGCGAGGCGGTCATCTGCCTTCTCTTCATTATTTTTATATAAAATATCGACCATAGCTAATCATAGCTAATGTGCGAAGCACAGCTGTTCATAACAATTCATAAGCTTACCTACTTTGACCATGACTCTTGCTCATGCCAATAATATCAGTTCAGTATCAAGACCGCAGTTTTTTAAGCAGTTCTGATAGTATGTTCTGCAGTACATTATCAATGTAATTTAATCAAGCCTAAATTAAAGAGTTCTTAACAATTAAGCGCATTTAAAGTGTCTACTCATGCAACAGTTCTATCATTTTGCCAAAATTGCTAGCTCTGGATCCGGTATATTGGTACCGGATCCGGTAGACGTATAATGATGACGGATCCGCCGGATTACCGGATCCGTTTTTCCGGATTGCAATCCCTAGTCGTTACATTTATTACCCGCATAAAGGGCCGACTTGCAAGAAGGTCGCCCTATTTAAGCCCTTCTCAGATCATATCTGCGACATTTGTTATTCTCATGCATTCTAGGTGGTATCGGTATTTCTGGGTTGTATTCTGTTCGGTAATTATAGTTTACATAATAACCATTAATATTGAAAAAAATACAGGCTGTAATTTTACCACTGCTGGGAATAGATCTATTATTTTGGGGAGAAGGCTTGCAGCCACCACGCTGCTCCAATGCGGATTTTTGAATTCACATATGGCAGGAAATATATACTATACATATAACTTAAATAAGTTTTCAATAAAATGGGTTGTAAAGACAAATGATGCTCATGGTAACTTAATGATGCTCGCCCGGGTTTGAACCTGCAATCTTCGGTTACAATAAACATGTTCTAACACTCTGTTTTCCATAATAATAATCTTAATTATACGAACAATTTGTTGTCTTATATAATTATTATTAATTAAATATTTATTAGTTTATATTTGAGTTATACATTCAATGATTGGTTTACCCCGTCAGCATCTACTCAGTTGACAAATGCTTAATCTGTGTGTTCATGGCAACTAAACCGTTACATAATTGACGAAGCTTTATCGCAGAGTACTTACAAATAATTACTTCGGTTAAATAGTCCAGGAGTTACTTGCAAATTATTTGTTAGTATTTAATTGATTTGAAAAATATTTTTAAATTTCTTAAAAAATAAAATTAAGTTAACTTATCATTTGCTTTAAATGTTAATGTAGAAATGTTTAAGAAACCTGTTTCCAATAAAACACAAATATGAACTTTTAGATATTTTTACCAGTGGAATATTTGCAAAAGAGAAAATCAACTAAAAACTTCACTCGGCAAAAAAACACTCGGATATAAAAAGTGCATCAAGCCACCCCCCATACGCAATATAAGGGGTTCGTTACGGCTGACCGACTTGCCTCGAAATAGACTGGCAATTTTATACGTTTTACTCTTTTACGAACGTAGAGGTTGTTCAAGATATTTCCAATAATGTTTTAGATATACGAGTACTACATAGCACGATGGTATATAAAAGTATTTTTATGTTTAATATAGGTAGGTTTTCCGAATGCATTTTTCTTTGTACATACATATTATGTATTTATTATATAAAGTTGATATGGACCAGTGGCTCATACAACCGGTCTTTTTCATTTATCAGTTATGTTAGTGCCTACTCTAAACTATTCAAACGTGTATGTCATACAGCTAAATCATTGCCTATAAAAAAAAAAAAATATTGACGCACCTGATAAAATTAAATTGACATGGAAAATTATTAATTGCGAAACTGGAAGAGTCAAAAATAACATATCCGACTTTAGCTTATCTATTGATAAGACTTTATTTTCCTCAGATCGGGATGTTGCAATTGTTTTTGAAAAATTTTTGCTGACATTCCATTTTCGACTACTAACTCATTAAATTCCAGAAGAATGTAATATTAGTTTTAAATTTAATACAGTAAGTGTAAATGATGTAATAAGTTCCTTCAGATCACTAGATATTAAGAAAACGGCCGATCTGTGGGGATCTCCGTTAAGGTAGTCAATTCAATAATTGATGTAATCGCACCCTACCTTGTCACTATATTTAATAATTGTGTCCTTAGTGGCGTGTTTTCTGACCTCATGAAACATAGTAGAGTATTACCAATATTTAAGTCAGGTAGTACATCAGACCCCAACAACTATAGGCCCATCTCTGTACTACCAACTCTTAGCAAGATCTTTGAAAAGTTATTACTAAATCAAATGCTAGTACATTTTAACAATAACAAGTTGCTACACAAGAAACAATTTGGATTTACAATGGGTCGACAACTGACGCTGGTGTTGAGCTCGTTAAAAATATTTACAAGGCCTGGGAGGAGTCATAGGATGCCTTAGGAATATTTTGTGATTTATCTAAGGCCTTTCATTGTGTGCGACACGAAACTTTGGTCAGGAAGCTACGTCATTATGGAATTAGGGACACTGCACTCAGTCTTATGATTTCGTATCTGAGCAATCGGATTCAGATGGTTGATGTAAATGGAAAGAGATCTCCCGGGTCTCCAGTTACTGTGAGGGTCCCTCAAGGATCAATTCTTGGACCATTTCTCTTCCTTGTTTATATAAATGACCTGCCACATCTCCTAGGTGATAAACTCGAGATAGTATTGTTTGCTGATGATACTATTGGTTTAGTGTTAATAATTTAATGTTAAATAGTAAAAAGACAAAATGTATTAAATTCACTACTCCCAATGTAAGATGTGTCAAAACGAGTGTACTTTTAAACGAGGAAGCATTAGATGTTTTAGAATCAACAGAGAGTCCTTGGTATGACAATAGACTCTAAGCTCCAATGGGGCCCCCATATAAATAAATTGGCTATTGGGCTATTCGTGCAATTTATAACCTGGGCCCAAAAGATTCGCTAAGAGGTAAATTTAAAGAAATTAAAATAATGACTGTCGCTTCTCAATTTGTTTTTGATAATGTTATGTATGTACGCAAAAACATAAACGATTTTCCCAGAAATTGTGACGTACATTCTATTAACACTAGGAACAAGAATAAAACATTTTTACTCCATTGTTACTCCAAGTACCGGATTACACAGGGTTAGTAAATCTTTTTTGGGGCAATGTATACGTTTTTACAACGGGATCCCAGAAAACGTTCAAAATTATTCAATTATAAAATTCAAAAGAATCGTTAAAGAGTGTTTGTGTGCTAAAGGATATTACAATACTAATTACTTTTTAATTGACTGCACACCTTGGGAATGAAATGATCGCCTCCAGGCTGTTTCAAATAACTAAAACATAATTATTATTGTACATGCAAAATGGAAAAAAAAAATATCCCGCTGAGTTTCTTTCGCCGGTTCTTCTCAGGTCCGAGGTGTTAAATTCCGAACCGGTGGTAGATTTTTGACTATCAATAAGCAAGTGTAAACACTTCTATATTCAATAAAGATTTATGACTTTGACTTTGGCTAAAACATAAAAATGCGAGTTCAGATACGGGCACTACTGAATTTACATTTGCATTTTTGTGTTTATAATTCTTCTCGTGTTTAGTGATCAAGGAAAAGATCACAGATCAAGATTAGAAAATCTTCATGTTTTGAGTAAAAATCTTCGACATTTATAATCAACCCATATTGTAGAAGCGGAAAAAGATAAAAATATTCTATAAAAATGTAAAAAAGCATTAGCCCAGTATTGCGACATTACAGGCTGTTTTTTTACTTTTGATTAATTAATACTATCTTATATACTTTAAAACCACTTCTCCGTGAAGTCCTATGCCTAACATTTGTTTGAAAGAGATCGCTTGTTAGCGATATGGTCGCCTTTATATGTCTCGTCTTGGTTTTGTGTTTATAGCTTATTCTGGTGTATCTCAGGGGCCAAATTTTGGGCCCATGCTTTTTAATATACTTATCAATGATATCATTGATATTTTGTAGAACTAAAATCATCTGTACGTAGAGGAGATACAGTTAGAGCGCAAAATCGAAAGCAAGGTAGATATCATACATATTCAAAGCGGCCTTAAGACTTAATTAATAGTATGAAGTACACCAATTGTTTCTGAATCTTCAAAAATATTATCACATAATTTTACAAGAAAACGAAATTATATCGACAGACGTTACTTCATAGAGGATAAAAAGTGAACTGCAAATAATAAGGGATATGAATATAAATAGAGCTAGATTTTACACAACATTGATTTAATAGACTCACATCGACCACATTAATAATACAGGTCAAATCTCTTTCGCTCTTATACTAAGAAATATAAAGTATTCTAGTATTACTAAGATATAATTATATAAATTACTTTAGTTTTTTCATATATTTTATATATCACAATAAAATCCAATAAATTTTCATCGACAAAATCTGAATTTTTGAAATTTGAACCCAGGACCTTAGAATCTGCAGCCTTATGTAGCCCCGACCGCTAGACCAACGAGACAGTCAAAGGTAGTCCTAGTTTATGAAGTTCATTAAAACCAGCCTTCTTTTAAAATTTCTGAATTATTATTCTCGAAATTGAGGCTCAATGTGAAACATCATTCTTCAACTGTTGTCATTCCATCTATATGCAAATTTTAAGGAAATTCCCAATTGAAAGATTCAAGATTGAAGAGTCAAGATACCATTGATTATATGATAAAAACGTTATCAATAATTAATTATCTCTCTTCTATTTTTATACCGTTATTATTTTCATTATCGCATTAAAATGACTTTTCAATTGTGATTTTTATCTCTTGAATATAAAAATATTCGTAATATATAAACAGGATATACAAAAACAAAGCCGCATGAACAATATTACAGAATATATAGTGAACCGGGTGCTATATATTGGTTCATCGGCTCGCAATCTCCCCAGAGGAATAAGTTAAAATAGCCAGAGTAGTTACAAGTTATGGTTAAATAAGGATGGCGCATATGATAATTATTTGTGTATTTAAAAAAAAACCAATCAAATTATATTAGGTAAATTAAATGTAGAACGTCGCTACGGCCTTTGCTACGAGCTAGGCTACGGATTGCACGTTACGATATTTGTAGAGGCGCTACAGCGTATAAGTCAAGTTACGCGTAATGTAGCGTTTAAGTAGCTTAGGAAGTTGTATTTCTTTTGTAAGTAGTTTAAGATAAATTCAAGCACATTTTAAGTAATTTTAAATAAAGAATAATAAAGGTATTTTGTTTTAATATCCTATGAACATCTAATAAATTATTATAAATAAGTAGTTATGATAATACTAGCAAAGAAATAAACTAAAAATAATACTGTACCATATAATAACAAATACCTATGTAATTTAAGGAAAATCCCTCCCAAAAATCTTTTTTTGCTTCTAAAACCTACCCACTGGGTACAAAGTGTTATTAAATACTTTGATTTCTACCATCTATAATATAAAAAAATATAAATTTTAAGGGATATTAAAGGGATACATTCATTTTTTTATTTCTTTGTTTTGTTAACAAATATTGTGTCACACATATTAAGTTACATATATTGTCAATATATTTGTGTTTTTTATATATTTAAATTAATTAAATATATAAATAAGTCGTGTTTGAGAACAAATCACGCAGATAGATTAAAATATCGGGTAATAAATATACTATATATAAAAGCTAATAAGTCGTGTACAAAATTGGGGCCTATACAAAGTCACATAGCGATTGTCAATTTCGCTTGTAGGAAAGGTCAAAATGACAAACATTCGGTTTAGCAAACGATCAAGAATTTACATTTTGTATCGATAATTGTCGAAAGCACTTCGAGCCTGACGTCTCAATTTCTCAATGTCTCAAATTTAATGTAATGGGTAGGCGGACCAGAAAATGGGCCACCTGATGTTAACCATCGCCCATAGACATTGGTGCTGCTAGAAATATTAACCATCCCTTACTTCGCCAATGCGCCACCAATTTTGGGGACTAAGATGTTATGTCACTGGCTCACTCAGCCTTCAAGCCGGAACACTACAATACCAAGTATTGCCGCTTGGCGGCAGAATATCTGATGACCTACCCAGATGAGCTTGCACAAAGCCCTACCATCGAGTAAAATGTTTGCTTAAATCTTTAATATTACCAACTATATATGCTTACTTCAATAATCAACAGGAATATTAATTCATACATAGAATAACAGGAATTAGTTCTTAACATCTAAAATATACATGAAATTAAGTCGAGACCTAGAACAACGTTTCAAGTGTGAATTATCTTTGAACATACGTATTTGTTCCCATTATATTCATTAAATTTATGCATCCATCCATCTCTAGCGAGTAGCTTGTATAAAAATATCAGATCCTAAATCCATACTGACCACATCTTGTCTTATATAAAACATTATTTATGCATTAACAGTTTTATATATTATGACAGAGAAAGAAAGAAATGTTTATTTAGGACACGGCACAATTATAAAAAGTATAAAAAAAGCAAATAAGATTTGGAAAGCATTGATAGTACAGAGGTGATATTGATACTTAATATGATATTTACAATATTTTATATTTGTATAAGTTTTATTTTCCCGTCTCGTTAAGACGGAGCGATCGACCGAAGCGTCATTAAAACTTGCAGCAAGTCTAATTTAATGACGCCTGAAGTTAAAGTTGGTCACGATAAGTGAAGCTAATAGCTCAGCCGCTGCCGTTTATTTAGGCTTTAAGGGGATCATGATAATGGGAAAAAAATCGTTATTTTAAAAACTTTAAAAATATTTTGATAAATATTTTTTTATAAATATATTTATAGGCTGGTTTAAAAAGTAAAGTAACATTTACGGTTAGAATCGTTCTTCTGAGCCTCCTGCCTTCTTAGAGAAAATCTTTTGAAATGTTTTCATTGCGCTGCTCCAACGTGATTAGGTTACACGCGCGGTGGAGTTTTACCAAACACGTACATGTTTCGTTACGTTTTTCACGAGATGAAATATTAACACTAATGAAGCTTGAAAACAGTGGTGCTCGCCCGGGCTTGAAGTCGCAATCTTGGGTTTATAATAAGGTTTTCTAAAAATAAGTGTATTAAATATTTTCCTCATGATCTCTTAAAGAAACCTTCGCGTTTCCTGACGATGTTTTTTAGAACTATAGGAATAAGACTATTTAACTGAGACCACAAATAAATTGCATTATAAGAATAGATCTAGGGTATTCTAAAAACTAGGTCGATTTCAAAGTTTCACCATATTACGTGATTCTTGACTATAAAATAGGATAGTAACTATGAAATCGTTTCTTTACAACATCAAAATGAATGTAAAGCTGAGCCATTAGTTTCCTTCAATATCACAATGCGTTATGATCGAATCGCCTGATAGTCATTAAACGAATTTCACTATATGGTGTTTGCGTTTGTAACAATGCGTGATGGAGATTTTATAAGAGTCATAGCACGGATGTGAGCAGTGACCAAAACGCATTGTGACTTGTTTTTTCGCTCAATGAGCGTTTTTGGTCTTTGAGCTTGTACTCACTCAGCTGAGTGAGTAATGCTTAAGATGCCTTAGTATGCGTGAGACTAAGAATAAACACAACAAAAAATTTTACTGTAAGAAATATTAAGGGTTCTCAATCCCAGGAGCTAAGCTGAAGCGAACGAACGATCCAAAATAATATTTGTGTCTTATTACAAATGACTATTTTAACCCCTTTGCTGTTGAAATACTTGGACCTTGGAGTAGTGGTGCAAAAAGCGTCATTAAAAGTATAACACCTCGCCTTATTGCCTCCACTGTTGACAGGAGAGCTGGTACGTATTGCCCAGGGGATCAGAATTGCGATTCAAAGCGGAAATGCTGCTAGCATTCTTGCCAACGTTCCACGCGGTCAAGATTTATACAGTAAATATTTTTTAATTAATATTTGTATATACTTAAGGACTTCACGTTAATAATTCTTATGTAAATAAATATTGAAGATATTTCTATAAAGATATAGATATCTTTAAATATATAATATGTATATAATATATTTATACTTTATTAAAAAATAATGAATATAACGTAAAATACGCGCCTTCACGACCGATAGATAGATATATACATATTATAACAAATGTTTGTTCTTCTCTAATACACACCTATATTTTGAATGTTTGAAATCTACAAAAGTTAATATTGTAAGTTAGTTCACGTCAATAGACCATTACAAACTCTCAACATGAGAAGTTGTTCCGAATGATACGGCGGAAACAAGCTTGTTTGTTCCTCAGACTTATCGAGTCGCTGTTGTCAATATGTTTGATGTACTTTATATTGTTTTTAGTAGTCGGAGTATTTTTCATCAGATGATACAACTTACTCTGTAACCACGTCTTATATGCATCCTACATTATGTAATAATATTAGTTTTGTTTATTAGTTAATATTTAATAATGGTAATAATTAATAAAATAAATAAAATAAAAAGAATTTCTACCACCAAACAGAAATACTTTGTATTAATATAATATCTGTTGAGTGGGTGGTACCAAACCCGACGGGCTTGCACAATGCCCTACCAATTACTGTATAATTCTAATGTCTGTAATTGTACAAGAAGTAATGATATTATTGAAAATAAAAATGCATTTAGAATACAAATACAAAATAAGTCAAACTACACTGATATTTTATTTATAAATTGAATGTTGCAAGATATATTGTATAATAATGTAATATAAAAAACTAATATTTTAATATCAATGTAATCGGTAAGAAGTACTGATTAAGTCGTGACTATTATTTATTACATTAATAAAATGAACGTAAATATTTTTAAATTGAATATTTCCTAAATCGAACGAATATTTCATTCTCAAGCCTCAAGCTACCGGTTCTAGATAGCGGAGTGCATTAAACCGATTCTGCAAACTTAGCGCAAAAATTCCCCACTTTGGAAGCTAGGTCGCTGCCAAATATGATAAGAAGTAAATGGAGTCTAAAACGAAGATTTTGCGACATCAAACTTTTTGAAATTGGAATTCTCGATCGCATTTCGAGCTTTTATTTTATCTTTGTCGCTTTGTACTTACAATGATTGAGCTTTAAGCGGAATCGAAGGTTAAGGTGTTGATTTATTTATTTTTTAATTATAATACGCAGTTAATAGTGATAGGCACAAAATTTAAACATTACGTTACGTTACATGTAAAGTTTGGCAGAGCTTTGCAGTCGATACATTGACAACGCCAGATGTTGCCAATATCCATAGCCATCGTTGATCACTTAACAGCCTATGTTTTTATCTGCGTTTTTATCATCCTCAGCTATATGTCCATATGATATATTTTTCAACTTCATGGCCAAATACATTTATGAAAACTTTTACAGTAATAATTTCAATTTCAACAGCTCAATGGTATTCGAATTAATATACAAAGCGATGTTTAAGTCACATGGTAAAAATTGTTGTTACTTGAGCTAAAGTTGCCTTCAATCTAATCAATATATATATCAAGCTTTAAGCTTAGAGGAGGGTTATCTTAGACTAAAGATGTTTAGTAGCTTTTTAAATAAAAAAGTATAGTTCATAGGATTGAAATAATGAAAAAGCTTAAAACTTTCCCATGTTCACCTTAACTTAAGAAAAGTTTTTAATTAGGCGAATCTATATCGGTCACGCTCCTAATTAATTTGAGAGGAATTAATTAAGATATGCTACGAATCGGTTTTGTAAACTTCCACACGGGTGTCGTTGAGTTTGATTGCGGTGAAAGTCAAGTTGAGCAGTTCTAAGATTGCATTAGTCGAGAGGTTGGAAACAGTTTCGTTTTAGTCGACACCGTTATGGTAAGCTAACTAAGCTAGTTAGAAAAGTGACTTGAAAATCTATATAAACCTCGGACAAAGTTCCATACACGTTCGTTGATAAAACCTACACAAAATGATATATCGAGACTTTGAGAGAAAAAAGTATATTCACTTATGTTCCAGTAATTATTATTTAAGCTAGATTCATGACCAAAATGTTATTGGGAATATCTAAGCAGCTACGTTAGACAGACAGTGTAAGCTTGACACTATTTTGTTTAAAGTATACTTATATTATTATATGTAACCCCATTTTGTTAACACGGTATGCCACGTAAACCTATTAAAGGAGGTGCCAAGCGATGATCGGGTAAATTTCTTGTAACGACACCGCGCGAACCAGACTTATTCAGGTTTGCTTGGTATACGTGAGCCATTTCGTTTTGCCCTTTATTTTGTTTTACCTTTGTCGCGTGTAACATTTATTCGTGAATTAATGACTGTCGTAAAAGGTGCTTGTAAATTATTTGAAAAAAAAAAAATGTATATATATATATATTATATATATATAGATAAGTTTAATTATATCAACTTTATAGTTATTAAGAAATTAAAAATAGATACTGTACAAATCCAGACCGCGTGGAATGGTGGCAAGAATGCTAAAAGTATTTCCCCGTTGAATCGCAATTCCGAACCTTTGGCAAAAAACGAACCCGCCCTTCTATCACTAGTGGAGGCAATAAGGCGAGGTGTTACACTTTTAATGAAGCTTTTTGCACCACTACTCCAAGGGCCAAGTGTTTCGACACCAAATGGGACAAAAAGTAATTTAACATAAGACACGAATATTTAGATCGTTTTTTTGCTTCAGCTTTTTCCGCAAAGGCACCGGCTCTTAACATTGTTTCTCGGATATGATACGGGCTAACGTATCAACGCATGTAGCGTCCCACACAAGGTTCCTCGTTACCAGGGAACCATTTGTCATTTTTTTACATTAGCCTGTAAATTTCCCACTGCTGGGCTAAGGCCTCCTCTCCCTTTGAGGAGAAGATTTGGAGGTCAAATCAGGTCTCTTACTTTGATGTTATATGTTATTTTGTTATTTGTTTTTATTTATATATTTGTTTTATATACAAATGATACAAAAACATGACATCAAAATAATGCTTGATTAAAAAGGATTGACAGATACCTTTATTGGTAATGGTCTCTCTGTTTCTGATTTGCAACGGATCAATCTCTTTATTGGGCCGCAGGCTCAAGATTGATCTATTGATTGGTCAATGTCTACAATTGATATTTACCGCAGATTGTAGATGAAATAACAATTTTAGCAGTATGTATGTCTTTAATAGATCGCAATAAATTGCACATAAAAAATAATTCTTTGTCCCAATGTATTGGAATCTTGAGCGTAGTAATTAATTAATTCGTCTATTGAAATTCCAAAATAATCAAGGAAAGTGGTTTCATAAAGATAAAGAAGTAATATATGAAGACAACCCAGTTGTTAATAATCGTGAAACTCTTGTCTATCTGATTCCGGATTCAGTCCTGGGCACTACTTTGATTTCATGGGCTCAATTTTAGTAAAAAATTCTAGCAAATGAGTAAAAGGAAGAAAACGCATATGTATGATGAAATTTTGCCGTCATGTTCCAAACCTTCACATGAAAGAGGCCGTAGTCGTAAGGGTGTCAAAGTTTGTAAAGACTGTTTGTTATTTTACTTTTGTTAATTTTGCTTTTATTGTTACAGAATAATGGACGTATTGCGGCTGAACATGAGTATGTGTAATATCTAGAAGTTATCTAACTTCTGTCAATATTAGTTAACAAGAATGGCGGATAATGTCGCCTTTGATGATGAGGTAAGTGTCAAAATTCGATTCTATATTGATTATACAAGCAAAACCGTCAGTAGACGCTGTTTGCCATGAAAACTACGCTGCATCTTCTGACATTTTTTTTTTTGTATTTTGGTTACTTGGACCGTAAATAATACGATTTATTATTATAAGATTGTTGTACTCTGTGATTTGTCGTGACAAAAATATGTTTATCTTTAGATCCCGTATTTTACCGTAAACACCCATCCATATTCAGGTGTCAAGCTTTTTCTAACACAAACATTGTGATCGGCTCAACGGTTGAATCATGATTAGATTTTTTTATATATATATTATTACCATAAAAAAGGTAACAGACTGATAGAGTTACTTTAGCATTTATGATATTAGTGTAAACAAGGCTGATTCTTCTCTTAATTCGATGAATGTTTATATTTCCCTTATACTCTAGTTTACTCTGCATTAATTCTGCAAAAATCGCTTTATTTAATTACTCGCTAATCAAAAATCAAAGATCCTATCTCCGGAAAATGAAGGCATCCTTCATCTTTCCTGTTTTTTTCTTATCTTCCCAATTAAAAATAATTCATGCTACAAATTTAAGACGTCAATAAATTCTTACAAGTATCGTAGGTCGTATAGTATTTGTTGTTTTGATGGTTTGTCTTTTTTGTCACGCAGCGAGAGAGTAACCGATCGGCAATATTTGTATCTTTATACGTATCTAGCGCTGTTTACTGGCTCGAGACTTACATATCAATACAGGGTAGTGCTAAATGTCCTACTTGAAAATTGTGTGAATAAGCGAAGAAAGAGAAATATTATTATGGTAATTGTATTTTTTTTCTGTTTCAATGACATATTTAAAACATACATACATATATATTTTTTAAATTTTTAATTTCAATATTTTACATATTTTGAAAGGTCACTTTTTAGATTTAAAAAAATGTGTTGAAGAAAAGCCATTGTTCAATACTTTTGCATAACTTTGTCGACCTTTTATTTAGTTTATAAGTAATTTTCGATTTAAATTGTCTACTATGTGATTTAAAAGCGTCGTTTAATTTAAATTTAAGCTAGGTACATAGTTGCTAGTGGAATGCACTTTGACAGTTTTTATTTGCTTCCTGATTGGGCGAATGGTTATTGCTGTGCAAGTTTGAAAATCGAATGAAATTGGACGCTTGATTGTGTCACGTACATGTTAGTTACCTTGTGTTGTGAACGTTATCGATACTAATATTATCAAAATTTAAGCTTGTTTGTTGTTTTTATTTGAATGTATTAATCAGTTCAGTCTTTGATTCGAAAAATTGACAAACTTGTTTTACTAGATCTAAAAATTACAACGCTGTGTTACAAATGCAGGCGTCAATTAATAATAACTTTTATTTATAATAGGACGGCACACGGTATTGGTCAACTGATTGTACTTGATCACCATCGCTCATAAACTTTGGAACTGAAATAAATGAGTTGGTGATACCAATCTCAGCTGTATAAATCCCATCATTAGTGCTATTGTAATACCAACTTTTGATTATTTACTTTAAATTATGTTTGTACGATGTGCGAGTACGACGAATACATTTAAAGTAACAATTTATTGTAGTTGAATTATAAAATTTTGACCCATATATCCGTTCTGACGTTTCAATAAAAAATATAAGTTGGAAACAGCAGGAGCGTTGCGCGAAAAAATAAAAAATGTTTTAAAAATTAAAAGTCGCACGCGACCTGAATTCATTTCGAATTATGGGCTCCGACCTCGTTCGAAAAAATACATTAAAAATAACAGGACTCAATTTTTTTACAGAAACACTATGACAACTCTTTTAATAAAAACAAAGTTTGTTGTAATTATTGGTATCATTAATCATGCAATTGTAAATTTGATCATACATAAATATTCAGTATACAGGTTTATTGGTAATTCTACTTATTCTCGTTATGATTTGATAGGGGTGACTATTTGCGATCATTTTAACCCCAATATGAATACTGCAAAAGTAAACCATTTTTGAGTTATCACGTTTTTTAGTTTTTTTTTAAGAATAAATCATTTATTTAAAAGAAAGTATCAATTTAAATCTATTTATATTTATATTATTTTCTTCTGATTTACAAAAACGATTAAACACTGGTTATTTATCAATATTAAAACAATAATTATCGGTTCACATCTAAAAATGCGAGACGGAAAATGATATTATTGCAATATTTTAAATGTAATAAATAATGTAAATAAAAAAAAAAAATACAAATTTAAAATAAATTTAGAAACAGTAACGGTTTCAGTATCTAAGTTACAATTGAGACATTTTAATTTAGCCTAATTAAAGTTCTTGCTGGAAGTGACTTCCCCTATTGCATACAAAAAGTCGCCATCTTTTCCTAAGCTGTGACCTAACTACCGAACTAATCAAATTATTCCGCATTATATTTGACGCGTTTGCAATTCTTATTTTGTGGTCTTCCGCGGATGATAAAGGCGAGATGTCATAAACTAGGGATTTCATACACAGAAATAGTAAAGTATAGTATAGTAGTAACGCGTTTATATTGTCCACTTTATTTCAATTAAAAAGTTTATAAATATTACTACTAAAACAACTGAAGTGTATACTTTATCTGGGAGTATAAATAAAATTCAGACAAGTAAAATTTGTTGTTGTTATGTAGATACCTGAAGATATGAATTTGTCTTCCTGCGTCTGATCTGTCTCCTATCTCCGATCGTATCTGATTAGCAACTCTTTTCCATATGAGACTGAGTGTATAGCAAATGTATATATATATTTGTGTCTACTTTATGCACTCTAATATATTTTTGTGGCACAGATAGGCGGACGGGCTGATGGGCCATCGGATGGTTAGTAGCCACTCTCCGTAGACACTAACGCCGTAAAAAAAAAGAATTCTTATATAGCTAATGCGTCAACGACTTTGGCAACTAAGATGTTATGTGTGTCTGTTATACTAGCTCATTTAATCTTCAAACCTGAACACAACAATATTGCTGCTTGGCTCGTCTAGCCACCCAGACGGACTTGTAATAGCTCTAATTGATATGATATGATCTAGATGATGATATCTTGCCTGCTGTTGTGCAGACGACCAACCACTGACGGCTTTGGTCGAAATTAGTTCACGATGACACTATTTAGATTATAATTTACCAATAATAATAAATACCTACATACATTCAAAATTTAATCTCAGGACACAATATTAACTTTGCTATGGAGTTGGGGTAGGAAGAAAATGTAACTCCGTTGTGGTTTGATTTAAGTGAATTTTCTAAATCTCAATTTCAGTAGCTTATCAAAATCACGAATTCTTTAAGCCGAGAATGTATTGAGTCGGGAGCAGTGCCAAGTTGCCAAGTTCAGTAATGAGACTATAATTAACTCAGCCAAGTTCACTGTTAATATTAACTGCTGTTTGATTTTAAATTGCTCAATCGTGTAATATCAAAATAAAATTTGTAAACGCATTGCAATTATAATTCTAAATTAATTTACATAGTACCATAAGGGTTAATTATTTCTTTATTTTTAAATGCTTAATAAATATTGGGTTTTATAACTATTTGTGTGTGTTCATTAATAATTCTTGTGCTGACAAACAAAAAAGTATTTTTTTTTTATTTTAATAACGTATTTTATTAAAGTTCAAAAAAATACGTTTTGTCATGTTCATTTAAGTACAATATTACCTAGGCGATATTTTTAATGTATGTTGATTATTTCAACTTTCGGGAAGAGGACTAATTAAATTATCCTTAACACAAGTTATTGAATTAGCCTAGCTACGATAGCCAATACCTGATATATATTTCGTTTGATGACAATGTTATTATACTGATACCTGTATTTTTATACTTTTTTGTGGAATAAATATATAAACCTTGCGTATTACAACCCGATTATTTCGAAATTACAATTATAATTTGTTAAAAATACATAATATATATATTTAGATAATTAAATTCAACGATTTGTAATAGTATCTACATAGTTTTACTTGGTGGTAGGGCTTTGTGCAAGCCCGTCTGGATACGTACCCAGTCATCAGATATTCTACCGCCAAACAGCAGTACTCAGTATTTTTGTGTTCCGGTTTGCAGGGTGAGTGAGCCAGTGTAACTACAGGCACAAGGGACGTAACATCTAGGTTCCCAAGGTTGGTGGCGGATTGGTGATGTAAGGAATGGTTAATATTTCTTACAACGCCATTATCTATGGGTGGTGGTGACCACTTACCATGATGTGGCCCATATGCTCGTCCGGTTACCGATATCATAAAAAAAGTTTGCGTAATAATATTTTTGTTTGACCAAGTCTATGGTTTTATTAGCAATCATATATTACTGTTCTCTGTTGCGATCTGTTTCCTTAAGTGGAAGAAATATTGTTAGTGAAATGTATTTGTTGTGCGAATCAGCTGTTTCCTTGAAAAAATTAATGGGGCTAGTTTTTTCTTTTTCCTCAAACGAATAATTGATGATAAGCAGTTTTATATATAACCATGTTGAAGTAACTTATCGTAACAAATTATAGTAATTAGTACTTCTTCTTCTATTGTCAAGATTTGTCTTTTTATTCATTACTAGTTGAAGCTGTGGCTATTTCGTATATTCTTAAATTCAACATTGAAGAAATTGCAAAAAAACTATAAAAGTTTCATTCCCTATTTGAAGAATTAAATAAAATATGAGCCTAGTCCTTTCTAAGGTTTTAAGTTTACTTGCTGATATATTTGTTTAACATCGTTGCAGTGGATCGTTGCACTTGATGTGGGGCTTGCCGGAATACTCACTAAAAACAGCGGTACCCACTTTTTCGGGGGACGTCACGGGATCGCTTGCGCATACTACAGTCACGTCCTGACGGCCCACATCTGCGGACTTCCAATTCCTAGGGGGTTCTCGGGGATAGTGAAATACGCAACTTAACAAACGAACACGTTCTTTCGTATCAATACTGATTTATAATTTTAATAACCCCTGGGGCAGCAATAGCACAATACAGTCAGCATATATCACCCAAACAAATCAGCCTTAACTTATGGGACTGCCCCAGCGGTGGGATATTAGATTCAGTTAAATTTTGAAATTAGATTTATCTTTCAGTCAGTATTGTCTATATAATGATGTTATGTATTTTAATATTTTACTTGCGCAGTAAAAGTAATTCGATATAAAATTTAATGTCTGAGTTTTAAGTATTGAAGTTTAAAGTGTGACTTAAAATCAACTTTTTAATTAATTAACTTTATTAATCATCAAATTATATTTGACGTTCTAAGAATACGATGGTTAGAAGACGTGAATATTTACCGATGATTCTCAGTTCAAATCAGAGTTAGCACTACAGAAACCAGAAATTCTGCCACATATGTACCAGCGATTCACATTGGTTTGGCGTGGTGGAAATAGCTCCAAACCTTCTCCGCAAAGGGAGAGCTGGCGTTAGCCGTTGCTTTTTTGAGATTACTTATTTATTTCTTGATTGGTTAATGATAATGCCTTTTGAATAATTTCGACTACGATAGCCATTCTTAACACAGACTAATCAACCCGCACAATATGTGTATGTTATAGTGCACAAGTTTTAAACATTATTTATTCTCTCATTTCTACAATCCCGAAGGTCGGCAATCCAACACTACCGGATCCACAACCTTAAAAATTACCTAACATACCGATGAGGGATTTAAAGAGCAATATAGTATTTATTTATTTAAATACTACAATAATGTTTTAATTTCGAATCAATTCATATTTGTTTTTATTTTATAAAATAAATTGTGAAAACCATGTTATTCATAGTGTATTGTTCGTTTCGAAACTATAACTTGAAATTCGGCAGGTAGGTTCCCCAGAAACCGGTTTACGTGTAGACATCTGCTAAAAACGAATTTCACGAAACTTCACCCCTAAGGGGGGAAAAACGGGGGTTGGATGTTTTTGTTTTATAAATTTCGCGCGTGTAAAGCCGCAGGTTCAGCTAGTTGTGTAATATAAACAAAAGTGCTCAAGTCATTTGTAAATTGATATTGTATAAAACATGGAGTAGAATTAACGCGATCAGTCCAACCACACCCTTGTTTTATATCAAGGATGAAAATAGTTAGGAAATTGTTCATAGATTAACTTTTCCTTATTGGTGAGCATTCTGATTGTGGTAAGTATCGGCTCGATCAAAATAACTATGTTTTTTGTTTGTTATTTTGATAATATTATTACGTCATCAAAACTTCAACCAGACTCTTATTGAACGAATTGTTTTGAGGTCATTTACATGAATTTTGTATACGGAAAAGCCTTTGGTCCATTCCGTGAGGAGTTTTAAGTTTCCTGAAAGAAAAACAATAATAAAATATGTTTTACAAAATTTTTTGAGTGGGTTTTTGCTAGTAATGAAAGCTAATTTAGTATTGATAATGTTGATTTCGCGACAAATTAGGAATTGACTATCAAAAGACGATCGCCATCACGGGATACCCCTCATATGTAAAACATCAAAATGAATGGTTATTGAAAGATATTTTAAGAAATCAAAACGAATAAGAAATAAATATA
Source organism: Vanessa tameamea (assembly GCF_037043105.1). Lineage (NCBI taxonomy): Eukaryota > Metazoa > Arthropoda > Insecta > Lepidoptera > Nymphalidae > Vanessa > Vanessa tameamea. The sequence continues at coordinate 3,026,712 of NC_087333.1, forward strand.
TTTTTCTTTCTTATAATAAATAGCAACAAAGAATCGAAAAAAAGTCTCGGAACGGCAAGGGAGTTGAGAATGGCCGAAGAGAGGGGGATCAAACAACGCTTAGTAATTAATAAGATAAATTACAATGATTATAATAATCCCAAGTTATACTAATTGAGGAAATGGACTTAAGATAATGCCGCTGTCAAGAGTCCTTCATATAACCATGACGTGCGTATTTTTTACGAAAGTCAACAAACAAACGCGAACAATAGTATTATTTTGTTGTTTTTGGCCTATCGGCCTCGACAGCGTCCGGGAATATTGAGACCGACAACAGATGCTGGGAGCCCGCTCAAGGGAAAACGAACGAAAAACTAAAGTTACATTCAACATATACAACCAGTACTTTGTGCAGTCGTATTTAAGTATACTTTGGTCAGATATGTGTGTGCCTTTTATACAAGCTAAGAGACAATACAATAGATTATACAAACAAGGGAAAACGAACTAAAAACTAAAATTCTACTCATGTAAGTGTTACAGCTGGTACTTTGTGCCTTCTATACAAGCAAAGATGTTGTACATCTTTGATCCCATAGCTGTGTTTGAGTAAGCGTATTTATATAACGAGACGTTTAGGTATCTTGCAGTGTTTATACGACATACGTTAATTGGATTTGATGGAAATTGAATTGATGTGTATAGTTTATCATGTTGGTTGATGTTTATGGTTTCTGCTCCATCGTTTTGGGTCGTAGCGTGAACTAATATCTTAAACTCTCTTTTCTTATTAAACGAACACTCTAATGCAATCATTGTTGCCGTCACGGCTTAAAAGTCGGACTTACGTTTTTTGGCTTGGGTTTTTACTAATAATAACGAAAGCAAAAACTTAATTCTATTAGCAAATTGACTTCATGCGTTTTCTTTAAACAGGCGGAAGTGTCTAAGAGATTGTGCACTTACTTCCTTCCTAATGGATTACAAAAACTTTTCGCGGTTTTCCTGTTATAATAGGAAATTGTTTTTCGAGGTACCAGGCAGTCATGAGATTGTAAGAGGCTTTGTTTAAATCTGCCCGCAGAACAAGTAATACTTTGGGTCGAAAGGCGAAACTGCCACGTCTCGGATCGCCAGTTATGTAAAGTTGTTGGTTAAATTATATTGCAAGTTTGGTCTTGAAATTTTGTCACAGAAAATCCGTTGTTAAGTTTACCTTCTGGCTTATATCTTGATTGATTTGTTTGCTCGTTCGAATTGCAAAGCTGGAGTACAAACGTAACCAATTATATTAAATATATTGATAGTAATATCTTATAAAATCGTTTTCTAACAACCAATCTTTTTTTTTACTATGGTTTTTGTACATTATGGACAACTATAAAATTTATTGTATTTCTTTGCTTCATAACTTAAAAAAAAGTATAACAAGGAAGAGGTCGTAAAAAAGGTTTAATATTTAAAATTGACAGTAGGTTTATTGAGCCTAATTAAAAAAAAAAACTAGGACTAGTAAATCAAAGTTCATTGTTTAGTGAAATTAATACAATGTTTTTTTTATATATAAAAACTTAAACAATATTCCTTCAAATGCCAGCCAATTTTTCGCTAAATTAACGATCACTTTGTATAACAAGTTATTTATCCGACGGAGGACAAGTATATATATATATATATTATACTATATCATAAAATCTGTAAACAGAACTACATTTCGTGCAAATAAATGATTATTATTATATGTTTACTTTTTCAATGCTTATGTTATATCGAGTTTCTGTTTTTTCGGGCATTGGTTCAAACAAAAACAGGATTACCTAATTGGATTGGATAAGAATTTCCAGAAAATTCTACATATATTGTATGAATGCTTTCTGTAATAAAATAAAAGTGAGTATGGAATGCTCAGCGACTTTATTATTATTAAAAACGTTTACGTTAAAATACAAATAAATGATGATTGTATGCCACATTCGGTCCAGTAAGAAATTAGGGTTTTAGAAGCCTCAGTAGGAAAAGACTTGAGCAATGTTTACATTGCCGTGCCTCACAAGTATGTAGAGCCATCGTCCCTAAGCTTAATACTTCCCAGTTGTATCGAATTTACTCAGATTTCCTCTGGTAATGATGGCAATCATAATAAAATTATGGCTTTAAAATAACTATTTCGATATGCTTTCCGAGTTACTTGACATGATTCGATTTCAATTCATACATTTTAGAAAGATGGCAGACTTTCAACATATATTTATACGTGATATACATATTAGTAGGCCAAACATAATGTACAGCGAAAAAATATTGAAATTATAATAACAATAAACAACATTTAAAAATTACAGACTTTACTAAAGAACCATTTACAGAAAAATATGAACTATAATGTTTTTTAATTTACATTCTTTTGAATCAGACAAACATATTTTAATTAAAATTTCAATAAAATCTAGCATAAATTAATTTCTATTATAAAAAAAACTTGTAACGTGTACATAAATATTGATCGAATATTTATTATTATTAGAATATGTAATGTAATGTAAGTTCGAACAACTAAATTAGGTTATAAATATATTTTAACATAACATGGTAAATTTAAATGTACATTAAACCAAGACAACTGTAGAAATTGCATAGCATTTTAATTAAAGCAGCATAATACTAGTCTAGCAAGCACTAGCAAGATCCTAGCAGTTTATTATACACGAATAGACTTAATAACGTCTAAGAGTATTATACTTAAGACGTCTCTGTTCTGAAACACAAAGTGCGAAATAAGATGTCGTGAAAGCGTTGCGTCTATTTGAGATAATCTTTGAAAACACTCAATGGATTCAAATAGACATTAGTAACGTGCCGACAAAGAGCCGAGATGGCCCAGTGGTTAGAACGCGTGCATCTTAACCGATGATTTCGGGTTCAAACCCAGGCAGGCACCACTGAATTTTCATGTGCTTAATTTGTGTTTATAATTCATCTCGTGCTCGGCGGTGAAGGAAAACATCGTGAGGAAACCTGCATGTGTCTAATTTCAACGAAATTCTGCCACATGTGTATTCCACCAACCCGCATTGGAGCAGCGTGGTGGAATATGCTCCATACCTTCTCCTCAACGGGAGAGGAGGCCTCATCCCAGCAGTGGGAAATTTACAGGCTGATTATGTTATTATGTTTATTTATTATTGTTTGTTAACCTACATAAACCCTCACACACAAATATTATGAAGCATTATTTGTATTTATGAAGCATTCATGGAGACATTTCATTGAAAAAAAGTATATAAGTAAACAATTGATTTACAAAAGGTAATAAGTTTTCATTCAAGTCGTTCATTTAGTGTTCATTTATGACATTATATTTCGGATAATAAAAATTGGATTGCAATACTGTAATACAATTAAATGTAAATTTGTTACCGATTCGGAATGAAGATTCTAACGAGATGAATCGACATAAGGTGGTTACCTATTTTTACCAATTTACATATCACTGCATAGTATAAAACAAAGTCGCTCCCCGCTGTCCGTCCCTATGTACGCTTAGATCTTTAAAACTACACAACGGATTTTGATGCGTTTTTTTTAATAAATTGAGTGATTCAAGACGAAGGTTTATATGTATAATACATACATAATATAGTATAGAAACACTGATAATTTTAGAGGTTTCTAATGTGATGTAAATAAGCACATTCTTTTGCGCTTCCATTGCAAACGCTGGCTTAACCCTACGAGATCAAAATAATGTACTACACTATTGTACACCTTAAAAAGGTCTATTGCACCCGTGGGAAGCCGGGCGGGTCGCTAGTTAAGTATGTATAAGTACCAAACCCTGTCTGTAAATGTTCCACAGCAAGGTTACTACCTCCTTTTCCTTTTGAGAAGACATTTTGAAATTTATTCCGTCACGCTTTTAAAATGTGGATTGGTGAAATCTCATATTACATCCGAGACAGATTTTATGAAGATTATTTTTCGGATTTGAACCCGAAAAATTAACGTATCTTAGCCACTGGGCTAATACAAAGTGAATATGTTGTAGAGTTGTTGTCGAAGCCGAGAATTATAATGACACTTAACTTTTTGATGACATTGAGTATTATCAATCGGCCTAATTAAATATTATATCAATAAACTTACCGATCGATATACGTACTCTCGTACTTAAACTATTTTAAGCTATAAAATATGTATGCGTCTAATCATAAATTGATCTGTTCGAAATGTCTCGTCACTAATTCTGGTTTTAATAGAAGCTAACAGTTGTTATAATTATTTAGAGGCTGTATCGTGAAAATAACCAGAAGAGAGATCAATAACAAAATTTATTCTCACGTTCGAATATAAAACGTTTCAGAATTGATAAAAGACCCATACATTTTTATTGTCTATGAAAGCTTAATCACAGTTCGTTAATAATAAATGAAAGCTGCAGCCGTAGCGAGCGAAATAATAATAAATTAAATGAAAAAGATAAAAAAGAGAAACAAAATGTCTGCATAATTTCAATAATTTTGAATGCCAGCATGAAATGTTTAATGAATGCTCTATTTCATTGTTTCAAAACTATTCAGAATGGTATCCGCCGTTGTTCCACTACGATCCATACAACCGCTGAGGTCTGGAATCCTCATTTGCATCGAAAGTCATTTGTGCCTGGTCCCTGCGTCGACGTTTTAAACGATAATAGGATGTACATAATTAAGCAGATCGCGGTATTTCTTTAACGTCTTAATTTTTTTTATATAATAACTAAATTATTTTACGTTTCTTTTTTTTTTTTAATTCATTCAGCGTATTTAAATTTAATTATAAAAGTAAATTCAATTTTAATCATTATTTAAAATATATTCATAATTTTTTTTTATATGTTTCGGACATATTTTTTTTATTGATAAAATTATAACATAGGAAGAAGATCGGTTAATAAACAGAACAGGAAAAGGCACTAAAGGTATTTATTGGGTTTTGTTTATGTGTTTAATATAGTTATTATTGTCGAATTTTAAATTTACATGACAGTGAACTGAGAGCAATCGTGACGTAAGAAAAAGGGCGTGAGGGGTCCATACGACCTTTCCTCTCTTTCTCTTTCTCTCTGTCTCTTTCTATTTATATATTTTAGTAATTTTTTTTATACTCACGACAATAACAATTTAATTTCTTGTCATTTTATTATTCTCAAGTGTTTTGACACGTCTCTTTTTTCATATTTATTTATTTATTTATTTATTTATTTATTTATTTATTTATTTATTTATTTATTTATTTATTTATTTATTTATTTATTTATTTATTTATTTATTTATTTATTTATTTATTTATTTATTTATTTATTTATTTATTTATTTATTTATTTATTTATTTATTTATTTATTTATTTATTTATTTATTTATTTATTTATTGGAAAAGTTACACCATCAACTTATCACCGAGCACTTAAAATTAATATCTGACTTGGGTAACATACAAAGTGATACGTCTTTAAAGGTGTAAACAACATTCTTTAAAGGTGTAAACAATATTAGCTGTTACTTTTTTATATAAGGCGTGCGGTGTTTTTCTATAATTGAGAGAACACCTAGACACATTATAACTCTTAAAGTTTTTATTGCTAAGTTTATGTTGCGTATTCTTTTTGAGAAATACCAATAATATAAAATAAAGATCAGTTCTATTAGTTCTATGGAGTTTGTAGGTATTTGTTGATTTAGTTTCACGAATATAAAGATAATTAAAATTTTACATTCAGGATAATTAAAATACTCACGTAGTTACTTTCACAATTATTTTTGGCTCAGTGGAATCTCTACATTCAATTCAGTACTGTAACATGACAATTCAAGAAGTATAATTTTATTTGATTGATAAAAAACAGTAACCGCTTCTTGACGGTACTTGTTGAAGAAATATTGTAAATTGAAAATTTAAGTGTGCTTGAATAAGACTAATAACGAATAATTTTGTTTAATTAAAATAAAATAATAAATAGGTACTTTAAAACACAGCGGTTGTATCTGAATCAATAAGGGGTTCTCTAATAGGGTTTTTATGAGGGCATGTCAAGAATGAAGAACGTGTAAGTGCAATTTGAGTCCCCTGTATTTGAGTATGAGCGTTTTGTGAACACGTGCTTAAGTATGGGACTTTTAACAAAGTAATTGTTCTTTTGTTTCGATACAGGCTTCATTTTTTTCTGTATACATTCATTGCTTCTCATGTTTATTATGAGTTCGATAATTATATATTTATATGTGATTGGCACATATAATTGAATGTATTACGGTGTTTCAGTAATTGTACGGAATGCCTTAAATGGTGTCATACATCTAACATTTACGCATTACGGATGCGTTCAACGTATTTGTAGACGTATATCGATGGGATGCTCGCCTCTCTCGGGCTTCTAATTTGCATCGAAAGTGTCGACTCCCACAGAGCTCTATTTCTGAGTGAACTAGGATTACCATGGATTGTGGAATATCAGTGAGACTTTTGAATATATAATTTGTTTCAGGTGTTATATCTCGATGCAATTGAGTGGTATAAAATGAGTCTTAGATAAATTATTTTTAAAATACATAATTGTAACATAATATTTTGAATGAAAAGTTCATTTTTTAATAATATAGGTAGATAGAAATGGGCCAACGGATGACGAGTGGTCACAGCCGCTACCACTAAGTAATTATTACCAAAATATATGATTTATTAAGCAGTCATAAAAATCTCAATAAATGTAAAAATTGTAGTTACACACGTGAGCCATTGTCACTCTACTACAATTAACATATTGAAAAATTCTTTAGTTAGAATTTGAATAATGCTCAATCGAACGTCACTTGCAGATTCGCCGAGATGCAGGAAGGGTGTATGTTAGAACACGTGTCCTATTTGCGAATACCATTTGGATATAAAACGACATTTGTTTCCAGATTAGTATTAATTGTAAGCAAGAAAACAGTAACTTGAATATCGCTTAGGTCAAGGTAAATATGCGATAAGCTATTAAAGCATACTGAAGATTTAAATAAGTAGCATGTCATTTATTATTTACACAGGGTTAATAGCCATTTATTGTTTTGTTTTTGTGATATATGGAGGCGAACGGACAAATGAGCCACCTGATGTTAAGTGGTCACCACTGTCCATAGACATAAAATATTAACCAATAACAATTCTTTACATTGTCAATACGCCACCAACATTAAGACTAGGGGGACTAAGATGTCGCGTTCTTTATGGTTAGTTAGTTACACTGGCTGACTCATTTTTCAAACCCGAATAGATTATATGATGAATGGGTACTTACACAGACGAGCTTGCACAAAGACCTTACAAACTCAATATACGTTGATGGCGTTCAAATTGCCGTCGGAAAAATTATTAAAAAAAAAAACGTACAAATAACAGCATTTTTCTATACTGCCCTGAAAATACAAAACGGTATTTTTTAGAAAATATGTTCGTACCTAATCCGAGGCTAGTCATGTTGCCATACTTATAACGTCGTACATTCTTATAAAAGAGTATTTCTTTAACAAAATATAAAGTTATTTTTATTTGCAAGTCAAATGATAACGACGCGCTGTATACATAGAGCTATCATTAACACAAGCGTTTTAGCTGTTTCTCTCTTCTATAAATAATTGCTGAGTTTTCCTCGCGTCAGCCATTAAATAAATTCTTTCTCCGTATTTTGAGTTACTGCTGTTGTTCGTTTCGCATACTTTGATAAAAGTTGTGAACAAATGAGCTAGTTTCTACTTTGTACTTTAAAGAGGCGTGGTCACGTAATGTTACTTTGTTAATGATTTATTGCCACAATATTAAATAATTTTAATGAACCTGATGTGATCAGCGGCGATGAAGGACAACGACAACGTTAGGTATATAAATTATAGAGATACTTTTCTTTAAGATCGAATATGTCACTGGACATAAGCTGAGAGACAGAGGCATGTGTTAGACAGAGAGAGAGATACAGAGATGTTTTAGCACTGGATTACTCGTTTGTCAAACTGGAGTAAATTCACCCAGACACCAAAAACCACTGGTGATAAATATGAGAATATTCAGTTATGTTGACTTCACGAATCAAATGCCTTAAGATTGGTTTAATTTTGTTTATCATTAGACCTTTTTCATTGTTAATATTCTTATCTTCTAAATATAATCTTTAAAAGTTTTATTCAAAATAATTAGAATAAATTTGACGACCTCCGTGGTTGAGTAGTGTGTACACCAGTTTTCATGGGTACGCCACTCCGAGGTCCCGAGTTCGATTCCCGGCCGAGTCGATGTAGAAAAAGTTCACTAGTTTTCTATGTTGCCTTGGGTCTAGGTGTATGTGGTAACGTCGTTACTTCTGATTTTCCAACACAAGTGCTTTAGCTACTTACATTGGGATCAGAGTAATGTATATGATGTTGTCCAGTATTTATTTATTAATTAGTCCTTTTAACAGATACATTATTAATGTGATTTCCACAGACATGCTTTCCGTTGTTTAATATGCTTAATAGTAATAATAACAGCTTATTTACTATAAAATATATAAGGTTGTTATACGTTTGTATACTGCCAGCAAAAATACTGATTATAAGGTCAATGCCACTGTTATGGATATATTGTGGCACTTTATATGTGAAGCAAGAAACGTATATTTGCGTTATCTTAGGGGAAGATATTAGGCTGTAATATTTCATACATCCTATATTTATATCATATACTCTGTTTAAGTGACCGCCTTAATGTGGCTACATTATACGAGTGCAGATCCCCGGTAGAGATTCGAATATATACTTAGAAATAAAGTATGTGATTTTTTTTTACAAATAAATGCGTGATCTACAACAACATTTGCTTAACAAATATTTTGACAATACTATTTACGAGAAAACTCCAACAAAATATATTCTATTACGATACTTTTGACCACTTTTCCACCAACCCGCATTGGGGCAGCGTGGTGGAATATGCTCCATATCTTCTCCTCAACGGGAGAGGAGGCCTTAGCCCAGCAGTGGGAAATTTACAGGCTGATTATGTTTATGTTTATACTTTTGACAAAAAAGAAAAAAGCGGACAAGTGCGAATCGGACACGCCTTTGAAGGGTTCCATAGCAGCAAGTAAGAAGGTTTATGTTTATGATTTTTTTTATTTTTATATTTCAGTTGATTGAATGAAAGGTATATTGCGGTTACCAATTTATGACGTATTAAAGAAGAACTAGTTACTAGATCTCGTTCAAACCAATTTTCGTTAAGTTTGCATGTACATCATATATTTTTTTTAGTTTTATCATTGTCTTATTTTAGAAGTTACAGGGGGCGGGACACACATTTTACCACTTTGGAAGTGTCTCACGCGCAAACTATTCAGTTGTTAGTTAAAATGATATTAGAAACTTTAATATCATATTTGAAGACCTATCCATAGATACCCCTACCTGTATATTACACGTATGGGTTTGATGAAAATTTTTTTTTGAGTTTCAGTTCTAAGTATGGGGAACCCCAAAATTTATTGTTTGATTTATTTATTTTTTGTGTGAAAATCTTAATGCGTTTTAACAGAATACATCTACTTACCAATTTCAACAGTATAGTTCTTACAGTTTCGGAAATAGGTAGCTGTGACATACGGACGGACGGACAGACAGACATGACGAATCTATAAGGGTTCAGTTTGCCATTTGGCTACGGAACCCTAAAAAGGTACTGAACTATTTTATCTGTGCCTATGTTAATAGTTCGCTATATCATAAAACAACTTGGGTTATAGTAATTAAGCCCGAACAAATCCCGGGCACTTACGGAACCTTTCCTTAGCCTACTTAGTCTTACTTGCTAATATCGAACCAATTCACAATTCACAATACAAGAGTTTATCTATACAATAGACGCTTGTATTGATACCTATTACGCTCGACACGATTCCACTGGGTGCAATTAACTGGTCCATGTTTTACAATCGCTGGCAGTCTGCCTAACTGTTGTAATGGATATTAACAGCGTGATATTTGATTTTTTTTTTAACTTTTGCGAGTCGTCTTTGCCTTTAGATGTCTATAGTCTCTGGATGAATGAAATGTAAATTATTTTAATATTTCTAATATTATAATTATGCAAGTCTGTGCGTTTAAATGATTGTAATGAATTTTGGTACAGAAGTCATATATGATACTGTTATTATTGGTACTAATTCTAATTAAAACAAGATTGTTATTTTTTAATTTAGGTCAAGTGATATCACTTCGAAATACTCACTAACTTTCTTTTTGAATTTTTCTGTTGTTTTTACATTACGAACGTTTTAATTTTAATTGAGTTTTTGGAAGACAAATATTTTTTACGACCGCGAATAAGTAGTTATTAGTAGAATTAATAGAGCATATACTTCTACACTATTGATTTATTGCGATAGATTTTGGTAAAATTTTATTCAAATTTATCCTTCTAGGTTTTCATATATATATATATATATATATGACTGTATCCCTAAGTTTCTTTCCTTGAGTTCGGTGTCACTGCAATAATATCAGCAACTTGAATCAATTAATTTATCTTATCTTAAGTTTCAAACAAAGTTTCAAACTACGTGAATTGATAAAATCCAAGTTGAGTTTTCATTAAGATTTCAATATAATTTTAGTCGAAGTTAATCAGAAAATCTAAGTAAGACTAACTTTGTTGAAAAGATTTATAGAAATGGATAATTATAGAATACTTTTAAATATATTTAGAGGGCGCTGATACTGAAAAAAAATATTGGGTGGCTTACTCATTAATTATTCTATCAACAGTAATCAAAATCAGAATCAAAATATACTTTCTTCGAGTAGGATTTTACAAGCACTTTTGAATCGTCATTTAACCAACTATATTAAGTAAAGCTACCACCGCTTCGGAATGTAGGTTCTACCGAGAAGAACCGGCAAGAAACTCAGTAGTTACTCTACTCTTCAACATCTAAAAATACAGTCATGTTAGTTAAATACAATTATATATGTATGTTATATATACTGTCTGGAAGTCAACGAGTGTTAAGTTCACGCTTTTTTATCATCTGTATAATCTTGTATCGAATAATATGCCTTCTTTACCAATGTATTATATACAAATGATTTGAATTTATGAAACAGAAAAGTTAAAAAGTAAAAATATTTTATAGTGTCGTTTCTCAGTTTGAATCTTGAGTGAGCCAGTGTAATTACAGAATCTGTATATAATATATAGCGTCATTGACTTATTAACCACAAATAAAGATGAAAATTTACGACAAAATGGCCATAAAACCGTCCTAACAAAAATTGCACTGAAGTACGTGTCACACTTTTAGCTTTTAATATATGTAAGTTTATTCTGAAGCACCTGATTCATTAAGCCAAGAGTTCTTCAGCCGAAGTATCATCTTCATTATTCATTAAATTTCCCTGAACTCAGTTAACCAGTAGGGAACGAACATTGAATAATTAGTGAAGTGAATCCGATTCTTCAACCCTAATCTATTACGGTACGGAGAATGTAATGGCTCTTGTATCGATTCTCCCTTCGATTGTGGTCTTGTATTTGAATCATTTAATAACTTACTACTAGTTCTTGGTAAACTCTACAATTTTTAAGTACTATCGTGTTTTGATAAAAATCAACATTAAATGTACTTTCTTCAGGTAAGCTCTTGCAGGCAGTTTTAAATCATCTATTATAAGAGTGTTAAGAACTAGGAAAACCCAGCATACACTGTTTTGCCTCTATATATACCGATAGTTATGGTGACCGGTTGAACAGTGTAGAAGTTAATGTTCTGCAGTGCCATATATCGTTGAAATATAGAAAAGTGTTTACGTTTTAAATTAACATACATTGAACATTCCAGTAACAGTGTTATTAAGATGGACCACCTAGGAGTCACATTGTATCCAAAACAAAAAACAATCATCATACGTTTAAATCAAAGAATAATAAATACACATATAATACCACCTCCTTTATTGAAGTCGGTTAATAATACAAAAAAATGTATTTAATATTCTTTATTTTACATAATCAATGATATTAACTGTAATCAAACTGGTCAAATTTCTTTAACAGCTTGCTGTCCATTAATATAGATTTGCCGAATTTCTGTAGCCATTGTTTCTTCTCTTCTTCCAGTAAATTTGGATCGATCGTTGTTGATGTCTTCGCTCTTGCGATATTTTGGAGATAAGATTCATATAGACTCATCCTTGGTATCACAGAGTTATCTTCAGCGGGTTCAAGGGGAACGTTAATGGGATCGAATGGTAGTGTCACCAAAAATTTCCTCGGGTCTACGTATAACTTGTTATCTGTAATTTCGGTTGTGTTCTGTATCGGCTGTGTTGTTCGAGTAGTCGTCGATAATACAGCTGTTGTTGGACGATTATTTTCATCCCATATCACAGTGTCCAGCCATCTAGAAAACGTGGAAACTTTCGGAAACGCGTGGGTCTTTGTGTACAGCGCGCAAGTGTGCAGAAAGGAGGCAACTGCTATTAAGGTGTTGTTCTGGATAACCGCTCCTCCATTGTCTTTCTATAAAAAGAAAATTCTATGTCAAGTATACAGTATAGTGTTGAACATATTAATAATATAAGTTTTTGTAGGTGAATGAGATTTTGTAGGGTCTTTAATAACATTAATTTTATAAAGAAGACTTCAATAGTGGTTTTAGTCGACTTGAAGTAAAAACTATTCATTGTGCAATATGATATAAGTATTAATAGATATAATTATATGCATTAAATTAAACTAAATATTTTTCAATTAAAATAATAATTTTGGAGATCATTGAATGTATAATAAAATATGTAAATATTAATCGTAACATTAATATATATACTTATATAAAATCGTATGTCCAGATTGACTATTAGACTACCAACTTACAGTCAAACTTCTGAGTCTAGAAAATTTGAATTCGGAACAGTTTTATTTTTCTGTTCGATAGTGTTTTTTTGGAAATTTCAACTTTAAGAGTTGATTTAGATCGCCTTGCACTCCATTATCTTGACAACTTTGTTTGAATTTACTGTACAGTCATGAAGAGTACATCGTGTTATATTTTTATTTACCATGAAATTACTAGTTGTTGCCCTCGGCTTCGTTCGCGTTTGAAGGGTTGTTCGTCAGTTTTAAGCAGAAAAGAGTTCAAGTCTGCTTTATACCAAATTTCAGTAGTTCATTGTTACTTCAGCATTTATAATATTAATATAGATAAATAATGATAATTCTTTGGTTAATTTGAACCAATGATGTGCTATTTTATTTTAACAATAATAAATAATTAAAATAACTTCCAACCGTAACTTGAATATCCCTCGAAGCTGTTAAGATAAAAGAGTTCGAATACTTAGATAAAGTAAATTGACCGAAGCATCTACTTTCTTATAACTTCAAAACCTGGTCATATTTTATTCATAAGCATTTGAAATTGTACACGTTGCTGGAGTAAGAAGTTATGAAATATATTTAATATTTTAGGCAGAATAAAAGGTAACATCTTTGGTTGTATCGAATGACGTTTTATTATTAAAATACTTTTCTGAATTCAGTTTTCAAAAAATAGTAGAGGAGGTTTTTAGTTTCATCTGTTCAGAAATACACGACCTATTTTTGAGTTTTTGCGGATATCTTTACGTCTCTGGGAAACTTTTATTAATAAAATTAATGAACCATTACCAATTACGGAATTTGATATAGGTATGAGTATTTTTAATTCATACAAATGGTTTATTTTATATTATTAAAATTATTATATAGTATTAAAATATATATGTAACAATTTGAGAAAAGTACTATCAGACACATCAAAATATAATATAAAAATAGAATCAAAACCTACTCTACTAATATTATAATAAAATAAAACTTGCTTAATTTTTTTAAGTCGGTTTATCTTGATCCTCTACGAAACAAAACAAATGAGGGAAAACAGTTTTTTTTTTAATTTATTAATTATGAACAATTAATTTGACTTATCTTCAAGAAAAAGGGTAAAAACTATATCACGCTACGGTGTATATTTTGCACAACTATTAATTATACTAGTAAAAAATAATATTCTATGATGATGATAAATTATGAGTGTCACAATTTATTGGATTAAAACATTATATAAACTATAAATATTGTCATAAATGTTGTAAAATGATAGATAATTAGGCTAGAGATTTAAACCCAATCGTTAACAGTGGTTTTAAAAGACATGAATTGCAAAATGCTTAGAATTTATACCATAGAAAGACATTTTTAGCACGCTTGACCTTGACTCTCTGAGAAATCTGATAACAATATGTTCTTTGAAACTTTGAAGCGTTTTTGACCTTCGTTTGTAAATAAAAATTAGCTTTCCTTTCAAAAAGAGAATGACTGATACATTTTCAATTTACTAACTCTAAATATTTTACAATAATTATTATATTAATATTATATAAAACTACAAAAAATCTGATGGTAGCTTTGTATAGAAACCGCATCCAAATAAAATTTTTACATGTGTTTAAATTCGCACAGCTTGGTATAATACGTTCCTAGCGTTCTCCTCAAACGGAAAGGAAACCTTAGGTCAGCAGGGTGTTACAATTCCCTGATACAAATGCATATACATATATTCCACTAGGTTCTGCCTACAATTGCGTACGTGGGTTAGCTTCTTTCTAACCTTGACAATGTTTATGAAAAATTGTATGATGATCGTTTGAGCGGTTAAGGTCCTTACAAACTAATAAAAACAGTCACTTTCATATTTATTACATTAGTTAAGATAGTCAAAAGTGACCCTGGGACCTAGGACGAATCAATTAAGTCGACTTTGTGTCATCTATCAATAAATATATGACCGCAGACCTTGAGGATCATATCTCAGGTAGGGCCGATAAAAATTTATTGGGATTTTTCATCAAAATATTTCTCAGTAACAGACTGAAGTCTCATACATGTGTACAAACTCACACTCTCGAAAAATACGTAAAGCCGTTAGTCCTGTTTGTCCTGCGCCTGATATATTTCTTGTCGGATTTGCCGTTCCATTTGATTATGAGAGTGCACCTGTGTTTACGCAAACATTTATACACTATTTGGTTAGTTGAGACTGTCCGCTGTGGCCGAAATTGGTCAGGATTACATCATAAACAAGAAGTTCTTACCCTGCAAAAGTGTCTATTGGGGTCCTGCACTCCTCCCATACATATGTATCGGCCTGATGACCACAAAGAAGACGGTTCACATATTGCAGCATTTATCACTGGTGCGTTGACTACTCGTAAGTGCTACAACAAAATATATAAGTTAGGACGACACATAACGACGGCCCATTTAGTTAGAATACGTAAAACGTTATTGAAGATTATGCATTAAAATCTAGACGTTACTGAATTTTCACGTGCTTAATTTTGTAATCCTCCTCAGGCTCGGTAAGCGTGGTGACAAAACCTGTATATATTTAGTGACAATCAACTGCATGCGTATTTTCTTATCTGCATTATTTGTAGTAGCGTGGTGGTTTGAACTCGAAATCGTCTCGAATAGACAGAGATTTATTAGTTGATACTTTTCTTTAATATATATACTGTTTGACATATGTTTTTTTTTAAATATTCCCAATTAAATATATATTTCTCCTTCTCTCAGTCTCCAACTTTTGGCCCTGATTGGCTGGTCATTTAATGTCATTTTGTTTCCTATTATTAAGATCAGTTTTTGTCAAGAAACTCTTAACTCGGAGTTTGGAAGTTGGTAGTGTTGTGCCTTGGAAAGCACAAAAAGCCGTTTCCTTTGCGCCTAAACCCGATGCAACACGTAAATTTTAACCGAAGAGATACTGCCATATGTATGCCTATCAAAAACTTTGCAGTGAATAAATGGACTGGAATAAGCTTCGAACTTTCTCCTCAAACAGGACAAGGGAACTTTATTGAGCTGTCGGACATTTATGAGCTGTCTGCTATTAGTAATGTATGTTTTTACAATAATAGAGCTACTTGGTGGTAAGGCAAAGGCAAGTGCAAGCCCGTCTGGGGAGATACCACCAACGTCACATATATTACCACCAAATAGCGATACTAAGTATTGTTCTGTTCCGATTTGAAGGGCGAATGAGCCAGTGCTATCTAGGGCACTAGGGACGTAACATCTTAGTTCTCAGGGTTGGTGGAGCATTTGTGTAAGGAACGATTAATATTACTCACGGTGACAATTTCAATGGACAATGGTGACCTTTTTCCATCAGGCTGCTAATTTGCCTGACCACATAAAAAAATAATTTAAAAAGAAACTTTATAAATTAATAACGTCATGTTACCCCAGTTGGTGTCCAAGCTAGCATTGTTGCTAAAAATCCTAATGACACATCATCATCAGGACTCGGCAGCCGCACAGCATCTACCCTAGAGCTGAACACAAGTTGCACATCCAACTTCACAGCCGAAACTTTCAATTCAAAGTTATTTATAAGCATTTTTATCTGGAAATATTAATTGCATTATTTTTTTTATCAAAATTATGGATAATAATAGTGATAAACGTACAAGGCACTTTTACTTGGTAGTAGGGCTGTATGCAAACCCTTCTGGGTGGGTACAACCCCCCCATATATTCTGCAAACAGTAATACTTTATATTGTTTCGTTTTAGTTTGAAGGGTGTGTGAGCCACTTTTACTTTAGCCACAAGGGACATAATAACTTAATTCCCATGGTCGGTAGCGCACTGGAGGTGTAAGGAATGGTTAAAATTTCTTATGGCGTCAATGTCTTTATCTTATTTGCTGTGGTGACCACTTACCACCAGGTACCTGGTGTTGTAAGCAGTAAAAATGCAAATGATTACTTACTTTCGAAATAGATCCTCCTTTATTATTATAGGAGCTGCCGGTTCTAATCTTGTAGTTTCCTAGGTTTCGATGCGTTACGTATGACGTGATGTCCCTGCTCAAATATAATATGAATTTAATGTAATTAGTTTTCACACATATTTTCATTTTTCACACTTTTATATTATTATTTCATTTTTTTTATTGATAACAATATAAGCTCGTCAGCAAAATGAAAATCAGTCGATAGACAGAGGCGAAGTGTGCCCTCTATTGTCTTTGTTTATTTATATTTTTGATGATGAAAACCATAAATTAATGAAGGTTTAATAACACTTTTGTGTGGTCATATTATAAGATTAAACTGTAAATCTACCACTGTTTCGGAAAGTATTTTTTCCGTGAAGAATCTTTTCTACAAATTAAAGTACATAGTACATATAGAGCCGAGATGGCCCAGTGGTTAGAACGCGTGCATCTTAACCGATGATTTCGGGTTCATATTTGTGTTTATAATTAATCTCGTGCTCGGCAGTGAAGGAAAACATCGTGAGGAAACCTCCAAGTGTCTAATTTCAACGAAATTCTGCCGCATGTGTATTCCACCAACCCGCACAGGAGCCGCGTGGTGGAATATGCTCCAAAACCTTCTCCTCAAAGGGAGAAGATGCCTTAGCCCAGCAGTGGGAAATTTACAGGTTGTTAATGTTAAAAAAAGTACATATAATAAATTAAGGTAGGTAAGGAATATTAACCAGCAACATTAATTAAGAATAGAAACGGATACGCTCGAACAAAGCCCTACCATCAAAATATTCCAATATTTATAATAATATAATATAATATATGTTATATAATATATAACAAATATTAAACATATATCGTCAGAATTTACTTTCTGTGTTCAAAATGACGGTAACATAAAAATATAGGTCATGATTTTGCTATGAAATTGACTAACTTTCAAAAAAGATTGTCCCGATGATACAGTCAGTCTAGAAGAGACATTGAGAAAACGCAGATTATGCGACAATGGTTTTTAACACAATGCCTGTCATTCAGCCGTAGACACATGTAGTGAAGAATACATCACAATATATGGCGATCGAAACATTGTACGCGTAATATGAAGCTGAGACTGTCAACGTGAATATACTTTATATTTTGCTAATATTAGGAGAAGTACATCAATTCTTATGTAACATATAATCAATAGTAATTTGTGAGACTAATTTCGCAAATAGAAAATAGTGAACGGCGACGTTACTCAATTTGCTGTATCAAGAATTCGGTTTGATGGTGAAAACCATTGGTGACTTCAGTGAGTGACTGAGCACGTATTATTTACAAAATCAATTACTCGACCGACAAACTCATTTTAACAGGAATATGTCTTCATATTATTGATATACGGCTTGCCATCAGTAACTTGTGTGTAATGTTCTTTTATAATAATAATAAGACTATTATATCTATTTTAGTAAAAAAAGCGAACTTTATTTATTTTACGCTATTTTAATAAAATTTTCATTAAAATTTTAATAAAGGCTTTCATTAGTTATAAATTATTTCTATAAACAGTAAAGGTGGAATCAGACGGTTCATTTTTTGTTCATTTTCGTGTTTCATTTTGTATCTTTCACTCAAAGTGACACGTCTAAACACAAAGTGAAACAAAAGTGCCGAATGAATTCATTAGTGAACTGATCCAACGACGTTGGATTGGTTCATTCGGCATCTTTCATTCCCACTCCGAATGAACGTAAAATGAACAATCTGAACACAAAGTGAACGTTCACTCGGATTTGGCCATTTTGTCTCGAACGCATTTTTCTTAAATATTTTTTTAAGCTCCTTGATCAAATGATCACAAATTAAACATAATCCAAGAGACACGACTTCATTCGACGCCATATTGAAAGAAACTACGGATGAATGTTCTTTCTAACCTCATTCCAGCTAAGCCGTGTGAACATGGAATGAAAGAAAAATGAATCATTCACTCAAAAGAACATTCACTCGAATGAACCGTCTGATATAACCTTAATAATTTCGATTTTTCATATCTGCCGGGTACGTCCGGTAGATATTGAAGGCCACATGTTCTTCAAAGGAGTAGAACGGACTTAGTTGTCCATGTAATGATCGTACGCGATGACGTCCTTCTGATCGATTTTGGCCAAGGCGTTCACAGGTCATTTTATTGTGCACAAGTTTGTGGCTTTTTTATTTCCTCATGTGTTGTGTGATTATTGCTCATGTACCGTTGATATAACAAATAGAATATTTCATCTGTAGAGTAACAGTAGTAAAGTGACAGTTTGTCATTATTCTATGGCTAGGCTACAGCATCCTCTCTTTTTGAGAAGAAGTAGTTCCAATGCAGATCGGCGAATACACGTGCACCATATTTTATCCCAACACATGTCAGTTTCCTCGCAATGTTTTACTTCGGAGCGCTAGGAATAATTATAAAGACAAATTCCACCGCCTGTGTCCTTTTCAATTTAAATCTTGTGGAAGTACATGGAAGTATGTAACTTGATTATTCATGTCAAGCAATAAATATTAGATGTAATTCAGACGCGAGGCAAAATAACGCTTTCGTATCCGAAAACAAAATTCAGAACATTGGACTTGATAGGAATTTGACGGAGCGTATAAAATGAAATTCTAGAAAATAACAATGAAATGCTTCAAAATGTACTGCTTCTTACTAAACCTTTGTTTTGAATAAACATTTTTTTATGTGTGAACATTGTTTCTTGCAATGCCCACAAATTGTGTGGGCTTCGTAGTGATTTTGTGAAAAGGAATTAACAACAAAATCGGTAAAGGACGCGTTTTTTAATTTTACCAATGAGCGCGCGGTGTGTTGGCCGTCAGATAGTACATCAATACTATATCAATCTGTTAAACGAATAGAAGACTTTATTCTCCTTTTTACATTCTACCTTCTATTTCCTTCAGTGTTGTATAAACGAAATGCGTACAGCTTAAATCATTAGCTGTGATATATTTAGAAATGTACGCTCTGAGTTTTGCGCGAGCTATCTAAGCCAAAAAATCTCCTCTTCATGTTTATTTGTTCGAAAAAGTTAACGTAAATATACATATTGGGCGGAAAGCAGCGTTAAAATATAATTTTAATTTTATTCAGAAGTATGTTGGTGTTGGAGATGAAAGTCAAAGTTGGAAAGCTGGAGACAATATTTGATATATGAGAATTTCTTAGCAAGTATGTACATTGTACACGTTATTGGTTTTGATTACAAATTTAGAAAATGTCGATA
Organism: Vanessa tameamea; assembly: GCF_037043105.1. Taxonomy (NCBI): domain Eukaryota; kingdom Metazoa; phylum Arthropoda; class Insecta; order Lepidoptera; family Nymphalidae; genus Vanessa; species Vanessa tameamea. Next base: position 3,046,827 of record NC_087333.1, read on the forward strand.
AAATTGAAGATATTCCAAGCCAAACAAGCACTTGAACATTTTATTTTTTAATAAAAAAATGTGATATGATTAGGAAACAAGCATGTGTATACAATTCTGTTGATCAAAACACGCATAGCTTATAAATAGCATGCTCAATGCTAGTAACAGTGCTTATTAATATTATCGTAGATATCCAGCTATCATTAGTAAGTCATTTGCTCGTTATTTGAGTTGAAACTGTTTTTTTTTTACTCATACTAATGTTTCTCTTTTGAAAATTATCATATTTGAAAACGAGTCATCAATATTCATGAACGTCTGAAACATTAAACGAAGCGAACTGTCTGTATTTGTGTAAGAAATGAATAAACTTTACGAGCTAGAAGTTGCAATTAAAAACAGCTTACCTATTTGCCTTTGCCCATCGTTATTTATCTTAATTTATTTCAAAGCTTCTATGTAAGAATGGTTTTAAAAACAAGTGCCATTTTTGCGCTGGTAACATTTTTTTTTCATGATTTAATTAATTAAATAGATAAATCAGGGTTCTAATAAACGGTTGTTATTAATGGCTACATTATTTATATAATGTCAACCATTTTCACCAAACTAAACTTTAACTTTGTGGTAGGGCTTTGTGCAAGCCCGTCTGGGTAGGTACCACCCACTCATCAGATATTCTACCGCCAAACAGCAGTACTCAGTATTGTTGTGTTCCGGTTTGAAGGGTGAGCGAGCAAGTTTAACTACAGGCACAAGGGACGTAACATCATATCCCAAGGTTGGTGGCGCATTGGTGATGTAAGGAATGGTTAATATTTCTTACAACGCCATTGTTTATGGGCGGTGGTGACCACTTGCCATCAGGTGGCCTATTTGCTCGTCCGCCTAGCGATATCATAAAAAAATCCATGTTATAATTAATTAGCACATAAGTCGTTCTGACTCTAATTACAATGGTTAAGTCAATCTCTAGACTGTAATACCTACCAACTATATCCAAATGTATCTTATTAATGACTTTTATATTGTAATCAAAGCCTTTGAAAAAATCTAAAAAATATGCGAATAAGAAATAATAACATATAATCAATCATTTATAGACACATATAGTATGTTTAAAAAAATCAATCAGTTATATAACTAGTTTTAACATGTCAGTTTTTATTTTGGAATTCCATGCTGTTAATAATATTTATGATAGATATCTCATATATTAACATTACTGGCACAATATTATAAAATGAGCACTATATTTAAAAAAAATATATCGATAATTATTTAAACTGATTCAATATCATCATTCGTTTATTCCCTTCGCATCACTGCATGAAAAATAACGGGTGCTTGCACAAAGGGGATTGGCGTTACCAATCCTCTTTTGAGAAGGCTTTTGCTAGAGGGATCCCCCGTTGAAGTACTTAAATGCTCGGTCGTATTGGTACGCTTTAAAAATTCCTTTAGTCAGGTCTTACGATATTAACTGGTTTCTATGAGAATATTATCATATCTTTCTTTAAATCAAACAGTTATACTATAACTGTAGCGCTCTAGGTTTAAATTAAAATAAATTATAAGAAAACCCAGCCCCGAACAGTTATCCCTTATTTCATGACGAGAAACGTAAGTCGACCCTTACGATTTGTAGACATTGGGGGGTATTTTATTGTAGGCGTATAATAGCTTTCAACGATATTGTCGTAAAAGAACCCTTTTAGGAATATGTTATTTTAACCCTTTATTTTTTTCTTTCCACGTCAACTATTTTCGATTTAAAAATGAATCAAAAAAATTATTTATCCTCAAAAGTAGGCTTTACTCCAGCATATATATTTACAGCATTTAAAGAAATCATAATTTAAAAATAAAAAAAATAACATTTGTCTTAAAATGTTGGTAGTTTTATATCAATCAGATATGTGTAATTAAATAAAATACTTTTACTATTGTTATTTTAGAACTACTATTAATAATAGACAGCCGAGGTGGCCCAGTGGTTAGAACGCGTACATCTTAACCGATGATTTCGGGTTCAAACCCAGGCAAGCACCACTGAATTTTAATGTGCTTTATTTGTGTTTATAATTCATCTCGTGCTCGTGTGAGGAAACTTGCATATTGAATGATCTGACAAGTTTATAATATTGTATTAAAATATGTACAAAGTACTGCTGTAATATGATTTTTTGATATTGGTTTGTAAAATGTTTATATAAATCGTCTGATGAACTGATAATTCAGTACGAAGGTCGCGTAATAGATTTCTCCAACATTATCATAGCTCCAATATAATTAAAAAAATAACACTATGTTGGTTAAGTTAAAAGTTGTACGTTTGTATTTATATAATTGTTATTAATTAATACTGTTATTGACCCACTTCAATAATTATTGTAGTGGATCAATGCCATGGTAAAAGGACAGGTAGGATTTTAATCGCATTATTAAAAGTTTAACATTTAAGACTTACTTTCGTCGATGCGTTTTCAATGAATTCTAGGTTTAATGTCATTTTAACTACTATTTAATTTATGATCATCAATATTCGTTCGTTACATATTTAAGTAGCAATATATAAGTGTAATTATTATAATTATTTCTCTGAAGCCAACGGAAGAACAAGGTGAAAATCACTAGTTCAATTTACTTGGTGATAGGGCCTTGTCAAGCCCACCTGGGTTATCCGCCCACTCATCAGATATTCCATCAAACAGGAGTAATTAGTATTGTTGTATTCCAGTTACAATGATTGAGCCTGTGTATCGAGAGATACGAGGAACATTACGTCTTAGCTCCCGAGGTTTTTGACACATTGGCGATACAAATAATGGTTAATATTCCTTATAGCGTCAAGGTCTACAGGCGGTGTTGAACATACCTATATAATAAAATAATAAAATCTTGACCGCTTGGGTTATCCTTGCAATAAAATCTTTCCATTTAATTTGGGAAGGTCTTTTACTTAAGTATATGTGGGTTCATTTCTGTTACTCATGATATATTAGTATCTCAAATACACTAAATTTCAGTGTGAAATTTGTATTTATTTAATATTAAGTCATAATTTCTCAATGTTTTTTTAGTAACTAATTATAAAAATTATGAGTATAATAAAAATGAACGAATACATATATTTTATACGAATTACGAACCATTTATTTCCTAAACCTGATATAATTATAAAACTCCGAGAATTATTTCGCTCCACTGACATTCGCAAACATTTCCACTAAAACTTTAGGGATGTTTAAGGGTTCAAAGACAAAAAGTTCAATTGCGCGGTTAAATTATACACAGAGCTCCATCTGCTTCGAAATCGCTTTTTGTTGTTGAATTAAAATCGTAAATTCGTATTACCATATGAACATGTGTGTAAAATCTAAGTATTTATAAGTAGACTCTTTGCATATTAAATATAATTATATATACATATGTATAAGATGTTAAAATAACATGGTTATTTTTATTTTATTACCTGATGTTTGACGCAAAATCTGGGGCTGTATATCAAGCCACTAGACCAACAAGACGGTATTTACATATATATACAACTATTTAATACGGGATACTTACCATGTTTTTTTTATTTTTATTTGGTGGAGCTCGATATTTCGACATTATCTACGAATGTCTTGTTACTCGTGAACAAGACATTCGTGGTATGTGTTACATGTGGGTCGTGTCATGGTACATGGTCAAATATTGAAAGATATTTAGGGGACAAAATAAATAAATATTTAGCTCAATACTCAGTAATCAACAATAAACAATATGGGTTTCAGAAAAATAAAAGTACCACTGAATTACTGAGGAAATTTACTCACGATGTTAACACCTACTTGAACAAAAGACTACACGTGCTCCTCTTACTAATTGACTTTAGTAAAGCCTTCGATGTATTAAATTTTAATATAATATTTGATAAACTCTCGCGAGGTGGTATACAGGGTCCATATTAGAATTGTTAAAAAACTATCATCTAAATAGAAAAACTACAGTAAGCCTAGGAAACCATTATAGCAATTTAATATGAACCACATGTGGCACAGCACAAGGCTCTATTATCGGTCCGACGGAGTATCTGTTGGACGTAAACGACATGATAGATATCATACATGAGATGAGGGCACTGTATACCAGTTCGCGGATGACACATGTTTAGTAGTAGCCGAAAAAAACGTCAAACAAGCGCAGGACAGACTGCAATTTTGATCAACTTTGTAAATAGGCTCACGATGTGAGTCTGATAATTAATGCACAAAAGACCAAGTTTATGCACATGCACCTGTCGCACAACAAGACAGATATCAGACCTACTGTCGTGGCTCATAACCACTTTTGTTTGCGCTCTCCATGTGGTCTGAATTGTTCGTGTGTGGAAATTGAACAAGTAAAAATTCATATGTATATAGGCTTAGTAATCGATGACGGATTCACCTGGGGTCCGCATGCATTACATGTTGGTTCAAAGCTAAGATCGGTATTAAGCAAACTCAGTATATTAAAATACAAATTACCTTACAGTATATTACGACTTTTGTATGTGGCCTTGGCTGACTCGGTCATCGGTTAACGTATTAGTAGCTATGGAAGATCTTGTAAGTCTGACTTAGAAAATATATACAACCTTCAATTAAGATTGCTTAAGACAATTGTACCTAAAAACATTATTTTTTGACACAGGGACAGCTACGATCACCTATTTCAGCATTGTCAGGTTATGACTGTGTGTGATCAATTAAAATTTTCGATTCTTACTGAAATTAAAAATTCAAACGTATTAAGCAAAAAATTTAGACCTACACGTTTGCGACAACTGTATACTAAGCATAAACATAACTTACCTGGAACTAATAATAATTTATATGGAAAGAGAACTGATGACTACCTGGTGCCTGTCCTTATTAATGAACTGCCTAGGGAATTGCAGGAGTTGTATATGAGTGCCACGAAAACTAAATCACGCTTTAAAAAATATTTTTTACATAAAATAAACCCGTGAGGCTTTCGTGGTACTTAACGTGCAAAAAAAAAAAAGAAAAATGTAAATTACTATAATGTATTGGACAACAATAAAAAAAAATGTATACAATTAAAATATATCTTATATTACTTTTAAGCGGTTTAGTTACTATCCACTCATCATATTTTCTACCGGCACACAGTTATACTCAGCATTATACAGCTATAAAATAGGCACGTGGTTGGTGATATCGGGAATGGTAAATATCTTTACAGTGCCAGTCTATGAGCGGTGGTGACCATTTTGTATCATGCGGCTAATTTATCCATCCACCTATAGATTGTACATAAGTAAACACGCTGCTCCAAAGCGGCTTAATAGTTACACATGAGGTAAATGTTCCTCGGACATATCCTCATGATAGGACACAGGACAGGTCCTCTCGATGTGTGAAGAAGAATGTAATCGCGAGAAAGTGGTGTTTGCTCACTTTTAAATAATAAAATAATGCTTTAATTTATATTATTTATCAAATATCCATTTTAATGTTCCAATAATAACGTAATAAACACTTTTTGCTCGTCTCATTATAGTTGAGCACAAAGTATTGTTGATTGTGTGTGACTTTAGTATTTGACGCTCATTGACGAGTGATTTACTCATTACATAACATTAACAGCCTATATAATTCCCACTGCTGGGCTAAGGCCTCCTATCTCTTTGAAGAGAAGATTTGTAGCATATTCCACCACGCTGAGCACCGAGCACGAGATGAATTATAAACACAAAATAAGCACGTGAAAATCCAGTGGTCCTTGCCTGGGTATCTCGCAATCATCGGTTAAGATGCACGCGTTCTAACCACTGAGCTATCTCGGATTTACTCGTTCTGTATATATTATATACAATCAATAATACATACAATATATAATATATTGTATGTATTATTGATTACTGATCGCGGTTCAAATTCCGGTTGGACACTACTAAGTTTTCACGAGATTAATTAATTAGCATGATATGAATTATCTCATGCTCGATGGTGAAAGAAAATATCAGTAACGATAAAATATTTGGAAGGTAATAGATTTTTAAATTAAATAACAGAGTATTTACTTACGTTTCAAAGCATTTGGATAGCGTGAGTAACCAATAGGTATTGAGTATGACTGCGCTGCACATATAGCGGTCGCTTTTGAGTAACGCTGCCGTGTACGGATGTTTAAAGATTTGGGTTATCGCCGCTCCTACACGCTCGCCGCTGTCTTCTCTGTCATCTATCGATTTAAAAAAGCCTTATTACTAGTCTTATTTATCTCTACCGCCAAGACTCCACTTGACATTTAAGTCACTTAGGACAGAGCACTGTAAATTATACTCTTGCATCTGCGCAAATTAACAGTTCTTTTAATCGTACTTGAGATATACTTATATCAATATACATATTGTTCATTTATCTATATATTAAGTAAGTTTAAATAACTATATTAAAAATATAGATAGAGTCATAAATATTATTAAAATTCGACACATGGAGCATACTCTGGATACCACCCACTCATCAGATATTCTATCGCCAAACAGCAACAATATATTATATTGTTGTTTTCCAATTTGAAGTGTAACTACAGGCACAAGGTATGCCTTGTCCACTCTATATGTAGAGTGTTAGCTGCCGATTTTGGCTTTGGCGATGTAAAGAATGTTTAATATTTATTTTGGCGCCATTGTCTTTGAACGATAGTGAACGTTTACTATCAGATGGCCCATTTGTAAGTCCGTCTACCTGTATAATAAAAAATACAAAAGTCTAGTCTAGTCAAGAATAGACACTACATATATTAATGTTACAAATGTGAAATTATCTCTGTCTGTCACCTCTTCACGATTTAACCGCTGAACCAATTTAGATTAAATTTAGTGCTAGGCTACTTTTTAATTTATTTTTTATTGAAAAAAAATACGAGCAATTCCCCAAATTAATAAAGGAATTATAAATATTCCTATTTACATAACCTTTTAAGCTTATGACTTTTGTTAAGAGTTTGGACGACAATAACCCAAGGGGTCAGGATCGATCCTGCTTTTTATATCACCAGGCGGCCCGTAAGCCATAGAACAATTGACGGGGTATTCACCCCTCGAGGAGGCAAAGTGTGGATGACAGTTCGTGTGCTACAGGTAAAGTTTTACAAACGCTTGGGAAACGCCACAGGTTCAGCTAGTAATATAAAAATGTAGATTGAAAGAAATATAATATAGCCGGTCGGGATACATCTGTATTCATCTCGATATATCAATCAATTTAAATTGTTTATACATAAAGCTGGATAAATAAATGACATAACATGTATCTAGTTTCGTTGTGCAAACTTAAATATTAAGAGTTTTGTAAAATATTTTTAATTATACAAATATTGTTAAAGGCTAAAGTAAAACATAATTATGCCCAATGTTAACACTTTCGATGTGAAAAAAAATATTAATTGTATACATATTTAACATTGAAAATTAAACATATTAATAAAATACTTTCCATTTTTATATCACTTAGAATCAATGTCAGCTTACCTAGGTTCACTTGCGTGTAATTCCCTGTGACGTTGTAATCTCGGCCTAAATCTCCTTCACCTAAGGAATTATTTATATATTTGTCATTTATTATTTCTCTCTCATTTTATGTACACATAGAAAATAAATAAATATAAAATTATTGGACAGCATCACATACATTACTCTGATCCCAATGTAAGTAGCTAAAGCACTAGTGTTATGGTAAATCAAAAGTAACGACGGTACCCAAGACAACATAGAAAACTAATGAACTTTTTCTACTTCGTCTCGGGCGGGAATCGAACCCGTGACCTCGGAGTGGCGTACTCATGAAAACCGGTGTACACACTAGTTTAATAGTATAAAAGATAGATGATAGTTTCGATTTTGGGTGGGATATAATTTGATCATCCCTTAACATTTCTCTTCAAATATTATAAGAAATTTATTATAAGGGCTTTGGGCAGACTTTTCTTGGTAGGTTGGAAATGGCGAAGACCCATCCCTTTACTATTATCGAACACTAAAACTATTTATTACGATGTCCGGTTTGACGATTATATTCGGTTTTGGATCAACGACACATAAAAAATAGGATCTTAAATCTCGTTGCTGGCGTTGAAGGTGTAAGCAGTTATTTACTATTTACTTATTTTACTATTTATTTTACTATTCACCATTAAGTGGTTAATTTCATTTTATAATCTAAAAAAGATTTATACTACATATTTGACTACAATAAGTCCAGCAATAATACCAAGTTACCTTAAACTTTTTGTGTCTGTGTTTATGTGAGTGTGTGTTTGCGTATGTACGGAATTGCGATATTTCATACTTTATTTTTAATTTGACCTGTCTATATATTATTAGGTCTTTAACATATTTAAACATTTGAGCCTTTGTGTTTATTACTCATTAAATTAATTAATATTCATATTTTTCATTAATTTTATTTCATAAAATCTGTTAGAATTCTTTTACTTATTGATGATTACCTATTTATAATATCTTAATTTCATTACATTTCAAATCCAATTATAACATAAGTATGAATTATTACAAAAAGAGATTCGATTTTCAAAAGTTTCATTTTCACCTAGATAATTTTCATTAAATTTCTTTCAAATTAATCTAACCGTAAAACTCAGTTGATAAAACATTAACAAGTTCATTGCGGTTTATAATCTGAAGGGTAAAGTATACTTTGGGTCTAGACACTGATGATATGATTTCAGCTTACGTCGAATACTCCAGGCGTAAGAAATTCATTACCCATAAGCCTTTTACATCAGTCTTAAAGCATTAGACCAAGTAACATAAATAATTACACGGTATGAAACAAACAAAACATACATAATACAGTCGCATGATTATTTCACGTAAATATCCAACCGCTAACCTTGAGATATCTGACACAAGCAAGTTTTTCTCGCGATGTTTCTTATGAATTGGACGGTAGATGTATTGGTAGAGTTGAATGTCGTATGTAAAATATTACAGATCTATATCTGATTATAATTAAGATACACTTAATAATAATCATTTGCATTTCCTCTAGATGGTTTAATTAGAAGGAGGCGTAGTCTAACGTGGAGATATTAATATGTATGAAAGCACATAGAACTTCTCCTTATCTTAATGTTTAGGTTAAAATAATTATGTCTCGTTAGAAATAAGACAATGTTTATTAGTCCTTTCCCTGTTTTTCGTAGGTAAGGCACATTTGAACATAGATTACTTAAGTGGTGATAAAATATAATATAGAGCTAAAAATACATAGAAGTGAAAACAATTATTTGTCTTCGATACAAAATAATTATGAAATATTATCCAAATGTGGACTAAGGATCATATTAATAAGAAAGAAAATAAATACTTTTGAGAGGACATTAAAAATGTTGCCCTTTGTAAAGGATTTATTTAATGTATTTAAAAAGAAAATAAGAAGATATAATATATTCTTTTAACAATGAAAATAAATTGTTTTGGTTTTTTTGATTTGGTAAATATAACATATATAAATGGGTTTTCTTAAAAGGACTCTATATACCTGATTCTTCCGTATTTTCACTATCTTGCTTGGCCTGAGCTTGTACGAGCGTCACGGTGAATAGCAAAACGAAACGCCACATCTTTCGGTTCTTACTGAATTCTGATTGAGGCTGCTCTAACTGCGCATAGAGTTAAGAATGCAAAGACATGACTTATTTTTTTCTGCTGAAGAATGTTTAATTCGTTTGTTGTGTAGTAATATTAAAAGTTTTTGTGTACGATCTGATTTGTAGTAATATTGTTTATCCATTGCTTACTTTTTTATTTTAGTGTTTGTCCATTGCTTACTTTTTCCTTTAAATCAACAATTAGCTTCTTCTGTATGAAACAGAACGATAAGAAGCAAACACACCACAAAAACACGAGCACACTACCTTCCTGAGCTGGATGGGACGCAGTGAAATATGGCAATTTTTTCCGTGCATGTAAAAAGCGAATGATGTTGAATAATATGATATCGAATTGACTATGAATACCTATGAGTAAGCATTGTGCTTGTTTAGTTGTTAAAAAAATAATTCAATATTTTAAAGTTTCAAAATTAAAATACGAAATAACCTACTACTACGTAATTTCCTAATATAACACTAAAATATTATTATGTCATATCCAAAACATTCATAGCTCTGTTACTCCTAAACAAAGGATGTTTTCGTTCGCATTTGAGGTATTTGTGTCAACAGCGATACGACTGAAACAACAAATCAAATGGAAACTACGAACCCATATAAAGCTCATTCGAGTCTTATTTTTATATCTGAAGTATAAAGAAATAAAAAAAGCAAAAAAGTACAGTTTATTTGAAAGAACACAGGCTTAAAATATAAATGAAAAAAAGGAAAATTAAAAAGTGGTAGTAATCTAAATACAGTAAAATAAACACAAAAATATATATACAGTTATAATAACATTAAGACATCACGTTTTATACATCTACGTCTAGCTTTATAGAACTTTAAACTAATAATATCATGTATTCGAAAAAGGACTTAGAAAAAGGTACCACAATGCTTTTCTATATGTCTGACGTCATAATTCACGTTATAGGACTTTTTAGAATTTATTTATATACATATTTTTACGCCAGGCAGCAATAGCCACAATAGTTGTGTTCCGGTTTGAAACATCTTAGTTCCTGTGGCTAATTATTTCTTACAGTGCTAGTGTCGTTGGGTGGTCTGGCCTATTTGCCAGTCTATTATTAATTTTAAAAAAAACTTACTTCAGGATACATCTTGAGAGTATATAACAAATAATAAAATAAACACCATTACCATAATTGACTTTAAAAGTGATTCCTGATGATTGATCTTCCATTTAAAATTAAGCCCTACTAAGTTTTCCGGAATTTTCCTAATTACTTATAAATGAATCTAAGTGATCTAATTTATTAACATTTCATTTAACGCTATTGACTATAGACTATATAAATCTGTTGTTTCTATTATTCACTGATAAAAAGTAAAATGAGTAATCGTATTAAAACGACCGTAATTATATGAGTTCATTATCCAATTTTACGTCGGATGAAATTAGCTTAAAGTCAATGTCATCGTGTTCGAAATGATTCACGAACGTACTTAAACACACATGCACAAATAACAAATTGAAAGCTAGATATTACAGGAACAACTGCACCCAATAGCTCAATAATGGGTGTCGTCTAGAGATGCGAACATCGTAGGTTATATGAGTTTATAAAAAATAATGAATTGCAATGAACGCGTGCATCTTAGATTGAAGATTGCGAGTTCAAATCCAGGCAAGCACCACTTACTTTTCATGTGCTTAATTTGTGTTATAAACACATTCATCTCGTGCTCAGCGTTGAAGGAAAACATCGTGAGGAAAACTGAATGTGTCTAATTTCAACGAAATTCTGCCACATGTGTATTCCACCAACCCGCATTGGTGGAATATGCTCCAAACCTTTTCCTCAAAGGGAGAGGAGGCCTTAGTCCAGCAGTGGTAAATTTACAGGCTGTTAATGTAATGTAAAAGCTTTATAAAAAAAATTCAGATCACAAAAAAAGCTTTCCTTTCCAATAATTCTCTATTTTATTGCAAGTTTTAACGTTTAGTGTTAACTTTAGATATGGCGGTGAACGAAATTTAACTAGAAATGTGGAACCAATGTCATAAATAGTGGTAAGTGTTTCGCGTACTATGAGCAGCGGCTTCCGCGGACGGCTTGTGAAGTGGTAAATCTCCTTGCTTGCAAATATTCAATAAAATTAGTTTTGTATTGAAGATTTATAAATTTCATAAAGGCTATAAATAAAATTTTATTTTGAACTATTGTACTTTGAATATCATTACTTTTAATAAATTTACGTTTTATTATTTAAATAATAATTAACAACTCTTTTATGATACGATACCATTACTCTAAGTAAACGCAATATAAACTTGTTAAGTCGTCTCAGCTTAGCCGTGTTGATGGCCACTTGTAAGTTAACGGCTGCCTATCTTAATTTGTGCCATCATCCCTCGTTTTCTTGTAGATGTCGTGACAGACAGCGGTAATGATCGGATGACATTCTACGCTGAAAGATTTTTAAACGCTGGTAATACGTGTAAAACACGCGATTGGTTCTTTCGTAGCTAGATTACACGTGACTGAATCTGTCAAATTAATTTTCTTTTTTCAAGCTTAACTGTTGAGTTTCTAATAAAGGAGATGTTTATCGATATTAATATACATTATACATAAGTATATATACATTTGATTGTAATACAAATCTCGGGTAAGTAGTACCTAATCGTACCGTATTATTCGTAGTATTCGTAGGTTCTACCGTTATTTCAATGTTCTCCTGACAGGTACTTTCCACGACTAATTTCACATGGTTAACTGTGCTTGGAATATTATAAAGCACAATTGAGTGATCAACTACAGGTCCACTTTATGTTCATAATCCGATGAGACGTCAATACGACAGGAGAGAGTTCAAAACCAGGTCCAAACGTCTTAAAAAAGGACTTAAAAAAGGACTCTGATGGAGTTTCAAGACTCCAGCAGAGTCCTTTTTCATTATACCGATAGCTTAATGTAATTATTCTATAATAGCCTTTGATGTCATAGAAGTATATTTTAATTTATTTTAAAATCTTAAAATTCCATTAAAAAAGACTTTTTATTTATATTTTAAGCTGTAATAAAACCTAATTAAATGTTCATTAAGTGTTAGAAGACACCAATAAAAGTAATATAAAACACAAATAAATTATTAGCTTCGAACAAACAAAGAAATGAATGCTTACAAAATGTAATTAAAAACACAACCATTATATCTAGAAAAGGTACATTTATTACGCTCAAATTCCTTGAAGAATCGTTGACTTAATAAAACCTCATTTGGAAAATCATTGAAATAAATATTAATAGACATGTTTGTTAATAAAACAGTTACTTCAATTTGTTGTTAATAGATGGCGTTAATAGTTCTTTTAATCGCGCTATAATTGTCTTATGTTATTATTTTAAGTATATCGTCATTAAAAAAGAGACTCCTTGCAAAGCATGTATTTACTGGCACAAGGTACATGACATCTTGGATACTATGTCTGGTTAATATTTCTCGCGGTGCCAATGTTTACGAGAGATGTTGATCGCGTATCAACAGTTATTTTAATTTAGTATAATATTACATTTACCATTGCCCGTTACATAAATTTAGTAAATATTTAAACTTAATAAGAAATTTAACTTCAATAATCATTACTGTAATATTAATTAGGTATATTACTTTATTTTATAACGTTTATTTATTAGTTTAAATAAGTATGACATAAATGAAATATTGTCCGAGTAAATAGATAATTTTGCGCGTAATTTGGAATCGGTGATATCTTTTTATTTATGATATGGGTGGCGGACGAGTAAATGGGCCACCTTATGGTTAGTGGTTAGCCCATAGACAATAGCGCTGTAAGAAATATTACCTGTTCCTTACATCGCAAATGTGCCACCAACCTTGGGAAATAAGATGTTATGTCCCTTGTGCCAATAGTTACACTGGCTCACACAAACTTCAAACCGGAATACAGCAATACTGAGTACTACTGTTTGGCGGTAGAATATCTAATGCGTGGGTGGTACCTATCCAGACGGGCTTGCAAAAGCCCTACGACCAAGTTCGAAAAATATAATTTTAAACGATATTAAATATATTTAAGGTTTACACATTTATCGGAATAAGAATTAATAATTAATTTGAGAAAATATTTTCGCAAATAACCTTTAGTTATTTATGAATCTGTAGTAGATAAAATTAGTTATTATGAGTGTACCATAGACAATAAACCCATGGTATAGCGGACTTTTCTGTGGGTTTTTTAGTACTACAATTTTCTAGAATATTATTTTGATTTATCTCCTAAGAGTTAACCAGCGTTAGCCATATAAGTGTACGATATTTATTTTTTGATAAAACGTCGTCATATCTATGTGTAGATTATGTATAGAAATATATGTATAGAAACCTTTCTCGTTTATCACCCTTTCTATTGGTGAAAACTGTATCGAAATCCGTCGAGTCTTCACGAAGAAGTTAGCGTTAATATAGAACGTGACAAATTGTGACTTTGTTTTATACTATTAGAAATATATTAATATATATTTATATATTATATTGAATATAATAAGTTATATTCAATATTTAAATATTGAATTTAGATATTTCTTTCTAATCTTATAACATTACAGAAACGAAAAATCCCTCTGTGTAAATACACTTAGCCGACATCAAATTTTACTATTTTTGTAAAGCACACTAAATGTATTTTATGACATCATTCCACTAACCCCATTCGACAGCCACAGGTGCCTTTCGGAACGTTAACATAACGAGCATTTTATATGTTTTAAATAGTATTACAATAGCATGTCAATTGAAATATTAAAAGCATGTCAATTGAAATATTTACGTAACGTTGGTTTACTTGTCGATATATTTAAATTTGAAAATTGCGTCATAATAAAATTATTATCTTCGTAATATTTGCGAAGGATATTATGTAATTTCTATATTAAGTCATACAAAAAGCTTTTCCGTTTTTTATTCTCATCTCATCTCATCTATTTATGATTCATTAACATTTTGTGTGACTTGTGTGAAATGTTACGAAGATTGTTTAAGTTATTGGATAAACTTGCTGATTGGCAGCTATACTGACATACGCACGTAAAACAATAAAGTTATTTGTACAACATTACGATATAAATGTAATAATTCAGAAAAACAATATTCTATCGAAGCCTGGACAATTTTTTGATGGCATAAGTAAGCGATTAGATTAGCTCATCAATCTTTGATTTCACTTTTGTCTCGTTAGTATGTTGATATCTATCAACGCACAACTAAAACGGTTTAGACGGCTTTGGAATGTAGGTTTATTTTATAACGTAAGAGAATATGCTAAGAAATACTTTTGACAATTTCAATTTTCAAATACTTAAAAGGGATCTTTGTATGAATTCAACTCATACGAAAACGGAACGGACAGCTTAGTGAGCCTTACTTAAATAGGCTGGTTTGCGCCTAGAAGGAACAGTGCCAAAAGTACAAATTATATTGCAAAAACATTTCACCAAGTTCCTTTATGCATTAAAGCATTTAGTTTAAGCATAAGCGTGTGGATGCTCGGTCATTGAAAAATTAGCGAAGGTATTTAAACACAAAGCATAATTAATTTTGTTGCATATAATTTGAAAGCATGTTCATATGAGTTTGTATTATGAGAAGGTCACCGAATATACTCGAATATTTTAAGCAATGCAGAGATTTTTTTTTTTAATTTTCATATTAGGAATTTTTGCACAGTGGTTGTAGTCGACCAAAATAGCTGTTGATGTTTAAGGAAATATATATTAATTTGCACGTGTCTAACAGTTATTTAAGTATCTTCATCATATTATGTATCAAACAGTTAAAATAAAAGACAGTCGACAAACAGAAGAGAAATAGGATACTGTTTTATCTTTATCTATTTCTCTGATGGATGATGTCGTCCTGACCTAATCTCAAGGGAGACCAGCTAAACACGCAGGACATATTAGAGTCCATAAGCGGGTACGCAGACACAGGTGCACTATCTATTCGCTCACTCTCACAATCCGATGGGGCGGCAAATCCAACACGACCAGAAAGAGTTCAGACGAGGAACCAACGGCTTTACATGTTCAGCGAGTCATCGGACTGAACCCACTTCCAGCCGGGTTGTTACTGAGAATTTTTCGATAGAAAAGCTGAATAATATTTTATCAGCCCAACTTGGGGTAAACCCACGACCTCAGGCCATCTGCAGCCTTATTTTTAGCCACTAGACCAACGAGGAAGTCTATTTACTCGTATATAGACACGGCAGTACGATTACGAATAAATAAATTAATAATTTTAACTATTCTATTATCATTATCTCATTAAGGTTTAATTAGTAATCAGCTATTTGAAGTGAATATTAACGTTCATATGCGATTGTAATTGAGATTCATTGTATAATAATGCACTATTTTCGTTAGACGTTGAATTTTATAACGAAATTAATTAATCCGAGAATTTCTCCATCAAACTATTGATCATTTAAACGACAAAAACAGTTATTAGAGCTGCCATTTGGGGTGATTAAGTTCAGGAATATTTATGATTGAATAATTTTGTGGTTTTTACGTCGAAACAAAACATTAGTGATTGATTTTGATTATGATACGATTCGTGGTCTGTAATTATAATGTATTTTATTATTTATTTTAAATTTTAGAATGATAGTCGAGTCAATTGCTAATTAATGGTAAATGATCGCTTTCGACTGTAAGCACTGATACTATAAATATAATATTTATTCTGTTTTGATGTGAAAATTCTATTGGCACGGTTCGAGGGAAAGACCGAAACGTATGACGTGACGGCAAGGTGCATGACGCTGTCATATGATCATGATCTCATGACCATGATCTCACCTCCACCGCCGTACGTCTACTATATAGTTAATGGTATTTTTTTTTTGTTCACAAAATTCTTTATTATTTTTATATATTCATGAATTTCTAACCTATCTGCCAGATGGGTTGTGATGGCAACATGTATGTACGTCTATGTATCAGAGTACACACAGAAGTGATTACGCGTTCAAGGACATTAAGGTCCTTTCAAGGAAATTGAAATATAATGTCGTTGTATTTCGCAACGTCACGTTTATGTAATATTCGGTTTTGCGCCGCGGTCGGTTTTATGATCAATTACCGTACCAACCCTTTGGTAATTTGGTTCTGACACAAGGAACAATTTTGTATGAATAATCGACGTTGTTGACGAAAGTTTACTTGATGGTAGGGCTTTGTGCAAGGCCGTGGGGGCGTACCACCCACTCCTCAGATATTCTTTTGCTAAACAGCTATACTTATTCTTGTTTTCTGGTCTGCTCTGCTCTGCTCAGCGCACCCCATCTGAATTGGAGCGGCGTGGTGAATTAAGATCCAAACCTCCTCTTCAAAGGAAGTCTTAGCTCAATATTGGGACATTTTCAGGCCTTTTATAACATATATTTAGTATGAAATATTATGTTTTAATATCACGTATATAGATTCCTATGAGATTACTAACGCATATGTTCGATATATAAACTATATGTCTCATTAGTTGTTAAAATATACACATATTAATATCTCATATTTTAATAATTTCGGAGGTAATTAGGATCATCAAATAAATGCAATTTTGAAAAGGATTAATGTGGCATAATCGTTGGCGCATATCTTTGACTTTTAAAAAGCTATGATATTATTATTTGTAATTGTAGCTTGGTATACCGGAAGTTACCACCAACTGAATATATATTATACCGCCTAACAGCAATACTATTGCGTATCAGGTGAAATTTGAGTGTGTGAGTGAGCTAATGTACAAGGGACTTAATATCTCAGTTGCCAAGTTCGGCGGTATTGGCGATGTCATTGAAGTTCAATGTACTGTTTCAATTAAGAATTCCACCATATATATAGCCCAGTAACCTATTTCAAGTAAAAAAAAAATATGTATAAATACGTATGTATGTTATATTTTATCTCAATACCTTATAAGAAGTAATCTCTAAAATATAATCCTATTATACGTATATGTATGATAATTACCAATCGACGCGGAATCGTCCGAAGATATATATTAAGTTTTTTAATACCGTTAATCCTTCCTCCTTTAGTTGCGCAGCAGACGAGCAACAACCAGTATTTGAATACGCATCGAACTCCTAATTTCGCCATCATGACCCTGCAATAATAGGTTTTGTATCAAATGATCTATGGCTTCAAGGGTTGGGTTGTTAATGGCCACGTCATATTACCTACTTGTATGTAACATAGCTGTATAATCCTAAAATGCTATAGAAGCGAATGATAACTGTTTTTTGTTACTCTTTTCAAGTGTCTAATTTTAACGAAATTATGCCACATGTGTATTCCACCAACCCGTATTGGAGAAGCGTGGTTGAATATGCTCCAAACCTTCTTCACCAGTATTAAAATGTTTCAAGTGTTCGACCGATCATCATGGAACTTTGCATATACACCAGTGTACAGATTATGATAGCCTTAAATCTGCCTCCGGGTCTTTACCTGCGGGCGGAATTTAGTTTGCTGTCCATCAAAATATATGTAAATAACATCTTTAAAATTCTTAATTAATCATGTCAGGTTAAAAATAAATAAATAACAGCCCTTAAATTTCCCCCTGCTGGGACATAGGGCACACACAAGGGCCATGTGGATTCAATGAAGATTGATGAATACACGTATCAGAATCTAATACAATATAGATTTAGCTACGTCTGACGGTATGAATAACAAATACATATTAAGCTCATAAAAACGAAATGATGATTACCAGCTATTTGAACCATAATCTTAACTTAAGATTGACGTGTCTTGTAACCGTCTCTGGGTGTTTGTTGCACCGTCGTTACTTCTGATTTTCCATAACGCAAGTGCTTTAGCTACTTACATTGGGATCAGAGTAATGTATGTGATGTTGTCCAATATTTATATACTTATATATTTATAGGTTCGCTTATAAACTGCTGTTTTAAAATAAAAAACAGCACACCGCTGATTAAACAAAAGAAGAGCTACTAAAACTGAATTGAAAGGCTTAAATTATCATATCACCATCATAATGTACAAGAAACTTGTATAACATCTAAAAATACCGCCTCGTGTATTGAAAAATGTATAAAAATAAGGCTCAAGTACTTACATAAATTCAATAAAAATAAATTGCCTGTTAAACTAGCTGTAAGGAATATACAAGATGCAAAGTATCCTCTGAAATTACAACGCGTAAAGTATGCGAGTATAGGACATATAAGGAACACCGCACACTAAAAAAATATTAATGATTTCAATTAATTTAAATTTTGAATTGTTACTTGTGATGTTATTATTGTATTTGTTTAATTGATAGATATGTTATGTACAGATCTGTTCACTTATAGACGTGAGACACTTCACTTTCACTATAATGACATTCATTAACAAATACAATCTATTTGTATAGTTTCCTTTGTGTCATCACCTCATACACTCAGAACTTAGAGTGGAGGGGCGAGCCTTCGTGAGTGAATAAATCTATAAGCAAACTTACCTTAAAGATATTAATTGCCAAGGAGTGTTATCATAGTATTGCAAATGTAAGACATTAGAGATATTTCAAGAAAAGGTAATTACCTACATATCATTAAGTATTTTCTTCCATTAGGTTAATTTTTGCCTTCAATCTTCCTTTTGTCCAGTTGCGCGTTTTCCGACACAAATATTCAAATAAACATAAACGCTACTGGGTCTACAAAAACGTTTAAAAAAAAGAAACGTTGTTTTACATCAAAGATCCAAAATGCAGATAACATATATGTCTGTTACAGATCAAGATTAATTTTCAATGTTTAAAACAATATCATTTGACGCGAATAAAAATCTTGGAGTAGATACTCACTGTATCTTCTACCGCCAAACTGCACAACTTTGTATCAAAGGGTAGGGTTGTGTAACCTCTTACAGTGCTACTGGCTGTTAGAGGAAAGTAATGGAAAGTCCCACCGTCTTCTTTCGATAAAGTGGATCAATTCACAAACTGTCTTCCAATTTTAAATATTATTCAACTTATTTTTATTATTTTATTTTAATTTATCTTTTTATATCAAACCCCATTTCATGTCCAATAACTATAGCATACGTGCGTTTAAATCAACGGGCTATAATTCCAGTTTTAAATATACGTCGTTCGGTATGTTGGCGGTCTAAGATTTGGTGCGTATCGTTATCGCGAAACAACCTTAATGTCGGGTTATGGTTGAGTTTAGAAGCGGAATAGCCTTTGGGGTGTCATATTCAGATACGGCCATGTTCGGATACTTGGAAATGTCATATTCTGGTTGTTATTAGGCGTTATCGTATTTTATTACGTGAGTCTGATTGTGTGTAACAATATATGGTTTAACTTTCAAAAGTATAAGTGAATAAAATGAATTTACGACCTCTACTCGTAGTGAGAAAATTATATTCCATCGCGCTGCTCCAATGTAGGTGGGGGGGAAAACACATCGTCATCTTTTATATTACACATATTTTTTTTATAATACATTTAAGCGGTCGAGCAAATGGGTACCACCTGATTGTAAGTGATCACCACCTATCGTACTTAAAGACATTGACACTAAGAAATATTAACCACTCCTTAGATAAGCAATACGCCATCAACTCTGGGAGCTAAGATGTTATATCCCTTGTTACACTGGCTTACTCACCCTCAAACTGAAACATAATGAATCTGATGAGTGGGTGATACCTACCCAGATAGAGCCTTCCATACTATTCCACCATCGAAAACAATATGGATTATAAAAACAAATTAAACAAATCAAAGTTAAACTCACCCGAATGTAAGCCCGCAATCATCTGTTAAGTAATTACTTTTTATGTCTTTTAAAAACGCAAGTAAAATTTTAGCCTTATATTTGATTACTTTACGCTCCTAAGACTATTTATGCGGTCTAAAATTTCAATGTTTAATATGTCTCGCACACTTAGTGTTGTTTATCTATTATGTGTGTCTGTTACTCAACCCGCGATCTCATCAGTGTATAAATTATTTTTAAATAATAAGTATAACAAATAAAAACTATATGTTAATGGTTGTATCATACTAATTCCACCATTACGGGTCGTTTTATTTAAATGTAAACAAATGTAGCTCTTTTAATAAAAAAGAAATGTATAAATTCACAAATGTTGAAGATAATATATAGAAAATGTGATGAATTCACTATTTGTCTAATCTTACTAATTAAATCTAATCAAACCCGTATGGGTACAATTTATTTTAAATAATTAAAGTTTCAATCTTCGAGCTATTCAATAAAAAAAATTCTTAGAATTGTCAAAATCGTTTAACTATCGAAGATACATACAAAAAAGCTGAAATGTTAAATTCCATAAATTTTATGAAGGCTAAATATATCAATACTTTACTGCATATATAAATATTGAAATCTCTGCTCCTTGCATCCCGTTCGCTTAAAACGACCATTTATCTTGTTACGCTTAAATCGATTTATAACGCCATACAGTCAAGCATTGTTACGGGTCATGATAGATAGGCAGTTTCCTGCATATCCCTTGTGAACTCGACATGTATGGATTTATTAGAACCGGTTTACACCGGATCGTGCTGACAATTACTTTCTAAATTTGTATGGGCTAAAAGTTATTTCCGCTTGGACAAACACGACGAAACTATATTACATAAGTACATTACATTAAGATAAAACTGTAGTCGTTCGCAATTGTACGAACAAATCCTCGTGGACGAGTTTATCTTGACAGACTTTATTTAACTAGTTTTTTCTTGTTGGAAGTGACTTTTACTCGAAATATTTAGTTTCTGCTTTCTTTGTTTATTTATATGCTTAAATATACCGTCATAGGTGGAAACGCGTCGAAAAAAAATAGTAGCCAACAGTTACCCAATAAGTCCACGCACACTGGTAAAGTAGGGTGACGTTTGGCGAGTGTCAAGCTCGGCTGTCACACACATCAAAACAATAAAGTTGACTCGTTTTTTGTTCTTCTGTAGTGCGACACTCTATAAAGGAGTAATCTAAGTCTGCTTCTTAACTTCGGATTATCAATATGCTTAATTAGAGTTTTGCGAAAATAATTATTACATGGTACTAACTCGTTAACTTATAAGGGGGCAAACCCTGAAGTTTGGGCGAAAACCCGAATCAAGCCTCTGGGTAAGCCAATATTGGTGCCTATCGAAATATTCTCAGTAGGTCGGAATCATAAAGCAGTGCTTACACTCGGGAAGCATGTCGGTAGTCGGCCCTGTGCCTGATTATTTTCCGGTCGTGTCAGATTTTCCGTCCCATCGGATTACGAGAGTGATTATACATACTTGTGTTTGTACACACACACACGTGCACTATTATTTTTCTACGTAGTATTCTTTGAGAATTGCAAACGTGTTAGTTCAAGAAGACATAATTAAGGAAATCGTACAATATTTGATCTGAGCATCCTTGTTCCAGAAGCTGGTGGTAGGTAGTCCCAACCAACGAAACTGGCGGGGTATTCTCATCGCGCTGCTGGTGATTGTGGCCGTTCTTGCGCTGATAGTCACATCGGTGGTGCTCTTGACACCACCAGATGAGGGGCCAAGGGTGAAAGGCAGACGGCTGAAGATACAAGACTTACTGACAGATGAACTGGTACCCGTTCGGTGGAATGGAACGTGGATATCTGGTAAGTAAATAAATTATACTGAAGTATAAAAAAATTTGGGATATTTTTTGTGTTGTTATTATGATCTGAGAATTTGCTGAGAAATTAAATTTTAATTATTTCTTGTTAGTTCACTGAATTATCCTGATATAATTATATTGCACAGAATATTATAAAAATAAATGTAAGCTTGTTTTTACTTCGATAAGAAGATTTTAAACCACTCGCTTGACTGTAACAAGTTCAGTTCAAAGCTCGAAGTATTAATCTCGTAAGCCCGTGAGATCTGAGTCTTGTAGTTTGTAATATCTAAGATTGAAATTACAATTTTTAACAAAGATTAGTTGATGCATTAGAGTAAAATAAACAAAACAAGTTTAGTTTATTAAAAAATATATTTGCTGAAATAATCTATAACTGAGCTGAACACATGAGAATTACCTCAGTTATTCTTTTAACAGTCATATCGAGTTTACGTACAATGTTTTTATGTCGAATTTTTATTTCTCAAACTATAAATAAAAAAATTACAAATTAGACAAAAAGGTCCACGGAGTTGTACTTGATGTCTCTTCAAGGTTTGTATTTCCATTTCTACATTAGCTGTAGATTTTGTTTTGTCCGTAGTTAAGTGTAATACCTCAGCGTAATTTTGTATTTTTGATAGGAACTCGATTTGAGTGATCATTTACTAGTTTTAAATTTTAATTGATTTAAAGTATTTTAAGTCACAATAACGGCTTAAAAATTGTGCAGTTGCAAAAAATATTATATTTAATAAAAATCTTTCTTAAAATATAAAGGCCAGCATAAAATGCCTGAGTGACTGTAAAAGCATTAATCTGCAACACAAAATCTTTAAAGAAAACCTATTCAGATTTCAACGGAACTTCTAACGAAAAATAATATATTGATTCTTTGCTAGGAGACTGGGATTTTCAAATATTTATACCTTAATATGGTTCCTTACTTCTTGCATAACCATTTTCATCGCTGAAGAAATAATATAATTTGCCAAACACGGTAGTACTTTTAAATAAGATGATGTGCAGTATTTGTGTGTTTGTTAGTGTCGAACTCTTGGTTGATAGATTGAGAGATATTTACCTATTTGGATCAATTTGTCAATCTAGTTTTCATTTCAAGTATTGTTTGAATTATTTTTTCTGTTATAATACTTATTAAATTTATTTTTTATATTTGGTAAATATGGTTCATAAGTATATGTTAAGTCATTTACTTTTTTATTTTCAATAGGCTGATATAGGCATATGATTGTAAATGGTCATCGCCAGCCATAGACGTGATTGGAATTATAAGAAATATAATCGATTCTATACATCGCTAATGCCCTACGAACTTTGAGAACTGAGATGCTATGTCTATGTAGTACCCGTGGAAACGCTATCACACAAACTTCAAAATGAAACCTAACAATATGTAATGCCTAAAGACTGGGTACTTGGTACCCAAACCAAACGGGGTTGCACAAAATTTTCTCTTTCCTAACCATGTCCTAATATATTTGGGTGGCGTAGCATGTCTTATATTTCCATCCTCCTCGCTAACATCCATCTCTCTCATAAACATACCTCCTTACACACTCCATCCATGTTTTCTTAAGTCGCCCTCTTCTCCTCCATCCCTCTACGCACGTCATGTAAAATTACTGGGTGTTTTTCTCCTTCAAGATTGAATAAATATAAATGAGCAGTAGTGTGCTATTTAATTTAAAAAATCCGCAAGTGTCTGTTACTGAAAAGAGTATTTTAGTAATTACTTTAAATATAAATAACCTTTGTAAATATTACCTTAGAATAAAAGATGAATATTTGCTTAGTTTGCCTGATTCGACATTTTTCCTCCTGACTCCCTTCAACACCGCATATTAAAACAGATAAACACAATTTTACATATTTGAGCGCACTCTCATTGGATAAAAAATATTCTCCCAACAAACAGCATTACTAAGTAATGTTGTATTCCAGTTTGAAGGGTGAGTGGCCCACTGTAGTTACAGGCACACGGGTCATAACATCTTGCCAATGTGTTCCCAAGGCACATAGGCAATGTAAGAAATGTTACCATCAGGTGTCCCGTTTGCCTCGGACTACCTATTTTATATTTAATGTATATAGTTAATTATTTCATGAATTCATCATTCTTCATAACGTTTTCATTAATTATGTATTTTCATAATTTGAACCAATAATCTTCTGTTAAGGTGTTTTCGCCATTCGGTTCTTGTTGCATAAGCTGTGATCAAGATATCATTAACTCTCACTTTAACCTAATTTTTAATGATCATGTTTATCCCTTAAAATCTTTTGACTTCAGTAATGTAGTCTTTTACAAATTTTGATCTAAATAATAGTTTTTTATTGAATTATTATTTTATTATTAAAACCGGTGCATGTACGTT
Source organism: Vanessa tameamea (assembly GCF_037043105.1). Taxonomy (NCBI): domain Eukaryota; kingdom Metazoa; phylum Arthropoda; class Insecta; order Lepidoptera; family Nymphalidae; genus Vanessa; species Vanessa tameamea. The sequence goes on from NC_087333.1 coordinate 3,071,571, forward strand.
ATCTTCGCACGTGAGAAGTTAAAAATAGTATTTAATTGCTATGAAACAATTCATTACAAAAAAATAATAATAATCTACTTATTAATAATAAAATTATAAATATATAAAGTAATTTCTTCTTTGTTCAGCATCACTGGAACACTTACAAATTTAAACATTCACATTTAAAATTTGTAACAAATTAAACATTATAAAATACGATAAGGTATGAAGTTATATTTCGAGCGACTTGACACTCAGTGAGCTGTTTAGTGAGAAACTTCATCATATTGCAGTTTTAAGTCAACCTGGCCGCGCATCATAAAAATCATAATTTCTTCGTAACGCGCGAAAATAACTTAAAATAAAATGTAATTATACTTGCTGTAACTGCTGCTTTACCCGCGCATAATTTATAAAACACAAACTTCCAATCCCCGTTTTCCCCTTTAGGGATGGAGGTTCGTAAAATCCTTTTTTTCTTTCGTTCTTAATGGAGGTCTACACCCTATAAAGAACCTACCTGCCAATACCTGCAAATTATAAGATTGTAGTGTGTGTTTTGTTTCTGAGATTTCGTAATTAATCACTGAGTGGTATTTCGCTTTTATACATATATATATATATATATATATATATATATAGATTATTGCGTCAAAATCAACTGCTGTCTATATAATATAATATATAAAAATCAAGTCTCAAAAACACCCGTACGTCACATAAAGTAGATACCTCCTCCGAGTGAACACAGAAAATTAATTTGTAAGAATATTGTCTCGCTCTATCTGAGTTTTGGCCTCTTTCTAGATCTCTAGTGTATTTGAGAATTGCTTATACTTCAATAACGGCTACCGTATTTATTTTCAATTTTCAATTTATTTTTATTTGAACACGTTTCATTTCAAATGGAAAGTTATAATGATTTGTAATATAAATTTTATTGTGAATGAATATACTATTTTTTATTATATGGATAGGCAGACGGGTGAATGAGCCATCTGATGACATGTGGTCACCACTGCCCATAGAGATCGGCGCTGTTACCCTGGGTCACTCACCCTTCAAACCGGAACATAATACTAAGCATTGTAATTTGGCGTTAGAATATATTATGATGAGTAGGTGGTACGGATTTGCACAAAGCCTTACCACCCAGTAAATATACTTGAATAGATTTGGTGTGTCTGTACTGACTTTGACGTTTTTTGGCATAAAAGTTGACACAACAGATTTTAATACTATTTCTTTGTTTTGACAATTGGTTAAAACAGACAAAGACAACGCGCGCCGGGTTTTCGTAGAATATTAGTCTCGTATGCATTTCCAATTATTGTAGACACTTGCGTTAGGGATATTGCCTTAGTACTATAGTTGGTGTGCGAAAAAGTAATCAGTAATTGTAAAGTATGCTAGTAATATATTTTAAGTAAAAATAATAAAATATAAAAACGCCAAAAAGTATAAAAGTAAAATGTAAAAAAGGCACGGGTAACTGTGCGCCTGTGGATGTTGTAAATTAAATAATATATATTGAATATTATTTTATATTACATAAGCTCTATCATACATTTTACTTCGTGCAAGCCCACCTGGCTAGGTACCACAATATAAGCTACTTACTAATAGCAATTAGTATTATTATTTATGATTTATTTATTCATTATTGGTTACCGATACTTAAAACTAAATTTAACAATTGGATTAACAAAAGTTACTTGAGGTACAACAGGTGGCCTTAGCTAAATCAGTAATCTCTTCCAGGCAAGAGGACTGGTTGTAAATTAAATGTGTGAAGGGATACAATTAATTAAATTGTGAATAAAAAAATACGCGTGAATGGGTCTCGGGACGCCCGACAGAAGTGATAACTTAAACTAATCGCCGTATGCGTAAAAGAAAGGGAAGCCGTGCAGACTGGCGCCGTAACGCGTTACGTAACGAAACGGTTTACTCTCCCATAAGAAGTTATCACTTCAAAATTATACCGCATGTATTATATAACACATAATACAACTATAAATAAATAAATACATAAATAACTATGTCCAATATACGTAAACTATTGTATCCCGGCTTGAAAAAAAAGTTCGTAACGAACAAATCATAAAAACACAACAGTTATTTTATATATGTTCTTGTAAATATTTAACAGCACCTGTTACGAGGAGAATGTGTGTATCAAATCTCGTAAAAGTATTTTAAACCATTGACACCTCATTTGAGATTTGGTCACACTTTTGCTACTCTTGACAACACTACCTCGTATATTAAATGTCAATTTCAAAAATTATTTACCAATTCAGATGAATTAATTTGTCTTAATACTAAACGCTCATTGGTCGTCTCTTACGTCATCGACTGCTACCGACCAATGATAATTCAGACTAGAGATAAATAGGTAAATTCGAAGTTAAGCTGGAAGTTATTTTTACTATTATAATTACTATTATATATTTATATTTACGTAATTTAGAATTTCCATAGTTAATAAATAAATATATAAAATATTTTGTTCACTAAAACATCCTATAAATTATTTATCATAAGACCAACCAAATACTTGTTAATATTAATAAATATAAACACTTTAAGCTCATCAATACACCGCCTACTCATATTCACCATCCAAGCAACAGTGTAATATTAAATTCACGTGTAAACGCTAAGCCAGTATATTTAAACATGACAAAACATTTTCATTATTAACTCGAGAACATAGCCTGTGATATATAGTATGTAATATCGCATAGTATGAGTACTAAGGAGCAACCTGCGAATGTTTACACTGCTTAGGAAAGAATAAAAAATGTATGCCTTATTATTAATAAGAGAAAACTGAAACTTTTCAACCACGCTGCTTCATTGCATTCTGGTACAGAAGTGATATTTTTATTCGATATAATTGTTTTAAATTAGGAAAATTTCGGGGTACTTTCACGGGCACGGGTTTGAACTCGCAATCTCCGATTCAAACTTACGAGATTTATTCAGTAGGTATGTGCAGTACTTTGTATAAATAATTTATAATTTTAAATAAGATACACATTTAATTTTCATCTTGTGTAGCTTAATTTAATTCAGTATGCATTTATAAAATGACCCCATTTTGGAAGAATGATTTTAAAAAAATATATCGTTTTTGTATAGAATATTAAATTAAATGTTTAACATACCCCGAAACCATTATTTAATTCAACTGGAACCTAGATACTGAATTCCACGCTGTCAGGACTTGCTCATAGCAATCTTCACTGAAAAGAGGCGAAAGGAAATTGTGTAGCCTAATACACGAGCAACGCTTCCCGCTTTGAGTCTAGACTTAAATGTGTTAGATTTTCAAGTAACATATATTACATAACTTTTATAGAAATGATGAATGGGTCATATTATTGAGATTTCAACAAATCTTTACGTTTATGGGTCTCAAAATATATTCAAACTCTGTATATTTACCACCGGCACTTTTTTAAACCAGATCAGTACATATTGAATGTCAAGTTTGAATAAATATTAATAGAATAGTACTGAAAAGACTTAATTTATTGTATTATGTCAAACCTTTGTTTTATATCAAAATCACACCACAGCACATTTGTTCTTCTATCGAATCTTCATTTGATACAAACTTTGATATGTGATAACACATTACAAATAGAAAAAATAATATTATAATATTGATACTCTGTTAAATTACAGTAACAGCCTGTGAATTTCCCACTGCTGGGCTAAGGAGACCTTATCCTTTCCCCTTGAGGAGTAGGTTTGGAGCTTATTAGACCACGCTGCTCCAATGCGGGTTGGTGGATACACAAACATTTCGCAGGTTTCCTCACGATATTTTCGTTAACCGCCGAGCATAAGATGAATTATAAACACAAATTAAGCACATGAAAAATCAGTGGTGCTTGTCTGACTTTGAACCCGCAATCATAGGTCAAGATGCACGCGTTCTAGCCACTGGGCCATTTGGGCTCACTGTTGTTGCTGTTGGATTAATATGACATAAATATATATAAGAACGATATAATAATAAAATCCGAATTGCAAGGAGTCTTTGATTAGCAAAAACGAATTTATGTTAATAATAATAACAGGAGAAAGAATAATGATTATTCCCTGCCGGGACGAATACCTCAAACAACGAAATATTTTCTTAATAAGTCTAGTAACTATATTTCTTTCTATATTTAACCACGTTTATCGTGATAATTTGGCTGTTTGCTGGTAGTGGTAACCAGTGTTTACGCAGCAAACGTACGAGAAAGGAGGTAGTCCGATATGGACACTTCTAATGCCGTCAACATCTACCCGCAAACGCCAGTCTCGTGAACAAGACGTTCGTAGATAATGTCGAAATATCGAGCTCCACCAAATAAAAATTAAAAACATGGTAAATATACCGTTCTAAATACTGTTAGTAATAAAAATAACCATGATAATTTAAAAAAAATTGGCTGTTGTAAGTATTTAGTTATTTGCTATTTAGGTTTATTAATATGTATCACAATAATAAATTAATTACTAAGTATATAGTATTACTACTATTACAAACATATAGTACGTACGTTATGTGGTATATGTAATAGTAGTGTACATATAAATAGTGAAAGTAACTGTCTGTCCTTCGGTTGCTCTTATACGGCCAAACCACAGAACCAAATTTAAATAAATTTCGTTGAAGCTATCTTGAATTCCAAAGAAAGACATAGGCTTTTTAACGCCTAACTCTTGATGAATAATCCCTTAAACGCGACCGAAGCTGTAGACGACAACTAATTTTATATATAAGTGTAATATATTTAAATCAGTTGCTCCGTGTGGTAAACGTTAAAAAATAAACAGTAAAATAAAAAAAGCCTGTATTTCTCACAAAACATTCGAGTATTAGAAGTTAATAGTTAGAGTTTTCTATATATTAATATTTATACTATTTAGTGTTCGTATTTTTAATTAGTTTTTTTTTTAATTGAATTAGTCTGCAAGAACCATTCTGCAGGTAAAGGCCTCCTCCAATTTGTGTCAATCCTCTCACGACTTTGCAGTTTGCATCCAATTTGGTCCCGCTGTGTGCATGATTTCATCCTCCCATATTTTACGAGGTCTTCCTTTTTTCCTCTTGCCTACCGGTCCTTTCCACGTTGTAACACTTTTAGTCCATCTCTGGTCTTGAAGGCACACCACGTGTCCGTTATAAATTACTGACTCACGCATTTGATTGCCTCGTACACTGTCAATAAATATCGAACGCAAATATATATTTTTTAATCGGACCGGCAGATTCTTAGTTCACACAAATAAGCGAACTCTTTCCAAATTCAACTTTCATTATTTTTCTTTTCCTTTTCTCATGCATTTTAGGATCCTCGTAGACGAATTTTACGCGAAGTAAAATCCGAAAAGAGAACACTCGGATTTAGTCAGCTTCACAAACAATGTCTCTGTTTCAGATGGCCATTTCGATGTTGCGATCCCTTATCCCTTACCTTAGTATGGACTAGTGATTTACGACCCTACACTCTAATAATTTTCAGGATTTTCTTAGAGATGGTGACGTAGCCAAGTATATTTTTAGTGTTTTGGCGTTTTATGTTCGTGTACGTGATGTATGTAATATTTTTGCGTACGTGTTTCAACAAAATGTTACAAAGTGACGTTGCACACAAATTTAGTCTGGTAATAATAATTATATCGTCACTAGTAACTAACCAAAATGAACCAATACGACAGAAGGCCTTTGCTCAGCAGATACTTTTCTTTATTAAAAAAAAAACCATTTATAACAGCAGTATAATTGTATCAACGATCTCCCCAATGTTCTATTTTCAAATACTCGATGCCATTTACCTGTTCCTCGTATGTACATATCGTTCGTCTTGTTTACCAATGCTAATGGTTCGCGAGTTTGTTTTTTCAAACGATCAAAGAGGAACCGGGAAAGATAGTGTTTCGTTTGCATTACGTAATTTCAAACGTCGTTTGATTTGTAGATGTAGTAATAAGATTTAATTATTCTTTCTACAAACAGCTGTGTTCATTTTTGAAGAACGAGAACGCCAATTATAATTCTTATCGGGCTAAGATCGGTAATTACCTCTTGATTTTGTTTTTATCATATCAAAATATTATTTATTCAGGTTTAAAGCTACTGTTCGGAATGTAGATTGTACCGAGAAGAACCGGCAAGAAACTCACTAGTTGCTCTTTCTTTTATGAAATGGCAAGTGGAGATATGTGTCACCTGATGGTCAGTGGTCACGACCGTCCAAAGGCATCTGTGATGTAATAATATGAGATATTCGCCGTTCCTTAAGTCACCAATGCGCCACCAACTTTAGGACCCCAATTATGAGACCTACGACGTTATGTCCCTTGTGCCTGTAGTTACACTGGCTCACTCATGATTTGAATGGTTAATATTTCTTACAGCGCCATTTTCTATAGGCAGTGGTGACCACTTACCATTCGATGACCCATATGCTCGTCCGTATACTTGTATCATCAGAAAAATCAACTGTAGCGACCTTATTTACCACGCTATATAATATTTTTACTTTCTTACTTTGTATAATATCTCTAAAACTACTGATCCATTATACAAAGTGCTAATGACAATTTGGTGTATGGATAACACTTAAAACTAATTTGTAATTAATATTTTAATGGGGACTACTCTCAATGCGATTAATTGGATATAATGCTGTGAATATTCGAAGATTTTAATAAATATGAGCAAGTAATACAAAGTACTATTTGGCGGTAGAATATCCGATGAGTAACCGATACCTACCCAGACGGTCTTGCACGAAGTCCTACCATCAAGACCGCCAATTAAATAGATCAATTAAATGAATACATATAATTATTATTTATACAAACATTGACTTAAAAACTAAAATGTACACATCCGGACTTAGGTTAGGTTAACTTTATTTTGTGTGAAGAAAAAAATCAGTATGTTTACCTTGACGCAAGTAGTTAGTAACCTAAATATGATATACAGAGATCATCCTAGGAGACACGACCGAGTCGAGGTGATTAACGTGCCTAGGTATCTAGGTCGCCTATATCTAGAGTGCTAGAAGGCATGTCATCACTGGAACGACTCGTGTACTTTGTTATTTTATGCGCGCTTTTTATTTACTTTTTCTTGACGTCGTAAAAACTGTTAACAATTATTATATAGTATTTAGATGTTCATTTTTTATTTGGAATCTATATGTTAGCGAGTTTGTAATCAAGTCAAGATTACCTTTTATAGTTTTATAAACAAATAAATTAAAAGTAAAAAAAAAAAAATATTATTTTATTACATAAAGAAAAAAAATAAACTTTTACACTAAAACATTGACTGTTAACTTATAATATAATTTCACATTTGACACAATTTATATGAATGAATTAAAAAACATATCCGCCATCTTGGGTGTTCCGCCATGCAGGATTTAGAATGACGTCACACGATTAACCATGAATTGTCATCCAAACTGAACGTGTACACAAAATTTCAACTCAATCGCTTAAAGATATGTGCTTCTAAATGGACTTGGAAGATTTCCCCCTTACATATATTGCAAGTTGAATGAAAGCTAGTAGAGAGTGGTGTCTTGGGACAACGTTGCGTTGGCTACCACAAGAATACCACACGGTACTCTTAATTTAATCATTCTCAATCACACGTTTTAAAACAATAACATAAATAAATAAAACGATATACAATAGAAAGACAATGAGAAGAGAAATAGGGGGAAAGGTCACTTGAAAGGAGGCATAACGCTTTTTCCTTACGTGACGATTTTTTTTAAATATATATTTTCCGGGTAGACATATGAGTCCACTCTATTTGATGGTAAGTAGAAGTGGAGTCTAAATGCGAAGACGACTAGTACAGTCAGTAAGAATGAACTGCACTAGTCACCCTCGCCATGCCGGCTCGCAAGATACCTCTTCACGCCTCGTTTGAAGGCACTCAGGTCACTCTACTGTAAGCCGCATCGATTCAATAAAAAGAAAACTGGACTAGGAAGAAGTATTATACATTATAGTATTATATATACATAACTCATATTCTGAATTAATAACTTAAAAACATTTTTTTAATATCAAAATACATTCGACATTACCTAAAAGTTGTTTCTTTAACTTAATGTGACATTTTATAATTATAGCCTAAAGTTTTAATCGTAATTAATACAGTAATTATCGAGTTGTATTAATCTCATTTATATCAACTTTATAAACACGTATTATATAATTTTTAAGCCATTTTCTGCCTCGCTCATTTACATTTTTATTGACATTTTCATAGAAATTTTCTCTGTGGACTCAGCTTTCGCCGGCGATTTTTCTGAACCGATACGACTTAGGAACCTACAAGAAAAGAGCGTACTCCTTCCTTAAAGGCCGGCAACGTATCTGCAAGCCCCCCGGTGTTGCTGATGTACATGGGCGGTGGTAGTCACTTTCCATCAGGTGCCTCCTATCACATAAAAAAAAAATATGAAAATTATTTTTTTATTCAGACAATATATATTCTCTGATTTTATACAAACAAGCTGTCTTCGATTATTAAATATGAATATCTGATCACTAGTGATGTCTAAATATGAAAGACTTGAAAAAGTGCGCCATTATTTCCGTTACTCAAAGATAAATGGAGTTAAAAACATTTATGATTGATCGTTTCAAACAAAGGCACAATCAAATATTATAGAAGGATGGAAACGAACTAAAATATCAAACGAAAAGTTAAAATGAGACAGTAATAGCTTTCAGCGAAGACGATTGTATTCTGCCTTTCCGTGTCATTATATTGAATAACTTCTGCTTCGACTTCGTTTGTGGACATTGAATCCAGATACTAAGTATATTTTATTTGTTTCATACTCAACTTTAATGTGGGCCAGTGTTGATACTATGGACTGTGATTATTATTATTTTTATATTCATTTAAAATAGATCGGATAAACATTGACCCTGTACTGTGAAGTATTAATTATCACGTACATTGCCAATACAACACCAATTTTGGAGGCTAAAAATGTATCTAGTGTAGTGTAATTACAGTACACTTGCTCACTTACCTTTTAAACCGGAACGCATCAATACTAATTATTGCTATTTAGCGGTAGAATATCTGATGAGTAGATGTTACCTAACCAAACGGGCTTGCACATAGTCCTACCACCAAGTATATCTTTAACTTTATGTAAGATATAAAGTTATATATTGTATTTAAATTTATTTTTACCTTGTTTTGATAATCCTATTGGCCGTTCTACCTTACATGGATGGCGTCACCGGGTGAAAGGAATACTACTCGAACGTTTTTGAAATGAAAATTACTTCCGTCTCATATGAGATCGGTACTCTAATCTATCGGTGCTAATAATTATAATAGTTTTAAATGTAATTTAAGAAAAATGTCTTCCCTATCTTTACGAACCGCTTTCTGCTGAGTGATTTACATAAATTATGTCGATGTCATAAATTGCGCCGACAGCGCAGCCAAGATTAATTAGCATTAGCATTAACAGCCTGTAAATTTCCCACAGCTGGGCTAAGGCCTCCTCTCCTTTTTTGAAGAGAAAGTTTGGAGCATATAATAATAAGTCATAATATATTTTATATCATATTTTACATAAGTCCACGCTGCTCCAATGCGGATTGGTGGATACACATGTGGCAGAATTTCGTTGAAATTAGACACATGCAGGTTTCCTCACGATGTTTTCCTTTCACTGCCGAGCACGAGATGAATTATAAACACAAATGAAGCACATGAAAATTCAGTGGTGCTTGTTGGGTCAAACGAACTTCCGTCAGATGAGTGATGTTATGATTGGTGTTGCGTGTTTTTGGGAACTATTTGTACTAAATAGAAAATAAAATAATTTACGTAATTTTTATTCCCTGATAGAAACGTTCCATGCAAACCCAGATGGATTAGGTTGCTTAATAGAAGAACTTGGTGGCAGAATTTTGTGAAGCCTATCTGGATAGTTCTCATTAGGTCTTAAGGATTTTAGGGTGAGCAAGACAGTGTAACTACAGGTTAAAGGTACATTACATTTTTGTTCCTCAAGCTCTCGGCGCTTTGGCTGGTTAGGGATGAGTAATTTATCCTATGTTTAAGGAAAACATCGTGAGGAATTTCTTTTTGTTACATTTACATATTATACTATTTATCATATTTCACTTTTTCAATATCTATGGTTACATATAAAAATTTAAGATCACGTCGCCAATATTTCTGATTTCCCAAAATAAACTGAAAATTCTTACAATTTCGACTCGAATTCGAAAGACACGAACGAAAACACGTTTAAATGTCAAAAGACAAAATTAGCTTAAGCTTTGAAGATGTTTATTCTATTTTTGTTATATATATTGTTCTGATTGGTCAACAATTCAACAGTTATTAAGAACACAGAAATATTATTTTACATTACATTAATTGTGAAGTGATCATTGCCATTGTTCGACCTCTGCGTATCCGTAGCACACATTTGTATCTGCTGCCTGCGCTAGGTCTAATATTATGTTTGTTTTCTTATCCATGAAATAGGATTCCCTATCCATTGATGCTCAGTGTGTCCTCTGCAGCCGCTACTTCATACATAACAACCTGTAAAAGGCGAACTGCGCGTTATAGCATATTCTTCTTTCGAAGCTCATTACAACACTGATCCAACGCAGATGCAGCGGATTCACATCTATAAAATCAAAACCAAAATATTCTTTATTTAAGTAAATAATCAAAAATAAAGATAGAACATGGTTGGAATCTAGGTATATAAATATAGAACTCAGTAGTTACTCTCTTAATAAATGTCCTTAACCAAAACTAAATACCTGTATTTTATTCCACAATATATTTGACTAATATGAACATTTTAGTAGCGAAATTAAACGTATATAAACTCTTGGTTATAATAGTAATAATATATATTATAATAAAAGGAAATTATATAAATGCTTGATATAACGCGATGCAATATTACGTTCACTGGTGGACTTATATAATTATGCATATTGCGAGTGATAGCCTCAATTCTGTCTGCCATTATGTTAGCTGGCATGCCATTCATCGTCACGTCTTTATAATATTGCGCGGGAGAACGAGCTCAGTGGTCTTTTGGTAAAGTTGATTTTTTTATTGTTTACATTCAAAGAATTTTCATTCCATTGTGAGTGACAATTATACAATTGTAACCATTGATATTTTTGATAAAACACGAGCTGTAGAGGCATTCTGTAAGAAGAAAGTCGAAACTCACCGCCGAAAACGAGAGTTAAATGTCAGAATATGATATGTGACATTGTCTATACTAATTATAAGATTATTATAGGATACACGTATCAAAATGGCGCATCACCGTAAGACGGTTGTCAGAATTTCATGTCAGTGAGATACGAAATTCTTACAGAATCACACTGCTGTTTAAGAAAATTAGTTAAAAGAGCCTTTTATATCTTTCAGTAAAAAGTCAAAGTCAAATTAAAATAAAACTCTATTGTATATCGCTACATTCACACAGCTATCCGTTTTACAGGTTCGTATACTTTTTTTAGGCGATGACGTATGTTGTTGCACGACGGAGACCAGACGAAATCGAGTCTCCAGTAAAAAATACCGATTCGACAAAATATACACCGGTCCGTGTTACAGGTCCGACAGTTTGAATATAATAGCCGTAAGGTGATATAGTGATGCTATTACGTACCTGTAACTTTGAGTTTTGTTATTATTATTATAGACAACCTTACGTATCATTTTCTGACACTTCAAGATCGATGAGTTTCGAGTTCACTCTTACAGAATCGTGCTGTTGATGAAGGTTTTGAAACCGAAAAAATAGATCAATTGTGCTATCAAATTATAACAATACTAAAGCAGAGCAAAGTGGCCTCGTTAATTGTCCCTGAACACGCACAATGTGAATCTTCTTAGGAACGTTTGTCTATGACCATTATAAAGGTAAATTAAAATTGTAGGATGCTTACATAATTTATATTAAATTATTTTTTATCGAATTTTAACTAAGGCCATTCAATTCCTACACAAAACTATTTACAGACGTAGTTACTTCTATGAAAAAGCCTTAATAGCTGAATATTATTAATAGTTTGAGAAGCAAAATGTGTTGATAAATATGGATTACTTAATACATTGACAGCCACACACACAAACACGGTCCATAGTGAAGTTAATACTAATTAAATTGTATTTAATTTACAATGTAATTTATTAGAAAAGATTAACTACTGAATTGCTTGACAGTTATTTTTAATAAAATCAACATAACGAAACGGTGACAGTTTAACATTAGATTTAAACTTGTAAAATGACGATTCAAAACTTCACGCAACAGCCCACAGGAGTACTTTACTCATGTTTTGATTTGATTTGAAGATAACCGACTCTATTTTGACCTTTTTCGTACCCATTATGAATACATGTGTTTTTGTAGTTCTGTTGAAAATTTAATTGCTATTTTTTTTTAGGAAAAAAAGCACGTATGTTGATACTGGAGGCTGAAAGAATTTGACGTACAGAAATGCTTATATTTGAAGCGAGCCGCCAAGATGTTTAAGTGGCTCTTCAATCTTGTGTGAATACGGAGCCTTTGAATTTAAAGTTACGTAATTATAACCGAGATGGCCCAGTGGTTAGAACGCGTGCATCTTAACCGACGATTTCGGATTCAAACCCAGGCAGGCACCACTAAATTTTCATGTGCTTAATTTGTGTTTATAATTCATCTCGTGCTCGGCGGTGAAGGAAAACATCGTGACGAAACCTGCATGTATCTAATTTCAACGAAATTCTGCCACATGTGTATTCCACCAACCCGCATTGGAGCAGCGTGGTGGAATATGCTCCATACCTTCTCCTCAAAGGGAGAGGAGGCCTTAACCCAGCAGTGGGAAATTTACAGGCTGTTTATGTATGTTATGTAATTATAATTGAGCTCGCTTTAAATACGAAATATTACTGTATACAATTTCGTTATATTTGCATTCTGTATGTAACTCATTATTAAGTGCTTCTAACTTTGCTTTTTATATTATTTGAATAAAGAATATTTTAATTTTGGTTGATGTCTGGTCTAGAAAACTCCTTTCAAGAATATTGAAATAAGGTGCAGAGAAATTCATATATAACGTCTACTGATATTATAGGAATTCAATATAAATGACTGTTACAACTATATAACCTCTAAGCTAAAATCTAAGTTTCTCAATTTTTTTAATGGAAAAAAATGCATATATGTAGTTGTTAATTTCAGTGTTGTAAACATAAAAATACAATAAAAATGATCGCGCATGGGCGATATAAGGAATGTTTAATATTTTTACTGTGACAATGTCTATGGGTGCTGGTACTCACTTAAGATAAGGTCAATTTGTCTGTCCGTTTACCTCGACTAAGAAAATATCGTGTCCGCAGAGAATAGTGGCAAGAATGCTATGCAGATGAATGCAGAATTTCTTTATTGAATTGCAATTTTGGGTACAAAATAACTTCCTGTCACGTATTTAATATACCAGAAATCGTGCAGCACCCACTACTTTAAGGTTGAATTGTTCAACTGCGACGATGTTAAGATACAACGTGGAATTAGAGACGAATATTTACACTACTTTCCGTTACAGCATTTTACACCGCAGCGTTTTTCCGACAGAAGACAATTGGGTCTGTCCCCGTTCTCCGGAAATAATTTTCTTTAAAACAATCACAATATTTGAATTTCAATTAGTTTCCATGTAGAAGTAATTCAAGGAGTTATCATTATATTTTACAAAAATAACAGATATTAGTTTAGTGGCCGTTGGAGCAGACGAGTCCAAAAGTAGAGAACGTGGAGGCAAAAAAGGACTTGTACCATGCGGACTTTAGAGTGACGTATGTCCAACCGTGCACTGCGATTGGCTAAATGATTATTATTAAAAAAACTCTTTTCGAAATGAAAATTGAAATATTTAAAATCTACTATTTTTTAAATATGTTCCGTACTATAAACTTTATTTATATATCAAAACTGGTCCAATTAACATTGAACTCGCAATTGCGCTATGAACTTGCATTAAAGCTATCTTCAAATCATTATTGCTTTCGATATCGGCTGAATTGCACTTCGGTTTTATTATCAGCGTGAATGCGTCCCTTAATTGTTGTGAACCGCAATTCAAATGATCCAGTCGCCTGGCGCGCTGCCAAATTAGATAAACATGGTATTTTTAGAGTCGACTGACTAGACACTTGCGGTTTTACCCACGTGGTGTTACTTAGATAAACAAAATTTATGTAATTGGAATTGAAAATTGGTTTTGAAGAGAATTATACACGTAATTAACGTGTTTATGTCTACTTCTGGATACTAGATGGCGTTACGTCAGATCTTTGATTCTTTCTACATCATGGATGGATGGCAAGATTTGCTTTTTGTTTTATATATTACATCGGAAAGATACGTAATAAATGTGCTTTATTTGTAAACATTAGTGAAATACAGTATCGTTAAGATCTAGTGAGCTACTTCTTCAGAATTATATACACACGTGGTTATATATAAATAGTCTTGATACTTTACAAAATCTCATCACAGAACTAAGTATGTATTTTTTATTTATCTTTTAAACTACAAAGAGATCGATTAATTTAACTAATAAACCAAGGTACTATACATAAGACGCGACTATAAAGTATTTAATATGAAGTTATGAAAACTCAAATGTTTTTCTACCATCATATTAAAAGGAAAATACAACTAAATTATTGCAATATTATATTAAAAATATATCAAAATAAACCAGAGAAGTTCCGAAAATTATTTTCAACTCACTAATTTAATTTTATCTTTATTTTCCTAATAAAACTGTCTTCAAAGTTAAGATGTTACAAATATTGAGTTTAGGATCGCTTTTTGTAAATATATTAAAACTGAAACAGACTTTTCAATTAGTTTGTATCTGTGTATCTCGAATTCCCAGGTGAAACTGCTTAAATAACTGTTTTATTGCAACAATTATAATGATGGGAGCATTCTTGCCAAGATTAATGTTAATTATTCTACAGAATTAGTTTGTTCATTTTTTAAATAAGTGATGAGAGTAGCTTGCGGTGTGTTTTGACTTTATAATTTTATTTTGTCTCATAAATTAGGACAATCTATATCATCATAGACATGTGCGACTCCTTCTCAGACAACGGCGAAGCTACGGACAAAAACTAGTAGTACATTATGTCTGCACTGCATAAATACAACCAACTCGTTTGTTATAGGAAAACAGCTACACTTTGTATTAGAAATACCATTCATAGACAAACGCTATTATCGCCTAACAACAATATTTTGTGTTCCAACATTTCGATTTGAATGCTTAATGAGGGAATAATCAGGCACAAGGGTACATAGAGTTCAAGTTTGTCTATGTTTTGCAATGTAGGCTAATTACCAGCCTGTAAACTTCCCACTGCTGGGCTAAGGCCTCCTCTCTTTTTTTGAGGAGAAGGTTTGGAGCACACTCCGACACGCTGCTCCAATGCTGGTTGGTGGATACGCATGTGGCATAATTTCTTTGAAATTAGACACATGCAGGTTTCCTCACGATGTTTTCCTTCACCACCGAGCACGAGATGAATTATAAATACAAATTAAGCACATGAAAATTCAGAGGTGCTTGCCTGGGTTTGACCCTGCAACCATCGGTTAAGATGCACGCTTTCTAACCACTGGGCCATCTCGGCTCCTACAGTAGAAATGTATACAAGAACACTTATCAGGTTCCTTTTTATTCAGTGCAGGGAACCGCTGGAATAGGAAAGGGTTGACCCATAAATTTTACAATAATCAATGCTTAATACCAGGAAATAAAGTCAGCAAGAGCAGGAAATTTGAAGACATACTGACATTGATGACTAAAACATAAACGATAATATTGCCAGAAAACATATTAAAAAATTAAGTACATTATTTAAATCCGTTTCTAACTTGAGTTTGAAGGCATGTCTTCTTCCTAACCTGCATTTGACTACAGCTGCCATTATGCTTGCCAGGCGCTCTTTCATTATAAAAAACGTTAAAAATTATAAGAAGTAGAATTAATAAAAACTCCGTAGGTATGTTTCACTAGTCTACGGTGAAAAGAGACATTCGAGACTTAGTAGCTGGATTTTATTCAATCAAATTTAAATAAATATATTTTCATTTCAAGTTTAGACCCTTAATATTATTTTATTCCAGTGATATAATACCTCTGTCGGCTTCCATTACAAAGTCGGAATTAAAGAAAATTAATAGTGAGTTGTTGAAGTTTGCTTAGAATGCTCAGCGTCGGCCGCTGTGTTTATTAAATTCCTAAAGCGTCTCGTTTATTTAAAATGTTCTCTAGTCCATTGTTCGAGAATAAATTTAATATACCAGATCCACTACTATACTTAGAGGTAGAAAGCCACATGCCCTCTATAGTTAGACGATTTACGAATAGTCAAATAATAAAAATATGTTGATAGTAGAATAATAAAGTCACCAGTTTGATAATTTTTTTATTGTATAAGTAGGCGAACGGACTATTGACCCATCTATGGATGAGAAGGGCCGAAGATCGGGCTCAGTGACGCGCCTTGGGGGAGGCCTACGTCCAGCAGTGGAGTAATACAGGCTGACCATGATGATGACGATGAATGGTAAGTGGTCACCACCACCCATAGACCAATGTCTATGGGTGGTGGTGACCACTACGCTGTAAGAAAAGTTATATCGCAAATGCGATACCAATCTTGGGAACTAAGATGTTCTGTCCATTAAATCAAATCAAATTAAAAATATACTTTATTCAAGTAGGCTTTTACAAGCACTTTTGAATCGTCATTTAACAAACTATATTAACTGAAGCTACCACCAGTTCGGAGCGTAGATTCTACCGAGAAGAACCGGCAAGAAACTCAGTAGTTACTCTTTTTCAACATTTAAAAATACAGTCATTATTTAAAAATACAGTGTTAGTTAAATACAATTATATATGTGTAATATATCTTCCCTGGAAGTCAACGAGTGTTAAGTCCACGCTTTTTTATCATCTGTACAATATTTTATTGAATAAAATGCCTTCTTTACCAAAGTATTTTTTACAAATGATTTGAATTTATGATACGGCAAAGGTAAAAATGTCTATGCCTGTAGTTACACTGGCTTACTAACCCTTCAAACTGAATTATAACAATACTGCCGTTTCTCTCTCATAATCCTAAAGAATGGCAAATCCGCGATTATCAGACAACTTCAGGGCCAACGGCTTTCAGAGAAACAGAAGTGTAAACACTGCCAGTAAGAATAAACTGTTAATATACTGTTATCAATATACTAATGGACTTATATAATATACATTCTCTGGAGTCACCCAAAAATACAATAGCTAGACTATTTTTATTATCAATGTATGTAGCCAACCAAAGATATAAGACTATTTTTATTTATGTTAAAAGTTTATATGTGTTATCCAATATAAAGTTCTATGGATATTTAATTATGAGCTACATTTGTGTTACATACAATTTTAGCCAATACACTTATCCAGTATCCGTGCCCATTGACCAGATACGTGAACGAAAGCGAGTGCTATGAAATCGCTACAAACATAGACTTGTTTTAATTGTTCCGTATATACGTGTCAATATTTACAAACTTGATTAGAAGTAGAATAATAACCGGTTAGTATCCTATCGTTAATCTTTAACGGAAGCCTTAGCCAGGTCAGGTCAGGAAGGTCGGACATATACAGATTGTCTTTTTTTATCTGGTGAAGATCATTTTTTTTATAAAACTACATAAATATAATTGGAAAATCTTACCACAGGGTCGAATCCTATAAAAAGAAACGAAAACTTCAACTTTTCCATTCAGAAGTCAGTAGTAGATAAATTTATAAGTAGGTATTCAATTTAATAAATCTGCTGATCAGATACTCGTAAGTTATAAAAATAGTTTAGTACGTTTATTTTACCGAGAACATTATCAACAATGCTTTGAACTTCGCGAAATGTCTTAAGTTCTACTAAAACTATAAGTTATCAGAAATCATCTGAGTATGACTGAAGGCACAGCTGGTTCAGATGGCTGGAGCGTGGCTGAAGTTAGTTTTGTTACTTCGAATATGTGTTTTTGTGATAATGGATCCTTCGATGGCCATTCTCACGGAGTTTTAGTATACCATTATTTTTTAGCTTTAATGTTAAAGATGATAGAATTTTCGATAATTTTCACGCGGAAGATATATTCTGGAAAATATACCTGAAATTTATTAGAATACTGTAATCGTTTAATCGCATAATTAAAATACTTATGGAATTTGATAAGAGGAAAGACTACGTAGTTTCTTTCAGATTTTTTCTTAGTAGAAACTGTTCTGCGAACTTTAAATTCGATTTAATATTGTAAAATGACGATTCAAAAGAAATGGCAAGACTATATTTTATTACCTACGTAGTTGAATAAAGTATATTTTCATATTGCATTTTGATTGGAATCACCAAATTCGAAAGAACCGTAATTATATAAGTATATACATATAAGAGTATTATATGTAATAGGTATGTATAAAATGTATAAATGTTAAAAAAAAAAGTTAAATTACATAGAAATGTCATTATATCAATGATAGCCTGACACCAAGTCAGTCAATTTTAATATTTGTTATGATCGTATTGGATAAAGAAGCCCTTATTTTTTTAGATCACATGTAATATATATTTGCAATTTTCAGTAACTGCATAGGTCGTTTAACATTTAAATTATAAGTTAATTTATTTTGTTTTTGACGAAAACGATTTATCTATATCTATATTAATATTATAAATGCATAAGTAACTCTGTATTGTACCTCTTCACGCTTAAATCGTTGAACTGATTTAGATAAAATTTGGTATTGAGGTAGTTTGAGAAACCGGGTTGTACATAGGCTATTTTTTTAATTGAGTCTCAAGGTGTAAAATGGGGGGGGGGCATAGTTCGTGTGCTCCAGGTAAAGATTTATACCACCACTACCACCGCCACTAACCTTGGGATCCTGTTACGTCCTTTGTGTCTGCAGTTACACTGGTTCACTTACCCTTCGAACCGGAACACAACAATACTAAGTATTGATGTAGTAAGACTTGACAGTAGAATATTTGATGAGCGATTGGTACCCACCCAGACGAACTTGTACAAAGTCCTACCACCAAGTATCTTAGATTTTTAGTGTTGAGTAGGTGCGCGTGTAGAGAACGTTCAGCACGACAATGACTGTGTTATAATGTTTCTTTATTTATAATCATTATTAATAATGCCATTCTTACTATTAATAAAACAACATTTAGAAAACAAACTTTTATACACAAAATTTAATGTTAATACTGTTAATGTTGAGGAGGGCCTTCCTCTAGAGCAAATACTGAATATGGAAATAGGTCACTCTAATGCAATTAGCATCATTTGCGGAACCGAACCGACATGTAATATTTGAACCGCGGGGGTTAGAAGAAGTAGTTCTAATTCGGCTTACAAGATTTGACCTAAATATACAAACATTGCAAGTTAAACAAAAGCTTGTAAAGCATGAACACAACTTATAATAGTCTATTCATCATCCTCCTGCCCTTAACCCAATTTTACTTGGGGTCGGCGCAGCATGTCTTCTTCTTCCATACTTCTCTGTTGGACGTCATCTCACTAGTAACATTCTTTCTAACCATATCGTCTTTCACACAATCCATCCATCGTTTTTTTGGTCGTCCCCTACCATCCACATCTATTCTCAAAACCTTTCTCAAAACATGGTCCTTATAATCGTCTATTATTTTACAAAATAGGTATGTGGACGGGCTACCCAATGGTGATGATATTATCTTACACGATTTCGATAAATCTCAACGAATACCAGCCAACTACGCAGCAGTTATTATAATTCACAAGTGTGTGCGTGCTTTCCAAGGCACGAGAGTGTACACTGTACATATTTTCAATTTACAATATCCGGGATGTTAGTGAGACTTTTTCGATAGAAAAACTATAACTTTTTATCGACCCGATTTTAGGGTTTGAACCCAGGGCTGGGATTAGTGGCCTTATATCCACTAGATAGATCGTCACTATTTTGATTAAGAAAGAAGAAGACTTATCACCCTGTCATATCTAGAAGTAAGGCTGTGGTCAGGCTTTAAGTAACCGGCTACTTTTGAACGTACTCGTGTATAATAATTATTATCAATGGTAGAAGTTTCGTCGCAATAAAACAGGAAATATTTATCAAATTTATAAACATTGCATTGAGTCTAATTTAAAATGATATACAATCCCAGTCCTCCAACTTGTTCGTTTGTTTTTATATCTCGAACAAGAGACCTCTCTCATAAATTCACGTAATAAAACTGTATCAAACCGCGTATAACCCATTCGGGGCATCTGTTGGACGTTGAACTATTTGTGATAGCTATAAGAGCTCTTGGACTTTTTAACGGCATATTATCGATTTTATTAGGAAACTAATAAATTTTTATGGTTTCTCCAAAGTCAAATAATGTATTCTGCGCTTGTTTTTTCAAACCTACCCAATGTGAAATCTTAGTTATTCTAACGCAAACTTGTACATATAACTTAGTCAATTACTAAATTAAAATCTTATTTTAAAAACCGTTCATAAATAAGGTAGGTCGGTAAGGTATACATCATATAATTCAAAACAAGCGTCAATAGCGCAATGGATTACAGGCCGCCTAGCGATGTAAAAAGTCGCAGGATCGATCCTGTCGATCTGATCTGATCGATATTGTCGTACCCACTCCTAACACAAGTGATAAGCTTAAAAGGAGGGGTAAATAGGAACAATAGCAATTCCATAATTAATTTGGAGCATTGCTAGTATTGTTTTTAAAAAAATAAACAATAATGCTTCCGGTATAGTAATATATGGCACCTACAGGGTTTCTTGTCGGTTATTCTCGGTAGAAACTACATTCTGAATTGGTGGAATATTCAATATAATCCTGAACAAATACTTGATGGGTATGGTTTTATGCAAGCCCATCTAGGTAGGTGCAACTCCTTATATATTCTACCGCTAAGCAGTAATATTTAGTATTGTTATATTCCGGTTCGAAGGGTGAGTGGAACTACAAGGGATATGACACCTCAGTTCCTATGATTAGTAGCACGTTGGTTATGTAAGTGATGCTTAAAATATCATACGGTGCCTTTGTCTAAGGCAGTGGTAGCACTTACCATCGAGTGGCCCAATTTTAATGTAATTGGGATGACGCAAACTTGAACTATAAGGACGGAGAACTGAACTATAAGAAGGACATAGCCTACTTTTTTATACCTAACACCTGACGACCATACCCTAAAACGAGCAAAACCACGGGCAAACCACTTGTAGCTCGATATGACCACTAAACTTCAGAGGGATTCATTGTCATTGTATCTACGTTCGTCATTTAATCGAAAAACAAAACAATTCTAATAAAAAAAAGGATCAATAAAATAATGACATTTTCATTATTATATCCTAAAATATTACGAAAATTAATATAATAATTGTATTAAATTGGACTGGAACCCTGAAATGTTTGAACGGAAGGCTTGCGATTTAATTAAGATTTCTGATACCGATTGTAATCCAATTTTTCATTTATAATTAAACAGTCAAGTTTAATCTTAATTCTAACTGAACGGAATCATGTTAAGTCTATAATCGTATCATTGAAAATAAATTAGTTATATTTCAAACCAAGTGAAAAAATCTCGGTCAACAATTTATATGTTCCAATTAAAACTAGTGCTCGCTCGTTGGTTGAAATTCGACCACCATTCATTGCCAACAATAATATAACTTACATTAATTTGAAAGATAGGAAAATAAGAATGAACTGGATAACACCTTTTTTTAACCGGCTTATATTAGCTTCACTTGTAACTATGTATGTAAGAAAATCTTGGAATCTTAATTGGACCCACTTCCCGGTCTTCGATTAGGATGAAATTTTGCACACGCTCTGAGTTCTGATGACAATACATGACTAGCTAAGAAACGTCATTACAGATCCAATAAGGCAGCCTCCCCAAGATGGCGGACTGGCTTTTTGAAATCCACCCCCATAATATGGATATCAAATGAAAGGGTCATGTAATCAATCAATGAAATGTCAGGAATACGAAAAAAGTAGTCACGTGACTTAGATCCAATATGGCGGACCTCCAATATGGCGGACAGGCTATTTGAAATGCACCCCCATGATATGGGTATTAAATGAAACGATTTGCTGTCAGGAATACGAAAAAAATAGTCACGTGACTTAAATCCAACATGGCGAACATGCAAGATGGCGGAAATGCACCCCTATGATATAGGTATTAAATGAAAGGGTTTGCTTTTGTTATTTTGAATGCGTGCTAAAACCGTGTCTTTTAGTTTATTAAATTATTTTTTTTGGACAAAACGCTCCATTTGTAATTTTTAGTGCGTGCTAAAAGCGTGTTTTTTAGTTTTTTAAACTATTAATTTATTATTACAATAAACAAACCAAATGACGAAAAAACGTCACAGATTAACTTTGACATGACGTGTGCTGTCATTGCCAGTATGAACGGAAGCTATGAATGTTTCATATTCGTGTGCGGGTGTAATGTTTTCTTTATTAATTTAACGTATTTCTAATGCTTCTTTATTTTTTATTATATAAAAACTTCTGTATATTTTATTTGTACTATAATATTCAGCGTGTTTCAGAGAAGGCTTTCGACTAAGCATTATCGTACCCAAAGTTAGCATCCTCCGGGTCTGCTAGTATTATATACAAAATATTAGCTTTTTGCGTTCCTTACCCATAAACAGTAACAGTACAATTTCGTAAACCGTATGAGAAATTATCATATAAAAGGTTACAAAGTTTCACGCATTTAATATAAATATATTTCAATCTACATAAAAAAAAATTAAATGTTGTCTGTTGGGAAGCGCATCATTTGAGAACGGATTTTTTTTAATCCGCAATATTCTTTTGTCAAGGCTCATAAAAGTGCTTTTAAATCGTCTTTTTATAGTGTTGTATTAAATGTAAAGTAACCGCCGGAAGAGAGGGAAGATTCTACCGAGAAGAACCGGCAAGATACTGAGTAGTTATTCATTTCCACTAATAAAATTACGGAGTACGACAATAAAGTATAATTCAATTTATAAATGTCCTGCCTAGAAATAAAAAAAAACGTATCCACCCTTTTTTATAATAAACTTAATCTTGTAATGAGTAAAATACCGTGACATTTTAATTTGATGATAATAATTCGAATTATATTTGTAGGGGACGAAAAATTGCAATAATTACTCATAAAATTTGGATTGGGTTTTAGGTTTTGGATGGGAATTTGGACCGGAAAAACTGATAATTTTTTTTTTATATTGAGCGATAATTTGACAAGAAAACAAGTAGCAATCTAGTCAAACAATTGAAAATTAAATTAAATAAACAAAGAAGAAAATTATTTCATAGAAATAAATTTAGATGTTTCAGCTGAAACAATATATAAATGATTTAGAAATCCAAATGAAAGTCGAATCAAAATTAATATTCCATTCAGGCGTAGTTCTGGAATAAATTTTATTTGAACGCTAAAATCATTTTTGTTACAAAGGCCTATTAATCAATTTTATATTAAATTATGATTATGAGATGTTCTAATATTAGACAAAGTATTCTCTCAGCTTTTCGTGTGTTGAATTCGAAATTTGAAACCACAAATAAAATAACATTTTTTTAAATTATTAAAAAATTCAATTTGCGATACATTCATGTATGACTTAAGAGTACAATTTTAGGGATGATTTGTTTATCTATCTAAAAACACTGTAAACTGTCGAAAAAATATTATCTTTCGGTGAGATATAATTTAACTGAAATTGACCCTTTACATTCAAACTCATATGCACCGTTCATAATTTTCCTACAGTTTACAAAATGGCTTGAATTATTATAAACTGACGGTCCTTATAAATTATCCGGTTATGTGCATACATACTACTTTTTTATGCCGTATTGCTTTACTTATTGTCCGGTGTTAGGCATAAAAAAGGAGTTGGAGTTCCAGCTTGCTTCACATCACATTCAGTTTTGACAAAAAGAGTTACTTTTCCATTTATAGTATTTCTATAGACATCACTTTTAACGCGCGTATACTCTATTCCAACCGTAACAAGAAAAAAACCAAATAAACAACATTTGACAGCAAATTGACGCGATATCATTTAGTTGAGAGGTTGATTAATCTATGATATTCACTATGGATTTGCGAAAGAATTGCGTTTTGAACGTCGACGAAACTGTTATCGGAATTTTGGAAGTAAAATTAAAATGGAGTAGTTAAGTGTTGTGGTATAAATAAATATTAATCATAAACTCCTAGTAGAACACAATATAGCTAAGTTATTAACAAATCAAATATGTAATCTAAATGTGTAATCACATCAATCAACAAATATGTAAATCTAAGGTTTGTTTATCTTTTTTCCTACTTCCATTGTAATAGACTATATATAAGTACACACACCTTTTTTATTCGCATAGGTTCATACCCATTTTTGAATCACTCATTAAACGGTATTCGATTTACTTAACATCTGTTATAAGATCTTAAATAATCTAACATTTTATAGTGACGTACAGTATGTAACTATATACAATAGTCTAACTGTAACTCAGTCTTAAACAATAACAAACCGTAAAGTCATGCAAAACGCAATAATGAACGTTTTATAGACACGAAAGTTTATTCCACTAGGCGCTTAATGTTGTAATAAACAGTGATTTATAAATCAAAATCAATCTGAATATTTATTATTGCCTTGTTTGTTTAAGGCTTCGATTTAAACCGTTCAACATTATAATAACGAGATTGAATTATCGATGAATGTATTGAATTATAAAATTGTTACTAAACACCTGTGTGTTTAGTAACAATTTTATAATTTTACTTTCAATTTTATAACATTTTTATAATTAAAACTATCACAAAAATAAATTTAAATAATGCTATATAATATTGGACAACATCACATACATTACTCTAATCCTGTAAGTAGCTAAAGCACTTGTGTTATGGAAATCAGAAGTAACGACTGTACCATAAACACTCAGATCCAAGGCAACATAGAAAACTAATTAACTTTTTCTACATCGACTCGGCATCGAACCCGGGGCCTCGGAGTGGGGTACCCATGAAAACCGGTGTACACACTACTCGACCACGGAGGTCGTCTGTTATACTTATTTTAGTTATTCACAGGGTAACGGTAACAATTTTATTACTTGTCGTATAATTATTTTCAAAGGTTGTCAATTGATTACATTGTGTCTGTAATTCATATTGGGTATATAGCGAAAACAACTTCATTTCAACCTAGTCTCCTATAGTATCTTCTTATTCGGCATGTATCTTGTGACGACAATTTGAAGTAAAATATTTTTATTGACAAACGTTAGTAGTGCATACAGCCGTAATACTTTAACGTATAATGCTATATGGCTGTTCGCCAATAATATCGAACGTGTGAAACACATCTGTAGGCTAGATCGTTACGTTTTATGACGAATATAATTTTAAACTGTGAATCACTATAGTGTCGTTAAAAATTAGACGATTATTCGAATCAATATTTTTAAAATTGGAATATCATTGCAATTTATTTGGTAATACGGTACTAGTATATGAAGCGACTGTATGGTTAGTCTGGTGGTTCAGTGGTTTGGTAATGTCGGTTGCTTCGTTGGCCATGTGGCTAATTTAACCTGACCCCGAGGTATTGGGATCAATGTCTAGGTCGAGCCAATTTTAGATTTAGTGTAGTATATTTTTCTGCAGAGCCATTGTCAGAAACAGTCTGGAGCTTGGAAGCCGAAGATGTGGTTCATTCGTTGCCCTGGAGTGCCCTGCCATTCATGTTAAGTTTTTATGTATTATAATATCGTAGCTGTTATGTATATATACAAATGTTGTGTTGTGTTGCGGTTTGAAGGGTGAGTGAGCCAGTGTAACTACAGACACAAGTGACATAACATCTAAGTTCCCAAGGTTGGTGGCGCATTGGTGATGTAAGGAATGGTTCATATTTCTCACAGTCTATGGGCGGTGGTGACCACTTACCGTCAGGTGGCCCATTTGCTCATCCACCTACCGATATCATAAAAATCTTAGTTGCTAAGGTTGGTGGCGCATCGATGATGTAAGGAATGGTTGATATTTCTTACAGTGCCATTGTCTCGTCCACCTACCGATATCATAAAAAAAGTACGTGGCAGCAGTGAAAATAATAAATAAATAAAATGATTTATTAACTCGACCACGGTACTAACGATCTGGTTCAGATACAGTGTGATATCTTTTTTGGCACTAAACCAGACATCGCACAATCTACTTATACACCAACGAATTACACTAAAAAAAGACACTATGCAATCGCTTCTCACCCTGACATCTTTGAGTGTTATCATAATTTTGTTGCATTTTTATACAACAATACAATACAATAATAATTGGTATAAAAGGCAGATTGCTAACGAAGCAAACCCGCAAACTTTGGGCAGAGTGGAGGGTCATCGTGTAATAAAAATGCTAGGAGATGTATGCCTCCTAAATTGAATAAAATGAAATATTTATAAATTGATTGATGGATTGATGGATTGATATATTGATGGATGTTAATGAAACGTAGATAACGAGTTAAATTCAATCAGTCAGTACCATGCAACTTATCCCGCCCCTATGTAGCCAGCGATCCAATACAGTATATACGCAGATTTTTATTTACATTTAAATGTTTGATGAAAAGTATTGATACAACATGCAGAATAAATCGCACTGTATTTACTGTTCGTTTTTCTCATTGAACCGAGATGGTGCAGTGGTTAGAACGCGTGCCAGCACCACTCAATTACCATGTCCTTAACTTATTTATAATTCATCTCGTGCTCGGCGGTGTGTGTACATGTGTCTAATTTCAATGAAATTCTGGTACATGAGTATCCACTAATTCGCATTGTTGCAGCGTAGTGGAATTCGCTCCAAAACTTCAATAGTATATTTAGAGGCTGTTAGTTAAATTTACTTTTTTTTTCTCATTTCCTTATAATGAATTACAGTTTTAGTTAAATTATAAATAATAGTGCTGTTTGAACGCAGATTTCAGGAGGAGGTACAAAATCGATACTAGATGAAATAAATCCAATATTTTATAAAAAACGTAATGAACTACCATCTTTTCTAACCAGTAGTTTCCACCTAGAAGTATCGATAGGAACTTCAATGGAACCTTTTCACTTATGACATTAGGTGTGTTAGCCATATACAATTAAATTTATATAACCTGCCCTAAATCCAGTTTAGACAGGTACCGCCCAAAGTACAAGGTACATAACATCTCAGTTCCCAAGTTTGATGGTGCATTTGTTATGCAAGATATAGTTAAAATTACATATGACGCCAATGTATAGATATGGCAGTGGTGACCACTGACCATCAGGTGGGCTACCTGTCAGTCCGTCTACCTATTCCATACCGATCCCGCGTTTATATTTTGTCATACATAATATAATATGTAAGGCGCTTTATTATCAGAATGTACTCACTTCGTATTTCACTCGTAAAATATTGAAATCGAGTATCCTTTAAATGTCTCAATTATTATTTTTAATCTCACATAACACTTCCTAACATTCAACGATCATGTTCAGTGGTGAGTTTTGAATTTGATCTTACTTAATAATTCTAATAAGTTAATACTTAATTTATTCAGGTCATTTAAGATAAATTGAACAAATTCATAATTTAATGATACTAGAAATGGTATTAGAATGATGAAACTTAGCGTAATATCTTAAAATAGAAAGAGTATCCATGTGAATTTACAATTGACCATATCTTCATAAGAGACTCTCAGAATAAGTACCACCCGCTTCCATATAAGCCGGCAATCCTTTGTGTCATTGTTCATATGTAAAGGGCGAATGAATCATTGTAATTACAGAACCCTTTTTAATCCCCTATTATAACATTTCATATAACCATAAGAAGAAATTACTAGTTACTGTGAGTAGACCATCTGTATTAGCCTTTTCGTATCTTAATCAAAATATTATGTAATCAAGAAAATTGCAAGAACTTTTGAATCGTCATTAGACGAGATTAAATTAAACTTTAAGATATCCGTTTGTAGTGTAGATTTAAGAATAACTGACAAGAAAAACAGTATACTCTTTTTTGATAGGTTAATTAAATTCAATTATTATCAAGGAGTACCTATCAACCTGTGAAGGATCATCACTAGAAATCGTTTACAATAGAAGAAAAGTAAGCCTCTTCTAATTGACACAAATGAATGCAAATATTACATAAAATATTTTTACTATTTCAGAATGAGAATCGTACTGAGACAGTTTCGTTTATATAAATTGAGAATAAAAAATAACCTAAAGTTGATCCTTGTGAAAACCCCTTTTATCGATACTTGAATTCTTTAAATGAGGCACAAAGCCTTTAGATAAAAAGCATTTTATGTCCAATACAATCAAATACTTCAATCTTAAATGTACCAATAGCATTTTGAGGATTTTTTCAATGTATTTTAGAAATAGGTGTACTCTTTGACAATTACTACCTCGTCGTTTCTATTAAATCGAATTGCTTACGAAGCGTTTTATTAAGTTTTGTAAATGTTGAATAATTAGTCCATATTTTAAAGAATCATTTTATAAAACGAAAACAATGTTATATGAAATAGATTTATTAGTTAAATCTATCAAATGAAACCAACTAACTCATTTAGACATAACAGTATAGTAAAAATTAAATCAAAAAACCAATTCAGTTGGACCATTTATTACCACACGTTCGACATTCCCCTGGGTATTTGATTGATGGTCAAGAACCTGCAAACCGGCTACCAATAAAACAGCTATTCCCCATAGAACCGTAATCTACGATATAGTATGAACTCGATCAGTGCAATAAGACCAAAATGTAACCTAACCCTTATCGCAGATTTCCTATGGGAAGACAATCCATATATTACACATTTGGGAGTTTAATTAAGCGGGATTTAACTTTTTAATTACTATTTTGAATATGACCGACCGTAGTAAAAACTGCGATGGCTCAATACTGTAGATACCTGATTCAACACAGTCTTATATTTTGAATAGACAGTTTAAAAGATAAATTAAATATAGCGCTACCAGCTTGGAATCAAAATTCTACCGAACCATAAAGAAGATCATTACTTTTCTTTTTCATCAATCATATTTTAAACGAAGATCGCCAGCTTAAATCCTATCAATCACGACTAAGTTTTCACGTGCTTAATCTTTGTATAAATATTTTTCCTCGTGTTGAATGTACATCGTGAGAAAACCTGCACGTGTCGCTGATATTCTGTCACATGTGAATCCAACAAACTACAGTGGAACAGCGAGGTGGGATAAGCTTCAAAATCCTGTTAAAGGGGGGGGGGGGTGCATGACCCATTATGACGTTTAGGGTTTGTTACTATTTAATATAGTAACAGAAATGTAATGTTTATATATTATAACGAACTCACTATTCGTCCCGGCATCACATTGGTAGAAAAAGGGTCTAAAGGGTTTACATCGTAATAAACATCTATTGGTTTACCCCGTGAAAACCAGTGAAATATCCAGTAGGCATGATTTTTCCGATATTTTCAACTCGACGATGACCGTCATATTTCCGCCAATGTAAATAAAACTTTAATCAAATCAAATCAAAATATTATTTATTCAAGTTGGCTCATAAAAGCACTTTTGAATCGTCATGTTACAGCGTTGAATTAAATGTAAAGCTACCACCGATTCGGGGAGTATATTTTAGAGGAAGTAGACTAAGAAGAACCGGCAAGAAACTCAGTAGTTACTTTTTTCACAATTAGATATTCAGATATCGAAAACAGTTTCAATATCTGTAGCGTTATCCCGAAGAAAAATGCCGTAAGACATGCTACAATGAACGTAACCGAATATACTAATCGAGCAGTACCAACATTAGTTAGTTCTCTAACTTTTCTAACCGCGAATGCTGCCGAGCTGAGTCGCGTTCAGGTACGGTAAATGAGGATTCCATGGCAGTTTCTAATCTAAAGTGATTCTTAGAAATACTGTAGTGTCGATTACATTTAGATCAATATTGTTTAAAGTTAACTTTACATTTTGCTTTCTTACATTAGGTAAGACAAACAGTACGTAGTAAACATTTTATCCTTTTAGTATTTAGAAATGAATTATTTTTTGTTAACCAACTTGTATCAGTGATAACTAATGTATTACTTACATCGTCATAATTAGGTTGTTTCCTGACAACTTTAAAAAGTAATGAGATATTATTAGCAAACTATACAATATCACAAATACCTTTAACATAAAAAGGCAGATATACATCAAAAAAAGAAAAGGGCACAAAATTGATTCTTGTGGAACGCCCATTCTTAGTACAGATCCAAACGACTTTATTCCATTAATTGAATCCTGTTAAATTCTTTGATCAAAGTATGAAGCAATGACATCAAGAGCTTTTCCATTAACACCATAATGTTTTAGCTTGTATAAAAGCGTTTCATGCTCTACACAATCAAATGCTTTGGATAAATCACAGAACACGCCAATAGCATTCTGTAATTTCTCCCATGCATCTTATATATGTCGAAGTAGCCATTCCAGCATCAGTTGTTGAGCGACACCTAGTAAAGCCGCATTGTTCACTCTGAAAAATAGTATTAATACGAAAGTGAACCAGAACTTCACAACTTCAACTTCAGAAGTAGATATAACATAATTTTTTCAAATATTTTGCTCAACGATGGAAGTATAGAAATAGGCCTATAATTACTCAGATCGCTTTTGTTTCCACTTTTAAAAATTGGTAATGCTTTAAATACATTTTAATATATAAGGAAACGAACCTGTTTCCAAACATTTGTTAAAAATTAAGGCTGTATAAGGAAGGATATCATAAATAATACTATTGATTAGGTGCACGGAAAGATCCTCCATAGTTCATTAGTTCTTTCGATGTTAAGACTTGTAAACACCTTTATAATATCTGATGTAGGAAATTCTTCAAATGAATGCTTTAAACATTAGATGAAACATTAAATTAGATGATTTTAAGTGGGATGATACTTCGGGTATATTATCGAATAAAGGTTTCAAATGCATTTACTACATCCAAATCCAAATGTATCATATTATCTATTTCCAAAGGTTAATTTCATACTTTGTCCATTGGTAAAAACCGTACAAAACGTACCCGTTTAAATGTTTTTGAGTTTATCGCGTTCAGACAGATAGACACAAGGGGGTGTACTTAGTTTTTTAATATGAGCATAATCGAATAACGGGAACGTATCTGAGAGTTAGGTGCGAATAATTAATAAATTATGAATCAAAAACTAGAATCAACACACACACAGTAATAGCCTGTAAATTTCCCACTGCTGGGATAAGGTCTCCTCTCCCTTTGATAGGTTTGGAGTATATTCCACCACGCTGCTCCAATGTCGGTTGGTGGATACACATATGGCAGAATTTCGGTGAAATTAGACACATGTATGCATGCATAGGTTTCCTCACGATGTTTTCCTTCACCGCCGAGTACGAGATGAATTATAAACACAAGTTAAGCACATGACAATTCAGTGGTGCTTGTCTAGGTTTAAACCCGCTACCATCAATTAAGATGCACGCGATCGAACCACTGGGCCATCTCTGCTCTGATTCAAAAGCAACAAGCCTAAATCTTTGTTTTTGTATGGTTCACATTTTGTTTTGAGCTACATTCTACAACGTCCCTGAAAAAAACGGAAATATTTCTGGATCATTTCAATTTCGGCTTGCATACACAAAACGAACGTAAAAACAAGCGACTGTTACAGCTTGCATTGTAAAGCATACATATCGTGTCAAAAATGTGAATTGATGAAAATTTTGAACAACTTCATTTTAGATTTAATAGTATAATAAGGTTATGGATGTTAAGATCTTTGATTTAAATTCAGAGTTGACAGTAAGGTTTTTCCGTTTAATTTTTTCGATAAGCTATTAGTAATAGTTTAGAGTTCCAAATCAAGTAAGGTCCCGTTCCTACACTTATTTCTCTTTCATCGTTTGGTGTTTGATCTCCTTGGATCGATCTCTTAATTTTCGTCCCATTAAACTATATTTAAGGGAATAAAGATATTACTTGTGTACAAATTTGTCGGCAGTAATATTTCCTGCGTTGATTATTCTTAGGGATTGGCCGCCATAGCTGAAACTCAGTAAGTAGTATTTTATTATACAAGTGTTTAATACCAATATTTTTCCCTATAGAAAAAATATCTATACTTATATAATAAATTCGATATATATCTGTCCGTCTGTTGGTCTTCCACGGGCAAATCATTGAAACGAATTTGATGAAACTTTTCTATGAAGGTATCTTGAACTGAAAGGAAGAGACCAACCCTTAAAACGCAGGCGAATCCGCGGCCGACAACTTGTAACTGAGAAAATATTGAGCACGAAAAAAAACTTATTTTATTTGAAAAGGAACGTATGCTAATTCTACTTGTGTGTATGTTGTACACCAAACATGAAACCCAAATGTTCATATATTTATTGAAGTTTATTAAATACATAATATATTTTGGATAAATAACAGAATACATACTCGTACTGCAACGTGCTTACATAAAAAGCGAACTTTAGTGAAAACTTAGTTTATAATTTGTATGTAATTAAAATTAGTATAATATAATTAAGGATTTAAATAAATAAACAATAGGCACTGTATTAATGACAGGAATACTAGAAGGTACTGTTACATCGCAATTCCAATTCTCTGAGCGAGAAATGAACCAGCAAGCCTCCTGCCACCAATGGAGAAAATAAAAGGGGATGCTGTGGTCAACAGATTTTAACTATAACATACACTTACGTATGTCATCATTGTAAATAAAAGCTGAGGTACTTTTGAGGATTGTTTGTGGTAGTGTTGGAGTTTATTCCACTATTATTTTATTAGATAAATAAACATGTGGCAATTTTTCATCCAAAACATGGAGAATTCCGCACGATAGTTTCCTTATCATTTCCTTGCCGCCGCAAAAATTAAGCACAAGGAAAAACAGTTAGTCCCTCAACTTAACCCGCAAGTGCCCGTTGACATTCACGTATTCTAACCACTTGGCCATCTCATTATCAATGTAAATAATTATCATGTAAATAAAATATATAATCAGGACGAGTTAAATCGACAATTTAATCGCTGATTAAATCAAAATTGACTACCGAAACAATGCCTCGCTAATAGCAAATAAAGTGACAAGTCAACCGATATGGTTTTCGAAGTGATGATTAACATTTAAATATTGTCAACAGCGTTGTTAGATATCTTAGTTTGATTGGTAATTTCATTTTAATTTGCACAGTGGGAATGGCGACTTAGATCCTATAAAATACTCGTAAGATGGCTGTTTCATTGGTTTAGAGGCTCGCATTGATTTCGAAGTAGTTTCTATAAAAAATAATTCAATATTAGCCCAGAATCCTGAAGCTGAAAGTGTGTCAATTCTGTCTCTTGGAAAGTGCGCAAAGTCATTGGACCTCGTCGGATTAAAAAATTTCGCACACAATGATGTGTACGCTCAGTTACCTTATTAAATTAAACTTTGTTGTCCATCAGAAAATAATATTTTTTGAGTTGCGAAGAATGAACTGTTAATGTTAAGTGTATGCATTTTATTCCGACGCTTTTGAGTAACTCTTCGTAAACAATTATATCTAATAATATAATATCTGGTGAGTATCATGTGATAAACTAATACAGCCTACTCAGAATTATTGCGTAAAATAGAAAAAAAATATACGAAACATTATCATTTGATTTATAATAAAATAAAATTCGCTTCTACATTTAAATGACGCAAATATTTGTAGCTTTGGGTTTTAATAAATTTATAGCTCATGTCACAAAACATATGATGAACTTGATGTACTGATAACTAGTACTAACTATCTATGTTGAAGAGGCATCAGGGGGGCCGACATAGCGGGGTTGACTAGTGTAGTTCATTCTTCTTGACTACTCTGGCCATCTCCGAGTGTGGATTCTACTACCACTTACCAACAGATGGAGTGGAGTTATATGCAAACCCAGACAACATACTTTTTTATAATTTAAAGTTTACGAATAGAGTTTTGATCTTTGTATACCCATCAATCATTGCAAAAATTGATAGAAAACAACGATTATTTTTAATATTCGGTTTTTCTAATTAAATAAGAAATAAAATCGTATTCACATAAACAAATATCGCCCGTCCGCACTGTAAACAATAAACAAAATGAAACGTGAAATATTATACTCTATGTACAAAACACTTAAGAGAGATAACTGTATGAACGTTCAAACTTTACTCCCTAACTTGTTTGACTTCGCCATCTACGAACTGTCGTGTCACAGGTTCCATTAGTATAATTATGCGAAG
This sequence comes from Vanessa tameamea, assembly GCF_037043105.1. Taxonomy (NCBI): domain Eukaryota; kingdom Metazoa; phylum Arthropoda; class Insecta; order Lepidoptera; family Nymphalidae; genus Vanessa; species Vanessa tameamea. Next base: position 3,106,116 of record NC_087333.1, read on the forward strand.
TTACGTATTTATTTCATCAGTAACACCGTAGCGTAATGACTTGCGCTTTTAATATTATTAAACACGGGAAGTTAAGAGGGAAATTTTGCTTGTGTAAGATATCCGAAACGAGAACGTCGTAAGAGCAAAATATGTACAAATTTATTTGAAGCTTTTTAACACTTTATTTCCAATATCTGTCTGCATTTTGTGTAATATTCACCATCTTATCATACGTAGGTTCAAGAAATCGTTCTTTAAAAATCTGTGTCAAAAAATCAAAATCACTTTTGAATCGTCATTTTACAGAACGATATTAAGTAAAACTACCAGCGGTTCGGAATATAAATTCTACCGAAAAGAACCTTCAAGAAAATCAGTAATTGCTCTTTTTAATTTAACATTTTAAATATAAAGTTATGTTAGTTAAATACAATTATGTAATATATTCTGTCTGAAAGTAAGTTTAGACTGGAAACCTAGGCTATATGATCTTTAAAACACGGGAAACAGTGCCATATTTTAAAACGGGTTGCTACTGCACCCATTTTCAGACTCTAGACTGCAACTGAGAATATCTTGACAGAATAATCTAATTCCTATTTGGCTTGAATTCAGGACCTCGGGATCTGTAGACGCTAGTCACTAGACTGACTTGTCTATTTAATTTATCATGCTAATATTATAACTGCAGTAAGTTAATTTGATAAAATGCCAAAAAAACAATGTAATCGGATGGATACGGATAAAAATAAAAGGTAACTTTAATTACATTTATTTGTCACGCGGTCTTTATAATTATAAAAATTAATAATGAATCTTAGCGTTAGTTTTTTTTTTTAATATTACCTTTTTTCTCTTTTCCATTTATACAATGATCATAAGGAATATTAAAAATTATTTATAATCTTGGAGGTCGAGACTCCCTTCGGGACGTTATTAACAATGTCAAAGACATATTTACGGTTGCGTCACAATAAATTTGGAAGAATATTGTGAATATTAAAAATTATAAAAAGAGAAGTTAAAAGAATCATAATATAATATACGGCAAATTTCTACTCCGCAAATTGAAGAATTCGTTTCTATAGTAAAATTACTTATTTGTGTGTGTGTGTGTGCGTGTATGTAACAGAACACAAAATGAAATTATTTTGTTTTATAAAAAGCGTGTCGCTCGTATTCATTGATTTCAATACTGTAATGAATATGTTATAATATTAAATTACCAATTCTCAATACATATATATATAAATTTATTTCGCGTATCTCGGATATGGCTCTAAGGTTTTACTTCTCAACTTTATCTATAAAGATTTTTCAAAGACAAAAGACAATTATTGACACAATATAGAAATAATTTTATTAGAGCCGAGCGAAGTTCGGTCACACAGGTCCTGTTTCACCGAACACAGTGGTTTATATTTAATTTATTACTAAGAGATATAATTTTCACTTTCTATTTGAATTTAGATTATCTAGTACGTGTCTCTAAATATCCGTCCGTTAGTTGAAGTTTTTTTTTATTTATATCAATATTTAATAAAAAGTTACAGACGATACGGCCACTGACGATAAAATGATTTTGTATTTAAAAATTTAGAGCACCGTTCGCAAATAAACTAAGTTCATACAATAGAATATAAAAATAAAAGAGGGTAGGTCACCAAATTTACAGTTCCAAGTGGATAATGCTAATTTTCCATACCATCCTCGGAGAAGCACTATCAGGAATGGTGACACATTCAACCAGGAACTGCAGCCGTCCACACTTAATATCACAGCGTTAAATTTCTAATCTATGTGGTACTTATAAAAAAACCTCCTGCAATACGATATATAACGGTTCAATAATTATGTAATCAACCAACAGATAAATATTTTGGTCGAGGGATGTAAGCACGATTTTAGTCCTAATTATAGATAACGATTCGTCTCTGGAGTCAATCATTCCATTGGGTCATAAATTACTGTAAACCACAAAATAAACGCGACTACGACTTTTCAAATTGCAAACGAAGACGCAAAAACACGAATTAAAGACTTACAATCTTTAAAGGTCGGTAGGAACATGTTTTAAAAACTTTTATCAAAGTTCAAAACTTTATTATTATTATATTATTAAAATATATCTACTATTAAAGCATTAAAACACTATTCAATAACGAATTAAGGAACTCAACTATTAGTATAACTCGCTGATATATTCACTATATCGAATTTGAAGTTTAACTTCGGTACTAAACCAATGATAGAAAAATGCTAAAACTGTGGTGCCCAAAGAGAGGAATGAAAGCCGAGACTACTGAGTAGATACTGACTTTACTTGCAATAGATCGTACGTTAAATAGGTACAAAAGTAGGTTACATAATGTATAATGGTTAATAAGTATATTTAGTTAATATCATCTATTCACTACATCTCAAAAGAACGAATACGAAAGTTCTTGAAACTTAGAAAGGTTTAAAGACTGTGTGCCAGTATAACTACCAAAAATACCCTTAATAAAATAGGAGTTACCTTCACATTTTAATCAAAGAAATAAATATGGAATTATTAATTAAATAAAGACCATTTTTAAGAAATATGTCATAATAAATACTCCAACAATTTTTCATACAAGTACTAACCTTAATAGTGGATGACAGGTAATTAATTGATCTGAGACGATGCAAAATGGTATCCACGGAAATTAGTTAATAAAATCGAATTCTAATAATAATTTACTGAACCATTAAAATAAATTTAATTTATTTTATTATTTAAATTTTAGGAAAATGCAAAATCGAACGATTGTGTTAGCAACATTAAATATGGAAAGCAACATGAATTAACGGCACGGATTCTAGCGAATGGACAATCTGATGATTAAAAAAAAAAATTATATATAAATTTTTAATGTAACTGTCTTTAACAACTATAAATACAAAGTACGCTTTCGACATTTCTATGTTTTAATTTCTGGTACAAGTAATTGTTATTAAATAAAATAAATAAAGGGATTTTAGCTCATACCAGAAGTAAACGCAGCAAATTATTTGTAGTAATAGATATTAATTGGTACGGTAGTTAGTTGTCTGTTAGCTAGTTCGAGAGCGAAATTCAATTACAATATGCAAAAATAGTATCAATATAATTGGACGCAAAGCGAAATCTACAATACATTGACGTCATTAATTCTTAACCAACGACGAAATAGAGAAAGATTTTCAGATTAAAATTATTACTTTACTGATAATGTGCTGAGCATAACATTCAGCTCAAAATTCATAAGACACATACTCATTAAGTAATCTCTATTTTTAAAATGTATGTATTAATACAAAATAAATATAATATTAAATACGTAATAACGAATTACGATCAACAAACAATACAAAAATATGTTCGTACAACGTCGCTCCAGGGCTGTTATATTAGTCACAAACGCTGACGTATATAATATCAAAAAAATAATCTAATTGCAAAACATTTGTCAGTATTGTATGCCTGAAACACATACTATACATGTAAAGAGGTGAAAATTCTATTAATGATCCGGTGTTTGGTATTCCGACCATCATAAAAAACAATAATGAACAAAAGCAATCGTTTGTAACAAAATATTTCGGAGTATTGCTGTTTAACTGTTGATAACTGTTGATACACACACACACACACACACACACACACATACACCCTACGATTAATAACAGTAATAATCATTCATATCTCATGGAGTCACGTACATGCTCTCGAAAGATTCAGATACCAAAAATCCATCGAATTAATGACCTGCATCTCTTCAAATAATATACAAAATTATAACAGGATGTATCAGCCACTTAATCACAAATATATAACCTTAACATACTAGCAGAGCAGAAAAGGATGGAAAAATAGTCAAGGATGTAAAGAACAATGAACAGTAGATGCAATAGTAATGAATCAAGTACACGCAAAAAAAAACCTACACACTATGTATATAGATTATAAAAAAGCATACGTACATACCGCAGCACTATAAAATTCACCCTAATGTAATAACATTCTTAAGTACTACCCTGCTTCAATAGCAGTCAAAGCCAAAATTAATGTAAAATAATGAATCACTTACTATTAAAACAATTAAAATACAACGAGAATTCATCCAGGGAGATTCCCTAAGTCCACTATTTATTGTATTGCACTGAATCCTTTATCAGTGTTACTTACTAACACTGAAATGGATTTAAAATAAAACACAACGACTCATACCATACTCTTTCGAACTTATTTTATATGGACGCTATTAATCTCTTTGCAACCAACAGAATCGAACTTAAAAAAATAACTGACATTACACAATCACTCTCAACAGACATGCAAATGCAGTCCGGGATAGAAAAATCTAAAATACATGCAGTAAAATACATTCAGTTGTTAAGTGGAAATCGCAAACTAATTCTGACATACTAGATACTGGTGAATAGGTATATAATAACTGGTGATAGAACACATGGATGAACAGAACACATATTAATATTCAGACTTTCACCAGTCAAAACAAACAGAGCAGAAACAAAATTAGGTTAAGAATTGATCAAGAAATTTAAAATTCGACTTGTCTTTTTAAGAACCTAGCTCAATTCACGTAATACTGTGACAGCCATAAACACCTACGTAATCTCGATTTTCACATACTTTGGGATATTAAGCTGGTCTCAAATGGATTTACTAAAATATTATATGATAAACACACACATTGAAAACATCATCCCAGATCATGCATACAACACTTAACACTAACCCGTCACGACGGAGGATAGGGCTTAATTGACATAAAAAACTTACATAAATAACAAACAAACTGCGGACGTATTTATTATCTAAGCCGATCACTCTCACCTTCACAAGCATGCAATCGAAATGGACACATTTTTAACTAACTAACTTAATTTAAGCAATAGAACCAAAATAATTTATAACAAAAAATAGATTCGTGGTCAGATGAGATAATTTACATTATTATTTAAATATAAGTTAGAGATAAGACAATACATCACAATAGTCTGTATATAACAATATGAGATAAAAATAAAAATATAGTATTAATTTTAGATAAAGCTGTAAGCCACACACATAATCTCTGTAATACACACACTGAAAAGATGACAAAATACGTAGAACTGGCTACCGAAATCAAAAGGCAAATAGATAACTAACCTAAACCTAAATGCTCTGAAAATCCGCCTTCAGAAAGCCACTATTGTTAACAATTCAGACGCACAAAAAAATTCTTGTCATCATCATATTCTAAGGCTTGATACACTTGGCTTAGGCTCCTGTATCTGTTTTATTACCCCTGTAAAAGGGAAGAATAATTATAATAATCATACACAAATACATTTTCCCTTCCTATCATTGTTTTTTATATGGGTAAAAATAAATTGTTCAATTTTACCTGAAAATTAATTAATTTTCCTTCCTTATTTACATATTATTTCCTCATCTCGTTTACTTTTAATTTCGGTGTAACAACGCCCCCGTCGCGTCGTCGGAAGGTAGTAATTGTTGATTTCGTCCGAATGATTTGATTGTAGCGTACATTAATATTCGAACGAATACATATTTGTGTTTCCAAATAATTGCTTTTACGTTTTCTGTTTAAAAATGATTATTTTTAGCATTTTATTTCAGTACTGATCGCGTCTGCCTGAGTATACGCGGATTGCGCTCGTTGGCGGCGCGGATTAACGTGTTAAGCCGATTTTAATGGCGGAATGAGTAAAGATACATAACAACTTTGACCTTGGATTGACATGGCATTATAGCTCGAGATCAAAATCATGGATTTGTTCAAAAATAGCGTTTTTATTCGGTAAAATTGTTATCGAAATTTATTGAGTTGTTAATTAAAATAGTTTCGTATAATAAATATATATCAATTTGGATGTGTCAATAGTACATATATCAGAGTTTTTATCAAATTGCATGGAATATGAAAATCTAAGAATTGTTGTACCATTATGTTACCAGTGAATTATAATGTGTTGTTGCACATCGCGCGCTTTTTCGAGTGCGCGTGAGTGTGTTCGAGCACAAAAATGTGCAAAAATAAGTAAAAAAAAAAGTGCATAAAACTGATAAAAAAATGATTGACTCCGGTTTTAATCGAGTTCTGTAATCGTACATTGAACACAACATTTTCAAATGGTCGAAAGGAAAACGAAACAATCAATTTAAGAAATATATTGTTACATATTTTTGATAAATAAATAATAAGTTCATAGTAAAATATTGGATCTATAATCAAAAAAATATCAAAATCAAAGAGTCAATATAAGCGAATTGATGATTAAAACCATATAAGGTTATAGTTTAATTTTCGAAACAATGAATGAATGATCAATTGATAGAAATAAATTAAAAACTATTTTTTCGGCTGCATTGTGTCAAATACATCGGTTACTAATATATATCATAATTATATAATCATTTATGTGATTTCATTGACCTTGGAGTAGCAGTGTCAAAACCTTCATTAAATGTATAATAACACCTTGCCTTATTGCGCCCACTGGTGAAGGGGGGCTGTTAAATTTTTGTCCCGAGGATCGGAATCCACGCGGTCATGATTTGTACAGTAACTATTTGAATTCTTATTTGTATATACTTAAGGCCTAAATTATTTAATTGACTGATAATATTGTATCCAAAATCACGGATATATATATTTAAGCACTGAATGTTATTAATTCTTATGTTTTCAAATTTATAAATAAAACACTATTCAAGTAAAGCTTATACGTATATAAAGATTTTGTTAAGCAAACATTCAACTATAAGCTTTTCCAATGATTGTCTTTGATATTTTATAAAAAAATCACAGCCCTCGGTAAAATAAGCTTAGTGAGAATTCCTTTTTAATATTAAGGATTGAATATTGCTTTCATATTTTTCAAGATATTTATGCGATTAAATGGAATAATCTTGGTCGTCTTTTTATCTTTACGTAAAACTTGGTGGTAGGGCTTTGTGAAAGCTCGTATAGGTAGATATTGTTGTGTTCCGGTTGGAAGAGTGAGTGAGCCAGTATAAATTCAGACACATGGAACATAATAACTTAGATCCTAAGGCATTGGAGATGTAAGGAATGATCATGATTTCTTACGGCACCAATGTCTATGGGTGGTGGTAACCAGAACGTGGGCTTTTACGATCTCATATGCACTAAAATAACAAGACAGTCATCAATTATACAATCAATAAAAAATCAACATCACGCAGTCCAAACCAGCTGGAACGAGTATTTTTTTTTTATTTGTTTAATAACTATGACAACACCAATAGATAGTATTTAATCTAATACTACTTTGATCACGGCTTCCACTTGTTAGCGCTAGTAGTATGTTTTAGGTATTAAGAAGTCCCTGTCCTCACTAGGGGTTCAAGCTTGCTTCATATCAAATTTAATCAAATTCAGTTCAGCGTTTTAGCTGTGAAATCGTAACAGACAGAGTTACTTTCGCATTTTTAATATTAGTATAGATGAGCCTGAAATTTTATATCTGAAAAGATGACGTTAATTAAATAGTAACAGCAAAGCCCAAACCTTGCACTTTATTAAATAAAAATCGGTAACGAAGTAATTGTTTCCTTAATTATAAAAGTGAATATTTGCAAATATTTATTTATATATATACGTGTGTGTGTGCATATACTTAAATATACTCACAAGCGTACAAAATTGTCGGCATGTTTCGGCAAGCTACTGTTTCCCGACGTTATGAAATGGACGCGTTAAAATCGGGTCACCGAGGTCCCGAAATATGTCGAGCGATTCTCAATAACGGAAGAGTGAGCCGAACCATTTAACAATTTTAAATTTCCTCATAGAAATAATTGCAAATACACTAGTACGCATAATATGTCACTCACTTCTCTTATTAAAGTTATACTTTTTTATTTTTCTCCAAAGTGAAAACATTTTGATACATTGATTAAAATAATGTAGCTTTACTTATACATGTATATGTTACATATATACGAGTACATAATTTATGATAATGGAGAAATTTTTTTTATTTATCTTATTAATAAATGATTGAATTGTTTCAGGAGACGAGTTCGTGTATCAGGACTCGTGGGGCGGGATCGCTCTCATGTTTGCGGCGAACCAAACCTCGAAAACACTCATGCCTAATACTACATTCGTAAGTATGAGTGAATAATTGAATTATATATAATAAATTATTTTTATTAGAACATAAGAATTGTTATATCTTGTTATTATAATGCTTGTATAAGTCGTCCGCCCAATTTTTCCCACGTTCATTGTTACTGTTGTTGCTCCGCCCTCGTGTGTCGTAGCGTGATGTTAGATAGTCTAAGATCTTTATTATAAATCGATCTAGTACATCCAGATATAATAGAATTAAATCAAGTAACGTCTTTATTTATAAATTATTAAAACAAGTCTTTGTTTCAATCTATATTCAAAAATAAATTTGAATATACTAGATTGCATAGGAACAAATACCATACAAAAATATGTACATTTAATTTAATTGTTTAATGTTTATTGAGTATAAGGTACAAAATATACACGGTTACGGATTGTCAAATTAAACACTACAACTAACCGACGAAAGAAACTTAGCGAGTCCTTTTTTTTATTAATTTGTGAATATTTACAGATATTCCATGTGAAAATAAATATGTCTTTTAATAAACTTCTTAGACTAAAATTAAATCAAGCACGTAACACACGACGTAGAATTATGGACGAAATATTTTTACAGTTTAAATAAACATCTGTGTTCTGAAATAAGGGTCTGTCTTAATAGTTTGCTATTAATATGTAAATAATTTGACTTCATTTAATATAACAGAATACGTTTCTACATATTTATTCATACGGTTTTCATATTTTAATTTGCTATATTATATAGTTTTAAATATAACAGAGTGATATGCAGAAGATCACTAAGTAATTAGAAATTCTGTAATATTACACATAAAGATGGACAAACTTTAATATTAAATATAAACCTAATAAGTTTTTGTTAATCCCGTATAATTATAAAGAAACGTAATATAAATTTAAATACGTATACATGGAAATCAAACATATATAAGTATTGAAAGAAGGTCGCTGGCGGGTTAGACGAATTCAATTATATCAGCATCTGTTGACCTCCTTCGTGTCGGTGATAAATCTTTTCCTTGAATTAATTAATACTAACATTGAGCTTCGACAGGATAAAAGGGACAATTCACACTTTTACGTAAGACTGATTTTTCTGATTAAAAAATGAGTATCGCGATGTGGATGCGATTTCAAGACTACATTAATAGTTAACGTGATCATGACGATGATGATGAAGTCTGCATAGGCCATATTTTAGCGCACAAGTATGTGCGCAATATCTTGTGCAAAGTGATAATCAGTCTCAGAATCCGATGACACGGAGAATCGTAAAGGGGCGGAATCAACGGCTATATTTGCTTTCCAAGACACAAGAAATGTCGACGATCGACTTACGCTGATATGCCATTTTGATACGCGTATGCTTTAAATTTCATAATTATTATAGTCAGTGTCGCATATGACATTTTGATATTTCACGCTTGTATTCTACTGAAAACAAAACGACATTGAAAGAAAGAAATTGAAGTAAATGTTTAATGAGTTACCAATATTTGGCTAATTAATATTTCAAAATGAAGCGCTCTTAATAAATAAATATGTTCATAATTAATCTTATCTTAATGCTTAACAAGAAATTTATCTGGCAATTCTGTTTCGTATTTAGGGAATCATAAACAATAAATCAAATGGATGCAACTAGAAGCGTGCGAATGAATTGGTATTTTTCAAAAACATTTTCGCAGCTACGCTCTGTGATAATGCTATTTCCGATATCTGGTCGTTGATTTTCTTCGTTTTTGCAAATTATTGTTTTTTATATATAAATTCGGAAATTGTCATGCAAATGCTTTACAAAAAAAATCTCTATTCCATGTATCTTTTTGTAGGATATTTGAAGTCATCGGACTGAAACGAATACACGTTGTGCACACGGCGATTTGAGTAAAATGTTTTTGGTACATAAAAAAGGAATCTGGAACATATTTATGAAAAAATATTTTTGTAACGTAAAAAAAACAAAAGAGTTTGACATATACGAGCGAAAAACGATTTACAATATAAAAACAATTTTTATTTTTATGTTAGAGGTGGCAATCGAGCTGGAGGCTCACCTGATGGAAAGTGACTACCACCGCCCATAGACATCTGCAACACCGGGGGGCTTGCAGGTGCGTTGCCGGCCTTTCAGGAAAGAGTACGCTCTTTTCTTGAAGGTTCCCAAGTCGTATCGGTTCGGAAAAACCGCCGGCGAAAGCTGGTTCCACAGAGTGGTTGTGCGAGTCGTTGTGGTGAGATGTCCGAAGGTGAAATTCAGCAGCCGGGATTAATCCGAACAATTCATCGGAACATTCCCCGTGATAAATTCTGTAGAAGATGCAGAGCGATCCAACATCTCTACGCAAAGCCAAAGGATCAAGCAGATCGGAAAGGGCTTGATCGTCGATAATTCGAGCCGCTCTACGTTGGATACGGTCGAATGGAAGAAGCTGGTACTGGGGAGCACCCGCCCAGAGGTGAGAGCAGTACTACATATGTGGCCGAATTTGTGCCTTGTAGAGTCTTAGACGATGGGCTGACGTGAAATACTGTCTTGCCTTGCTGAGCACACCGAGCTTTTTTGATGCCAATTTGGCTTTGCCTTCCAATTGACCGTGGAACTGAACTAGGCTTGAAATATCGACGCTAAGTATTCCTATACTAGCTGTGGCGGCTAATGGAATGTTCTCAAATAGTGGAGATACGACAAATGCTGTTTTTTTAGCAGTTAACGCGCAAACTTGCGTCTTTTTGGGGTTGAAATGGACTAAGTTTAGCCGGCCCCAGTTCGAGACTTTGTTTAACGAAGACTCGATTTCAGACACAAGTTTGTTCCGGTTTTCTTCGACGTTTTCCCGAGAAATATTAGCACGGCCGGTGTATGAGGTGTCTACGGTTAAAAAATATGACTTGTTGATAAAATAGAATATAAGAATACATCAAGTAACAGGCTATTGGGCGTAGTGAAAATACGTTGGTGAAAATAATTGTTTAGTGTATTGTAACATACATATGCAAGTTACGTAGTTACGACTTTTATGAATGAATCGTGTTGTCATTTTACATATCAAACTATTTAAATTAATTATTTTTGTAAAGCGAAATATATTGATACATTCGAATAGGCTTTTGTAGCTTTCCTTGAATTTTCCGGAATCATCATCGATGTCAACCTTCGGACTATAAATCTTCACGTAAAAAATCAAGTCTATCCGTTATTCCGTCGCTAAAAAAAATAACAAACCAACAAATTCATAGCCGCATCTATAATACGAGTAGCTCCGATCAACAATACCCCTGGTATTGTTGACTAGGGACTGATAATCATTTATATTATTATTTATCTGGACTACTTATTCGTACCAATTCAGACCCATATAAGTACTTCTCGAAAGATTACGAGTCTGAAAATATGTTTCAACGTTGTTCAATTATGCTCAATCTTCTTGGATTCATCTTTTCCTATGGGCGAAAAAGAGATGCCACACTAAACTTTCCTTTTCTATTTACACAAAAATTACAAAATCGATAAGATAAGAGATACGTCATCAATTTTTATAATGTAAGCTGGATTTATCACGCAGTATTTCAAAGAATAAGCGCAGCCGAAATAAAATAAACTCCCATTTCAAGTAAATCCAGCTTATCGAGGTGTCAGTTTTGAATTAACTATATGCCACGCAGGCGCAACTACTCGTATAATAAACGAGAGTAACTGCTGTTATTCGCGCCGCTACCTCGGTAGAATTTACATTCTGATACCGTGTAGATTTAATTAAATCTTGTGAATTGAATGTCATAAGGATTTGTACTAGTCTACTTCGGTAAAGTATATATTTAGATTTGGATTGTCAATTTGAAAATGGGTTTGTTAGTTGAATAGTCTGAAGACTGATGTGGGCTACTTTTATTCCAGGATGTAATTATATTCTGGATATTTAAGAATACTAGCTAAACGTGACTGTTCCGCCCTCGTTGAATGGTATATATAACGCAAGAATATATTTTCAAATCGGACTCGTAAATCTTGAAATTAGTTAAGATCGAGTAAGCAAACAGGCCTCAACTTAATATATTAGTATAGATAATAATATAAATTCAATAAATATAGATAGATAGATGGATAGATACAATACAGATTCCCTTAACATTGTATTAATCATTGTAGTATAAGTCGTAATAATCGATGTACGTTATTTTAGAGAAGGCATAAAACGTTTTAGATCGCGTGATTAGCAAAGCACAGCTAATTTGAAATGCTTGTCAAATCCTCGCAGCTGTGTCAGTCCGAACACTTATCCACAGACAGCTCATTTGATTGTCAATCTATTTCCATTAAGCACACGTTCCGTATACTGATATGTCTGTTATGGTTAGGGATTGAACTAAACTTCTACACGATTTAGTACAGTTTATGTGAATAGTTTGTATTTGTATGGGCCTTAGAACTTGAGGCCCTGAGCTCAAACCCTGGGTTGGTACAATAAAGAATTATTGGATTTCCGAGTCGAAAATGAAATCAAGCAGTACGGAATTTGAAAGTATACCGTGTAAATTTGCGTAACTCAGAGAGTATGTAAAGCTGGTCTTACTTCTCAACTCTTTCCGGAACTGTCAAATTTGCCGTCCAAACGAATTATGACAGTGAAGAACAAAATAAAGCAGTGTTTACATGCACGCTTTTGCTGTATGAGAATGTCTTAATCAGTCCGTAACTGAACGAACAGGAGGACATCATAGTTTTATGTAGTGACTAACGACCCGCTCCAGCCGCTCCAGCTGCTCGTACAGGTGCATTTTTTATTAAAGAAAACGATATAAATATAAATAAAACCACTCAGAAATGATATAGCATTTTACTAGTGAAAACAAATTAGAAATTTTATCATTACCCTAACTAAACTAACTGGTTTTACTTTTTTATAATATCAGTATATTGCATAAACTATTGCCAGGTGCAAAATTTACTTGAAATTTGTAAAATTTACCTGATAATTGTATTTTTACGCTTTGTAGTATATATTATAAATTATGTTTATTATATAGTTATAAATACAACTACAATATCTTTAAACTAAATTGAATATACAATTATAATGTAATAATTAAAACAAAAAAACTAAATAGCAGTAAACAAACATTTTGAAATTATAGAAAATACACGACCTGTGGCACGCTGTGTAACCCGTACGCTGACGCGGTTACCTGTACGATCGGCTAGGGACTGCCTTTGAAATAAATAAATGTCGGTTTTTGATTACAGGTTTCTTATAAAGGTTATTATTGATTTATGTTGTAAACATTGTTGAAACATTTACTCAACATGGTAGGGTCACATCGTCAACTGAAAATTCATAGAATACTAAAAAGATTTATTATAAAATGAATGAAAAAATTATGTAATATAATTAAAATGGTCACTCTTAAATATATTTTTAAATAGATTTCTAATAAGTCTATTAAACCGTGTTCAAACAAAAAAATACTCGTCAAATTTATAATAACATTATAGATTATACGTAGAGAGAAGACGAAATCTATCACAAAAAAAAATTCATGCTCGACAGATAAATTTTATTTCTAAATTAACTGCTAACTTTCTAGTTGGTCTACGAATACGGCCAGTACAGTCAGGGACAATTAACTGCTATAGTTGCCATCGCCATACCGGCACACAAGATGCCTCTTCACGCCTCGTTTGAAAGAACTCAGATTTTCAGAGGAGGAGAACACGTGTGTTTGTAGAGAATTCCATTTCTTGGCGGTGCGACAAAAAAAAGAGTTTAAGATTGTCGATATTCAATTAAAACATATGTATAAGTTAAAATTGACCACTAATCGAGTAACCAATCCTATTGTTTCTTTAAAAAATGAAAGCTCTGAAAGCTTGACGTAGAACAAAACAAGTCAAAAGGATAGGTCATATACTAAAAGTACTTCGTAGTAATATTTTCATCATCAATCTAAACGAAAATACTCATTATTCGCTTCGGCCTGAGTCCATTAATTTTCGGTCGAAAGCTTTTGTTTTCCATTAATCTCTAGACATATTAACTTTCAGATTACTAAATTAATCTATAATACATTTATTGACCATGAATCTCGATATGGCTCAGTAGTTAGAATGCGTGAATTTTAACCGATGATTGCGGATTCAAACCCGGGTAAGAATAACTGAATTTTCACATGCGTAATTTGCATTTATAAGGAAGATGAAGGAAATGATCATGATTAAAACCTGCATATAATGATAAAAACTGACAATCTACAATAGTGCAGAATAGTCAAAAAAAATTTGAATGCTTAAAAGAGTTCGGCTGTGGGATATTAAGAGCATGTTCCTCTACATTTAATATAAAATCATATACATTGCGTACTTCAATGTTCTTTTACTTGGGACTAGGGCTTTATGAAGGCCCGGTATGTGAAATGGTTCCTATTTATTTGCCAATGTCTATGGTAACTTATGGTACTTACGGTGACTTAGGAAGTGACACCTTTGCCAGTTCGCCTTCTGTAAGAAAACACAAATGAAAATTAAAAATGACTACTGTAAAAATCATATCCGCAAGAATGCTAGCAACATTTCCCCCTTGAAATGCAAATGCATTTCTCAGTGTATATGAACCAGATTTTTCCCTGCAAATTAACTAACACGTATATACCTATACAATTAAAATGATTACTTTTAACGTATATTTTGATTACATTTTATTCAATATATTTCATACATTTTACCATAAACAGTATTGAAAATTTGAGGCAAACTATCTTTACGAATTACGTATCATTTTAGATTTCAAATGTAATCAAATATAATAGAAATAAATCTATGTTAATTATTCAGAAAATCACCAATTTATTACCATAACATTAAGTGTATGTACTATTTTAACATTTGAAAAATACTAACTTATAATCATCATTTGAATCTATCGACGACGTACAAGTGTGTATCGACCCCCGCATTAATATATCCCACGCGAAGTTTAAACTACTAACGATTAAGATAAGACGATTTCATCAGGATTTACGACTTATACTGAAAACTTTGAAGAACAGAAATTATTTATATAGAGCTGATAAAATCTCTTTGAACGCTGTGAATAGTAACACGAGGATTATAAACGGACAAAATAACCCAAACAATTGCCGAAATCCGATTATAATTATTATGTTCCAAGTAGCAAGAACCTATCTTTATCATTGATTGTTATTGGTTGGTAATTATATAACAAATATATTTAAATAATAATTAATTGTAAAAAAAGAATTTATTTATTGTTATCAAAACTTACAACATATTATCATTTCGATATTTTTCGACTGTGACAAAGCCAATATGATTCAGTCAATCGATAGAACACGTGGATCTGAAACGAAGAACATAAGTTCCAATTTGAATAAGTACCAATGGGATTTCACATTCTTATAATTCATCTCGTGCTCAGCTAAGGCAAACATCGTGGGAAAACCTATATCACGTGTTGAGTGTAATTTTGACGTAAGAGTACCATTAATCCGCATTAAAGCAGAGGTAGAACGAGACCTAAAACATCTCCTGTAGAGATATTACATTAGCAGTCAAACATTTATACTTAACATTAAAACTTCACACACACGACATAAATAGAATACTCGTAATATCACCGTAACGATATTAAAAAAGCGAGCGTACCACATATGATATGTCACATCTGACCTCACCTTTACAATAAGCAATATTAATATTATTTCCCTTTCAAAAAGTGGGTTGGTATCATATGACCGTCAACTCTAGCAACGCGCGCTCATTGGTCAAATCAAATAGCGCGCGAAACACGCTTGCTGTTACACACTTCCGTCCCTTTTCTCGAAATCATTCCCACAGATCGTAAAGCGAGAGGAAAGATGGTATACATCAAAAACTAAACATATTAAACGAGTAAATTATGAGCACATATAAAGGTACATAAATAAATAAAGTTTCATATAAAAATTCACGGGCAGAGGAAGGCTTAGAAATAATGAAAAGTTACCCTGCGTATCGAATACAGTTATTAAATACTAGCTTGCGCTCGCAACCTCGCCCGCTTGTTTTTGAGTTTTGTATCCATCGGTTTAATAAGTGATTTTTTATTTACAGAAACATGATATTCATTTTAATAGTCTAAATTAGAAGACGATAAATCTACTTATATTATATTATAAGGTTCACTTCTCCGAAACCTATTGTATCTTCTGGTATATATATTATGTATAGTGACTAAGTAAATCGTAGAACACACATCGTCATACGATGCGACATTCCGTCTCAGAAAACAAAATAGTCTGACCAGTATAATGAGATACCAGTTTCGTTCAATAAATAACACTTCTAAAGCATCTGGCTACCTGTCAAGGAGTCATGAATTATGAACAGTCAATCTGTCCCTCAGTCTGCTATTGGCAGCTTTATTGATGTCCATCAACAAGTGCGCTAGATAGGGATAGAAAATATAACTATCAGAAAGAAAAGGGATAGATGTAAACATTAGTTTAAAATGAACTCTCAAGCGCCATGTAATTTCAAGATATTTCCAATTATAGTATAGAATTTTGTAAGTGTTTCAAGTTATATCAAAAGAACGAAACCTTTTCTATATTTTTATAGAATGGCATAAAATCAAAACCTTATCTTCCTGCCCTTATCCCATTTTAATTTGGTCGCAACATGTCCTCTTCCATACTTCTCTGTCTGACGTCATCTCACAAGTAACAATCTTTCTAGCCATATTGCCTTTACACAATCCATCCATCGTTTCTTTGGTCATTCTATCTCTATATCCATCCACGTCCATGCCGAAGACCTTCCGCATAACATGGTCTTCATTCCTCCGTATAACATGTCCATACCATGACAGCCGGTTTCTACATAAAAATTGAAAAATTCACATCAATCGAGTAAAATAAATCGATATAAAAAGTAACAAATGGCATTTGTGTCAATTTTGTTACATTTTCGAAACCTCCTCAGACGGTATACAGAAAACCAGCTCGTTCCGATGAATTAAAGAAAATACACTTATTCCACACTGAATTAAAAATTAAAAAAAATATCACACCTCTTTATAGGGAACCTTATTTATAGTTTGTATGGCGCTTTTAAAACCTTAACTATAATAGTTTATTATTGCAGTTTTAATTCATCTTTACATTGTCTGTGACCTGATTTCAACACGAAACTTCGTATTACCGATTGTTATAGTCATAATTATGAATTCCATTGTCTGGATTTAAGCTTATCGAAACATTCTAATTTGACATTCTGATAACAATTTCGCGTGACAGTGAACACGCTAATTTAGTTTCAGCATGAAATTTGATTTTAATCTAATATCCAAACTTAATTGAATAGTAATAGGTATGTATTTTTTTAAATTTATGACTATTCATTTGTTTAAGTATATAGTTTATTGCAAAACAAAATTATAATTTGGCGTCAATAGCCCAATGGTTTACGGGCCGCCCATCTCGATGAAAGATTGCAAGATCAATCCGTGTCCTTTGGTATATTCTCATCCTCACTAAAAATTTAAGATTTATTGGAGGGGTATATAGGAATATTAGTCACACCTTAAAATGGGGGCATTACTACAATTAAAAAATAAAAACGAAGGTTAGAACAAAAGTTGGATATGTTGGACTAACTCAAACCTATGTCTGTCCAAGACTATCTCGCAGCTAAGGAAAAAAATGTACTTATGCTAATCATGGAAAATTAATATAAAATAAATTACACATAAAAAATAATTTAAAATCAAGCTAATTTTATTTAAACATTCGATAATTTTATTTGAATGTTGTATTAATATAATAAAATAGAAAATTTACTTTGGAAGTAAATAAAACTCATCCCATTGTTACTTTATGCTTTACTATATGATATAGCATTTCGTAGCGATAATTGCATGCTGTTTTTTTTTTAATAAAAAATAGACAAATTTTTACTTAGAGTTAATTATATAATTAAATCATAATATGGTTTGGAACATTCTACGTATAGTGAATACTCATAAAGTGAACACCATCTATGTATTTATAAAAAATTAAAAGCGTTTAGGAGTTGCTACGTCAGAAGCCAACTCGAGTTTTTATTCTCAGGTCATGTTTACCAAAAAAATGCGTTGTCATTGAAACTGAATTAAGTTGTTAAAATTCAGATCTCTAAGATAAGGGAAAATGGGTCAAACTTAAATTACTAGATTTAATTACAAACAACTGGGCAGGTGAACTTTATTAAAAGCTTGTAAAAAAGGGTGTTATCTTTCTGATAGTTTTCGACCACAGAAGCCATTTCCAAGAATAACTAACTGCACAGAAATTATTATAATACACAAGTATATGCATAAACATACATACTCCATTCTCTTACACCAGTGAAACCAGTTAAAGAATGTAAACACTTGCCTGTATTCCTAATATATTGATATTTATAATAATAAAATGTCCTTTATGTAAATATGCAGAAGGCCGTGATTCTGTACACTTGCAGAATTGTACGCAAATTTCTTGCAACAGAAGGGAAACGGAATTTGCTTTGCTTGCTAAAGCTTTCAGTTTTTAAGAAGTGTCTGACCTTGTGATCTTGTTGACTTCCAGGCAGGAGACATAACATACATATATAATTGTATTTAACTAACATGACTTTATTTTTAGACGTTGAAAAAGATTGACTACTGAGTTTCTTACCGGTTCTTCTCGGTAGAATCTACATTCCGAACCGGTGGTAGCTTTACTTTAAATATTTTGTTAAATAACGATTCAAAAATGATTGTAAAAGCCTACTTGAATAAAGTATATTTTGATTTGATTCGATTTGTAGCGTAGTTGGTGGTTGTCAAATATCTTACGCTTTATTGTGTAAATAAATTTGAAATTCATTTTAAAAAAATCATGTCACTTCTTATTATATAAATATTAAAACAAACTCGTGAAAGAAATGGTCCATATTAAGTTGATCAGAAATTATAGTATAATTATATAAACGACATTAAAATAATATGTATATATTTCAATATTTTCAAAAAAGATAGCCAGCTGTATTTATTTGTTATAAGACATTATGCAAACGTCAATAAAATATATGCATCTGTTAGCTGGTTTCTTTGTTTCAAATACGTTCTTAAACGATTCGTATGATCGAGTTAAAACTTAGTAAAGTCTTTGTCGAGAGTTTCGTGAAGATTTTTGGCATCGTTACATCAAAGTACAGCAGGTGGTGCGCGATTAAAATCAGGGATAGTTTAAATAAAAATATACCAATACTTACCAACGAAAACCGAACACTAGTTAAAATACTCAAAGTCAAAGTCAATTCTTCTTTGCATATAATAAAATTGGAGTGTCTGTTTGTAATATTAAAATAACCGCTTTTTACTAAATGCATATGCATGTATACATGGTACATATAACAAAATAACACCTTTTTCAATGTTTGTCGGTCTGTCTGTTTGTTCCGGCTAATCTCTGGATCGGCTTGACCGATTTTGACGGGACTTTTGACTGGCAGATAGCTGATGTAATAAGGAGTAACTTAGGCTACAGCAATAAATTTTTTGACGCGCACGAAGTCGCGGACACAGCTAGTCATTCAATAAAAACGCTTACACTTAATTAGTAATACTCAAAAATCTATTTCCGGTTCGGAAACAAACGTCTCGGACCTGAGAAGAACCGGCGAAAGAAACTTAGAACGTTAATTACTATGTTGAATGTAAATGTTAACGAGAAAAGCATCTTGTATAATATTATTTACTTAACTTTTCTTTTACAGAGGGTGCTAGAACCTGCTTCGTTCTCCCTGTCAGCTGATCGACGATTCCTCCTCCTTGCGCATGCGCCGCGCAAAATCCACCAGTACTCCTTCCTCGCCCGCTATACCGTCTATGATATACTTACCACGTAAGTAATTTGTTTTTCTATGTATCAAGTCTATATCTATGACGTCATTTACAATTAGATAATAATTATCTGCCATTGAATCAATAGTCTAAGCCTTAAACAGAGATTATGATTAATTATAATATATAAACTATTTGTATAAGTATTTTATCTTTATATTTGCCTGTGAAGCGTCTTTCTGTTTGTTCTAATCTAATCTCTGGAACGGCTTGACCGATTTTGACGGGAATTTTACTGGCAGATAGCTGATGTAATGAGGAGTAGCTTAGGCTGCCATTATAACTTTTTTGACGCGCACGAAGTCGCGGACACAGCTAGTCATTCAATAAAAACGCTTACACTTAATTAGTAATACTCAAAAATCTATTTCCGGTTCGGAAACAAAAATCTCTAATCCGAGAAGAAACGGCGAAAGAAACTTATGATTATGATTAATTATAATATATAAACTATTTGTATAAGTATTTTAGTTTTATATATATATATGCCTGTGAAGATATTATTCGCTTGCTACTTATAATAGTGTTTCAATAAAAATTACAATGTCAATAAGATGATGACTCCCCGATGATATTTCGATTAATTAATTAAAATCAAGACCAGCCAACGTAGAGTAATTAAATCGATAGGTGATTAAAACTTTTGTTGTTTAAACTGTTTATATAACACACTTAGAGGATCTATTTATAAAGACACCGATCTATCCATTTCGATGGAGTAATCATACTTAGTCTGCGATACAAGGTTCAATGAAGCTCTTGGTGTGCTGTCATCAATACTCACACTCTGTTAAGAGCTCCGAGTATAAAGCCGACTGAACTAAGTTAATGATACAGGATGTAATCTAGATTCTAAACAATTGAATCTTCAGTGTGTGATTGTGTGTGTGTCGTGATTTCATGTAATTGTTTTTACATTATATGTTTGTGTGGACGTGTAAACTTCCTCTAGGTGTAGTAGGTTAAAATGCTATAAATCCAGTGACATGAATAACAGATTATCAATTACAAAAATCATTATTGAAATCGAGCTGGTAGATCTAGATGTTAGGGATTTCAAACAAACTCTCCAGATTTATGATATTAATATATATAACAACACCGACTTATAGGATTATTAAAAACAATTTCGAAACGCAATGTCCACGAGAACAAAGTCACCGGTATACGCTCGTGTGAACTGCGGACGATAAACTTTCCAAATTATTAAATCTGCAGCAGAAGCCGTAGATTCTAACTCCTAAACTTAATTAAAACATACGTCATTGAAAACATTTGAATTTCGAACATAATACTTCGTATAATTAATTATGAGTTGCCAATTATAAAATTAAAAGTAATTACTGGGTTATAATATAATTAAAATTAAATTGTCGCATTGACGATGTGAGGAATGGTTAAATTTTTTACAGCTTCAATATATATGATCAGTGGTGACCACTTACCATCAGGTGGCCGAATCTTATTTTTTGTTTTATTAATTACCAAATTGTATTACAGATATAACGATTTTGTACAATTGAATAAGCGCAGACAAAGTATTGTATTTTTTTCCTTAAGAATATAAAACATACTAAATAAAATACTTGAAATTGGTATGTACAATGTGTATCACTTTTAATATATATGAACAGGCTCCAGCATCCCCCTAATGAACTGTTAATTTTATCCCCAAGACACATACAAAGACGAAAGTTTGTATATATGGATATTTGTTTTACTCTTTCACGCAAAAACTACTGAATAGATTTTAATGAAACTTTACAATAATATAGGTTAGACATTAGAATAACACATAGGCTATGATTTAAATATATTGTGTGAATACCTGACAACTAACTCCTAAAACGAGAGCGAAGCCTCGTGTGACAACTAACTAGTATAACTTAAAATGAATAATTAGTACGGAATGTCAATATACAACAAAACATACATAAATGCGATGCGCTTCTGTAGAGATCACCCAATTGGTTAAAGTTCGTTCAAGTCGTTAAAAAGTGTGATGGCACGGCCCGCAGTCAATTTCCTTATCAGACATCTTGCGGATAACAAGTGTTGTGAATTTGACCGGATTTTTGTGTCGAATAAACGTAAAAACAATCCCGCAGTTTTGGGCTTCCATGGAACCCACATCAAGGCATAATGAGACGTAAAAAATCGGCCTCTTTTCGCCCGACATGTTTATTTTAAACAACAAATATAAAAAAGGCTAGTAAAAAGTAACAACCCGTGTAGAACATTGCTGGTAGGAGGCTTGGAGCTTATTCCACTACGCTTCTCCAATTTGAGTTAGTTTATACACGTATGAATGAATTTTATCCACATCATAAACACACGTTCACTCAGTGTTTATCACGATCGAATCTATAATCTTTGGTTATGTATTCGACCATCACGGTTTTTTGAATATAAAACCAGGTATTACAATTTTCAAACTTCATTTTTAAAATAAGCCAAATGCCAATATTACTGGAATTTCCCCATAGACCCTATAATCCTTTTCTATAGATAAAGTTTAATTATGAATAATTTATAATTTCGCTAGACCTTACCCGCGGCCTTTCTATTTAGTGTAGGTCCGAAGGGGTCCGTTAAAAATAGATCTCATCTGAACCGTTATAATTATCCCTTCGAATATTTTTAACGTAGAGCTATATAACTAGAAACGGAAAATTTGGCAACGTGTTGTAAAAATGCGTTATTGAGATAAAAATACCAAATATGATGAAAGGTACCGATATTATATGATTTATAATATATAATAAATACATATATAATATATTATATGTGATATAGGTAATATAATATAATTACGGTAAATCTACGGAAAAAATCTTAGTAATAGCCAACGATATATCATATAAATATATTTAAAAGCAATCGTCCTATTACAACATAACCTAACTACGAGTATAATGACTAAATATATATGATATGATTATAACCTAAACTTTTTAAAATACTATTTTTTTTTTTATATATTCTGTAATGTGACGTGAAGCTAGAAGGTCTTGAGCATGGATGTGGATAGATATAGAAGATGGGGACGACCAAAAAAAGTTTGAATCGATTGTGTGAATGACGATATGACTAGAAATAATGTTACTGGTGAGATGACGTCAGACAGAAAAGTATGGAAGAAGACATGTTAAATAAAATGCCAAATAAAATTGGAATAAGGGCAGGAGGATGATGATGATACTCTAAAAAAAACTGCATTATCTCGTAAAAGTTTTACGTATATTGATTTAGTAGGTTTTTTTCATTTAGACATTACGAATAAATAGTCTTCTGATTTATTCGTATTTTTATATTATTTTTTATAAAATAGACAGGCAAGTGGTCATCACCACAGATAGACGTTGGTACTGTAGGAAATATTAACCATTGCTAATTCGCAGGCAATTTTAAGATTTTATGTCCCTTGTTGTGTGAAACATAACAATACTAAGTATTGCTATGTAGCAGTAGATATTTCAATACCGCTAACTAGAGCCTATTACAATGGAAGTAGGAAAAAAGATAAACAAACCTTAGATTTACGAATGCATATTCATGCGATTTACTAATAACTCAGCTATATAGTGCACTACTAAGAGTTTATGATTAATTAACCTTTATTTATAATACAATACTATTAAACTTAACTACTTATTTCCATTTGAATTTTACTTCCAAAATTCCGATAACAGCTTCGTCGACGTTGAAAACGCCATTTTTTCGCATTTTCATAGTGAATATCAAAGATTAATCAAGCTCTCGACCAATCATATGCGTCAATTTTCTGTCAAATGTTGGCTTTTTTGCTCTTATGGTTGGAATAGAATATATATAGCATAGATTATACTAACTATTATTACATATTGAGAATTCTTAATTTTTTAATAATATATATACCAACTTTAAACGTTAACTTCAATTACACATATTTGTATAAATCTATATATATATATGTACAAATCTGTCTCATACGAATAATAATTTGCCATTAGTTTACCAAATAAGTTGATATTTATGGTTAGTTCTCCTCCTCCTAAGGGTCCTGTTTAACCTATTTTACGATTTGAATTAAAATCAGATTCATATTATAAATCAAGTAGGCTCATTTGTTACAGGAATTACTCGAATAGTTCCATATGTAAATTTCTACTGAGAAAAACCGGCAAGAAATTATTAAAGTTACTGTTTTTATCAAATTATTTACTTAGTATAATAAAATGTATATGTTTTGTGGAAATTTATGAATGATAGGTTCCACGTTTTATTTCATGTATTCATTATTGTGGAATAAGCCTGAGCTAATAATAAATAAAAATAATTATTAGAAAAATTTAAATATGTTAAGAGGCAAAGTTAAAAAAATCTGCAGAATCTTAGTGTAGACACCTTAACTCAGGAATATATTGACATTGCGAAGTCAGACATTTACTGTTACAGGTTTTGCTTTATTTCTCGTGTTATCAGAATTATTTACACTATCATGCTAATCAATTTTATATAATATAAATATATAAAATAGTCTGATTTTTTTTAAATATAATTTCGTCTTATGAACTCGTAGAAGTTATACGACTGCCATAATTTTCTCGGAAACACTTATTACTACCCAAATTCAATTTGGGAATCCAAAATATTTTATCTAAAACTTTATATATTAGCATTCCATTTCATAGAATGAATTACTTTTCTAATATAGTTACGAAATATCTATACATTCGAGAAAATATTATTAAAGACTTTATTTACTCGTATATTTTAAATTTATTGAACACATGTGTAGTCTGAAACGCCATTTTGACATTCTCGGCCAGATATTTTTTTACGATGGCAACTAAAGTTAAAAACTACATCAAATAAAATAACATACTATGTGTAAAAAAAAAAAAAAACACTTTCGATGAATAACAAATACTTAGGAATAAACTATTTCGATATAAAAGTATTTAAATATGGAAAGCAATTTAACCGGGTTTTATAAGCTCAGTATTAATTAGGAGTTTCGACAACCTAATTACCTTTATTCATTAAGAGATTACGAAACCCGTATAAATCTCTGAAGATTTTATCGTACGAAATTAATTGAATTGAAATCACGTGTTATTTTAATCGGACTAAATAAAAATATATTTTCGTTTCGTAATAAGCATCTGTTTATGTATTTTGCATAAACAGTTTATTTTATTAAAACAACAGTCGTGTTTAGCGATTTCAGAACAATTTAACGTATAACCCATAAAGTCGAAATATTTTTTCCAATATATTAACACTTGCTTGTTCATTGTCAAAAATCGAGACAATCAAATTAAACATGTAAGGAAACTGGCGAAAACACTAAACGAATTCATATATTTTTAATTGCACAGTTATTTATTATAAAAAAGGTTTTCAAATTTTCTATGATTTAACAGTTTCTTATATAGCTACACTTAAACGAATACACTATACACGTATAACTGAATATACGATTAAAAACCTAGTATTTCTCAAGCACTCAACATAACACACGTATTCCTTTCAAATTGTAGTTTTTACACATTTGTATCAACAATATTATTATTTGTACTAATGTAGGAGAATATTTTTGATTAATGTTTTCTATTCTGTTCAATGTAAAAATAATTTGTTTGTTTCCATGATAAATGAATATACATAGGCAAAGCTTTTTATTATTAACTATTTGTATAAATATATAGTGCTAATTATATAATAATATTATACACTAATATCTTATCCAAAGAGAGGCTTCAGTTAAGCATTACAAAACAAAGTATCCTCATTTATAAGTATAAAGATAGATTAATATAATATTGATATCGTAAATATCTAATCAGTAACTTATTTGCAACTGCACTGGTTGTAGTAATCTAAATAGTCTTAAGTATTTTTAATTTACGTTGAAATTAAACCGAATTGTGACCTTTTGAAGTTTAGTAAAAATGTTATAATAATTATAAATAGTATAGAAATACTAAAGTTATCGTAAAGCGACATTAGATTAATATTACATAAAGTAATAAGGAAGTATACATACAGAAACAGTACAGCTTGAGATTAACACGATTCTCGTTATGACACAGTTAAATGTCAAGAGTTACGTAAACTCGGAATATATTTTATAAAATTATTCACAATCATCATACAAACTATTAAACTTGACATTGTATCTCATGTTATTAATTTGTGTTTATTATATATTAGCATTATACATTGCTTCATATCAAGAACTAGATTCTAAATGTCCTAACATTTAGAGTTCTTTCCAGCATGCAACGATCGGTGCGGACATGCGTTACGTTTTATTTTCCGAGACAGATATTATTCAAACACAAACTTGAGTGTAATAAGTACACTAAAACTAAGGTAACTAATTAATCTAATTTAGAGGAAAATCTGAATTGCGTATTTGGAAAAAACTATAAAAGAAATTCATTTCAAATAATAATACGTAAATAACGTAGCTTGAGCCGAGATGGCCCAGTGGTCACAACGCGTGCATCTTAACCGATGATTTCGGGTTCCAGCCCAGGCAGGCACCACTGAATTTTCATGTGCTTAATTTGTGTTTATAATTCATCTCGTGCTCGGCGGTGAAGGAAAACATCGTGAGGAAACCTGCATGTGTCTAATTTCAACGCAATTCTGCCACATGTGTATTCCACCAATCCGCATTAGATCAGCGTGGTGGAATATGCTCCAAACCTCCTCCTCAAAGGGAGAGGAGGCCCAGCAGTGGGAAATTTACAGGCTGTTAATGTAATTAATGTAATGAACGTAAGAAAAATTATTTTGTCTTTTAAAAACGACCATCTTAATTACTCCCAGCCTTTTCACCGACGAGAGAATGGTAGGTACGCCACAATGCTTACGACCACGTGTGCGTGAAACGTAATCAGGAACAATCAACCATAATATTTTATGGCAAACGTTAACAAGCGGCCTAAAATCTTAAATGGGACACGAGCTACACGTCGCCTGCAGAGACTTGTGACGCAATAAAATATTGCGGAGTGAAAATAATAGTATTTTCATTTTTAAATATTTCATTTTTACTTAACATTTTTACTTTATTAAAAATGTCACTTATTAAATTCTCAGTCTCCTTTCTCGAATTGCGAAAAAGCTTTTGCGTATTTTAAATATTAACGAATTAATGCATTTATTATTGAAGAAACGAACGAATGAATACATAATATAATTTATTCATAAAAATCATTCATGTTAAAGAATGAAATACGTGTATTCAGAGTCAGCTACTATGTATTGATCATTTTACATTTTTTCATATAAAAAGAATTAATAGGACTCAATCCTACTCTTAAGATAAATATATGAATTGAAAATAGTTACTGTATAAATCTTGACCGCGTGGAATGGTGGCAAGAATGCTAGCACTATTTCCCCGTCGAATCGCAATTCTGATTCTCTGGGCAAAAAACGAACCAGCCCACCAGTAGAGGCAATAAGGTGAGGTGTTACAGTTTTAATGAAGCAATTTGCACCACTACTTCAAGGGCCAAGTGTTTCAACGGAAAATGAGACAAAAAATAATTTGACACATGACACGAATATTTGGATCGTTTTTGAATGTATATGATAATATTCGAATGCGATATTTTTGCCGATATTGTATATTATTTAAAAGTTGTCTTCTTTATATCAACTCAACAAAGTTAAACGTTTGTCCCGCAAGCAAGTCA
Organism: Vanessa tameamea; assembly: GCF_037043105.1. NCBI lineage: Eukaryota > Metazoa > Arthropoda > Insecta > Lepidoptera > Nymphalidae > Vanessa > Vanessa tameamea. The sequence continues at coordinate 3,133,863 of NC_087333.1, forward strand.
AACTACACATTGTGCGGACATGCACCAACAGCGCAACTTAATCAAAACTTGGCACGTCGTGTGGCCCAACTTAGTTTTTCGTTGAAATTTATGTTTTTTCCAAAACTCTTTTAGTCCACAAATTTTATAAAAGTAATTTTATATTAAACTAAATCTTATTAGTTATGACACATTATAATATAAAATATTTGTTAAAACTACACTTTTCAGAAAACCTTCACGGACACATGAAATTACACATGAACGCATGCTCTTTCAATTATGTATAAACACGAAGAAATACTAGTATCATCATCAGTCGTCTAAAACACACTAATAAACTTTTAATAGAAACATAGGCAATTTGCATATGTACTAAACTTAGCAACTGCTAAGCAATGTAATAAGGCTTACTGGAACACCACACACACTAAGATCTCCATTCAAATTACCTCACCACGATGACAAAAATTACAATAGTACACACACTAATCAAGTTTACCACACCACAACGGCATTTCGCCACGTCAATTTTCTTTTTTTTTTCTTTATTTTACAGGAAGGCGGACGAGCAAATGGGCCACCTGATGTTAAGTGGTCGCCATCGCCCATAGACAATGGCGCAATAAGAAATATTAACCATTCTTTAGACGACCTCCGTGGTCGAGTAGTTTTCGTTATCATGGGTAACACCGTTTTTCATGGGTACGCTACTCCGAGGTCCCGGGTTCGATTCACGGCCGAGTCGATGTAGAAAAATTTCATTAGTTTTCTATGTTGTCTTGGGTCTGGGTGTTTGTGCTACCGTCGTTACTTCTGATTTTCCATAACACAAGTGCTTTAGCTACTTACATTGGGATCAGAGTAATGTATGTGATGTTGTCTAATATTTATTCTTTACATTGCCAATGCGCCACCAACCTTGAGAACTAAGATGTCCCTTTTGCCTGTAGTTACCCTGGTTCACTCACCTCTACTGCTCCACTGCTGTTTAGTGGTAGAATATCTGCTGAGTGGGTGGTACCTACCTACCCAGACGGGCTAGCACAAAGCCCTACCACCGATTTCAATTTCACACAGCACAAGTAATAAAATAATAATTCATACTATATAAACTTGTAGAGTAATAAAATTAAGCGATGATTATGGCAATTCCCACGGAAATTTGTATGAAATAAGAAATTTTCCACTTCCTGCCTCGCCGTCGGTCCATATTTTTTCCTTTGATTTATATTTTCCGTATCCCTCTTGAAAGCCTTTATATTTTTCAAAGCAAGAAGTCTTTCAATGTAATAATTTCTTAAATCCTCTTTTACCTTATAAATATATATAATTCTTTATATATAATATCCTTCTTTATGTATAGGCTTCTTTATAGAACTGTAAACTCCGAGGTTCTAGATTCGGCGTAATAGTTGTTGGATTTTTCGACTGAGAAATTCTCCGTATACATACCATTGTCTTAATTTTTAAATGTTTATAAGTTGTTCAACTAATTTCATTGCAGCAATCGCATATATGCCCCGTAACTACTCACCCCATAGTATGTCTCACGGTATGCATATAAGGAGATTCCTGTTATATGAGGCAATCCAAGTTTCGTCACAATCAGGTAAATGACGTATGGCGAATCAATCATACAAATACATCATTAGAAAGCTTATCTCTATAAGAGATTTCTTGCCGCCATAACGTGTGTGCAATAATATAATTTTGTAATTATATTATAAACTAGCTGATCCTGCGGCTTTACCCACGCGAAATGTGTAAACAAACTTCCAAACCTCGTTTTACCCCCTTAAGGGTGAAGTTTCGTAAAATCTATGAGGATGTCTACATATAAGGAACCTACCTGCCAATTTCAAGTTTGTGTTATAGTTTTTGAGATTTCGTGATTAATCAGTCAATTGTATTTCGCTTTCATATAAATATAGATTACAATTTAGGATTAATATATAAAAAATAGAATAAAATACAGACCCCACTCTTCGTTGAAAATTCAGTAGCGCTTTTCATCACGCGTGAGATACGAAACGATTTCTCAGAAAATAGCACAGTAGAAGCACAAAATGAATCGACATGCACGCGTTTCAAGATTTATGAAACAAGCAAACAAGAGAATCGTATTACAGTGGAAATAATTTACATTGTTACATAGATACTATTTGATACAACTTACTTACGAGAACGAGATTTTAAGACGAAAAATATATGTATATGTTACTGTAAAAGCTCGAACTAAGGTAAATCTTAAGATTTTCCAGTAAAACCTAAGATTTACCGAATTGAGTTGGTAAATGTAAGTATTTATTATAAAGGGATGACTTTTTCGGACTTTTACCATTCTAACCTAACCGAACCTAACATGTAAATCCTAAGATTACCAAGTGAATGATGGTAAAGTTCGAATCCCAAAGTTTTATGGACATTTACCATTCATAATCGCTAAATCTTAGGTTTTACTGGAAAATCTTAAGATTTACCGTAGGTTCGAGCTTTTACAGTAACATATGTAATACACACAAGAACGTTCAGTAGTGCTAGCCAGGGTTTGATGACTTGCGGATTAAAGATTCACGTGTTTTAACTTCTAATGTAACTCGAATCAAATCTATTATTGTTTATTAATGTATTTTATATAAAAGTCTTAAATAATTCTTACTTTATTTGATCAATCGTATCTAAAAACATTTAATCGTTTACATTTAAGGATTGTAGAATTTAATAAATTATGATTATAACCTATGTATGTGTACCGTTTTGGTTCACTCATATTAATAATGGCGACTGGAGTTTCCCGCTCTTTTATTTCAAAATGGCGCAGATCGTTTTAGTATTTTATTAACTTTGATCGCAATATTAAACAAATATAAAATGTCGGATGGTGATGGACTACTTTTATATATATATATATATTATATACATAGATTAAATATAATGCTACCGATACGCAATATAGTAATTACTATATTATTATGCGGACACTTCTGCGTGATACATAACTCAACCATTAAATATACAACCACAAAGTAATAAATTATCATGGTTGGTAAATTTTCGAAGGTTGCATGCATAATCATTTCTATATTATAAAATACAAAAAAATAAATTAGAATTATTAGTCATAAGATTCTATTAAATCGGACGTGTAGACTGAATGCCATGCGACTTATGCCGAAATTTTATAGTTAACATATAAAAAAAAGTGTACATCTTAACCTTAGCAACTAAAAATGCCGTAAAATCAACTTCACCTCGTACTTGCAATTTTAAATGAAAGGTGCGAAATTAGGGCGCCTATTTATCCGCTTTCAAATACGCTAGCTATTTCCCAGTTGCCTCGATTAAAGATTTATGAATGTAAACACTACGCAGTGCAGTCAAAATGAGCTGCATTTGCTCCACGTTTCTGAATCGTTAGTACGGCTATAACGTGAACTTTGAGTAACGAGTATAAACTGTTTGAATTCGATTACAAACTTTTTCATCCTTTGAATGTATAAAGTCGAATAGCCAAACAGATCTAAATGAAGGAAAAAAGATCAAATGTCCACGATTAGAGTCAATAAGTTCAACTCTATATACGTATGTATATAGGTATATACTAGCTGCAAGTCTCGACTTCGTCCAGGTAAAATAAGAATTTTATTTACTTTCCTATCATAGCACCAACTGGGTCCATTTAAGCTCTCCAGCGACCCACTGAATTACACGCAAAAAAAGTCATCGAAATCGATTATTCTTTTATGAGTTCAATAACGTACACGCGTAAAATATATATATGTAGAATTAAAAATTCAATACCTCTTCATAATAATGATTCGAAACTCTTAAACTCTTAATTTATGTTTTGCGTTGAAGTATAATATCGTGATGAAATTCTGCATTTGTCAGATGTAAAACTGCAACATTAGTCAACTTGCTTTGGAGTAGCGTAATGGAATTTACTTCTTATCTTCTTCTCAAAATTAACTGCAGCCTCCGCTCGCCAGGAGGATAATTGCAGGCTGTTGTTTTACTTAAAAAAATCTAATTAAAAAAACTCAATATCGAGACTGACTTATGTCAGCGAAAATATCAATATAAACATAATAACAACAAACTTACAGTATATATGTAGGTATATTGCTCCAGAAGTAACTTTACAGTCATTTCTAATAACCATAGCCTACAGCCTAAACCAATCACAGAGAAGTAAAGATGAATTAACGACTTTGACATTGAATTGATATGATATCATTGGTCGAGATCTTGAATATTCTATAGCATTCTGTCGGCGAAGTTGTTATCAGGACTTTGGGATTAAAATTAAAACGGACATAAGTATTTTGCAATCGTATCGCTTTAAAAATAATAAATCAAGAACTATTTTAGTATACAATTCGATAAAGCTACTAGGAAATCTCATGGAATATCTAATCTAAGGTTTTTACACAACTGCTCCAAGAAGGGGTGTAATATTACCAGGGTTGCCAGTTCTGATGTATCTTATAAATGCCTAAAAAGATTTGGATGTTTGGAAATCGAAATAATCCCTTCATATGACAATGTCCATAAATTTATTCATTCAGGGAAATCGTACATTGTAATCTTTACTATGTATTCTTCCGTTTGGAACAGGCCATTGTCCTATAGCGATCTCGTTTAGATATTTAGTGCCGGTCCGCAACCTGCCAACCAAGGTTTTATTCATGGATGTTTATGAGCTTGTATTTTATTAAGCACTAGCTGTGCCCGCGACTTCGTGCGTGTTGTTTGAATTTAAGTTATTTGGATATTGTAGCGTGATTTTATTTTTATTCTATATATTCTAAAATAAAAGTAGCCAAGTTACTCCTTATTACATCCGCTATCTGCCAGTGCAAGTCCCGTCGAAATCGGTTCAGCCGTTCCAGAGATTAGCCGGAACAAACAGACAGACAGGCAAAGATTGTAAAAAATGTTATTTTGGTATATGTACCGTGTATATACATACATATGCATTTAATAAAAATGGGCTATTTTAATATTACAAACAGACACTCCAATTTTATTATATGTATAGATGTGTTAAATACAGATGATAATATTGATTTAATTTATAAAAACACGTATTTTATTAGGAACAATTGATTTTGTTTTTTGTCGAATTCAACACAACACTTTTTATAACATCAAATTTTGATAAAGACAAGATCCACATGAAGTTAATAAGATATCGGTTCGTACAGATCTATTTTGAATACAAAAATTGTCTCAAGAAACGTATAAATAAGGATTGTTTAAATTTTAAATTGAATCAATTCTAGTTAAAGGACATTCGAATTACTTTCGTTTTGGTAGTTGATAGACAAGATATCATTTTTTTTAATGTATTAACTAGGCGGACTGGCAAATGGGGCACTTGATGGTAAGTGGTCGCCACCGCCCATTGACGCTGTAATAAATAACAACATGTCTTACATCACGCCAATGCGTCACCAACCTTGGGAGCTAAGATGTTATTTCCCTATGCTCATGCACTGACTCACTTACCCTTCCAACCGGTACGTAACAATACTAAGTATTGCTGTTCGGCGGTAGAATATCTGACTGACTACCACCAAGTGGAATATAATTTGTAACGTATACAACCATAAGTAGAAGAACTGATAGCCGTTGGGGCAAGAAGATTCTAGAGTGGAGACCGCGAATCGGCAAGCGTAGTGTAGGACGCCCTGCGGCACGGTGGAGCGACGATATACGGAAGGTGGCTGGTAGAACATTGCTGAGAAGGGCCGAAGATCGGACTCGGTGGCGCACCTTGGGGGAGGCCTACGTCCAGCAGTGGAGTAATACAGGCTGATGATGATGATGATGATGACGGCAACCATAAGGTGTTATGAACGCTATTTAAGTTGATCAATTCGTACTGAACCGACTTTAATTCAGCATCGGGCCATCTGTAAACAGTCAAGTGTTCACTTACCAAAACCAACGTATATTTATATACATATCAACGTGGTTAAAGTGTAATCTAAATTATTACGTTATTAGTCAGTAATTAAACTGGAATACTCGCCCTGCATACTAGACAGAACTCAAAAGCAATATTGTTCGGCGATATAATTCCAATATGGCCGCGTTTATAAGATATGTGTGGATAAGTGGATCTCGAAGTCGTGGTTTAGAATCTAGGTAAGCCTCACTTGCGTTTATAATCTATTTCATGTTCAGCGTTGAAGGGAATCGTGAGGTAGCCTGTTTGTTTCGGAATTCCTGAATATCAATCCAGATGTGCAGCATAAAATACAATTATGTTATGTTAAAATTATATGTATGTCAGTGAGATTTACCATTCAATTTATTTTTGTACTATTTTATAGACATGTGGACCTAAATTGAAAGTTATTACGATATATATTTATATTTATAAAATTATTAGTATATAATAGTTAGTACATAAGTAACTGCGCTTCGAAGTTCCACCCGTTATTAATTAATATTTTTTAATGATATTAATAATTATTGAATTTAAACTAATAAATTTACACGACAAAGTAAATTTATATATTTTTGTAATAAAAAATATCGGTCTTTATGTATAATATATATATATATATAAAATTATATATATATTTTTATGTACTTAAAAAACCGTCTTCAGTACCTTTGTAATCTCAGGTACCAGGCTACCATAAAAACTAATGTGGTTGTATATTGATATTTCAGCACGTTCGTTAAACAAACCGTAACAAAACCAGTTAGCCCTGGACTACATTTACATACAGTTTGGACACGTTGATCGAAAATAAATAGTTTTTAAATATTGATTAGATCCGAATATTGAGAACTTTTGACACTGGCAGAATAAACAACAAATTTGTATTTAGCATTTTTAATAAAATTAGTTCTCTTAATAACTTTTATTTCTTTTAAATATAAATCCTAATTACTTCATTGAAACCTTCGATAACACGTATTGAGTTACTGTGTGCTTATTGTACATGATCGTATATTATAATTATCTAATGTTTAGTTCTCAGTCGTGAGGCAACCTACATGTCTGGATACCATATGATATGATGGAAAATAAATGTGTACATTTATGTTCCTGCCAAATATTTTTGTATTCGGTGTGTCAGTCTGTATAATTACACCAGAGATGTAGCACCTTAGTTGGGTGTAAATAATGGTTAACATTTCTTACAGTGCCAGGATCTATGGGCGAACAATAAAGGAAATAGTTTTGCGATTATATTATGCCTTTTTGGGCAAATCGTAATCGTAAAATTACACATAAAATGGATGTTGAAGATAAATTGATTTGAATTTCAGCTTCTAAGTTATGTTAATATTTAATTTTTTATCCTTTAGGGAATCCTACCCCCTAACGCCGTTACCGGATGACATCGGAGGAGGAGTTATCAGCGAAGGTCCGCTCCTTCTCCTTGCCATGTGGACCCCTAAGGGCCATGGCCTCATCACTGTAAAAGACTACGACATCTTCTACCGTCCAGCACCGAGGTCTTCTACCGGATATAGAGTCACAGACACGGGCATACCCGGGAGGATCTTTAATGGAGTACCGGATTGGCTGTATGAAGGTAATAATAATTTTACACAGAACAATAATATTTACAGATGTATATTGAGTGAATTTCCTTCTAATCTTTAGGTTTTATTAGTCTTAATTAATTTCATAATATTTAGTTTTATGTTCTAATTACTTAAATAATTCTAATTACAAGTTTATAAGCGACATTTATCTTTAACAATATATCTACCCAGACAATGGAAATAGAAACACTATCAAACTAGATTAGAATTTATGATATTCAATAACTCTTCATTTTATTTACATTCAACATAAGTTTAAATTCGGTGCTAAGGTGGTCCCAATGATTAACACGCAAATTTAATCTAAGATTGCGGACTCAAAGTCGTGTAAGCACTTATCCATGTTCTTAATTTGGGTTTATAAATCATCTCTTGTGTGGAGCTGAAGGAAAACATCGTGGTGTGAAAAATACCTTCCATTTGTATTTTCCTTAACTTAACTTTTTCTACGTTGGAGCGGCGTCTAGGTATAAGTTTACTCCTCCAAAGGGTCCAAATCCCGGTAATGGAGCATTGACCATTAGTGATATTTTTTTATCGGCTATAAATGAGCTGTTATTTGAAAAAAAAAATACTTTTTATTTTGAAGAAATTCCAAAATCTAAATATGACTGATATTTAGATTATCCTCCATTATTCATAATCATTAAATAAAAAAAATTACAACCTTCACTACAATTACTACACCTAAAATCGTCTACGACTTGGCAATGGAATATAAAAACAATTTAAGTACATAAGACTACTGTCTTATCTGGATCTGAACTCACTTCCTTCGTTAAGATATTTATGTTTAACCATTCCAACTCCAAGGCAATATTAAAAATATATTCCTAAAAAAATAATCTCTAAGTAATGAATGCCAATATTTATTTAAAAAAAACCTATAATGAAATACACGCATGCGTAAATCAGAATTTTCAAATGAGCTTCCAATATCGCCACAAGAGGTACTCCATCTCTACCCTCTTTAGCTGTGTACCCTCGTCCTCATCGATACCGATTTACCCCCGAGTTTTCCGAATAGCTGTGAATAATGGCCATATTGCTTGATAAACGGAATCCAGGAAAATGAAACTTATTTCGATACATCTAGTGTCGAAATTCAAATGAACGCAATTATGAATATTTCAGTAACTGAGGCTAGTATTAAATAGACTTACAATATAAAGAGTAGCGTTTCAATAAAGAATTTCGTATGAAGGAACTCGAAATTTAATCCAAAAGATATTTTTGTTTAATTTTTATAAAAAAAAATTCTGCTGTAAAAAATTCAAAAGAACAAACAAATGCAAATATAAAGACAGACGAAATATAATATATAGGTCAGAGCCCCACTTATCATACAATAGATTTATTTTGCACTTTTTAGTGAAGTATTTTTCGTTTTAAACTATACGGTACGGGCATTTTATTAAATTCTAAGTGCTCGGCTGGATTCCGATGTTAACTGAGCCCGTGATGAATCACAAACACAAATTGTGTATATGAAATTTCAGTGTTGTAATCGTTGATTTAGATTCGTGTATTTTAACTTCTCTTTTTTAATGAATAATGCTCCAGTACGAACTTAGGCTCTCTAAGACGTTCGCTTATTGAAAACAGTATGAAAATTACAATAGTCGAATATTTACTTAATTTTAACCGCTTGTAATTTATGTATTTGCTTTTCTAGCTGTTGTCACACGCAATAACGTAAAGTAGGTCTACAAAGGAAACTCTAGGCTGCACAGTTAAGCTACCTTTGCCTGATCTAAGGTACAAAAAAAAATTATAACCTCACATGTTTTTTTAAGAAAATTTCCATAAAGGTCTCATCGGAAAAGGCAACGCAATCTTGTATTAATACCGCTAACTACTCGTCTAGCCAATTTTACCAGCCTCAATACTATTAAATACTATTAATATTATATAACTAATAATAATTAATTATTACTAGCAACTCAAATTTCCAGCGAAGCGAAGATCGGTAACCTATAAAATCGCGACCACACTTGTTCGACCAAGCTCGACGATTTAACGAAGAGATCGATGTGGCTTCACTGGTCCACAAGTGTATTCGATCCTTTATATACCGAGGCTCATGAAGCTGTTTTTTTATTATTATATTAACATTCACAGCTTGAGAATATCATTGTTATTATTTCTGTAATACAAGTTATTGATTTCGTGAGTTTTATTAAGAAGTTTATCGTTCTTCTAGAAAGCACGATGCTAATTAATATGTAATTTTTTATGAAACGATCTGGAACAAAAAAAAGAAACAGCCTGTTAATGCTGAGCTAATTATGAGGGGAAGGCTTAGAGCTCATTCCACCACGCCGTTTTAATGCGGATCTGTGGAATGTGCATTCCATGATGCATGAGGCTTCCTCGTGATGATTTTTTGTACCACCTAGCTTAATATAAATTATAAACTAATGAAATCCTTGAAAACTCAATGGTGCTTGCCCTGGTTTGAAACCGCAATTATCGGTTAAGATTCACGGTCGTAACCACTGGGCCATCTCGGCTCTAATTACTAATGAAGTATACGGATTAAATTAAAATAAATAATTTATAATATAAATCACCGAAAGCCTTACACTGTTTTTAGTTGTTGATATAAATTTTTGTGTCCCTGGTACCAAAAGCAATACATTAGCAGCCTGAACATTTCCCACTGCTGGGCTAAGGCCTCCTCTCCCATTGAGGGGAAGTTTTGGAGCATATTCCACCACGCTGCTCCAATGCGGGTTGGTGGAATACACATGTGGCAGAATATCGTTGAAATTAGACACACGCAGGTTTCCTCACGATGTTTTCCTTCACCGCCGAGCACGAGATGAATTATAAACACATGAAAATTCAGTGGTACCTGCCTGGGTTTGAACCCGAAATCATCGGTTAAGATGCACGCGTTCTAACCACTGGGCCATATCGGCTCAATTTAACTATATTATGCTTAATAACGTTTTGCATACAAAACAAACTATTATATATTATATGTTAAATGTCTGATATATAACTGTACCTACCCAGGCTTATACTGAGCTCTGCCACTAACAAACGGCTTATGGTTTTAACAATATAACATATATATTCAATCAATCAAATCAAAAAACAGCAATATCAACTAGTAACGTAATACAATCTTATATTAGATTCACAACAGTATTTGTAGTATAGATTTAACAACACAACGAAAAACCTCCTAATCAATAAATTACCATATGTTCTTGTATTGAGTAATATGCCTTATTCATATTGAAATAAACTTTAAAAATTTTAATACGTATAAAATTTACCTGGTTACTTAAGGTTCAAAGCTATGTTTAATGTATCAAAGATAAAGTCTTTTTTTTTTCAATATGCTAGCATTACACTTACTTATTGATCGTCAAGAAAAATAATCTGTTCGATAAGTACATATATAATAAATACTAGGAATGTACTCAAGCTAGAATTCTATGGCAAAACTGACCTAAATAAAACCTAACCTCAATTGAAACATACTATAAGTACTTGATTAGATTTTCGTCTGCTGGTCTAGACAATCCATTTAAGCTTACCATCATTAATCTTGCAAAATCTAGATCAGAAAACACTTAGAGCCGAAAGTTTTCTTGTGAGAATAAAGAAGTTTTAAAATTATTCAAAAAGTAGAATGATCGGTACAATGTACATTAGCTGAAACTTTTCCTAGTATTAAAATATAATATTGTTACAATTACAGCTAAGTTCTAGTTCTATGTTCTAGATTTATATATAAAAAAATAAAAAAAAATAAAAAAAAATTTACTAGATTTAGAAAGGAGTTTTTAATAAAAATATTAGGTAAAGCGAATGAAGCACTGTTTGGTTTTAGTTAATGTGTGTGTAAAATATTGTTATCATACACATACATAGAAACATTTAAAACCTTTTTCGTTTCTATCGTATATGACGAATAAGATGTTCCTAAATTGTGTTTAAAAGGCATTACGTCAGCGAGGCCGTCGTCATGTCTTCCACTATCATTCATGTTACTTTACACAAAGAAAGCCTTTGAAAGCGTCCGTTTAGTTTGAAAAGAATAAAAATCAAAGTGAGAAATGTAAGTTCGGGTAAAACCTTAATTATAACCATTTGCATGGGTATAGCTTACATATTCCCCTTCTTTTCTCACTGAAAAAGCTCATATTTCTCCTACATGAACTGAGGTTCTGTGAAACTTAATCGCGCCGACTGTTCTGGAATACTCACCAAAAACCAGCGGTATACACTCCATTTTTTCGAGCGGGGTCACAGGATCGCTTGCGCATACAATGCCACCCCAACGGTAAGCCGTATATGCAGGTCTCTTTTTCTATAAGTATTCCCGGAGTACAAAGAACTTTTCTAGTCCCAGCAACGCTTACGGCAGGGAGAGAAGATGCGTATAGCGTCGACCCCGTCTCCCAAGTTTGCTTGAAGCGGCTCAGCGTGTCCCCGATACTTAGGCTCCCGCTCCGCGGCCTCCCTTCTCGGACAAGTCACTCACTCTCTATATTGAGTTGAGTAATAACCCACCAATAACATTACTAAGATTTCAGTGGTGTAGTCGAAGTTTTGAAATCGTGTGTTCTTTTTCCCACGTCATACGATGGAATGGCAATCCGACACTAATGAAAAGTGTTGACGCGTCCCATCACAGGATCAATGATTCACGGATTCTCCGAAGCATGATAGTGTCAATATTGGAATTTTCCAAACCTTTTTTTGAATAGTCCTTAATATATAATATTTGATAGCTTTTTAATAGACCGATCTAGGATTTGATCCCTTTTAGCTAGCCACTAGATCAACTAGGCACTCGTGCAAATCTCATAATATCTGTTAAAAATGTGGGCAGCGATGTAAGGAATTGTTAAAATATCTTACGGCGCCAACGGTTGTCACTACTCTACTTACCATCAGGTGGCCCATTTTCGAGTCCACTATACGGGAAGAAAGATATATTATATTGATATGATAATGATAAATGAGCATATGAACAGTTTAAATCAATCATCAGTCAGTCAGCTGTTTAATTCGCTACTTTAATCACGATGTATAAGGACGTTTAACGATTAATCTTAGTCAAGGAGCTTATCTGATTTGACTTAAGAGTTTTTACTGTGACACTGTGTATAATTTCTTTTTTTTATATTTTAAATGACATACTATGGTGCCTCTTCGAAATTTAATTTTCAATTTGAAATAAAAATATATAATTTACAGTCTGGGTATCACTTGTCATTTGTGTTTATACTAAATTTAAAACGTGGAAATCTTCATAGTTGTGATTGATGAAATTCAGAAGAAATTCAGCCACATACATACATATATATTCCGTAACACAGGCAGCATGTAGAAATAACCACGAAATCCTTCGAATGAGGGGAGGCTTGCTCAGTAGTGGGATATTTATGGTATATTTCCACTAAATAAAAAATCCTTTTACTACGAAACTTAAACGAAAAATTTCTATCAATAAAATAAATTAGAATTTATAATATCTTCTTGATTCAATAAATAGTAGCTTCAAAGACTCAGGTATAATACTAGAGAACGATCCAGATATGGCGTGTTCGTTTTTAATTTACGCCGGCGGTATTTCTGAACCGATACGACTTGGGAACTTTCAAAAAAAGAGTGTACTCCTTCCTAAAAGGCTGGTAACGCACCTGCAACCCCCCTGGTGTTGCAGATGTCCATGGGCGGTGGTAATCACTTTCCATCAGATGAGCCTCCTGCTCGTTTGCCCCCTATAACTAAAAAAAAGAACCGAAATGTGATCCTAATTGTAATAAATTTTAGTAATAGGAACACAACAGTATTTTATTCCATCGTCTCCAAAAACAGGGAAAATCTCTTTCAGATTATGTATTTATGTTACTTATAACTGGATTATCCATTTATTTAATAAACGTTTAAAAAATATTTAAAATAAATAACAATCACATATATTCACTTATACATATGCATAATGCATATATATATATATAAATTAAGTGTGATGGGAAATTAAAAATATATATTATTGTTATCTATAGAAGAGATCACTATAAACGAAAAGTTTCATAGAAATCAATCAAACAGTTTTTTGATTGAAAGTACATGAGAACAGATATCTAGCTACATCATAGCTTTACTTTAGTTAAGAAGATATAATTTATTTATTTATTTATTTATTGGAAAAGTTACACCATCAACGTATCACTAAGCACTTAAAATTAATATCTGTTGGGTAGCATACAAAGTGATACGTCTTTAAAGGTGTAAACAACAACATAATAATATCTTACAATAATACAAATTTTTCGTAATTTCTGAAAACCTCCCTTGATATTTTAGAATTCAATTTGCAACGAAAATATCCACAAAAATTCATTTCATAGTATTTACAATTCACCTTCTATCGAAATCCAATTTACCTGTGATTAAGATCAAATAAAAAGTCGCCGAGTTGAGCCTGCGGGCTCATTCGTTGTGACAGCTAAAGTCGACGGTAATTTTTAAAATAAAACAAAACAGTATTATAGTACAAAATAGTGTTGTATAAGGATCACCATACGAATGAATTCAGCAATCATTTCATTGTGATGGAGTGATTTAAATTAAAATTTTGCCTCATTAGTGATGTCTACGTAACATCGAAAGTCGTCTATAAAATAAATAAAAACAAAAAAAAGTTGTCGCAATAATAACGACACAAAACACCTTAACAAATATTTGGAAAAAACAATCGTTGATCACGTAATATATCGTTCTATGTCATTTCCATGTATTTTACTCTTTTCCAGAGCCGAATTTGTTAAACGGAAATGTAATTTTGTTTTGACATACTGATTTGAGACTGGCGAATGACGTCAACAAAGAACATGTTCAACGGTTTTAGAACATGAATGGAAATGACGCAAAAACAATGTTTTATTAGCTATACTAAGATTAATGGACCTCGTAATAGTGACTGTAAAATCAAGCTTTTACAGTTTTAAGGACTGCGCTGCAATTGTTTTACTAAATTTTAACTACTAGCGGAAATAATAACGGTGGAGCCTTTAAACTATTCATAAATGCTCTATTGCTTCCAAGAACAGTATAGTTTATTGCATCGTGAGGAAACTGCATGTGTCTAATTTCAACGAAATTCTGCCACATGTGTATTCCACCGACCCGCATTGGAGCAGCATGGTGGAATATGCTCCAAACCCTCTCCTCAAAGGGAGAGGAGGCCTTAGCACAGCAGTGGGAAATTTACAGGCCGTTAATGTAATGTAATGTAATGTATGGACAAGAAGTTTCAACAACAACTTGTTACATAATATATTCCTTATCCTAGAATACTATCGTCTGCTGCTTAGTGAGTAACTTCGATATTAGTAATAAATTTATTGATTTGTATATAAAAATCTAATCAATTAGTAAACACAATCATAATTTACAAATAGTAAAAATGTTAAACTTTATACATAACTTTATTCAAAGAAGGCATTTGCATTTGCTTGTTGGTAGGGCTTTGTGCAATCCTTTTTTGTAGATATCACCCATAAATCACGTATTCTACCACCAAGCAGCAATACTTAGAATCTTTTTGTTCCGGTTTGAAATGTGAGTGAACTAGTGTAACTACCGGCACAGGGGACATACAAATTAGTTCCCAACAGTGGTGGCGCATTAATCTTTCTTACACTTCCAATGTTTATGGGTGTTTATAGTGGCCCTCTGGTGACCCATTTAGAAGTTTGCCTACTTTAAAATACAAATAAATAAATAACAGTTTCAAATTTATATATTAATTTAAGCGTTAATAGCGCAATGGTTTACGGGCCGCCTAACGATGTATAAAGTCGCAGGATCGATCCTGACCTCTTGGGCTATTGTTATCCCCACTCCTAACACAAGTGATAGGCTTCAAAAAAAGTGATGCTAGCACCAATTATACTCATAGACTATACTTACCAAAACCGGCAAGTAACTCAGTAGTTGTTCTTGGATTATATATGAATCATACTTTAAATATAAGGCTTATCATCTGTCTAATCAATTAAATTATGTGTTTGCCTTTAAGGTAATCTACAACCTTTACTAATATTACAAATGCGATTAAGCTTAGGTGGATGAATGTTTGTTAATTAATCACGCCAGAACAACTGAACAGATCTTATTAAAATCAACACAGATCTTTATATGACCAACCCCCCCCCCCTCTTCTCTCACGTGTAATAATAATAATAATAAGCAAATGGTCTTAATTAAAAACTACTGTATCGGGGTTTCTGTAGAGAGACGACCGTAATACCTGTAATATTTATCGCAGGTGGGTTTAAGAGGGGCTTCAATTCTAGACCACTAGTGCGTATCCAGTCGTAGTTATCAATGAGTAAATTTTGATATTTTTGCATAAACTTCCGATTTCTGACAGACATTGGCGCCGTTATAAGTTTTGATCATTCCTTATATCTCCAATGCGGCACCAACCTTGGTAACTAAGTTCTTACGTCCCTTGACTGTAGTTACACTGGTTCACTCGCTCAAACGGGAACATAACAATACTAAGTATTACTCCTCGGCGGTAGAATCCAGACAGACTTGAATGAAGCCCTATCATCAATAGTTTATCTTCATTAGTAAAATGTAGGTGTACATTAATTTATAATTGTGTTCTATGGTGGCTCGAATCGAAGTTTCACCCAACACGTGAGTCCACACGATATGAATAAAAAAATGCCTAAAAATTGATGACGTCATGATTATTTATCTAGATTTGTACCTGCGATCTCTTGGTTTCGATTTAGTATTCTATCTAACGAAGTATCTCGCTGTTTAACGAATATTGAAATTGTTAAAATGTTTTAATTTTAGTAGCAAACTCTCACTCATCGCTGTTTGTATTGCGACGCTTATTTACAGTAACACGTTACGTATATTGTACGAGTAAACAAGCTTTCGTTATCGACACTCCGCAGTGATTTATCTTCATCTGTAAACAGACTTGCGATATTGTGTAGCTGCAGGAGAGGACGCTAACAAAATGAATTGGTTGCTTCGTTAGTTATGTGTTTGGCTAGGGCAAATATAGAAGGGTATTTTTACATAGCAACCGTGGTATAAATACTTCGGTATTCATTTGGTCTATTCATATTAATAACTTGCGACCTAAGATCTATCATTCATAAAACATTTCAAGTCAGAAACATCAAAGAAGTATTTAATCCGTTAACAGAAGCCTAAATGTGGTGTTTTAGCGCAATGGTTTACGTGCCGCCTAGTGATATAAATTTCGCAGGATCGATCCTACGCCATGAAAAACAAAATAATTACTTGTGTCATCTCCTTCTGATTTTAGGTCAAAGAATGTTGATAAATTTTAAACCTCTTAAGTAAAGTTTTTAAATAGTATAATGGTTCGGTAAATTGACCATCTGGTGGTAAGTCATAGACATTGGCTCTAAAAGACATATTGACCATTCCTTACAACGCCAATGCGTCACCAATGTTGTAACCTAAGATTTTAAATTACTTGTACAAGTGTACTGACACTGGCTTACTCAAACTTGGAATCGAAACACAGCCATACTAAGTATTGTTGCTTGACCATAGCCTATCAGATGAGTGGCTAGTGAATACCCAGATGCGCTTGCAAAAGGCCAAACGAACAAGCAAAGTATTACCACTAAATTCTAAAGTAATATAACTCGATACAGTTGCCAAAGAAATTAATAATATTTTATTTTACATATAGTATATCCCATGTATAAGTCTGTAACTCGTGAATGTATTTAATAAATTAGCTTATTAATATTCTATTATGCAATTACAATAGAAGATGCATTAGTAACAACTCATGCGTGTAATTGTACGGTTATAGAATAGCGGTCGCAATGTGAACGCCCTGAGACGATGTGTATAAATATTAGCGTTATTATTGCACGACTTGCGTTATACAGCATGTTTCAGTAACATTATCTTATAATCGCTTGTTAATTTTTCGTTAATTATATCGTATTTATAGTGAATTAGGACACTCGCTGTGATATAAACAATGTATAGACAAAATAAGCATAACCGTGGAGAAGCTTTCAATATGTTACTGACAACAAGTCCATCTTAATCCAGGTTAAAGAGAGTGCAAAATATTCGTGCGTCATGCATTTGGGGGCGCATAGCCGATGATGCTCAACTCTTGGAGTCGGTCGGTCCAAGAAGGTCTCTTAAAAATATTTTTAAATCGCCAGACGACTACCACTCCAGCCCTTGTTATAATTATTTATATATAAAGACATTCAACAAACGTACATGTATATTTATCAAGAAATCTCTCGTTAACGAATCAGACTTAAAAAAAAATGTCAAAGGGAACTAGTACTAAAAGCATTATAGCTTGAACAGATTCATTCCAGCACACCCGAGAAGGAAAAACTAATTTAGACGGATAAATAAACTAATTTAAACTAATTTAAACGCCTTACATGTACTAATATGTGTATAGCCATAAGCCAAAGACTAATTGGCTGTTTTGACTATTGCCCAAAAAAAACGTCGTATGTGCCTACATGGAAACTAGAAAAGGATTACTTTAATTGACAAGCCTGAATAATATAGTACGAATTAGAAATAAAAGGCTCGAAAGAAAATAATATCAATTTAACGCGGACAGCATACAAAATAAGAACGTTTGCAATACATGATTGAATAATTTATCCCAGAAAAACCTATCTCCTACTGGCCGCACCTAATCGCGCTGTTTTGAACCTCCGTCAAGCGGTACGTGAGTCGAATGTAATTATATTGAATTTACCCGAACTCAATGTTTGTATATCTTATCGTAGTTTGGCACGAAAAACCTTTTCAATATAGTATCGAATTTAGTACAACATTTATTGTTCTTTTTATTTTATTAACCTAATTCTAATATTATCAATAATTTTAAAATGGTATGTTTATTTATGAGCCGAGATGACCTAGTGATTAACGGATAATTGCAGTTTCAAACCCAGGCAAGCACTACTGATGATACTTTATAATTAATCTCCTACTCAGCGGTGAAGGAAAATATCATGAGGAAACCTGCATATATTTAATGAAATTCTGCCATTTAATTCCACTAATCCGTATTAGAGCAGCGTGATGAAACAAGCTCCAATCCTTCTCCTCAAAGGAGAGGAAGCCTTAGCCCAGTAGAGGGACATTAACAGGCTGTGTACTTTATGTTTATCTAGATAATATTCTTTCCAAATTTATTTTGCTATGATAAAGAGCCGTCATTTGCTCAGTTTGTGTTCCCACGACTCTGTAGAACCAACTTTTGCAAGTTGCAAATTGAAAGATTACGACTGGAGAACCTTAAAGAAATGAGTCTACTCAATTCTCAAAGGACGCAACTCCGATGTTGCAGATGTCCATGAATTGTAGTAGCCACTTTCCATCAAGTGAGCCTCCTTACTGTTCGCAATCAATGCCATAAAAAATCAGTAACATCGGCAATGCATCATCATTCATACATCAACTGTCAGTTCATACCAATTCATCTCTATAGTATCTACACTCAAACTGTGGTAACATCAATACTATACAACCCTATTGTATTATTAAATTCACTTTGATAATATAATTATTTGTACTGACTACGTGGACTTATTCTTAAAGGCTTTTCCGCAATAGTGGAACTCCCCATTCACTACCGTATGTACGTTTGCAGCTATTTCTGTCACAATTCCTTTTTCAAGGAAATTTCCATAAAATTATAATATATTTGGACACATATAGTATTCATAAGGAAAATTGAATTGTTTTTAAATAATACATACATACTAACTAATCGTACCGATTTCGAAACTGCTATATTTTTAAACAAATATATAATATATATATATATATATATATATATATATATATGTATATATTATTAAATTAATATAGGTACATATGTATATCAATTTTATAATACAATAAGTATTGAGCCAAAATCTTTTCTCACGCACCACATTTTTTCGTAATATTTTCTCAAATATTATGCACGTATTTTACTAATTTATTTTGCTATGATAAAGAGCCGTCATTTGATCAGTTTGTGTTCCCACGACGCTGTGGAACCAACTTTTGCAAGCGTTTTTTCCGAAAGATTACGACTGGAGAACCTTAAAGAAATGAGTCTACTCAATTCTCAAAGGACGCAATATATATAATATAGGTAATTTATTACCATCTGATGCCATCATGCCTCCTCCACGCCTCCGCTTAAGATTTCTCCGTAAAAGATGCGTATAATTTTTAATTAATTATAAGTTCTTATATTAATTTGATTGTTTAACAGCCGCTCGACATCCCCATCCTACTATTATTATAAACAAAAAATGCAATACCACTTCAATATAACTTTTTTTTTTTAATTGTCTTTTTTTTAAACTTAACAACGGAACTAAATATGTGGTGATGGTACATCAGCAAAGAGTCTCGAAAGATGTATCTCACCTACATAAAATATTTCTCTAATCCGGCACTGCTTACGAATATTAAACACAAGCAAAATTGTGTTACAAAGGAAAGCTTATCCCTATAAAATATTTCTTCCGACCATCATCGTAGAATCGTAGAGTAATATGAATTTGTAATTGATTTAGATACAGTCAACATAATAATCCATCGCGGCTCTCTTAAGGTATAACACGAACTTATTGATATTTATAATGAAATTTAAAACATTCCATTTATTTAAGAAATGGTTAACCTTACAGTTTTGAGATAGCTAAATGTTTTCCGCGATAATATTACAAGTATTTTAAACTTTAAAATTCGCTTTCTCTTATCAGATGTTTCGTTAAAAGATTAAGCGCACTGATTAGCGAAGTGTTTCCACTTGGCAGGAAAGGAATTGTTAAATTAAAGCTTAAGCTGAAACTCTTTGTAGATTAAGTTTTAAAATGTAATGGTTAAATTGTTTCGAGATATTTCAAATTCAATTCTATGTTATTTTCTATGTTTTATTATCATAACAATATTGTTTTTATTTACGCGCGATTATTAATCCGATTGGTACCTCGCTATTATGATAATTTATGGTTACAGGATAGACGTAAATAAACTGTGTTTATCAATGATTTTTTTGGTGATATATTACATCAACGAAGTCGGAGAGAAAGTTGATAGTCTGGCAAATTTCTACGGAAACGTGACCATGTTACAAACCGTCCCGAAAATAAGTGAGATCACTAAAATAAATTATGAATAAAAAAGGACAAAAAACAAACCTTGTTGAACGGCCATTATAGCGGCAGGTCCGGAAGAGTACATACCATTGACAGAAACTTTCCGAGTTCCGTCACTAAGATTTAACAACTGTACCAAGTATATGTACCTAGACTTTAAATTGATAGTATTTCAATGTCAACAAAGACAAAGAGAACATAATAAAGAGTACTTTTTTTTCATGAAATAGTATATCGAATCACCCTCTATATGTAGGTACGTTCATCATTGGCCCGGTACATAACGCATGTATGCGTGCATGGCTGCGCTTATTTGACGTCAGTCGTCAGACGTGATCTATTTATACACTGAATGGGCTTCAGCTTCGCGACTACGTGTGTATGGACGTTATACATGGTGTATATTCTTTCATAACTTTACTGAGACGAAAGATTTTATATGTAAATATAATAAATAGTCTTAACTCGACTATAAAAATCGAAATAAAGTATATTTGTCTTTTATTTATTCTTTTGTAATAATTGAATAATATAAAATGTATTATATAATATAAAATTTTGTCGCTAGAGCTTCAAACATATGCTACCTCCAAACAACACTACGTTGTATTTAATATTCATCAAATCGGAAAACAACAATGTTTGAAGGGTAAGTGAGCCATTACAAGCACAAGGTACATACATACTTATTTCCAAGCTAAGGCTTTGAGAAAGGGTTAGTTAATATTTCGTACAGTCCAATGTCTATGGGTGGTGTTTGAAAATGTACCAGAGATTAATCCCTACATACAAACAAAAACATTTACCTAATTATAATTTTAGTTTAGATTTCAAGGTTAAATCAGTCAAAACTGATACCAACTTAAATACGTATTTTTTTCATGATTAAAACAAATGTACTTTCATCATTTATTGATAGAATTTCCAAATATTGTTTTATTAATGCCCATTTACTGCTTGTAATCAATCAAACAAGTTCTAACTTTTATAGTAGACATCAAGCCCAATAAACCAGCTGATTTGAATATTAAACACAACCCTAAAACTAATATTTATTTATATTTGCTTGGGCTCAGAATGCTTACGAGATTGAATAAATAAATTCATCCATAAAAGATATTTTCAAGTCGATTTAATCCACTTTATACTGTTAAGTAAGTCTTAAAACACGCATTGATATAATTAATTAGTTCCAAACAAGAAGCGATGCGAAACTCTCTGATTTCACACAATACAATTAAGATTACTCAGTAAGTTACTTAATAATGTATATAAATATTGTTTAAGGGGTGCTTAGTAAAACAATGCTATCTTCTTCTTCCGTATGTCAAATCAATGACAAAAGGAGAGAAGGACAATAATGTTTAATTAAACAGATTGCTTAGCCGTCTAGAAACATAAAGCTGCTGTGCTATATATCGATAATTCTTGCTTTTTTATGTTAATCGACATTTTCGTCGATAGTAAAGTGATTTGAATGACTCTTTTTACTGAATCTACTATTCTTCGTAAGTGTTCCATTTAAATTGAAATAAGGGAAAGTTACTTACTTTACTATAACACTTGTACGAAATATGTATACAATCAAAAATCAATGTAGCTATCTATCACAATAAAGCATTTTGTTGTGATAAATAGCTCACTTTTTGAGAAACGTTATTAAAGGTTATTGCTTTATTTTTAATATACGAATATGACTGATTGTGTTTAGTTACGCTGAATGCTTAACTGCTCACACGTTACTAAAATAAACTAAACGAAAATTCAAGAAAAAATATGATTGGCTCTCTAGTAAATACTCCTACAATTTCATTCAATAACTTCCCTTCTGACCGAGTACAAACAAAAGAAGTAATGGCTCACAATTCTACAGCCATGAAAAATTAATCAACGTCTCTGAAAAGGCAAGGTTCATACCGACGTCATTGGAAAATGGACTCAAAATGTCTAACAATAAAATTCAATTTTGAAATACCATTCAACTCAAAGCCCAATATATTTGCGTTTGTACGAAGAATTTGGTGAGGCTAGGTAGCAAAACTAGCGCTCTTTCCATTAATTTGAAACGCTTTTCCCGCATTTTAAAACAAGCGATCCATGAACTTTAAATATGTAGACAGGATCATTGATTTACTTTGAAAGGAAAACCGAACGGGGTTTTAATAAAACGTAGCATGTAATACGTACGTTATACGACTAAAAGTATTTTTAAAGCTTCATTTATAGTGTACATTTAAACATTTTGAAGTAAAGTAACAGGCTGTGAGGAGAAGTCCTCAAGAAGAGTCAGAGATAGACACTTTTAGAGAAAAAGATAGGATTTAGAAATCTACCACTCCAGCATGATTTGGTGATTACACATGAGGCGGAATTTTATTCGACACATACAAGTTTCATTTCAATGTCCTGCATTATACCACACATATAGTGACCTAAATTGGAGCATTTAAAACTCGCCAATCTTAATCGAAGGTTGTGGTTTCAAGCTCAAGTAAGCATCACTAAGTTTTCATGTGCCTGATTCTGTCGAATGAAATATACCTAGTGCATAATATCATATCTACCATCACACAATGTAATACCGTAAAATAAGCTCTAAACGCCAACCAGGACAGAGGAAAAGATGTATCTAGGATTAGGTGTTTTCATATAAATATATGTATGTATTGAGTTATTAACTACTACGATAAAACATTCTCGTTTTCAGACTGTTACTTTAATTTTACAAGATTATCTTGTTTAAATGCTTAATTTATGCTAGCAAATTTAATTTTAATCCATCTAATCTAGTCGCTGGACGCTTACAAACCAATTATCATTAGCCTATCCCTTGCCTAATTTCTTAATGAGATAGTATATACTATTTACTTTTTACAGTCGAAATTCTCAACTCAAGGTCAGCGTTATGGATGTCAGCTGATGGCCACATGGTTCTGTATGCCACCTTCAATGATACTTTGGTCCACGAGCAGAAGTACCCTTGGTATGGAGCTGCATTGGATACTGATGATCCAGCAAAGGTAAAGATCATATAAATTTTATTTAAAATGGCAATACTGACATAATATTGCCATGAATAATAATAAGAAATCGTTTATTCAGGACTTAACGAATGTTGACAAGATATTTTTTTGATACAAACTGTCACAATGAAAACGTTTATGTTAAAATAAATAAAAATAAACTAAAAACAATTTCCTGAGAATTTTCCTGGATGCCTTATTTCAGATCCTGACGTGTTCCAATTATAAATTGATAACTAATTAAAAAATATATATACATCAAATTTTAGGAATCATAACAAAATTAAAAAATCGTCTATCAGTATTTATAATCTGTTTGTCTTTTCCAAAGCCGACTATCTCTTACAGGTTGATTTCGCATTGGCGATGTAAGGATTGGTTAATATTTCATCCATCGCCAATGTCTATGGGCGATGTGGTCCACTTATAATCAGGTGGCCTATATTGACTATACTATACTATAAAAATAAAAATAAATCATTACTGTTGGTCTTAAATTGACGGTTGTCCCAAGAATTCGTAGAATTCATGAAAACCTAGATGGTTTTCATAAATTCTATTATATTCAATATATTTTACAAAATTAACAAGATAAATTGAAATTATATTAATTAAGAAAATATTTTGTAAGACAAAGTTGTAAATAATTAAAATTTTAAACACATTTTAATCATTCGACGCTTGATAGACCAATTAATACTACTATTTGATTTTCCTATCTTTGTCCGTGGAAAAACCTTGTCTTTCTATCTGCATTTTCGAAGGACAATATAAGTTTTATATTTCGTTTATTATATGGACGATGTGAACTTATACGCTTCAGCCATTACATGGATAGCGAGCCAATTTAATTTTGCAAAGTAAACTCCTCGTATTATGCTACAAAATTCAGAAGATTAAAGCCAAAATGTATCTACTATACTTTCTTGCTATGAACATACTTTATAAATAGAATAAATGTAATAGGTATTTAATAAAAATTAAAAAATACATTAATGAAACTAATATAAAAATAACTTAAGGCGTGGATGTTTGGTTTTAAGTGCGTATTAGGTTATTTATTAGGAGTAAATAAAGAGTACGTCTAAATATTTATTACAAAAAAAAAAATTATTAAGAAACTTATATTATGTCTTGAAATAACAAAGAAACTCACGAACATAAATTGCAAAAACATGAAAAATGATAATTCTGTAATGGGTAGCTGGCCTAATGAAGCTTGACAAAGTTTGCAAAGATAAAATTCATTGCTCCTTCAAGTCACTCCCTATTTTCACAAGATTATTCAGAGAAAAATACGACGATTTGGACATGTTACACGATGAAATGAAGCTAACCAAAACTTAAAGACAGGTACATAGAAGGATTTTGTCAAGCATAACCGTCATCGAGAATCTGAAACGATCACAGCTGAGAAAAATAGCGAAGAAAACTTATCATTGCGCCTAAAAATGAGGAGAGCCGTTTACAAATAAAAAAAATAAGGCAAACAAAAATAATTAATATGTAATCTCGATTCCTCGATTCGATCTTTTGGCAATTGTTTACCGATTCAAAATTACCTTTTTTATTGAATGTGTACCTTTTTCATTAGAGTTAACACACATTGGGTAATAAACGATCGCCTCTTGGCTTTTTATTTCTTATATTGTAATATATAAACATTTAAAAAATTGCCAAATAAATCGTTGAGTTTCATTCACTGGTTTTTTTACGACATGTATATGTCTGAGTATTTCATTTTCCGAACTGGTAGTAAAGAAAATATTTTACATATAACAAAAACTTTGAATTTAAATTCGTTCATCACTTTTAATAATACCTATTACCTATACTAAAAATAAAATAGATCAGGGCCGGAAGACTTGATGGGATTTTACTTAAAATTTTCTTTAGTAGGGTAGATTTCGTTACTAAAAACACGATTCTAAATAACTTAACCATATATTTATATTTCATTACTTATTTTAATTCCTTAAATTATTAAAAAAAAAAAAATCTAAAGCTATTACAAAATTATACGACGAATAAGATAATCAATAGTATATAACGGCAAACATGTAATGATCTTTACAATAGTATGTGAACGCAAAACTTACATTAGGAAATTCATTCTTTATTCAATCTCTCTAGTCACGGCATATTTGATAAACGATAACTACACGTTAAGGCTTGACATTATACTTCAATATTTCCTAACAGAAATACAATGATTAATGTATTATTATTTTTTAATACTATACAAATATAACACATTCAAAAACAAGTTTCCAATTAAAGGTGATTTTGGATGATGCAAAAACGTAAATAGTCGTTAATGCCCCTGGTCTAAGAACTCTTCTAATGAGAATGTTTAGGGCGTATTCAATAAAACCACCATATCGCCTCATGGACATATGACATATGCTCTAATACACATTGAAGAAAAACTCAAAACCTCCTAACAACAATGACATCAAATTACTAGTCAAACGGTAACCTGCGGCTTATTTGAAACCAAGGGAAACTACAAAGCGCATTCGTAATATTTTTTTTTGAAAAACATTGAACATGATCGATGGCTTGTTGTCGAGAAGCAGGACAGGAGAGTCAATGGACTTACACAGGATGACGCTAAGAACCGTGCAAAATAGAGTAGGCTCGGTCAGAAGGCCGACCCTGGTAATAGCTGAGATTAATAAATGCTAGGCAGAAGAAGAAGAAGAAGTTATGAATAATCTCCCTGTTTAACTTTGAATGAGTCAAATCAAAATCACTAAACAGGTAATCGAACAAACCGACATCCATAAAACTTTATTCGCCAGATAAATAAATATCTCGTGTATGATCAATCCACGACGTTTTCTTTGAATTTTCTCGTTTACCGCACGCGATGAAACATAATTGAATTTTTATGATAAATGTGCCGGTTCTATATTTGTAGCTGGTCGCGTGATTACCGACCGAGACTTGTTTATTATAAAATACACGATACGAACCAAATAAATTGATTTCTATTATATATATACATTATATATAAAACTTTATACACTTAGCGTAGTGATATCCTGGTTCAACAATATTAGCATATTATTATGTCGAGAAAGAAAAGGGTTTTTCAATAGGTTTCAATCAAAAAACTATCTCCATTGCAAAGAGCCACAAGAGGGTTTTCCTGAGATCAATAAAGATTTTGGAACTCTTTGTTTTACTTGTACTTTTACGATGGGCCACCTGATGCTAAGGAGACACCACAGCCTATAAACATTGGCGCTATAAGAATTATTACTTATTTCTTACATGCCAATGCGTTACCAACCTTAAGAATGTTATGTGCCTCGTACCTGTAGTTACACTGGCTTACTCACCCTTCAAACCAGAACATGACAATACTAAGTATTGCTGTTTGGTGGTAGGACTTATATTGGTGGTATAGGAAAGTGCCTCGTTCGACTCGTTGGGCCTTGTTCATTCCCAACCTAACTAAGGCCCAACGAGTCCATTATTTCTTTCATTTCCTATATATTAATATATTCAATTCATCTTTAACTTTATTTCGTCAATCTGCAATCTGCATAAAGATTGCCTGCTACTCTATGTACCTAAGTTAATTTTGTATACATTAAAATAAAAACAATATTTATTAATTTTAAAACAAATATTATTGAAACATTTCATGAAAAAAAAAACAGAAACAATTTCCTTTCATTCAAAGCACTCGTAAATACTACGTAAATTGAAATTAAAATGATCAAAAATGCAACAAATATTTGAATGAATAAAAAACTGACATTATTTTAAAATGTAACAATGTTTTACTACTATATTTAACTTTTCAGCCTTTTTAAGTTACATTGTTTAGTAGATGAATTGTTACACAACGAATCGTCTCTTTCTAACAACAATAGTTTGATATTCGAAAGAAAAAGATAAGTATAGTGTAATTCTAAAACCGTTTTTTTGTTACTAAGAAGGTTATAAAAAGACGAATTTAAATTTCAATTAGTATAATTTCAATTTAATTCTAGTATTATTATTTCATTTTATTAATAGATTTATTATTATTATTTGTTTTAGACGTACCCGGAGATCAGAAGCGTGAGGTACCCTAAACCAGGCACAAACAACCCGATCGTGAAGCTGACCGTAGCGGATATAGCAGACCCGAAGCACATCAGAACGAGACACCTTACTCCACCGAAAATTATTCTAGAAGAAGGGTCAGTGCTCTGTCGTATCTTACTTCTTCTGAGTTCGAGTTATACAAACATCCAATTTTCCCGGTGACATGTTATATTAAGAAATCGGCTGTTTTATTACAAATTAGATAATACGATCTCATAAGCTTCTCGCGATAGTAGTAGTAATCCCTTTGATTTTTTTTACGGCCGAGCTCAAGATCAATAATATGCTGCTTGGATGTCATTTTAGGTCCATGTAATTATTATAGCCTGACTACATTGGTTCATTTGATAGCATTATATTAACTAATAATAATTCAAGCGTTTTAAGTTAAAATATCAATAGCTCAACAGTATCTATAATGGGC
This sequence comes from Vanessa tameamea, assembly GCF_037043105.1. Lineage (NCBI taxonomy): Eukaryota > Metazoa > Arthropoda > Insecta > Lepidoptera > Nymphalidae > Vanessa > Vanessa tameamea. The sequence continues at coordinate 3,162,161 of NC_087333.1, forward strand.
TGTTTAGTGAGATGATAGTCACATATTCAAGAGTCAGGATCCTTTTTTCTATTTTCGTTATCTCACCGAATACAAATTATACGTTTTCTGAGAGATAAAATAGGAATATAGTAATTGTTACAAACAGAAATGGATAGATTTATTTAAATATAGAAAAGAAAATACATTCCAGCAATATTTTGTTCAATTACAAATCCATAAAAGGGTTACATTTAAATGAAACCGTTTTATAAATAATTAGAACGATCTGACCTGAATCCGCGGGTTCAATAAACAACAACATTCATTTTCAAAGAATAGTCAAGAACTCAATTGACATATCATTGTTTTTCTCTTGAACAAAGAGAACATCTCGCTACAAAATAAACTTTACGAATATAAATAGCTTTAGCATTGATACAAATATTTCACCAGATTTGGTGCATTAATCTCTTAAATGTACGGTTTGTTACCCCTAATGACTAGCATTAGTATCCAACTAGAGCTCTATCAATTGTAAGCACGTTTTAATCGAATATTAATTAGGAAGATAACTTATTTAATATTAAAACTATGAGTGAATTTTATTATATTTAATTAAAAAACATTAAAATAATCATAAATTATTATAAATATTAGAATAATCGTGGAACCACGTAAAGAACACGTAGCTAGAACTTATGATTGCCTAGTACTTATTCTGTAATAAATAGTGTTACTTGAGACTTACATTCCAATTAGTGAAACACCATTGTTCGAAAAAAAAAAAACTTTTCGATACTGAAATAACCTTATTAAATTATGGTTTTTGATTGATATTAGTAGTAAAAAAATATTATTATTTAATATATAACAGAGTATACGCGAATTATAGAGAGCTAAAAAGGAGCATGACGTCATAAGAGAGCGGCACCTTTGCCTGGCACGGCATAAGAGACGGGCTAAACTCCAAAGCGAGCCAATAATTAATTCACTTAAAAATAATATATCTATTACGTATAGTACGAACATATTTGTCAATATAATTATACTGATCCGGAAATAATAATGAGGATTAAATAACAGTCATAAAGCCCAAGATTATTTTAATGCGTATTTGTTAACAATTCAAAGATTTATTGAAATGAATTAACAGCCCGGATTTTCATAAATTAAATTGGCTGTGCTATAAAATAAATGGATAATTTGTTTTAATAAATAACAATAATTATAATAAAGTAGGTATATCTCCGTCGTTTTAGAGATAATATTATTTATTATCGTTATATTTAACACTTATATGTTTTGATACACATGTTGATGATACGACTTTTATGTTAAAATAGTTGCTTAATGTCTAATGATATTTAATGGTATAAAAATATGATAATTTATATATTTTGTTATGTATTTATATCGTCTTAACATGTAAAACAAAACTACTTTTACGCTTAAAGACCAATGTATATTTCAGTAAATATACATTCCTATAATTTATATTCAGTTTAAAATTTTACTTCATATTTTTAAATAAATAATTATATTTTACTTCTGACAGAGATGACCCAAGGATGACCCAGTAACACCTAAATGTCTCATTATTTTAATTATTGCAACAAACTAAAAAAAATGACCAGATATATATTTTACTAAAATATATTTGCGAAAATTTTAAAATTTGCAGCGAGCAGAGAAGTGGAAGATTTAAACAGCGTCCAACCCCATTAGTAAACTCTTTGTTAGTTCGACAAGTTTCGTACCGGTTGAACTGTATTTCTAACAATAGACAGTTTATTCAAAACACTGTTCCCTACTTATAAATTTAATTAAAACTTATAGTATATTTTTGTTTTGCTAACAGCTTATAAAAGTAATAGTCTTGTTAGAAATATCACGTCAACTTAAGCCGTAACCAAGTCCAGGATGTAATCCACGGTTAATCTCAGATTTAGTTTTATTTTAAGTACAATAATTAAAAAAATAAACTCGATAAACCACTGCCTATCACTGATATAAACGCATCCGATATTAATTATTGGAATATTGTTATTCCGAATTATTACGAGCGCTCCTTGATAGATAACTTAAATTATTATATGAGTAAAACAAATAACGTAAGGGCCATTATCTAATAATAATAAATAATAACGAATACTTGTCGCTTATTAATAATTAAAATATAAACCTTTAGTAAAGTAAAGCTTTGATTTAAATTGTTGTCGGTTTTTTTATCAACAATCGTCCGGCGTCTATCAAATATTAGCTTATAATAATTTTATTTTATTTTTCTTTAATCTTTTTTTTTATTATTTTACAAAGTTTAAAACCTAGCACTATCTCTTTTTATCAAATATTTAATATATGTTCTATTTTTGAAATTTACATGATATATTTTTATAATTAAACTGTAATTATGTTCAAACGAGATCTTTTCCACTGAACCGAGTGTAACAAATATTACTTATAATCGCTACACTACAATTTAATGAGGAGTAAAGGTAAATAAACCTTAGATTGAAATATTCGTATTCCATGCGATCTGTTTATATACATTGCTGTTGTATTATGCAAACTGCAACACTGCAAAACTTAGCTCATATCCAATATAAAATTTCGTCGATATACAAAATGTATTTTTTTTCGAACCACAGAATGTCTACAAAGATCTCGACTATTAATGTCATGTCATACTTTAATTCCTTCTGCAATTGGAATCGAATATTTTATGAAATTATTAATTTTCTACCGTTTCACTTGTTGGAGTAACGATGCTAAAATAAGAATAAAACTCGTCGTTTATTAAAACAAAAATAAAATTGTACGGTTGGGAATATTAACTAGAGTTAGTAGATGAAGTAAAAAATGTTTCGACACTGAAAATACCTTCTAAAAATGTTTTCCAACTTTACGCGACATCGAGAGATCCCAAATAAAAGAACACTTCGTATTTAAAAAATACTCTCAAATTTTTCGAGGAAAAATTCTGTGTTTTTTTTTTATCGAATACGAGGAAAGAGTAATTTTTTATAGTTCTCTTTTTAAATGTAACTTCAAAACATTTTCGTATCGAACTGAAGTTAATTGCCGTTTTATTCGTTTTTGCTATCATCTCGTGTACTAAAAAAGCATATTATGATTATTTATAAATATGTACTAATTTATGTCACACGACCTTAATTATTTATAGATTCGAATTGATAGTTTTACAAACGATTCGACGAAATACTACTAGAAGTTCAAACGTCGAATTATTTTTGAAATTTTGTTTAATTAGTTTCTTTTAAAATATAAAAAGGCACATTAACATTAAAGGGAACACAAACAGCAAGCGACTGCAGAATATTTAAATTTATTATACATATCTGTTTCCTTATGTTTTCCCAGGGACTACTATTTCACAAGCGCGCAATGGGTATCTCTTACAGAGGTGTGCGTAGTGTGGCTCACTCGTGTACAGAACTTGTCTGTGGTGTCAGTGTGTAAGAGCCCTATGTGGTATTGTCAAGAGGTTAGTGAAACTGGTTTATGTGCTCCTAGTAGCTTAATGTTATTTGTACTAAGGCATATTGATCACATTTTTGATCTTTATTTTAATTAAGTCAAATTTATTTATTATTTATTTATCTATTGGACAAATTTATTAAGTTTACAATTCCTTAAATGTTGCCCAACTATCTATTTCTCAAGCGACATGTACATAAAAATAATAAAAAAATCCATACATTTGTAACTTGTTATTTTAAAATGAGATTTAATTTATTCATATTTCGTTAAATCTAATTTTTTAATCAATAGGTATACCGGGTATTTTCGGGTACAGAAGCATGGGTCGAATCTGCTCCAGCACCATTATGGTCGTCAGGTGGCGGCGCCCTTGTAACATTGGCTCCAGTGCGTGATGGGCCCGCCGGGCTCTTCCGACATGTAGTGCGCGCCGAACACAATGCACACGGACCAAGAGCGTTACCACTCACACATGGAAGTTTTGATGTAGTTAAACTACTGGCGTGGGACCACGCGAACCAACACATGTAAGTTATGATTGCCTAGTACTTTTTCTGTAATAAATAGTGTTACTTGAGACTTAAATTCCAAGTAGTGGTGAATTCACTCGGGTAAAAATTAATTGTATGTTGTCGCTCACAAAGAAATTCGAGTTAATTTTGACGTTTAACTTATTTGTAAAAATTATAGAATTTTAATAAAATGAAACAAGTATTGAGCCAAATTTCGATCTCAACGTAAAAAATAATGTCGCCTGTTGTTATTATTGAAATAATTAGAGCATTTTGCCTCCATAGAAATATCTTGCATTAAAAAAAGACAGTGTTCTTATTTTTAAAACTGTCATGTTCGTTTCCTACGTAGGAATACTGTTTATTTATAATTATTATTAAATAATTAAAATCTCAGTATCCTCACCTAAGTTTATCTTTCATTCTCGAACCCCATAGTATTTTGATCGTAGAAAAGAAACAGAACCGCATTAAATAAAAAATAAAAATAGCCGTTTTCATTCCTGATCTTACTATTTTTCAAAATCGTTTAACGCCAATCAAAATGTTTTCAAAATAAACTTACTTTAAGATTGTATTTCCGTACATACCAGGTGTAATCCTGTCCAATCTTAAATATAATTACTGTGTATTGCTCAGGTACTCGTAATAGCTACATTTCTCTTGGTTTGCTTTTTCTCCAATGATAAATATTAACCTTCCATTTCTAAAGGAGATATTTACATTACATTAAATTACGATACAATCGTCCAGTTAATTCGATGCGTAACATTTTGTCATTTGCCTTCTGATTTTTGTATTGCTCTGTATGGATAAAATTAACTTCTATTTAATATTTTCCTGAGATAAAAATAGGGAATTATTTAAAACTTATTGACAGTTGCTACAAAAAGTAGACTGCATAAATTATATAATGAAATTTACAGGCGTAATCACAGTTTTCAATAACATTAATATATTATGCTTTCACACTTAAGATTTACAAGAAAATAAAATTTAAAGTTATTTAACTATTAAGTGAAGTTGATACAAGACATCGTTTACTTTAAATCAATCCTTATTATATGACCTTAAGTGCACAGAAAATGCACAACTGCGCAAACACATATTATATGTACACATATAGGTACCTACATATTTACCTGCTTTCCTTATCACGTGAATGTAATTACCGTAACATTTACAACGGGCTGCTACTCCGTATATTTTATTAAAAAAAAACAGGAACTACGTAAGAAAAAACTTGGATCTAGGTCTCAGAATCTGCAGTCATATAAACTAAGCCTTAGACCAACGAGGTAGTTATTATAGTACGAGTATTTCTATGAGCCCCCCCCCCCCCATATAGTACAAATACATAAAGTTTATTAAGTACAATATAAAAAAATGTCAACGTTTAAAAAGTAAAAGTTAAGGTGAGAGGTACTAAATACGTATCTAATTTTCAGATATTATTTAGGCATACCAGAAGGTAAACCAGGGCAGCAGCACTTGTATAGAGTGTCTTCAGAGGCGCCTCGGCCCGGCACGCCTCAAAAATTACCATACTGTGTCACTTGTAATTCACAGGTACATATTTTATTCAGTTTCATCTTCGTCCTTGTGTCTCTTAGTCAAATAACCTAAAGTTATGTTACCGATGAGGCTTTATGTTGACTCGTCATATTTGCTACCTTCGCAGCGGTAACTACCGTCACAGATCAAAATTTTGTATTTATGTGTTCAGTTGCAATTCTACTAAAAGATTATCACTTTATTGCAATCGAATCGAAATGTTATCATTGCCGTTCAGCTGTTTTCCTTTTCTATATTTTTGACTATATAGAATCGCGAATTTATTATAACCGTTATATGTTAGTAGAATTTTCCCCTGGTCGAACAGCTAAATATATTATAACAAAAGTATTTTTTCAGGCTCAAGGGACATTCCATCTTAAATGAAACCGTTTAAGCACCGTACTGATTTATATTTCTTAAACTGCCCATGTTTTGTTGTAAATATAATTACTTACCATCAGAAGACCTAGTATAAATATCTAAAAAAGTCTTAACACCATAGTCATAGACAATCATTTGACTCTTCTGTCATATGTTTTCCTTTTATTTTCCACTACAATATTTATTCAATATTCTTAAATATCATATCGAATATTTTATAAACAAATATAAACCATAATTAGTTAAAACGGTCCTTATGTAAATATATGTTCTATTATTTACAAAAACTTTGAGACTAAATTCATATTAAATTTAAATAACGATATAATAGGACGGAGCGAGTAACAAGTACAGACATATAATCTCTTCTCTTTCTTTCTTTTTTCTCTTTCAAATAGCCATCGCCTGCAATCAATCTAGAATTTTACGGAAACCTCGCGTCATCAGGCGACAGTACTTGGGACAACGATTGGGACGAGGAACTTCCGGCCACATCTCCAGCTCCATCGAAAAAGAAGAAGAAAAAACAACCTGGTAAGTCAAATTAATATCTCTTTACACAAATTATATGACATAACATTATATCATGGATAAATTGAAAAGTAGTACCTGCCTGGGTTGGTTCCTCTCACTATTTTTGAATTATCGTGTTCCATTGTGAAGAGCCGAGATGACCCAGTGGTTAGAACGCGTGCATCTTAACCGATAATTTCGGGTTCAAACCCAGGCCACCACTGAATTTTCATGTGCTTAATTTGTATTTAAAATTCATCTCGTGCTCGGCGGTGAAAGAAAACATCGTATCATAATATATGTACACTAGAACGCTATATACATAGAGTAAGGTATCTATGTGTATAGTGTAATTAAAAGGTAAATAAGACTCAAAAGCAATACATTAAAAACTCTTGGTAAAATAACGCTTTATTTTGCAAATAGAATGAAACTCGGCGCAAATAACATTAATGAATACTCGTCATTTCTGTTGCGTTGAACAATCGTCACGAACTGCTAGTTCTGAACTTCAAGGAACTTTGGCGTAGATCAGAATTGCATTTATAGCATGCCAACAAGTGCAGGGCGATATTGTATCAGTGCAGTGAGTCTGACACGTAACCGAAGTTCTATTTAATAAAGTTGTCACGCCAAAGTTCGACACGCTACAGAGACACCAGTCGAATTTATTATGGAAATTCTACGTTGTTTTAAAGTAGTATTGTAGTAGAAACAACAATCTTTTTTAAATTACGCTAGTTGGCGACTGCATCACTGCATCACTCGCGTTTTAATGTTTGGTTTTTAGGCGTTAGGCATAAAGTAGCCTATGCCTAAAAATTTGCCTTAGAGTTTTAGCTTGCTTTTTACCATATAATTTTGGCCAATTTGGGCAATTTTAGTGTGATATAAATAGCACCAGACAAAAAGAGAGACGGACAGAGTTGCTTTGGCATTTATAACAGTAGTAAAGATTAAAACAATATTTCCAATTTTCCTATTAATATACATATTATTTAAATCTTAACCCAATATCTTATAATTTACCGTTTTCATACAATTTGAATATTCCAGTAACTAGCGCTTGCGATAATTTTAAAGAGATAAAGCAAGCATTGTTTTGTTTATTATAATTAGTTCGTTTCGAATTTAAACTACTGGGTTCACTATTAATGATTCACAATTAACTAATTGCGGGTTCAAACAAAGGCAAGCAAAACTGAATTTTCATGTGCTTAATTTGTGTTTATTCATCTCATGCTCGGCGGTGAAGGAAAACATCGTGAGGAAACCTGCATGTGTCTAATTTCAACGAAATTTTGCCACATGTGTATTCACCAACTAGCATTGGAGCAGTGTGGTGGAATATGCTCCATACGTTCTCCTCAAAGGGATAGGAGGCTTTATCCCAGCAATGGGAAATTTACAGGCTGTTACTGTTCACTATTCAGTATGTTTATTGCTTTATATTATTGGCTTTTTTACAAGGATGTATTTTATAGTATGGCTTATATTATTTAACATTGAACCTTATTTCTAGAAAATATACCTCAAAATCTTCCGTGCCTGTATCACGATGCTCACTTCAGTCCGTCTTCGACGTACTTCGTACTCGAATGCTTGGGCCCAGGTGTACCGACGTCTAGCTTACACAAGATCTCGCTTCCAGAGCCTCGTCTCTTGATGCACTTGGAAAATAACACATTAGTAAAGGTACAAGTTTTATTATATTTAATAATGTTTTATAATATGCGTTCGTTTTTTGGAAGTTGGAGTAGTTTGCGTATGGATAGTTTAAGGAATGAGTACATAAAAGGAAGTTTGAAAGTGGCACCGGTAACCGAGAAGTTATGTGGAAACCGGCGGTCATGGACTATTATGCGGAAGAATGAGAAACATGTTGTGAGGAAGGTCTTCAGCATGGACGTGGATGGATATAGAGGTAGAGGACGACCAAAGAAACAATGGATGGATTGAGTGAAAGACGATATGGCTGGAAAGAATGTTCCTTGTGAGATGACGTCAGATAGAGAAGTATGGAAGAAGAGGACATGCTGCGCCGACTAAAAATAAAATTGGGATAAGGGCAGGAAGATGATAATGATCGTTAGTTTTTTATATAATTCTATAAAAAATGTTATATTAAACAGACAAAATCGCTTAACATTATCTTTAGCAAATATTAATATTATTGATATAAAACTTGTTAAAGCAACTCGTGAAAGATAATCTTAGATAACATTTGATTTATTATTCAAAATGTATATTTGTGTGCGTGTTTTTGTTTGGATATACATATTACTTTTAATATTATTTTTTTTGTAATCGGGTACCGAAACTAGCAAAGCACAATACTATATTTCTCTTGCCTTTACATATTTCTTATATATTTATAATTATAACCATATTTGTTGTATTCTGGTTTGAAGTATATGTAAGCAAGTATAACTCCAGGCACAAGATACATAACATCTTAGTTCTCATTAGACTGTTTTTTACAGTGTTTGTGAGCGGTTATAACCACTTATCATAAGAACATTTGACTGTCAAGCGCCCTAATAAAAAAAAAATTGTCCTGATAATACCATAAAGATTTTAAAAAAGGAACCATATAAATCTTGACAAAACCATCTAGATATTTTTATATACGATAAAATATATTAGATGATTTGAAATATCAACAAAAATATCGTTATGTCTACAATGTGTTCACGGCTTGATCGATATGCATTCTGATTCGAGATTTTATTCTCCTTGTGCATACGTTTTACTGTTGGAACAATTTAAAAAGCGTCAATATACCAAAGCTTTATGGTTTCGCATTTTGATATTCTTATTTGAACTTGTAAATAACTTTTTCATTTGATTCGTAATATAACAGCAACTCGATCTTGCAATTTGATACGTTATTGGGCATTGTGTTATTATCTTATAAATTTTATGGAATAAATACCTAATGCCTATAAATATTAAGTCCTTTTTCGCTTATAAACATATTTTTGTTGATTCTTTTTACGTTGGACGTATTGTCTTTATATTATGTATATGACCATGGTGGTCTCATCTAATTGCATTCTTATTATTGAAACCGTATAGAAAGGCAAAGTTTATTAAGTTAAAAAAATATATTTTGTAAAGTTACTAAATCTGACCCGATTGATTGAGGAAATAAATTTCTCGTTCAAATAAAGATAAATTTTATTCTAGATCACTATGGATAATTTGGCCTCAGTTGCCTTTTTGTATTTGTCTTATTTTTTAATTTTTCTAAAGGAAAAGCTGTCAGTCATAGCATTGCCGACACCACGGACGTTCTCCGTCCAATTGTCGAGTGGACAGGCAGCTCGAGTTCGTCTCCTGCTTCCTCCTGGCTTGCGTGAGGATGAAGTTACTAAATACCCGTTGGTTATGAAAGTGTAAGTCTTTATTAAATCTATTTTAGTACCATTTATTTATTAAGTAATAAATCAACGCTGAGGCTATAATCAGCGATGCATTAAATAGCATTTTATTATCGTTTTCTTTTTTTTGTGGTTCTTTTTTCATTATTAAATGCCTACGAAGGTAGTACTATAGTACAGTAGTAGTAGTTAAACAATACGTTCTAGAAAATCTTTGGTGTCCGCTTTGTCCGTAAATGGTTATTACGCAACCTGTTTCCAATATTGGATTTGAAGGCTAATTCATTCGTAAAAAGCTGCTCAATTCAGTATCTGTATTTGCATTTAAAATTAATGTTATGTAAATTTTCTGTTATTGCTCGTGTCCCCGTCCAGCAGTGCGATTCTGTGAGAATTCACTACGGAAGTCATTCGTGAAATGTAACAGTGATATGCCATTTTGATACTTGTATCCTATACATTTTATAATTACCTAAATGTCACAACATATCACATTCTGATATTTCACACTCGTGTTTTGCGCTGAGATTCGAGTTTATTGTTACAGAATAGACCTACAGGTGAGAGATATCATATATACAACAATGCGTCATTATTAAGGATCCTTATTATCATAAACACATTAAGGAACCTTATTATGTCACACGCTCCTTTGTATTCAGAAACGGAGCACCGGGAACTCAGCTAGTAACAGAGCAGTGGTCCCTTGACTGGGGCTCATTGGCTGCAGGCGCTGGGGCTATTTTGGCTTCAGTGGATGCAAGAGGTGCTGGTGGGCGAGGTCTTGCAGCACATCATACGCTGCACAGACGTCTGGGAACTGTTGAACTAAAAGATCAGCTGGAAGTTGCTGAGTACGTCCTAATACATTTTAAATAAAATTATTTCATAATATTTAGGGAATGATAATTTTCCCAAAATGTTTCTATTTAGAAAAAAGCGATCAAATTGGCCTAATAATCTCTGCTTTAGTATAAAACCGAATTTAAATATACATATAGGCATATTTTCTACAGAATAGCATTTTACTGCAACACTGTTTTATATTGCAATTTATTGTGTTAACTATATTATTTTAATTATTCCTATTCGTTTTTAATGTATAAATTCAACTGTATTTCGATAAACCTTATCAATGAGTGAGCCAGTATAACTACAGGCACAAGGAACATAAAATCTTAGTTCCCAAGATTGTTTGGTGGCGTAATGGTGAGGTGGCCCATTTACAGTCCACCTATCTATTACATAAAAAACTTATTCCTTAGAATTTAATAGTATTTATTGAATATACATATGTATGTATATGAAGGCGGAAGACTGATTTATCTTTATGTAAAATACAAGACAAAGATACATTGAGAAATCTGTTCCTATAAAAAAAACCGAAAAATCGTTCTTGTAACTGTGACATATATTTGCCAATAAAATTAATATAATCTTGAATCACTGACTCCAAAATAACTAATTGGGTAAAATAACATTTGACTATTGAAGTCTATACTATGATTAATGTTTTGTTTTTGAAACCTGCTTAACATAACTTTACATCTTACATAAAATAAAATTATAAATGTGATGTGTCTTATAGATATCTCCGCGACTCGCTGCATTTTATCGACGCGCGTCGCGTGGCGGTGTGGGGCCGCGCGCACGGCGGTTTCCTCGCGGCGCTGGCGCTTGCGAGTCCGCTGCGAGTTTTCCACTGCGGGGTCGCAATCACGCCCATCATTAGGTGGCGATACTATGGTAAAAATGGATAACGCATTCAAACTTACCTATTTTTTTTATTTAAGAATGTTTGAATTTTGTTAGGTTATAATATACCCGTATAGAAATGTCTGGAACTGACTGGATGTTGAAGGCGGAGATCCGGCAGCTTTGACCTACCTTCGGAGATGCTAATGTCCAGGATTAAGATACGATTGACTGATGATGATGACAATGATGTAACCTTTGATCATACCAGCTGCTTAGCCCCACAATATTATTTATTTCTGTTAAGAACTAAATTGTAATTCTACCTATTCCTAATATTTTTCTTTTATGCTATAAGTAGGCGGACGAGCAAATGGGCCACCTGATGGTAAGTGGATCGCTAGACATTGGCGCTGTAAGAAATATTAACCATTACTTACATCGCCAATGCGCCACCAACCTTGGGAACTCAGATGTTATGTCCCTTGTGACACTCACCATTCAAACCGTATCGTATCGTAATGTTGGCGGTACAATTGTGGGTGGTATTGACCCAGACTGGCTTGCACAGACGGGCAAAGCCAATGAACCGAGTAATTTTAAATTCAATATTGTGGTGACAATATGTTAAAACTTATCAATAGACAATCCCTTTAATATTGTGATATATAATAATTACTTATTTACTAATTATTTTTAACAGCCTCAGCTTATTCAGAACGCTACATGGGCTTCCCGAACGCAACTGGTAATTACCGAGGTTACGCCGATGCTGACGTCACCAAGCAGGCAGCAGCACTTCAAGATAAGATGCTGCTTTTAGTACACGGCACTGCTGACGATAACGTTCACGTACAGCAGACGATGGCGCTAGCGAGAGCGTTGTCTGACCAGGGTAGCACGTTTAGACAACAGGTACGAGTATGTAGAATCTAAATACTTTTAAAAAATAACGTCTTTATAAAATTCGTTTTTACATACATTACATACATTAGCAGCCTGTAAATTTCCCACTGCTGGGCTAAAGGCCTTCTCTCCCTTTGAGGAGAAGGTTTGGAGCATATTCCACCACGCTGCTCCAATGCGGGTTGGCGGAATACACATGTGGCAGAATTTCGTTGAAATTAGACACATGCAGGTTTCCTCCCGATGTTATCCTTCACCGCCGAGCACGAGATGAATTATGAACATTAAGCACATGAAAATTCAGTGGTGCCTGCCTGGGTTTGAACCCGAAATCATCGGTTAAGATGCACGCGTTCCAACCACTGGGCCATCTCGGCTCTTAAAATTCGTATAACGTCTTAAATATAAATTTTATACAAATATTTTTAAATATAAATGCTGTAACAACAATACAGTGCCTGTGACGTCAACGCGTTAAATGACATCCCTAATAAAAAGACCAAACACAATAAAAAAACAATCATATACATTACCTAACTTACATTTAGGACATTTTATTTCACTAATTTACAACGGCCTATAATAGTATCAAAGACGTTTTTGCATAAATACTTAACACCAGAATTTCATAATGAGCAGTTCAGTATTTAAGACGTAACTAACAAACAAAGTCACATTCTCGTTATTTCATATCAGTTAAGATGTCTATGCACTTGCGAGTTAATTGATAATAAAACAGAATTTTTTTTTAAATAATTTGTTTTTTCTAGATTTACCCAGACGAAGGTCACAGTCTAGAAGGCGTCAAGAAGCACCTATTCCGAACAATGTCCTCGTTCTTGGATGACTGTTTCAAGAAACAAGTGCCGCCAGAGACAAAGGCCGGACTGCGAAATGGCGGTAACCTCGACTGAGACTCGTGGAGGGATGAGGAGTTGTACTCTTGGTATTTCATTTTTTTCTATAAAAATGTCTTTAGAATTGGAAGCTAATCACAAAATGATAGTAGGTATATAGTCACCTTTGTTCATAGACAGTAGCAAAGAAATACAAATATTGCTTTTTATTGGCACATTGCCAATCATCCGGTATCCGAGTTATGTCTCTTGGGTCTGTTTAACAAACAATAGGTTTTGTTTGTGGAATAAAAGATATAAGAGAAAACGGACATGTTGGTATTTCGTTAACAAAAAAAAAATATTTTTGACAGTTAACAAAAAAAAAACAGTCTTACAGTCGGAACGTCTGTGGCCGGTATTGACGATTTACCACCAGAACCATTTTCCCGGCTGACGCTCCGCCGCAGATGGAATTCGAAATGTAATATTGTATATATTTTTACAGGTAATTACAATGAAGTAGAAACCGCCAGAGAAGAGTTTATTAAAATCTGTAGTACAATTATTTCCATATCCCATTCGATATTTACTGCCAAATGGACTATTTCATACACATCAAACATGCATGTGATACCTAGTTATAAATAATTGTGATCGTGTAAATTGTATGGTTGAATTCTATTAAAAGCTTTTAATTAACGAACCCTTACGCGAGTATGTAGGAGGTTTTGCATATGCGTGTGTGTGATTGATAAATAGAAACGCACAAGAAACATTTAAATATATGCAAACTATTGTGATCAATGGAGTAATGACGTGCGAAAACGCGAATGGTGTTGCAATATGAAAAAAGATCCGTTTAATGTATATTGTTTTGATTATTTTATTACAAAATATCTTTCAAAATAATTATGAAGATTATATTGCGCATCTGTACCAAACTATTTGGCGACGCAAAAATCTTTAGAAATAATTAAAACATAGCTCGAACGCACAAACGCCGTAAATATTTAAAAAAATTCTTTATTTATCAGATTGAACAATAGAAAGATGTTAAAAATGTAACTGGTTCAATATTATCTTAATATATTTTTTAAATATTTACGTAATTATGTGAAACACAGAAAATTAAATTAATTAATATGATAACTTAAATCTGTTATAAATAAATTAATATGTTCCATTCGACATTAAAGTATTACTTCCAGGTATCATTACTTTTTTAATTCTAAAAATTTTTATCAATCTCAGGGATGAACTGGCAAATAAATTATAATGGTTTTTTATTTTTTTTAAGTGTAATTAATCTTGTTAATTAAATAAAATGAAAGGGTCTGTGGGCCGGAACGGCCTAATGATCATTGAGCCTCTTTTTATTTTAATCATCTATTAAATTTATGGGTACTCTAATTGCGGCCCAGATTTTTGTTTTTTTTTTCTAAATCGATGAAACTTCCGAAAAGAGTTATCTTCATTTCAAATTATAAAAAAAAAAACAATTATAGTTAAATATTCAACTAGAAACGTAGGTTTTTGTTAAATAATTAAAATTTTAGTTTAGAAATTAAATCGCGTGTATTATATTCGCATTTTTAATCGTCGAAAATTCGTTTTAGAAATTTCTTATAACAAAAAAAATAACATTTTGCTTTATTCCGCAATTCGATAATATCTATTTTTATATTATCTTATGTTTTGCGGAATAACGCAAATTCCTCGTACGATTTGCATGGAACTTGAAATGTTGGTGATGTATATTTTATATTTTAAATATTGTATTCGGGTTTTGATCACGATCTTAACTTTAGCACACGTGACCGAAGTGACGTCGTTGTGCTATCGTCGTAAAATAAAAACACAATTTACTCTGCTTTAATTTTTTTATTATTTTGTCCGTCGTTTCGGTAGAGTTGCCCCGTCTCGTCTCGTATCGTGATCAAAAGCTGAAGTCTGTTAATGAATGTAACGAAAAATGTTTAATTTTCATGGGAATTTGCAAATTCTTATATAAATCAGACGGCCATTATTTAGTGACTAATAAAGGAATTGATAGTTGCTCTTTAGTCAATGAGTTTTGTGATCTTAGTACTTAAGTTGTTATGGTAGGCGATAGTACTTTAAGATCGTCACTGTAGTCAAAAACGATAGTTAATTTTACGTTGAAACCATGTGTATTTGTTTTTGATTTGTAATATTCAGTGTATAACAATGAAAACAAAACAAAGTATTTATGTAATATGGTTCAAATTTACATTAATACTTTGAGGGTTTCTAGTCTACTGTGCACTAGACACAGTAACCATGAAATTGTTATGACGTCCATAGACGTCCCAGAAAGTGTTAAAGTATCCAAATATTATTTGGCTATAATAATAATCTTTAATTTAACAAAATATTGAAGATTTATGAAAATTATGAAATGTTTACATTTCTATTGAAATATTGTTTTTTTACATAATGAAAGTAAAGAGCATTATAACGCAACGTTGTGCTTCTAAATAATTATTCGAATTGAACTTTATAGAAGTGCTGAAGTGTTGATTTATAAAAACATTTGAACAATAGATATAAGCGAAATTACAAAATAAATTTCCGAACCTTAACTACGAAGTTAATCTCAAAATAATTCCTTCGTTTTCTCGAAAACGTAAATGAATCGTAACTAAATTATAATTTAAACTATATTCAAATAAATCGAAACAATTATAATATCGGTAGCGTCATTACGAAAAGGTAAAGTGTAATTTCTAAATGACAAATAATTGTACAGATATTTATTACGAAATTTTAAATAATCTAGATTAAAGTAATGCCTTCTAGTGTATCTTTCAAAAATATAGAAAAGTTTTTGCGAAGACAGTACCTACAACATTTTTTTAAATTCCAAAATAACATAAAAATATTTAATTAATTGAATATCTTGGATGGAATTAAATTGTTTTGGAGAAGAATTAGTTTTCTTTTTTTTAATAGTAAAGCGTGAATACGTATTTCGGATTAAAAGTCTTCGTAATATTTTTTTCTACATTTTTGTATGACACGTATTTTATATAGATTAAAATTCGATCGTTGAAAGTTGCTCAGTCTCGTTTTCAAATTTTGCATGTTTCTAGAAACTTAATTTAAACATTAACAATTTATAGCGTCAAGTTAAACTTTAGTAAAGACCAATAGTATTAAAATATTTTATTAATGAAATAAAATTTTAAAATATTAGATTTGAACTTAGTAAAAGTCATTAGTGCTTTAATAAATACTAGTCACGTTCGAATCGTGAAATTTAAGGCGAAAATAACTTTAATAGCAATAAATTATAGTAAAAATACCTCTTCTTAATAAATATTCTTAAGTAATCACATTTCTTCCGTAGGCACCGTTTTGAAAAAATAACATTTTTGAATAAATTAAATTATATAAAACAATGAATAATTCCAGTTTTCTTTATAACACCAATTTACACATAAATAGGACTGTAAGAGAATATTCATGCATTGTCATTAATTTTTTACGTCATTTTTAATGGTAATAAAAATATTTTGTTACTTATTTATCACGATTTTCGAACGAAATCCTTGTCACAGGATAAACGGCAAAAGTAGATAATGATTCAATGAGTAACTTTAATTCTTCGTGTAATGAATATTTCAGATTAGTTTAGGTTCTTGCGATGAAAAAAGTTTTCTTATACCAATGCATTGAGTTATTAAAGCAAAACATTTTTCATTAATCCGTATTACTATTTGAAAATTAAGTTCCTAAACTGGATATTTATTATAGTTTCAATACATCACGTTATAACCAAATATTATGACATAATTTTTTCAGTAATGTTTTGCATTGGATTTTTTTTTTAATTCTAAAATTATGATTCGATCATAATTTTGTTTTCAAAATATTTAAGACAAAACGTAAAGTGAGAAAGACCTAAGTGCCAAAGTGTCGATGTTTCTCTTAATTTTCATTATAATTATAATTAGAGTAAGAATTTAATATTAAATCACCTTTCATATTCGCTTTAATGGTAATTTTAGTCGAATAAGACTCTTTTGTTAATTATTTTTCAAATTCATTCAAGACAACTGTCCTTTGTCTTTACTTCAAATTCTAATAAATTACAATATGCGGTACCTATTACTTTGTGAAAAGATAACATTTAAAATGTATAAGTCTATTATTATTTATAATGGTATATACGAATAAAGTATTATAGTATTTAAAATCGAAAATACTGTTAATTTATTATACTTAGTAGTAGTATAAGAACTTCCAATCTATTTTCTTGTAATTAGAATTCTTTAATATCAAACAATACAACATTTTTGACCTGACAACGTAGCTATGTGTCTTTCAACACGAAAATAAAAATGTTACTAATTCATATATAAATATTTAAGGATGAAAAGTTTGAATCGCATATAGTCCAAGATAGGCAGTCTAATTAATTTCATCTCTCTTACACTCATTACGTTGTCACGTCCAAAATTTATTCAGGTTATCACAATTGTCACAATGACAGCACGGAACAAAATGGCG
This sequence comes from Vanessa tameamea, assembly GCF_037043105.1. Classification (NCBI taxonomy): domain Eukaryota; kingdom Metazoa; phylum Arthropoda; class Insecta; order Lepidoptera; family Nymphalidae; genus Vanessa; species Vanessa tameamea. Next base: position 3,179,942 of record NC_087333.1, read on the forward strand.
TCTTCCACCTGTCATTAACTTAAATAAGATAAAAAAAATGCGATTGTTAATGGCAAGTTTTTAATTAGACTACTCTACACAGTGAGTATTAAAGGTGTGCTAATATATAAAAATAGTTCTATTCCAAGTTGTGCCATTTTGTCCCTCCCTAAAACTGTCGTGACGTCAATTTGACAAGACAACGGATCTATTTATGAATGAAAACAAAAGAAGTATATAAAAAAGTTTTTTATTTATTTTCGCAATATTTATTTTAAATAATAGTATTTATTTCTAATCCATGATATTCAAGAATTATATTTCTATGCAATAAAACGCAAGATGTTTTAATCTTAAATTGTAAGTACGTTAAAATGGAATGCGATAAAAATGTTGAACTTAAAAAGTAAAATATTAAAAAAGAAAATCATGGAACATTGATTGTGAATATTGCCTTTTTAAATGTTTTTGGTACTTAATTTAAAAGCTTGTAAAGTTTTTTTTTTTAAATAATTCATAAGATACATATTCTATTTATTGTAAATTATTATTTTCATCGAATATTTTTTTAACAGTTACAAAAATGGTAAAAAATTATGTTGCTGTCTTACTTACTAAATAATAAAAAAAAACAATCATTCTTATAATTTTGATTATAGATTTACTTTGTGTGTTTTTTTTTTTTTTTTTTTTTTTTTATTTTATTTAGGAACACCAACAGTACACATATGCAACATTTATATTAAATATACAGTCAAAAGTATCAGGTCTTCATATGTACACCAATTACAGGTATTCACAACATTGTCTGAGAAGTTTTATAACAACAATAACACCTTAATCTAACTAAATTAAATTACTACTAAAAAAATAAAAACAACATTATATATATATAAAGTTATGTAAACAACTACACATAAAATTAAAAGTGAAACAGTTACAATTTTAGAGAGTAATATTTATGCAGAGTATGTTTGAATTTTGAAAATGAATCATGAAACATGTCCAAATCTGTTATCTCTTTATTTAAGAAGTTGTATAAGTTGCACATCCTAACAAGTGGAGAATGCGCACCTAGATTTGTACGAACTCTTGGATGGTAAAAAATTTTAGTAATGCGTTGACGAGGAATTTTATTAGGTACTGAAATAGAAAGCTGAGCTAGTAGATGGCTGCTATCAATGTTGCCATTTATGATATTGAACATAATGATTAAATCATGAATTGAACGTCGAGCATGCAGGTTCTTCATGCCAAAATGAATTAAACGTTGTTCGTACGGGCATCTGAATGATATTTTATGAGAATGAAAAGCTAAGTAACGAGTAAACGCTCGCTGGACTCGTTCGATGCGCTGACTGTGTATACTATAAGTTGGATTCCATATCGATGAAGCATATTCTAACTGACTGCGTACTAATGCGTTAAACAATGTAATTTTGGTGTGGGGATTTTTAAACATCTTTGTATTGCGTCTTAAAAACCCTAGCATTTGAAAAGATTTTTTAGTTATATGGTCTACATGGGACACAAATGTCAGTTTATTATCAATTGTAACACCTAAATCGCGAATTTCGTTGACTTTTATAAGAGAAATTCCATTAATGTTATAAGATGTTACAATTGGCTTCCTCTTTCTAGTGAATGTTATATAAGAGCATTTACCAACATTTAAATCCATCAGGTTGTCTTTACACCAGGCGTTTATATTGTTTATATCATTCTGCATATAGGCTACGTCAAGTTGAGAATCAATTAATTTATAAATTTTTAAATCGTCTGCAAAAAGAGAGAACTTACAGTGCTTAATTACCAGAGTTATATCGTTAACGAATATTGAAAATAAAATGGGACCCAGGTGTGAGCCCTGGGGAACGCCGGATTCCGCATAATACGCTTGAGATTCGTATCCATCTACTGCAACTACTTGAGATCTTCTGTCCAGATAAGAGGCAAACCACCGCAGCAATGAACCATTTATACCTATTGCCTGAAGCTTTCTAATGAGAAGCAGATGATTGACTTTATCAAATGCGGAACTAAAGTCAGTGTAAACGGCATCCACTTGCTTACCTTTGTCAACGTCGTAGATAATGTCTGATATAAAAGACAAGAGGTTTGTTTCCGTAGAGCGACCGCGCTTAAATCCATGCTGATGAATAGAAATATCAGATCCAGCAAATGATGATATTAAAGGGCTTATATGAGATTCGAATAATTTTGAAAAAGAGGATAATATAGATATTGGGCGATAGTTCTTTACGTTACTTTTATCACCTTTTTTGTAAATAGGTATAATTCTCGCTCTTTTCCATTCCGTTGGGAAACAACCGCTTTTTAAGGATTGATTGACAATTATCATAAAAGGAAGAGCCAACACAGATGCACAACGCCTTATGAAAAGTGGAGGCAAGCCGTCTGGTCCGGGTCCTTTGTAAATATTTATAGATTTCATTTTCTTCAAAATTTCATTTTCAGAGAAGCTTAGTTTTGACATATTTTTTCCACCAGCCAATTGCAGAGGCCTGCCAGAGGGAATTGAATTACGACAAAAAACTGAAGAAAAATGTTGAGCGAATGTATTGACTATCTCTATGCCAGTATGGGCACTATTTCCATTAAGGTATATTGTGTCAGGAATAACGGATTGTCCCTTTCTTTTATCCTTCATAAACCGCCAGAAGTGTTTTGAATTTTTTCTAATGTTTGACTCAACGTTAGAACAGTAATTACAATAATTTATGTTAAGTAAGTCATCACATCGTTCTCTTAGTAGTTGGTATTCTATTAAGTCTCGCGGATTTCTATATTTACGGTAATTGATTCTTAATTTATCCTTTTCATGAAGCAATTTAATAAGTGTTACACTAGACCAAGACGGGAATAATGATTTTTTGTATTTTCTTTTTGGTACATGTTTCACAATAACATTATTTAATATTTTGTAAAAAATTGTTAACATATCATCCACGTTTGTAATATTTTCAAATTCGTTGTGCCAGTTATAAGATTTCAGTTCACTTACTATATCTGTGTAATTTGCCTTAAAAAAATTAAAGTCAACTCGACCCACTGAACGACAGCAATTGTTGTTATTAATGTTATTGAAAATCGTTAAGCTTATCAAAAGTGGAGGATGTTTGTTATCGACCTTACTCAAAACATTTAAGGGGTCAGTTACTTGTATATCAAGAATATTACTCAATACAATATCCAGCATTTTACCATCAATATTAACAATATTATTGTATTGGCGAATGTTATTCATTGCCATGAAATCTATTAACAAATGACCTAACTGATTATTGCTAACATTATGGGGTTCTAAATCGTTATTACTATCGACTTTATTCCACTGGATAAAACCAAGATTAAAGTCACCAATTATAATTACATTTTCAATCATATCAGCCATCTTATTGACATTATCAAGGAATTTATTAGTGGACTCGAAGTTAGCTGTTTTAAGTACATATATACAAATATTTTGCAAAACAGTGTAATAAAATAAATTTTATTACATTATTTTAATGAAATAATTATATACGTTTTAAATGAATGATGAATGGTTCAAATGAATGATAGATTTTTTTGTGATGCCACTGACAAAGGCAATACGAAACAGAACTTACCTGTTTACCATACTTCTACGTAGGTCTTCTAAAATGTATTTAAGCAATCGGAGGTTGTCTTTCGATTTTTAAAGCGATGATATGCTTAGTACTTGATACGGAAAGTCCGGCAACTAACTAATATTCAAAGAACCATTCGTATTGCTTACGGATAGTAAATATGTATAATTGACGTTTAATTTTTTTCTTAAAACTTTATTAGGTTGTTATCGTGCATATATGTTAATATCCGTTATTCGTAGTCTCACGATTCCGTAAGTACTAAGCTAATAGCTTCTGAATTACCTCGCACACAATTCTATTAGCAAAACGAACCGTTCTTTGTGTATATAGTAGTCGGACATAAACTGATAAACTATGAAATCTCACAATTTCAACTCGACCCGACTTTTGTATCTTCATAATGAATTACGCCGATTAATTAATTTAATTTCATATTTAATAAACATTAAGAAGGTGTGAATATTTGTTTAAAAGAGCTTATAAAAATCTATCTATCTAAATTAGTTGTTTGATTATATTATAATTAAAATTAATGTATAATTTCGCGTTAACTATTAACTCCTTTTATCTCTAAGCTGTTATTACTATAAAATTTTATTTATTGTTATCGTTACTGTGAATACTTCACTTAACTCACTAAGAATAGTTACTATTGTATTGTGAGATTCAATAAACACACACTACATAAATTTAATGTTTTATTCATATTCTCCCTCAATCTACAAATTCAATTCAGAATACTGAAGACTATTATTTCATTTTATCGTTTTGTTTTACTGCCTCATTGGTTCAGTGGTTGCACGGCCAGCCCCGGTGACAAAGAGCCCGTAGATCACCAAAAACTCGTCGGTTCTGCGTCTGTAGGATCAATGAGAAGCCGAGTTTAGTATAATGCAACTACGATAATGATCTCCAGCGCAGTTGCTTAGTAAGTCAGGATGAGATTTTAAACGGATGGCTAAAACGTCAATCTTGGTAGGAACGAAAGGGAGAGAAAAAAAAATCTATCTCATTTTATTATTTTATCACACAAATTATTATAATAGTATTAATTATTCAAGGAATTCTTAAGATTTTCATAGCATAATTAATATAATCTCTTAACTTTTATCCGTGGTAGGGCTGTGCCAATCGTGTGATCATTAACCATCACCGAGCAGGAATATTTTTATGGTTGTTCTGGTTTGAACAATGACATAACATCGAATGCAATATAACATCGATAGTTGCCAAATTCATTCATTTCCCTCACCACAATAAATGAAACCAAAAAACGTGTGAAATTATTTATTCAAGAAATTCAGATAATGAACAGTATCTATGTATACATAAATACGCTATGTTTAAAATAAACAGTCTATATTTACTCGTGTAGTAGCTGCGTAGTTAGTTAAAGTAATAAAAAAATAAATAGCAATACTTAACTGAATGAATGTGTTCCCACAGATCTCACTGGAAGAGGTCGGCCAAATGAATTGTGGCGTCGTGTCCGTGACATAAGCCGGGAATAAAACTAACTAATGGATTTCATACAAATACATATATACTTATATACGTAAAGACAGTATACCTAATATAATATTATAATTCCACATTCTGTTTACTAAAAGAAGCACTTACTCTGAAGTGATTTCACGCTCACTAAAAATTGATAGACCATAAAGCTCCTTTTTTTTGCAAAAGCCCCCTTTTGAGGAAAGTTGTGGAGCTTATTCCAAAAGGCTATAATGCGATACAATTTCGACAGAATTTCATCAATACAAGTTTCCTTATAAAGTTTTCATAAAAATAAATAAAGAATATTTTGATTTTTATTTGATTTGATCTTTACAGAAATATTTAATCTATGATTATTATTATTATTATTAAAAAAATAACCAACATATAACACCTGAATTGTATTTTTTTAATATATGGGGAATTAATGAAAAATTTATTCAAAAAAGGGCTTAAATAATCATTTTTTTTTATTATTTATAATTATATATTAATTAATAATTATCAATTATCAATCAATCATTTTTCTTAAACAAAGTTATCGCTAACATGAATTCAGTCAAATTGTAAATCAGGAAAATATATTAAAATATTGTTTTGTTAACCGTACTAAAATTTATCACACGTTGAATAAAGTTCACGGTCATCCAACTATATCGCGAAACTGACATTTGTTTCTCTACGGAGCTTATACTTGACCATCAACAGCTGACCTTGTATTTTAATAGAATCGGTTATTTTAGGCTTAAAAGTCATAACGGAATTTTATGCTTAAAATTTAAAACTTAGGACGAAGGCAACACATTATTATCATGATCTATTAATTTTAATTAACAATTATATAGGTAAACTAAACAAATTAAATGCATGGAGTTGAACTGCCCCGGGTGATTACTATTATCAATTGATAAATTAAATGTTTTTTTCTTTACGAGCCTACTAAATTATTAATCCAAAAAAAAAAGTTAATATCATCATAATATTAAACTCCAAATCCTTTTGTCTTGGTCAATCACGAAACAAAAAAGTAGTGAAAATTTATTGAATTATTCACATCATTTAGCAAAGCAAAGCAAAGCGCTGTTAATAAAGATATTTTTTCTTTTTCATAAAAAATAACAAAAAACCAACTGCGCGCCGGGTTTTGTCATTCGTATATGTATCAAATAATTCTAATATGATGTGCGTTTACGTAATTTGTAATTAATTATTATTATTTATTAATAATTAATAATTCTCATATTAAAATATTTCGTTATATTGCTACAACACAGAAAACATATCTCAGGACGAATTCTTAATCAAATAACATGAACAATGGTCGAAATCTTGAATAAACTATACGTAACGGATTCATGAAAAAAATAGCATTTTGAACGTCATTATGAAGCTGTTATCAAAACTTTGGGAGTAATAATAAAATGGATATAATTAGTTAAATTAAATTGTGTTTATAAAAAGTTATAAGTATTTCTTAACAAAACATCTTGAAGATGATCGTAATGCATTTCTATAAAACAAAAATACGTAATAAAAAAACAACGTACATATATTTTAAGCGATTTTCGAACATTTTTTTATATTCTATCGTTATTTTTGAATAATATAATATATTTAATTATAAATATAATTTTTGATTTCATACAATTCCTTTTAAAATAAATAAGTACTAATAAAATACAAGTATAATTCACACATGAGCTTGAGAAGGTTTGCAATTAATTCCCCCGAATTCCAGCGAAAAGGGCATTCTCGTTCGTGTGGTGACGCTGCTTCAATGCGGGTTCGTAGATGCACAAGTGTCAGAATTTCGTTGAAATTAGACACATGTAGGTTTCCTTAAGTTTCCTTCACCGCCAAGCACGAGATGAATTATAAACACAAATTAAGCACATGAAAATCTAGTGGTGCTTGCAATTGTACTTATATAATATTAGGTAAATAATAACAAAATTCAATTCAGCACATTTATTCGTCACTAATATCAAATTTATATTACAAATTAAACTAAATCATTACATCCACAATTTTATTATTTTCATATACACAATATGAAAGAAAAATATACTCAAAAGTTAAGTGTCAAAAAATAATATTTAGCATTGTAAAAATATAATATTCTTTGTTGAAAAATGACTTAACCTTTTCTAATCCTTTTAAATCTTTATTGACGACGTTAAAACATTCTATTGATATCAATATTTTTCATTACATAACTTACTTTTGAAATCCATTGAACAAAATAAAGTAAAAAATATATTTGAAATAATAAAAGTAAAACCCATGTTTAATGCATTCCAAAGCACAAGTTTGAATTTAATCGATTTAACTAATTTTTTCTGTTTGAGTGAATTATTTCATAATATATTCTTTGAATTCACATTGTATATTGTAAATGCAAACAGCCTTATATGAAAAATGAAAAATAAGTTCCTTTTTTTATTTACACACACAATGCTAATAGAGTAACACTATAAATTGTTTGTCTTGGAAATAGTACAAGGTTTTAACAGTTTTAAATCCCTTGTGTAAAGTAAATAACTTTTACAATATTAAATTTATATAATTTGATGATACATTGATACTCACAGAGCACCAACTATTACAATATTGAATGATTCATTTCTTGTACAATTTTTGAACTAAATACTTACTACAAATATATTGTATATGGATAATCTGTTTATGTTCTATGAATATATTTTTAATTTTAATTATAATAAAAAGCAACATTATATTTGAGTATTGTCAAAAAATCATAGCTATTCATGGGGCATGTTTAGTTAAGATTAATAAGGTAATGTCATTTTTTTTTATAAATTGTTAAAGGAGGTTTGATTACTTTCTCGTTATATTTATTAAATATTTTTCTTGTCACTTCAACTTTTGTTTTAATACATAATTAATCTCAACCAATCAAATTGAAATATGTTATGATTACTTTCTGAATATTTCTATCCTAGGTTTGAACATGATATAATCTATAATTTTCTGTTGCGTTTCAACGTTGACATAATTAGAGAAAAAAAAACTTCGTTTAGATTTCATATACTTCTCTATGAACTGAAACAAAGATATAAACTTAAATTAGTTACTATTTTACAAAGTTTGAATCCTGTAACGTAATTTTGGCGCAAGTTACATGTTTACATTCTTTTAAAATAAATTCAACAAAATTATTCAGTTTCTAACATAAAATATTGGATGTCATCTGTCAATTGACTTTGACAATTATTTCTAAGGTTATGTTTACGCATAATTTAAAATTACCGCTAATTTTGACATTTGAAATTAAATGCACTTTTTATGCATTATCATGCATTTTCGAACTAATTGTAATTTATTATCTTTGAGATGATCTTTGACATTTATGTAAAACTTCACTTTCCTTCCGCTTTTTGAGTCGAAATGTGACGCTAATTTATTTTCGAAGTTTTTATAACTTTTATTTTGTTTTAAACTTTGAATATTGTTGAAAATAATTGTTTGAATGAACAGTGAGTTCTATTATGAAGAAAAGGAAATAAATCCATGTCGGATTATTATTATATATATTATTATATATATAATTAATTCCGATATTTGTCGCCTCGTGGTAAGTTTTGAATCTTTCTTCGAAATTTGAATTTATTCGAATTGTACTGTGTCGTAACAACGATTGTGGTTCTTTACAGCGAATTTTTAGAATATTTCCCGCGATGCATTTTGTTATTTGTGAAAAATAACCGGAATTGACATTTGGATTTTCAAATTTGTAATAGATTCTAATCAGAATTATTTCTCCTTTTACAGTTATTTTTCAACATTATTTTTCGAAGTTATTTTTTAACGTTATTTTTCAACGTTGTTTTTCGTCGCTTCATTCATCGTCATTTATTTCATGGATTAATCATTCAGTCATTTTCTGGGATGATTATCTTGAATAATTTTTTTTGGCATTATATTCGATTGGATATTTTCAACGCTTTTCGAGGAACATTTCAACTTCATTTCGTTATTTAAGATTCGATAATTTGAAAATTTAAATAGAAGTTTACTTCTGGGAAACTTATAATTTGAAGTTTACTTGGTGAAGATGAATTTTTGGAAACTTTTAAGGAAGTAAAACTTTATCACACTAATTTATATTACTCGATCTTGGTATGTAATTTTTACATATTTATTTTCGCCGAAATTTAAGCGCGCGAGATTTAATTAGAAATTTATTAACATTTATAAAAAATTTGGCATTCAAACTTTATTCAAACCTTATCGAAACATTATTGAAATTTTATTCGAACATAATTGTTCACTATTTGAATTTACTGTTTAAATTAATTTATAATTATTTAGACATTTGGTTTAATCAAGTTGATAAACTTGACTTGTTTGTAACTTTAAGTAACTTAGTTGTCAATTTTGAATAATTTTACCTAAAGTTGAAATTTGACATACATTTAAATATTGTTGTTGAAATTTTTTTTTTTTATTTTTCGTAAATATTTGTTTAAGCTTAATTTAAACGGATGTTAACATCCTGGCGCCCGATTATGTTAACAATTAAATTTAGAATATTATAAGAAAATTACGTTTTCATTTTTTGAATAAAATATTTTTGAACATAGATTTGCTGTTTTTGTAAATCTATTTGTAATGTTAAAATAATTTATCTGACTTCCGGAGCACTTTCTTTTGAGGATTTGTTTAGTTTAAAAACTTTTCCAACTCTACCAATTTTTTTATTTTTTTTGCATCAATTTAAATAATTTTTTTTATTGACACTTTACTCGTCAATATAAACCACCTAATTTTAACGTTAAAATCGTCTTGTATGGCACAAGGAAGACTTTTTAGTGGACGTGCACTCTATTCACACCCTCACTCAAAATCCAACACGACGGGAAAGAATTTAGGCACATGTTCAATGGCTAATGTTTTTCGGGGTTCGGAAATATAAAAACTGTCGTTTCCGAAAATGCGAGCTACTTATGGGAATTTCATAGCTGACACACTCAAAGGTAAGAGAAAACTATAAAACCAACTTTTCTTGAAGCTAGTTCAAAATAAAATTAATATTAAATTTATCTATTTAAATCACTATAATATAATATAATTATATTTTAATTAGGCTTTATTCAAATTATTCAAAATATTAAAGCGAAGAGGCATTTTTATATTTATTTAATTTTCATTTAAAGTAGTTATGCCATTCTAAGAAATGGTCATTTTAAGAAATGACTAATATTCCTATTTACCCCCTTCCATTTAAGCTTAAAGTTTGGACTAAGAGTACTACTATAGCCCAAGGAAGCAAAATCGATCCAGTGCCTTTTGACATCGCTAGGCAGCCCGTAAATTACATTACGCTATTGACGCTTTAAAAGACACGGAACTACACGATTTTAACGACACGATTCACGATACAATAGGAAACCAAAACATAGAATTCTGTTTTCAATAATCTTACACAAGACAATGTATATAGCTCTGTTCACTCACGACGACGCGCCCCTCCATCTACCATGAGTGAGAATTGTGCATTAGTATGAGAGACGCTCGTACTTACATGATGTCTTAGTGTGCGTGAGATGACTAATGTAAGAGTAGAGACAGCAAAAAAAATACAAATTAGATTATATTTCTTAATGCACGCCGATAAGCCAACGAGATACCTCAAAGTGTTTTCACATAACATTTATTACCTGTAGTAACGCTAGCTGGCCGCTGTGGAAGAACTTTTGCTCATAAGCTTAGCTACCATCTCTTGCACCCTCTTCATTTCTTCCAGCTGTGTCGTCACTTGATACAGTCGGTTCTCACGCTCGACCACGGTTTTTTCTAATTGTTTTATCATCTGTGGATTTAAAATTAACGCTGTATGCGGTCACTATAATAATAAGATCAATAGCTTCAAAAACTTTATTATTTACTTCACATATTAATCGTCAGTAGAAGAAAATATATAGATAAAGGCAGACAAAAAAAAATTGTTGGTCTATATCTGCCAATCAAGACCAAATAGGCCAACAAAGCAATCATGTACTCACATTGTCCCGTTGTTCCAGCTCCCTCCTCAAGCCGCTGTCAGCTGCGGCCGCCTCCTCCAGCTTCTTGTCACGTTGCTTGACGCGCTCCTCGAACTTAATCAATACACCTGCTAGTTCGCTGTTTTTATTCGTCTGAAAACAATTCGTTCACATTATATTTGTTAACATAACAGTTTAGTGGAATAGTATTGTATTATAAATAAAGATATACATATATATATCAAGAGTATAAAGTTTATCTATCTTTATACCTTCTAATAATTGATTTACATATTCCATACGATTCGATAATAGCCTGCTATATTATGCACTAGAAAAATTTCTTGATTAATATATTTTTATTTATAATATGACTCCACACCTAAATTCTACGGCAAAAAATTACTTATCTAATCGCAAAGTCGACGAATAAAACGCAATTTTTGAACCAATCCATAATTAATAACATATATATTATTATATCTCAACACATGTCTACTCAAGGTCATATTTGTTTAATTGTCTTTTCTCCTGTGTTTGGATTATATATATATATATATATATATATATATATATATATATATATATATATACTCTATTCCAATGGGAATAGGAAAGAACCAAAACAAACCGTACTTTTCAATATCACGAGTTTGTTGATAAGTCCGCTTTATGATTTACTACAAACAGTTCTTGATTAATATATCTTCACTTTTAATATAACAATATTTCACTTAACTACGTAAATCCACTTAAATTTGACAGTTTTGCCGACATTCAAAACGCCATTTTTCGATGAACGAACAATTAAAATGGAAGCCACACTAAGGATGTTCGCTAAACGAATGGAGAATGAATAAATTTATACAGATAAAAAATGTATTATTTTAGTTTTAACATACAGTTTAGATTTTTTTTTTAAATATATATTTATTTAATTGGTTATAATATAGATTATAATATAATATATAATATAGAAAGTTACATATTGCTCGATAAAAATTTTATTATTTTATATAGTAAGGTATAGACAAAAAAATTAAAAGAAATAATTCATTTTACAGAAATAAAAAATCTTAAAATATAGATCAGTTTTATGCAAAGCAACACTTAATTTATAATTTTGAAAATAATAGAAAAGTAAGATATTATTCGGAATTGTCAAAAGTTTTTTCTTATGACCTGGCTTAGTTTAAGCGAACTGTAATAATTGTAAACGATTTAGTATTTACGACCTTTTGCTTTTGCCTACTGACTTTTGATTTGCCATCAACACGGCCTACGCTAATTGAACATTACCTTTTCGGTTTGAAGATTAAGATTTTATTATTATTATTTTTAAGTACATTTTGTTTTTTTTTTCAAAAAATTTAATGCTAAGAAATGTATTTCAAGGTCAAAGTCATTTTAGATATAAGATAATCTAAGTGTTTCTTTGAAAGATATATAAACTTTTATTTATTCAAAAGTTAGCTTAAAAGCTTAGTATTATACAATACGTCATATGTCTTGAAAATGCCGCTTCATTATTGAAACATACAATGTTTCTTTTTATTAATGATGGAATAAAAATCTATTCATATAAATGAAATTGTGAGTGTCGTCTTTCTATGACTTATCACTGAAAATAACTACCTCTTTATAAGTTAATAAGGCTATTTGCGAAATACCACGATCCAAATCAAAACTAACGACCTAAATTTTATTTAAGCCTAAAAATGCTGCTCTCTAAAAATTTTAATATGTACCTTTCTTGCAATTTATACAAAATTTATTTAAAAAATTACGTAAAACCAATAAAATATAGTTCCTTAACATTCTTTACCCATTCACTCAATAATTTTCTCCTCACTAGAGTAACTAAAATGTCATGTCAATTCAAGGTCAGAGTTGTTTATTTATCTTTTCTCCTATTCCCATTGGAATAGAGTTATATATATATATATATGTTTTCATGGTAACCGGTCATACGATGTCGAAGTCTATATATCTCAAACAGATAAAAAAAAATCATAAATCTGATAATTACCTGCTGTTCCAACTTCTTCTGCAACGTTCTGTTATCCGATTCAAGTTGTTTAAGTCGTTCTTCCGCTTCTCTTTCTCGTATTTTCATTTCGTTTTCAATATTCTGAACAAAAAATGAACATCAAAGTTATCCCGAAAATATTTCATTAAGGATAGATGACGTTTTTAGCTGTAACATTTATAAATGTATTTTTTTTTTGTTTTCCGCTTTAATTACTCAACCGTTCATGAAATTTTACAAAAGTTTATCCTCCACAGAAAAGGGCATAGGGTACCTAGCACCTGTCTCCCTCCCTAGGCGAAACCACAAGTGGAAACTAGGTAAAATTACATTGAATAAAAATAATGATACATACAGCTATCTGTGATCTGAATTCCTTTTGTAAAATTTCCTTTTGATTCTCTTTATCCAATCTCTCCGCAGCCAACTTCGCTCTGAAACCTCGTAGCGTCGTTTCGGCGTCCTCTAGTTGTTTGTGAAGATCTTCTATTGACTTTTTGTGTCTGGAAAAAATAATGTTATTTTTAAATGTAATTTACGCTGTAACTCACGGGTGCATGGAAGATGTATCCGCTGCTGAATCTGACTCACGTTTTAAACTTTACTCCCTCATACCGTTTCTCTTGACATCAGAGCACAGATAAATTATAAAGAAATTAATTGTACATGAAAACTCAGTGGTGTTTGCCTGGATTTGAACCAGCGATACTCGATTAAGATCCATAAATTCTATCCACTGAGCTCAGGGGCTCTTAAAAATATACATCTATATTTATATAAAATTATTATATTTAAATAACTTTATTCGTATCACTAATCGTTTTTAACATTATTATCAACAACATTAGTGTAATTATTATGAGTAATATTATTTATCATCAGAGGGAAAAGGATAATTGTTTAATTGTAAAATAGTCTCATGTGTGTACCACGCGGACAACCCTATTAAATAAATATACATAAATACCTTAAATTTCATATTCTAAATCATATGTATTTTTCACAAAATAAACATTTTAAAATGTTATATTTTTTTTAATATTACAGTTTTTCTTATTAATCAAAGTAAAATATACCTAAATATAAAGTAAGTATCATGTATGTCAGCAATAAAACCAAAGTTAAAAAAATAAAAGTCTTGCATCGGCCGGGAATCGAACCCGGGCCGCCCGCGTGGCAGGCGAGCATTCTACCACTGAACCACCGATGCTTACATTAAGACATCGAAAATGCACGTTAGGTATCCTCATAGTTCTATTTTTTATTATTATTCGTGCTAACTCGTAAATTGTATTCTTATTAATAATTTCTCAAAAGCTAGAAATATTTTATTGCCGACTCATAACATCAATATACTAAAACATGAACATCGAAATTGTTCGTACATTATGTTTAGATTTTAATACAAAAATGAAGAAACTTTTCATTGATATCAAAACTTTCCATACATAAAAATAATTATAAAATTACGTCCATAAAAAAATTTTTGGATTTCGACCAGTGTTTTTTTTATCTAATAGGGAAATTCCATAAGCAGACATTAACGCTACAGGAAATTCCTGATTCCATATTAACTATTTCTAAATTATCCCTGCCTCATGCCTCTTATTTCAAATGCTAATTTTGCTGTTTGGACCTCTAATTAATTTGTTTTTTATATTTAGACCAGAAACTTACTTTTCATTTTGCATCTGTGTCGTGTATAATACATCTTGCTGAGCGGAGTTAGTGGCTTGCAACAACGCGAGTGCATGTTGTAAGGACGCCATGTGTTCTGTTGCTCCCTGTACGAAACAAAATAATTATGTACATTTCTCCTTACATTAATACTTCTTTAATAATATATTAAATTTTATACAATTATATATATAATTAAATTCTTGGTGAAATTGGAGAAATTATTTAAAAGCAATATGACAGATTGTGATTGTAAAATTCTAGAAGTAAATAGGTGTCGCTTGTAGTCTAACTTACATGAATCTCATCATTTTATTTCTACAAAGTACTTATATTTATAAAAAATATATTTTCATATTTGCTACTTTGCTCTAACACTTTGTTTTCACTTTACGCGTTCTATTTTGTTTACCTAACACCTGTTAATGCCGAGAAGCATCCTCTCCTCCGTCCCCAGTCGAAACCAGTACCAGGCAGTCGAGACCGCAGACGGAAACTACTGATTAATATGAAATCACAACATAACAACATATATTGGTCCTCACCTGTAACGCTACTGAATGCGAATGTAGCCGCTGTTCCAGACACGTCATCTTGTAGCCGTACAGTTCCATCACACTCGACGTCGCTATGTCTGATATCTGTAAACAAATACTCTAATCCATTAACCATTTTAATATTAAAACAGTTTATATATGATTTTTAATTAATGGAATATATGTTTTTTATGTAGATATACATTTAACTGACTTAAGATTTTGATGTAAGTATATATGATACTAATTTCTTTCTTAATTCAATTATGTTAACTATAACAATAGTAAATGTGGAATATAGAGGGCTACATTTTATCCAATACATACAGTTTTCCTCGCGACCAAGCGAGAGCTGAATTTTAAGCACATTAAAATTTGCTCAGGATTTGAACCGGCTTCGGGGAGGATCATTATTCTAAATTTAGAACTGCCAGTTGAAGAAATGAAAGCTCAATTTTTTCAAGTTGCTCAAAAGCAAATAAATATTAGGTCCCAATCAGACACTCGCCTTCCCGGCCTGCAGCGCCTCGCCCAGCCGCGCCACGAGCTGGTCGAGCGCCAGCTCCTGCGCCGCCGACACGCGCTCGGGGCCCGCGCCGCCGCCCGCCACCTGCGCCCAGGGCTCCGCCTCCGCCTCCGCCTCCGCCACGCTCTGGAGACTTTCGCCGAATATCTGACGACATGAAAATCAAATGTTATTACATACAAAATGTCCCAACTGATGTCAGCCACCGATATTTAACGATGACTAGCCGACTAAGAAGGATAGACGCACTCTCTATTCCCTCATCTTATAACCCGTTGCAACAGCATACGACGTTCTCACAAATAAATCCTACTACCAACGACAATAATGCTATCTGAAGTCTTAACACGTCTTAACACTAACGACATGTCCGAATTTATAAATCCTGTATCAATTTTTATACTGTAAATGTATTTGAAATGAACCATTACAAAAATATATACTAACCTGATTCATTTGATCCGATGGAAAATAATGATGTTTCACCAGTTGCATGATCTGTCTTCGACGTGATCCGTTGTTACCCGTGAGCGCCATACATAGGAGCTTGCGAACCTGGAACAAAACTTTATTACGTAAGAAAAAACGATTTATATATTACATGTTATTTGACTATAGCTGTATTATGCACTACAAACATTTCTTGATTTAATATCTACACTTATAATACACGACACATTTTTATTACTAACAGTATTTAAAACGGGATATTTACCATGTTTTTTATTTTTATTTGGTGGTATTTAAGTCTCTTGAACAAGACATTCGTAGATAAAGTCGAAATGTCGAGCTCCACCAAATAAAAATAAAAAACATGGTAAATATCCCGTTTTAAAGACTGTTAGTAATAAAAATAGCCATGTTAATTTAAAGTCTTACGACACATTTTATTTCACTTAACTTTTTATTCCGAAAACAAGTAAAACGCCATTGTTTCAGAAATTCATAATGGATACCATAGATTATTTTAATAACGTCTCGTCAATTCAAGGTCATAGTTTTTTATTTATCGTTACTCTTCCTGCTATTGAAAAAGGCTATAGATAAGCTAGAGCCTGTTTAGTTTCTTTATTAAATTACTAATTAATATTTTTATTATATTACATTCTCAATTTTAATTTTTATTTGCATACTGCCCTCAAAGTAAGCAATTATGTTGTAAAAAACTTTAAAAACAAAATGACCAAGGAAAATTAATATCATTTAAAAGTACAAACATTCCATATGTACTCAACAACATCAGCCCCCCCTCTATTATTCCGCAACGCTTTATTGGCTTTTCGAATGTTAAACACGCATGAGCGAGTGTAATTACAAAAAAATAGTAACAGGAGATCATAAGTAACTAGGATATACTTACTTTATAATAGGTGCTTTTCCTCCTTACAAGGACTGCTTGCAATTAAATTATAAACAAGGTAAATAAAGATATTATAATAAATACCTACTAGGAAACCATAAACAGTTGGAACTTTGCTACTCGCTTCAATATTAAAATTCGATGTAATATATAATGTTATCTCTTCACGCATAAACCGCTGAACCGATTTAGATGAAATTTGGTGTGGAGATATTTTGAGTCCCGGAGAAGGACATGGCTACTTTTATTAATTCACCCCTCAAAGGGGTATAATTGATGGTGACGGTTTTTTGTGTGGTAGTTTTATAAGTTTTATGCGACCAAAACGGCAGTCAGTATTTTTAATAAATTAAAAGATTATTTTTTAGATATTTAATAAGGTGAACACATTGGCATTGTAAGGAATATAAAACATCACTAACATCGCCAATGGGCCACTTATCTCTTAATAAGGTCTTATGTTATTTGTGCCTGTATTTATACTGGCTCACCCTTCAAAGCGGGACACGATATATTTAGCGATAGAACATGAGTGGGTGGTAGCAACCCAGGCGGACTGGCACAAAGCCTTACTACCAAGTCAAATGATCTAAGATTTACTAATATGTATGAGGATATTTAACAAATAGGTACCAGGAAACCATAAGCAGTTAAGACATTAAACTTACTTGATGATGCGCTAACATCCTATTGAAAGCGGCTTCCCAATGCTTCGAGAGTGGAGCTAATGATAGTCCGCTCCGACATGCCAACACCACACTTTTTTGAGCCGTTTCCATACCCACAGGACCATTCTAATAAAAGACAAATAAATGTTCTAAATAATTAACAAAACTTATTTCATTTTATTTTGTTTGTTTAAAGTAAAAAAAAAAAAATATTACGTCCCAAAAATATTAACAAACCGAATAACTTCTATCATAATGCAAATTTCGTAACGAATGTTATAATTAGCACTCATAAATTAGTATAGGAAACTTTTTATTTACGTTTTCTTGTTTTTATTTACCTGCGAAGTATACTGTAACACGCTGTATAATGTGTCTTCGAAAGAATCCGGGGTAACCTCTTGTAAAACGCGTTCTTGAGTTTCACTCGACTCGCATAAAGCTCCAACTACTTGCAACTGGAAATAAAAAGAATGATGAACATTATTTATAATCAGGTTCAATAAGTAATACTCAACTTTATTTAGAAAGCTTCTATAAAATATTGAATAGTATCATAAATTAATCAAAGCTTGAGTAACAATTGTTTACAAAACCAGCTTCTATCGCGACTGCGTATATGTAAAATTAATACAAAGTTAAGGGAGGGCCCATTTCCCCCTTTAAATTAAAATCTATCCTTCCTTAGCACACCAATGGCACATTTACTTACCAATAATTAGTAAAAAAATTAAATTGTCATAAATTGCTCTACAGATTTAAATTATATGTTCTCATTATTTGTAATAATTTACCCATTGCAATCCAACTTTCCCTGGCTCTAGAGACGGTGGCACCAGAAGAGCTGGCAAACCATCACAAATAACTCCCATTAGCTCTTGTGGTAAAGCACCTTCATCTGTAATAGATGAAAAGTTTACATCAATAATCTAAATAAAAATGGAATCATTCAAATCGGATTCGAAATTTAAAATTTTAATTTGCCTTTTTTTATATTACGAAATATTACCCTTGTATTGAGCAATGATGGTTGCAAACAATTCCAATGACTCTGGGAGACAAATTCGACTTGATTTCATACATAGGCATACAAGTTGACAGTGATGACATCTCAGGGAATATAGATCTAAAAATTAAAAAAAAGTATATTAGATAATCAAACATTAAGCAAACGAAGAGGACCATACAATGGGCTTTCAATTAATATAAAATATTAACAAAAAAAAATTAAATGGTAAGTGTACCCTCACTAATGAATAAAGCACTTCTTTTTACAAGTTGATTAAAGCTATACTTTTCATATCTTTGTTTACAATGTGTTTGTAAACAAAGCAAACATTTGGTCATACAATGCAGAAAATTGAACTGTCATTTCATAATAATGGTTAGTGCAGTACTATGACACTCATATTTACTAAGTCACAAGAAATTTAAATATTATTGTAATTCTCTAGGTGGAAGATGCTGTCGACAGTGACACAGTTAGTCTTATGATAATAATATATTAATTACTATTTTTTCATTTAGATTAAAAGATATTTGTAAAACAAATGAATAATGTAAAGTATATAATAATAAACTCATATAATAATTTTTCTTAAAAATAATATATTCTTTCGTTGTTTAGACTTACCCAAATTTACCAAAACTGCTAGAAATTTCAACACATTTTGTAAGCAGTTCATAGCATTTTCTGGTTCACCCATGTCATCAGGGGCTGTCTTACACAACTCGTCTATTTTCTAAAAGTAAATTAAATAAACCAATTATTAATGAGTTTACTACATTATTTTTTAGTATACAATGTATTATATAATCCTTTGAACATCACTAATATTCTTAATAGATAATAAATATTTAATAGTTTGTATACATGAATGCCGGATAGGAATTTATCGTTTCACACAAAGCTGCATGATTTTTACTTGGTTGGTTTACAAATACTCATCATTAGTTGGGCATTCTTTGATTATTAATGTGAATAAAATTGGATACCAATAAATGTTTTAATATTTGAGGTAAATTAAGACTAAAAAGACTCACATACCACTAATGATTCCTGAAGAGAATTATTAAAATGACTATATGAAAGAACATAGCTTCGTAGATTATTATCTGTGCACAGATCATTTATAAATGTGTACGCATGTAGAAGTTGAGTTGCATCTCTATCACTGGAAATGGAATACATAATTATTATTTAATTGATATTTTTATAGGCATTACTTCATATAATAATAAATTTGATAATTATATTGTAAGGGCAATAATAAAACAATACAAAAAACTTAAAAATGTAGCACAATGTTTATTTATTAACAATTTAATTTTTATTAATTAATTAGACTGATATTGGTTAGTGATTAATTTTGAATACTTACACAATTGCCTTATTGAATGTTCGCATAGTGCAGCAAAGATAGCTATGTATGTCCGACTGTCTAATTGCAGATGAGCCACGTGTACCACTGGATAAGCATAACAGTAGTCGACACACTTCGACACCACCATATCCACCATCCTGAAATGAGAATAGGACAGTAACCAACAGATGGTAGTCAAAATATCACTGCATACTGTTGCCAAATAAAATTATAGTTCGGAGGTTTTTGAAAAATAATTACCTCATAATAGAAATGAATATATAATAAGATAATGAATATTATGAGAAATAATGTGAGTATGAGTCACAGCATATAACAAGCTGCAATTACAACATATTAATAACCATTCATTGATCTGTGCTTTGCTTATGTCTGATCACAGAAAAACAGAATTAAAGAGCTGAAACTGAGATGCTGAGTGTCTTCTGTAGTTTGTAGTTTCGAAATACTCTTTGAGATAATTTTGTATGGTATTTTATTCATAAAATTGTGTTTTCTCGATAGATATAAACAAATACTCACCTTCAAGCTTATCAAATGTACAACAAAATCCTTTGTATCAACGGTTCTCATAAGTGCATAAATCGCAGGTAAATTTCCATAACAAACATTTACTAATACTGTCAGAGATTTGTGACCAATCGTCCGATGCTGAGGTTCAGACATTGGCTGTAAAATCCAATCAGTAAGCTGCTTCATGAGACTGGTTAGGTATGATTCTTGCCAACTAATTTTGATACCATATGAGATGTCCTATAAATGAATACACAAGAAAATGAGTTTATAATGTCATAGATTAATCACCCTCTACTATAGGTAAAAGAGGTAATGCCATACACATAAACATTTTGTATGCAAATAACATATTAATAGTTGAAGCTTGCTCGGGTTTTAAGAGTTGGTGATCAGGTTTTAGATATAAAGATAAAAACATATCCTATGTACTTCCTTGAACTTCAAGTTTGCTCCATACAAAAATTCATAAATTTTGGTTCAGTGCTTTGGCTGTGAAAGAGTAACAGATGGATGGATAGAGTTACCTTCGCATTTATAATATTAGTATAGATTGTTTTTAATTTTACCTGCATCACAGACAGTAGTTTAATTTTTTTTTCATTTGATATTGTATCTAATAACAACCGGGACAGGATTGGCATAAATCTGAAAAATTAAATTAACATTTAACTTTTAAAAATATTAAAGGTGTCTTAATATCTGATTTTTTTTTTTTATTTAAAAACACCAAATTTACTTGTAAGTATGGGTGAGTGCATGTCTGGCACTGGGTTCGACGGACGCTCTGGCAAGAACCGCGACACCTGCCCAGTGCGGCCCTCGACCATCGCACATCACTCGCCACAACGAGCTGAAGAAAGCACATACTTCACTACGTCCCGGAGAAAATATCGATAGGTCACAGGACGAAGCGATGAGCTAAAAATATATATATATTATTTTAACATACATTTAAAAAATAGACCGAAAGCTATCATTTAAATTAAATTATTTATTTCCAACCACTCATTGTTTCGGTGTGGTGTTATATTTAAATTGAAGTACTTACCCCTAAGTATCGAGTCATCATATTAACTGCAGATTCACTGTGTGTAGCTTCAAACTCACGAGCTGCATTTACAAAAGCTTTTAAATTAGCAAATTTAAGTCCATCGGGAGGATTGTTGTTCCAACCTTCAACACCGTCGACTTCCATCATAATGGATGAATTTAAACACTGATTACTAAAAAACTAAAATACGTTGTTTTCGTGAACTAAATAAGGACTAAAGTTTATAAATCAGTAAGTAAAACATATATAAAATAATTAAAATGCTGAAAACTACGGCAATAGCAAGTTGAAAGTTTTAACTTCAACTGTTTTTATGTTAGACAATTTTTACTATTGGTCTACCAAAAACACATCGGAACACGATCATTTCAAAGTAGTTTTAATTGGATGAAAAGCTTTATTTACAAAATGCTAGGATGTAATTGGTTAATAAAAACAGATTAATAGATATTATTCAAGTGAATTTGACAGATAACAAATGTGATACATGCACGAATAGTGTTATTTATTTATTTTAAATTGAAGTAATAAAGTTAATTTGCGCACTATATTAAACTATAATTTTATAAATGTTGAGAATTTTACGTTGTTCTAAGACACAATAAACTGCATTTAATATTTTAATGATTGTTATAAGTTATTGCAGACTTTATACTCATTACTGTGTGTCTTTGATGGTTACATAATCTTGAGTGTTCTTGTTGTCACTTGTCACATGTCTGTTCTGCCTTCTGACTTTGATAAAAAATAAACTGTAAACTGAATATTGAAATTGTCATTGAATAATGGCTTTACCGGAAGCACAACCTGCTGAAGTTCTTCGTGCATGGCAAAAGGATGATCTGTATGAAAAACAACTTGCTGGCTCTTTAGCAAGACTTGTTCCACCACAACATGCATCTAAAGCTGTTCCTATATCTTCACTACTGTACAAGTCATTTACAACTCTCAAAGACTTGCAAACACTCGGAGAAGAATATTCTGGAATAGTTCAGGTGGACGAAACGTACCATAAACTGCCATCGTTCAGCAGCCGACTTCTAAGCATTTTGCTTTCAGCATTTGGTGAAAATTTAACAAGGAGATTGCTAAGTAACATGGAAAAGCAAATTGAACATAATGCGACATTAAGACCCGAAGCACAGAATATAATATTAGTTGTTTTAAAAGCTTTGAATAACATAGTACCTCAAGTTGAAAGTATACATAGAGCATTATCTTACATAACTGGGGGACCATTGCAAATAGGTAAAACTGTAACTGGAATTAATTATGTCCATGTGAGGCCAGCGGCAGCTGCATATTACGCTCACTTAAGGTTGTTAGGTGTTGTGACTTTGTTACATGCATTCATTTCTTGTGGACAAAGTTTTTATCAAGCTAAGAAACATATGGATGATATGAGAGAATTCCCAAATGAAGTAGATAGCAATAAATCATGTATAGCATGTTTAGAAGAGATAATTCAACCATGTGCATTAATATGTGGACATATATTTTGTATGAATTGTTGTTATGGAGCTCTGGAAAGCTGTCCTTTATGTCGAACTCCCTTTGCAAAGAACACAGTTGTGCCATTGATGAACTATCGTCCAGGTACTATGTAAAGGTTATGTTAGTAAAATATTTGGGCTCAAAGTCAAATTTTATAGGAATGTGCAACTTGTTCATATGGGGCCGTTCAAGTATTACGTAAGCACAATTGGGGGGCGGAGGGTTCTTCCTTTTGCTTATTTTGGATGACATGGGGGGTAGGGGAATCTAGATGATGATTACGTCATCGGTAGTTATTTACTTTTTTACACAAATGGCAACCCTCACATTATCTTTGCTTGAAAACTAAACGCATTTTCGAGGATTCCCGCAAGTAATGCATATGTTTAGGCACTCGCTTTAGAACCGATTAGGGGAATTACGCGCTATTCACTTGTCTAAATTTCCTCTGTCAGTGTATTGTAAGCATAGCAAAGCAAGTTAACATTTGTGTTACTGTTGATTCCATTAGCCAAAGTTTGATGTTTAAATAAGATGTCATTTCAAATAGACAAATCCAAGTTATACCAAAAATTGTTTGAAAGTTTTGAAAAATCTCATACAATTACGAAAGTACAAAATGTACAAAAGTTAGTTAACGAAGTGTGGCGAAATTATAAATTACATGCAAAGGCCGACAAGGAACTAGATATTATTGTATCTAAGAGAATTGAAGAAGAATTGCAAGCGGTGACTAAGAATAAATCCAATCTACTACATTTTTTTTCCAAGGTAAGTGACGAAATCATTTTAGGTACTTCTCGAACTTGAAGAGTTTCGACCATTAGCTAAAACTGACCATGGACTAGTAAAACCGGTGGTAATCATGACGGTTGATGGAGGTCCAGGTGAAAATCCGCGTTATCAAAAAGTCATAGGGTTAGCTACACTTTAAGCGACATGATCTCGATGCATTTTTTTTAGCTACCAATGCTCCTGGAAGAAGTGCGTATAACAGAGTAGAGCGCAGAATGGCTCCTCTTAGTCGGGAACTGGCCAGTTTAATATTGCCTCATGACCATTTTGAGTCTCATTTGGATGAACGTGGTTTTACAATTGATGAACATTTAGAAAGATCTAAATTAGAATTTGCAGGAAATGTATTAGCTGAAGTATGGAGTTTAATGGAAATTGATGGCTATAATGTTACTGCAAAATATGTTGGGGCTGGTGAACAAGATGTTCCTGATTATCCAGACATTAAATGGTGTTCAGAACATGTGCGTGAAAGCCAATACTTGCTTCAAATAGTAAAATGTAGAAATACAGAATGCTGTCGTCCAAGAAGAGGCCTATTCAGATTACTAGACAACAGGTTTCTTCAACCACCTGTAAAAGTAAAACAAACAGTTGATGACTTGGTTTTGGATGAAGGAGGGCAATTTCTTGATCTTCCAGTCAATTTAGCTCTATGCTTAAGTGCTTCACTCAAAGATTTCCTGCAAATGCCTTACGATTATTTTTATCCGACGGTAAAATTGAGGCTATCAAGTCGAACATGCAAAAAGTGTGGTCTTTATCATGCTTCTGTCAAGTCACTAAATCGTCACATCGAGAAGATCCATAAAAAAATAAACACGCACACTGATAAGAAAATTAGACCTGTAAGAGTCGTTGCTCGTCGTGCTAATGAACTTATGTGCATAAAATTTAGAGCACCATGATGTTGAATGGCTCGATGGGAACGACGTAGACATTCCAAAATCAGATGAAAATGAGCAGATTCACAACACTGAGCAGCAATCTAATGTTATCGAAAACTTAGAATCATGGTATCGGGTTTCATGGACTGAAGACTGTTAATTTGAATTTAATATGTGTACCAAAAATTTAAAATAAGTTTGTTATGTTCATAAGATTATAATATTTTTGTCTCTTACTCTATGTTGACTACTGTATCAGTAAAATCTAATCACTATCCTAAATCTATTTTCTTATTTTTAAAATTATAAATATAACATTATAATTATAAATAAAAAAAGATACATGTATAATTGAAAAATGTTTACGTAAGCATAGGGGGAGGGGGTAAGAGCTTTGCTTACTTTTGCTGACAAGGGGGATGGGGGTAAATAATTGTAATAAATCTGCTTACGTAATATTTGAACGGCCCCTATAAGTATTTAATTTTACTATGGGAACATATTATCTGTGCCAGAAGGCTGTATGAGTAGGGTCTATGGAGAAATATTTGTAAATACAAATATGTAGAAAAGTAACACCAAAAAAAAAATAGCAAATGAACTATGGAAATTTGATTATTTAAGAAATATATAGTTATTTAATATATTCTTATATGGTATTTACTATTTTTAGTAACATGTATTGAGAAAACAACCATACTAAAAGACATGCATCTTATTAGATAAAATCTTGGGAACAGAAAAAATATTTTAATACATAAAAGATCCTATCAATACTAATATAAACACTGTGATTAACATATAAATATAATTTATCATTGTTTAATAATTATGGAGTACTGGTATAATGTATTAAGTTAATTTTAATAGATTAAGAGGATATAAGGCTGTTAAATAAAAAAATAAATAAGTTAAACATTTATATGTTCAAAGTTATTTTTATTTCTAAAATTTGTAGTAGAATTTCTAAAGGATAAATTACAATTCTTTTAACTATTTATTTCATAAAAAAAAACTTTTATTAACATAATTTTATTTAAAAATACAAGCAAAGGTACAAGTAATAAATAATATTATGTTGAGAGGCGTTAACAATATTTAATATGGATTTAACAAAAATCTGGCAACACTATTTTTATTTAAAAATATGTTAAATGCAAAAGTATGCCAAAATTATTTTTCATGCAAAAATAATTAAACAATATACTACATACACTTATTAAGAATGTTTTTACAAAATTCCATATAAACTAAATCACATTAATTAAAATATCAACATACATTTGATGAGTGTTTTTTTTAATAATTTTTAGGTAAATGCAAAAGCATTACAGGCAGCTTTCATTCATTTGAGATATATGTTATATTAAATACATTAGTGCAATTTGTAATTGCATACATCAAATTACCATGATTTACAAGGTTTCTGAGTACCAAAATCATTTTCCTATTACTATTCTTATTAAACAAAAAATGAATATTATGACAAACAAATTAAAGTACACTACTTAAATCTTATATCAATTTAAATTATAGGTTCATTGGAAAAGTAGTAAAAACACAATCATACAAAAAAGTTGTAAAAATGACATTAAATTGATAATTAACAATAATAAACTATGATGATAAAAACCTAAGTCACCAACCAAATATACACAGCTTTAAACTAAACAAATAAAATATTTTGTGTTATTTTTAATAAATAATTTATAATACAATAATAATAATTTAATTTTAATTTAATAAATATGGCAAGAAATTTATTCAACTCGTAATAATTCAACATCAAACACAAGAGTAGCATTCGGTGGAATGACTCCAGGGTGACCTCTAGATCCATAAGCAAAGTCAGGGGAGCAGGTAAGTTTAGCTCTCTCACCTACTGACATCTAAAAAAAAAAGAAATGTCAAGTTCATTACAAATAATAGTAGTTACGGTCAGTGGCAGATTTACACATTTTCCAAGTTTCTTTTAACTTTGAAATCTCAAGGATTGTTCCATCTCAAGTTTCTAAAACAGGAATTAAAAAAACTACAAGGTATGCAGCTCAAATGTATTAATGCAAGATACTCTTATTGTTCATCCTGGTTACACATTGAATGGAAACATCTAGCTAACTGATATAAAGTATCATCTACTATATTGTCTTCATAAATATGTCTTATTATGTCCTATATCCAAATAATACCTACAATAACAACATGTTAAATATACAACATATTTTGTTTATAGATATTGTCCTACCAACTAGATATGCACCACTACACATCAGTTTTTTTATTACATAAGTTATCATATGGTATAGTCAATAATACTTACTTTAGCCAATCCTTGATCCCAGCCCTTAATTACATCCCCTTTTCCTAGGGTGAATTTGAATGGTTGGCCACGATCCCTAGAAGAATCGAACTTTTTGCCATTTTGCAGGGTTCCAGTATAATGGACGACAACTGTTTGACCGGGTTTTGGGTAAGTTGAGCCTATAAAAAACGATCCGGCTTCAATTCTATGTATCTTAAAATATAGCAAAAAAACAAATCTAAAAATTTTACCATTTCCAGGCGAAAGAGTTTCTATATCTACACCCATATTATAGTAATAGATGGAAAAACGAATAAACCAAACACGTGGAAAAGTGTTAGGGAAAATCTCTTACGAAAATGCTAAATATTAATTTGCAAAATGCAAATGCTTAAAGTTGTGTATTTGACAAATGTGAAATGACAGTGACAAAAGAATAAAGCCTGATGAAGAAACTTTAACTTTTAAATTTAAAATTTTTCGAATTATATTTTTTTTACTTTAAAGTAAAAAAAGTAAAATAACTTATTTTTATATGTAATTTGTGCTTAATACGTGATCCATTTCGTCTATAAATTCAAAATCAAAGAGTATGCAGCCAATATTTAACTTTGGCATGAAAGCGTGTCCCCCGTATGTACGTAATATTATAATGTCCGAACGTAATATTATTAATAATTAATTAATATTACGTTCTCAGTACAATTTGATTTATAGCATTGTTTTCACAAGATGTGAAGTAAAATTGTTGAAATACAAAAATATATTTGTGTTAAACACATCAAAGCCTTTATATACTCGTATCCAGAGACTCGAAATAAATTAATAATAGAAAATACTTTATGTCACTTGTCAAATCTACGCAGTAGGAAACGCAAAAACGAAAACATTTAATAAATTATGATAGTGATTTTAAAATCATTTTGAACAAAGTCAAATTAAAAAAAACTTAAAATGGTGTCTAGTGAGGAAGAGGCGGAGGTTAAAACTGGAGACACAGTTGAATGGGATGTCGACATGGAGATTCAGTTATTTTACGCGATGGCCAATCACAAGCCGGTTGGCATAAACAAACACTTTCAAATGGCTTGTATTTGGGAGAAATTATCTAACTCAATAACAAAAGAGATATCCACACATGATATTTGGAGACATTTAGATACATTATACGATATGACGATGTTGGACGAAACGGAACCGATACCATTTCCGAACCACGAAGTACCATTTAGTTTACCGGAGAGTGAGTTTGGCGCTATGATGAAACAAAAATGTAAAGATAATATTTTAGCTGATGACAGCGAAGGTAACTCTAAATGTACCTGTAGTTTTTAATTATTTTATCACGTTGTGTATAAAATTCATAAAAGTATATTAATGAAATCGTCAATGAAATGAAATTGTGTTCTGTTTAGACGGCCGAAGTCCATCACCAAAAACATCAACACCCAGAAGTAATTCCAGGGGCACAGCTTCTAAGGATGGTACGCCTAAAGGTAATAAAATTTCTTGTGGGAGCTTTATTTAAGTATGCTTATTACACACAACATCATGATATTATAGTAATGACATGATAGCAATAACTGTGTTTCACACAACAATTATTGGGACACAGACCCCAGTTAGGCTTTTATGCATGTATTATATGATTGTTTAGTCAATGATGGGAATTTCTTGTGTGAATTCCTCTACAACCTTCTTTAGTTTAGAGTATATATATAAATTAACCAAATAATTGGTTTATTTATGTGTTA
Source organism: Vanessa tameamea (assembly GCF_037043105.1). Lineage (NCBI taxonomy): Eukaryota > Metazoa > Arthropoda > Insecta > Lepidoptera > Nymphalidae > Vanessa > Vanessa tameamea. The sequence goes on from NC_087333.1 coordinate 3,209,037, forward strand.
TATATTTACCAACAATCAGCATATTATTTATATCATATATACAACAGAGCGTGTGCAAGCTTTAGCTGTTATTTGAAGGTGCACATAAGAATAATGGTGTATTGTATGCACTTGGATGTAGGGTTTTGTGTTTTTGAGTAAGTTTTAATTCAATGGTGTAGACTGTTTTTATGTACTAAGCATTTTATTACATATATATGATACTTATTTATTTATATGTTTTGTTTATGATTTAATCATCCACCTTACTCGATACTATTATTGTTAAGGTCGTAAGGATAGCATAGGTGCACTCGCTACAAAGACAAGAAAGGAAAGCGGCAGCTCTCATGCATCCACAGACACACCGAGTATCAAATCGGAAAAGGAATATGGTAATATACATATATCTCATATGAAATATAATAAAATGGACAAGTTATTATTTATTTGAACTATGGGTTAACTTACAATCCGGTTGCAGTAAAGGTAGATATTGGTAAGGACAATAAGCTTAAACAGTGTCGGGACAGCTAGGAAAGACTATCATAATTAGTCATTGTTTTAATGCAAATTACAATAGTCACAATCTATGTTGGCCGGCCTGAAGTTAGCTGTGATAATCGACTATTTAAAGAAAGATAGATATATTTTTGTTTACTGTCCAAATTAAACAAATAATGACTATTTCTTTTCACGTACAATGTCTTTGCTAAAAGGAGTGAGTCACCCAGCATTGGTTTTCAGCTGTTTTCAGTATTTACGTAATTGTGAATACTTACGATCACTTTTCGCATCTCTAGCTTCAGTATCAGTTCAGTATCTGCAAGCATTTTTTTTTAATGAGAATAGTAGCAATGCCACATTTTTTTTTACCCCTCCAATTAAGCCTAAAGCTTTTACTACTAGTGATGACAGACAATAATACGAATTGCGCTATTAACGCAATGCTTTGGGTGCTTTTGCACACGGATATTTCGTGGTATTTTTTGTTTTCTTTCAAAGAAATTGTTAGTATATGTGACAAAAGAAATATGTACCCATATCTCGAATGCATTAAGTTTTTTATGAGAATCTATAAAGTCAAAGAAGGCAGTTGACAAGCCAATCTTCTGCCGCACTTCTGCCGAAGTGGCATCGTTCGAAAACTATTTCAAAGTACACAAATAATTATTCATTCTATATCAGCACGAAAAATTTCGTGTCTCGTACATAGATTATATCTCAAATCAAGCTAAATACCCAATTCGATTAGCAGCGGACGAGGAAAAAAAGGAATTACATTTTGAGTAAATCCTGGTTTCGCTTCAGGGACTCATGAATGAAATGGTATTGTCGTATAATCATTGCATATTTTTCGATTTTCGATTTTAAACAAGATAATAATATCGTTTTTTACCAAACGAATGAAATTATGTCCGAATTATCCGAATAGTTAACTGAAGAAGATATTTAACCTCGCAATTTCAAAATTAACCACATAAAATATTAAATAATAATTATTACTCAGTTCATTGCAAACATGTCACGTGAAAGTAAATAAATGAAAGTATTGTATAATTTTCGTGACTTGTTTGTAAACTAAAATATTTAAAACTTAAAGATCGAAGGAGAGACTCTCGAGATTCAAATGCATCAGGACCAAGGGAGAATTCTTCTAGCCGAAAAACAACATCACAAAGGGATAAGCCGCCTAAATCTAAAGTTAGCTCAGTTGCAGGTAATAAATATTTTATCTTATCTTATCATGTCAATTATATGTAATATTTTACCATAAATTACATTTGCCTTAATTATTATATGTCTGTATCAGCCTGGGATTCCCCACTCATTGATGAGGACAGTGGCTCTCGACGCGGGCGTCGCCGAGCAAACACATCAACACCACCAGCCACCACCCCAGCCAAACGCCGGCGAATGTGACATTCGCATACACATTCTTATCACCATTTCTTCTGACACACACAACGCCCGTGGTGGGGAAACCGCACCGGCCAGGCGCGGGCGAGACGGAACCACGCTGTGAACGTGTTTTTCTTCTAGTGGTGGTCAATGTCACAGACTGTTGTGTGATTTGTGAGATATTCAAATAACTTTATACGGTGTTACTTAAACTTGATATGATTCGTTGTAATGTCATGAAATTGATCTTGAAGTGAATACAAATGGCGTCGGTAGTGAGAAGCTAGTATTTTTTATAATAATTATAATGTAAATAGTATTAAATTAATTAAAAATACAATTTTCTTTATTTACCTATATTTACAGTATAAGCTTTAAATTTCAAATCACTGTAATGTGTTGATATTAGTTGTTACTGGAGAAGGTAGCACCCCCTCATTTATTCTACCATCAAATAGCAATACTTAGTATTGTTGTATTTGAAGAGTTAGTGTGACAGTGTAACTACAGGCGCAAGGGACGTAAATTGTTGGTCGAGAATCTGGACTGTTCCATATTCGAACATTGACTCTCAGTGACTAGAAAGACAATAAAAAATATATCCCTATACTTGTATGAATATTTATAAGACTAACACTCTAAATTTGTATTAATTATTGGGAATTTAAATTTATCTGGTTGTTACTGACATATTTTTTAATTTGGGGATAAACCTGGAACAGATTTTTATCATCATTATTGTAACATGGGAGTTACCAAGGTTATTGGGGCATTGGTGATATAATGCATGCTTAAAATTTGGTTCAGTAGTTTAACTGTGAAAGGCAACAGACAGACAGCCAGAGTTCATTTATAATATTTGTATAGATAGTTTTATTGGATCGGAGATGAATAAAGGCATACAGTATGTCCCAATATATTACTATATTTAACGGGAATCCAGTACTGAGTGATAGATGAAATACTGAGAAGTAAGAGTGGTGGTAGGGACCATGAGCTTCAAAAGGTAACGTTGACAATAAAGGTTTTGACCTTGATAATCAATTGATCATCTTATAACAGGCTAATCACAAAATGATAAAGATCCCTATTTATTCTTTCGTAGTTCGTAGATGGTTCATTCATAGTCGATTTTCGTCGTTAAATGAATAATTAAAAGAAAAATTACTTGGTATGCTCTGAAAAAAGCCATATACGTCCGTAGTGGACGTATATATTTACATGTACAAAATATGTTTATTAGTTTTAGCATGTTAAAAAATTTAAGCAATTCGTTTAATTATGCCTTTTTGTACTGCCTAATTAGGATAAATATGAAGGAAAAAATATATATTAAAGTATCATTATTATTATATTTTTATCAAGGCTTTACGGCGTGCTACTTCGCCATCATTAGTTTGAAGAACTATTATGAAGAAAACTGACATTAAAGCTGTCAGCTTGACAGGGTCTAGGAACCAGTTGTGATCTTAATGCTCAATACCATGTTATTAGTTATTTTTATATTTGCAATGAATTTATACATCAAAATATAAATATAGCATTTATAATAAACACCTAAGCTAGCAATAAACATGGCAAATCATTACGAAGTGCCTAACTGGTAGGTTACATATCGCTTCGCGGTAATTTATTTAGTTTACCATGCCGCCATTCGATACTGACTTGACTATCTTATTATCATAGATATCACGCTTTATTTACGCTGATTATAAACGAATAACATTAACGAAAATATTTTTAAAAATAGAATAAATCATTGCTATCTATAATTACATAAAAATGCCGTGCATTGTTATCTAAAAACTGTTTTATTATTCGGTTAATAGGGCTGGAAAACCACCAACGGGACTCCACTTAGATGTTTTAAAAGGAGATAAATTAATACAGAAATTGATGTTAGATGAGAAGAAATGCTACCTCTTTGGTAGGAACCCACAAATGAATGACTTTTGTATAGACCATGCAAGTTGTTCAAGAGTTCATGCAGCATTTGTGTATCATAAACATTTGAACAGAGCGTTTTTGGTTGATTTGGGCAGCAGTAAGTATAGTCTAGATTAAAATAAATTTTATTTATTATTTTACGTATCTCAAGTTTATTTTAAAATTAAGAGAAGATTATTATAAGTATATTAAAAGCTGTAATAAAAATATAACAAGTATTATTGACTATAGACTAGTTTGTCTGTCAATGATTTTAATTATCAAGGACTATAATAATTGCTATTTATTATAATAAATTTATTGTTGTTTTTCTGTAATTATTAATATACATTTAAATTTTTTATTTTTGATTTTAGCTCATGGCACATATATTGGACAGATGCGCTTGGAAGCTCACAAACCAACCCAACTACCTATCGATTCAACATTTCACTTTGGGGCTTCCACAAGAAACTATGTGATTAGGTAATAGTTTGAATGATTAATTCATAGTAATTGATGTAAGATTTAAAAATATTATTATTTTATTCAGGATAAAAGGGTGTTATTTTGATCATTTTTCCAATATCAGTATTTCCTCATCTTAACCCATTATTATGGTTGGCCCAAATTTTGTTCCAAACTTGAGAATGCTTGTATGTACAATTCTTATTTTCAAACACATTTTTCAGAGTTGGATCCTAAATATAGACAAGTACTAATGATATTGAATGTTGTGTTTCATCAAAAATCTTATAATTTACCTTTCTGTTCTCTTCTTCTTTGGGTTATGATAAAATTTATTGTCTTGTACTTCCATTATCGTACATCAACTATGTTTTATGAAAAATTTTACTGTGAATTTTTAATTATGAATTTTTAATTCAGGGAAAGACCGACAGGAAACTCTCGGGGTATCATGGAGGATTTACCCAACTCTGAGATGGAGGGTGCACTACTTGGATTGCCAGAGACACAGACAGAGTTAGATGTGAGTTCTTATAATATAATTTCTTTATAAAAAATAAAAATTTATAGTGTGACTATACCTAATACATCATTTATTACTTTTTCTCTAAACGAAAAATAAATAGAATATAATTACTTTTTGTTTCTGAAACATATTTATTACAGAATCTAACAGAATTCAACACAGCACATAACAGAAGAATTTCTATGTTGGGTATATCTACTGATGATGGCAGTGATGTTATTAAGGTAATTAGTATTATTATTTAAAATTCTATCAACTTCTAGAAATGTTTCGAGAATTGATAAATCAATCAAAAATAATACAAATATAATATGTATGACTAAACCCATTCTGCCAATGTTCAGTCAATTGAGGTAAATGTGAAACTCCGACTAACTAAACAAGTAATTGTTACTCACAGCCACCGACTGGTACAAAAAGATCAGCATCAATGCCAGGTGGTGTACCAAAGAAGCAGAAACGTAATGTTTCTTTCAATGAGGAAGTGGACATCATTAATCCAGAAGACATTGATCCAACTGTGGGTAGATTTAGGAACTTGGTACGATCAACTATAGTACCAAATGCAAATGCTCCACCCAGGAAGATAAAATTACAAAGTGCTGACGAAAGTGAGTGCATTAAGACTGTTTTTAATAGGAATATTTGTATTATTCACTAATCCAATTGAAAATATAATTTTTATAGGGATATGGCAACTTGTAGTACAGTTTTATTGCAAATTCCATCGATACTTATTTGATCAATGTTTGTTAAAAAAAAAATCAATAGGAATTTATGAAGTATATAAAAACAATATAACTATTTATACGCACAACACTATTGAATATTTGTTTAATGTTGCCAGTCAACATATATTAATATAAAACAATATAATTGATAAATTATATTGTGTTGTTTCATTTCAGATCACCACCACCATTCATTGAGACTGCAAGAAATATCAAGAAGCAATAATCTCTATTCAGATCTTCCAGCACCAAGTTCCCATCTAAGTCTAATTGGTGCAAGGTAATTTTTTTTATTGATTGCAAAATTATCTATAATAAATTAAATTATATTTTCCAACTGTAGTACTATTTCAATGTTAAAATCAATTAGAAAAATAACCCCACTAATTATATGATTTCATGATTTTTTTTGTTTTCGTTAAGTTAAATTTATTGTCATTCATGTCAATATAACTAGTAAATTTCATGCTCTGACTGTGAATGTAGAATGTGTTACCGAGTTACCTAGTACAAGAGTTACAAAATAAAAGTGATACAATTGATGGTTCTATTAAATATATATATACGTTTAATAGCAATGTCAATAGATAGAAGTTGACAGTTTTGAAATATCTGCCTTCCAGAACACGAATGTGTAATCATGTATTATGTATTAAAAAAAAAACATTTTTTGCGTCAAGGTTGGGCCTGCTGTTACCGAATCCTGCACCTGATGTGGAGTTAGAAGGACCGGAGCCACATCTAAATGTTCATCCACCACTACCAAATGCAGGTTTGTACTATTATTATGAAGTTATTGATGGTAGGGCTTTGTACTTGGTGATAGGGTTTTGTGCAAGCCTCTTTGTGTAGCTACCTTCCACCCATCAGTCATTCTACCGCCAAATAAGAATACTTTGTATTGTTGTTTCTGGTTTGAAAGATCAGTGAGCCAATGTAACCACAGGCACAAGGGACATGACATCTTAGTTCCCATGGACGCTAGCGCATCGGCGATGTAAGGAATGGTTAAAAAAATGTAGTTCACACCAGGTGACCCGTTTGCTCGTCCGCTTGAAAGTTATATTAAAACAAAAATATCAGAAGAGTGCTATTGCGTACGTCCTTGAAGGTTCTTGACAAAATTTTAAATACATTGTCATAGTAATTTTTAAGTTAATATTATTAATTGCAAAATTGGCTGTTTCCTACACCTAAACAAAAGATTAGATATTATTGGGTAAAAATTGCATTGAAATTTTAGTTCTTAGTCTTTTTTCATTGAAATGGTTATCTGTCAAAAATTATAAAGTTTATGTGCATATTTGTTAAACATATTAGGCTATTGCTAAAATTGTTGTGTGTGGTTTAATTTTTTCTTTTCCATTTCATATATAATATATTATTGGGTCAAAAATTAAGGGGTACCACATATTGTATTTTTTATTATAAAATATTTTAATACTCTTTCAGCGTCCGAAGAATCAGGGCCATCGAGTGAACCCAAGAAGAAGAAATACGCAAAGGAAGCCTGGCCGGGGAGAAAACCTGGACTTATACCTAGTGTTTGAGTTGAACAACACTCTTAGGTTTAAGTTGTAGATTATAAAAAGGACTTTCACGAAAAACCTTTTTTAAATTCGCCACAGATAATAAATAAAGAGCTATTTATAACGAATTTGTTCTGGTTTTATTTATGTTCTAATATGTATAATAATAATAAATAATAATGACAAAGTTCAGTTTTAAATGATAATCGATAAAAATGGTTTTGAATAGTTAGGTGTTTTTCCGTTATTCTATTATTAAAAATAGCGATTTAATTAGAGGCACTCTTACGTGCTAAAGTTGCGTCTCCATAAAAAAAAATTGGCAAGTTCTTTTATCGAAGTTCTTTGTTGACAAGTTCCGGAAATCATCTAAGTTGTCTGTAAAAGTGTGTTTAACAAAGATAATAATTGTTGGTGATATTTGAAGAAACTAGTGAACATCAAACATAATTTGTCCTTTATTTCAGTTATAACTCTATATGGTTAAAGTATTGTCTGTCTTTATGTAGAGCACGTACAAATTTTTGCAAATTAATCTGCAAAGAAAAGTAACTTAAAAAAATTGCAGATTTTAAAATAGAACGAAACCATAGATGAAATTCGTTATAAATAGTTTTTCATAAGATTTTTGTAAAATCATTTACAAATCCAATAATATAATTCCAATGGTTCGTTATATTGTAATTACGACAATTTTAATAATATTTTAGCTAAAGAACCAATGAATGAAGAAGTTTTTTTTTTATTAAGCATAAATTAAAATTTGCGTGACGACAATATTCCGAACCGAGAATATTTGTGGTTTACAGAAGATAGTATTAATATATTAATGTTTTTTTATATTGTAGTAATAAATAAAACAAAGAACACAGTCGATTAGCGACAGGAATTGTACTGTCGATTGCGGCTAAGACATGGTCACACGACACATTCGATACAAATTCGCCGAATTAGTAAATAAATATAAATCAAATCTCGCTGCTCTATCACTCACCTTAATTATTGTGAGTTATAAGTGACCTGCTGAACTCCTGAAACTCCTAAAGCTACGGGGCAATTTGGTAGGTATTATAATAAAAAAACAACTAATCAAAAAATAAAAATGTTTTTTGTGATAGTTGGCAAACGAGCAGGTGGCTCACCTGATGGAAAGCGACGACAATCGCCCATGCATCTGCAACATCGGAGGGCGTGCAGGTGCGTTGCCGGCCTTTGAGCCTTTTGAAAGTGTCTTAAAAATCGCGCTGTTGTGGATTTTCGGACATCTAGGTGGTGCGTGTGATATTTGGAATTTTGACGAGATGTCCGAAGGTGAAATTCAGCAGCCAAGATTAATCCAAACAATTCCTCGGAACATTCCCCGTGAAAAAATCCGTAGAAGATGCAGAGTTATCCAACATCTCTACACATAGCCAAAGGATCAAGCAGATCGGAAAGGGCTCGCTCGTCGATAATTTGAGCTGCTCTACGTTAGATACGGTCAAATGGAAGGAGCTTGTACTGGGGAGCATCCGCCCAGAGGTGAGAGCAGTACTCCATGTCAGACCGAATTTGCGCCCTATATAGTCTTAGGCGATGGGCCGAGGTGAAATACTGTGTTGCCTGTGTTCAAATCAGTTTTGGGTGGAAGTTTGCAGGGTAATGTATATCATATATTTTTTTTAGTTTTATCATTCTCTTACTTTAGAAGTTACAGGGGGGGAAACCCATTTTACCACTTTGGAAGTGTCTCTAGCGCAAACTATTCAGCTTAGAAAAAAATGATACTAGAAACCTCATTATCATTTGTGAAGACCTATCCATTGATAAACCACCCGTGGGTTCGATGAAAAAAAAATTTTTGAGTTTCAGTTCTAAGTATGTGGAACCCCAAATATTTTTGTTTTTTTTTCTATTTTTGTGTGAAAATCTAAATGCGGTTCACAGAATAATCTACACACCTAGTTTCAACAGTATAGTTCTTATAGTTTCGGAAAAAAGTGGCTGTGACATACGGACGGACAGACAGACAGACATGACGGTTCCGTTTTTTGCCATTTGGCTACGGAACCCTAAAAATACAAAATTACTAGTTTTTACTAATGTAGTAAAAACAAGTCATTTTGTCTATGTCTAAACCTCATTGTCCGTGATTAGTTATATTATTACTACGCCGCTGGTACTGCTACTCTTGTAGTAATAATCAGTATATAAAGTAAATAGTAACCGAACAAGATTAAGAACTCAATAGTGATAATTATACAATATTAGCGCGATTCCACAAACTCTACCTCCGGTAACGCCGTCTGAATTTCGTACATTTTGTAGGACACTTTTTATACACTACTTTCGCACACTAAGCACACTTCACAGTTCAGATGCACTGCGATTTCTCATAGCATTGACTGCGAATATGAATCTTAAAATCAAATGGGCTGTTTGCATGCATTCTTAGTACAAAAAATATAAAAATATATTTTCCGAAGGGAAGCTTTATTTTACATAATTTTAATTTGATTATAGAAATAATTGTAAATTAGAAAAAGCTAGATAATTAATTGACTAAGTTAAGTTATTTTTAAGTACTAGTGATTGTTTGTAGTGCGAAGATTACGAATAAGTTTTTTGTCTTTGAATTATGTAATAAATAATTGCTTATTTGTTTTTATAATTATTTAGTTCCTTGATATTATGAACTCTTATCGATTGTTATTTTTTTTTTATTTGAATACAAATATAGTCGATTAAATTGTTTTTTTTTAATTAACTAATATATATAAAAATTAGTGGTCGTTTTGCCGAGATGGCCCTGTGTTTAGAACGCGTGCATCTTAACCGATGATTACGGGTTCAAACCCAGGCAAGTACCAACGAATTTTCATGTGCTTAATTTGTGTTTATAATTCATCTCGTGCTCGGTGGTGGCTTATATTGCAAAAGTTGGCTGAACCCTACGAGATAGATCAAAATAATGCACTACAGTATTGCGCAACTTAAAAAGGTCTTCAAAACAGTCCGCGAGAAATATTGGCTTATTTTCGAAGCGTTTTAAGCAATACAGCATTGATCCTTATCCAATTAAGTACTTTAAATACATTCTGAATTGAATATAGATCAATATGGTCCTTTAGAGCATGTATTTTAAATGAATATTTTAGAAGATATTACAGATTTAAAACTCAGAGACATAGCGGTTTGTCTAATGACTGAAAAACTGTGAACGTTGTAAGACAACATATTGTATATTTAGTATCAGTATTGCACCCGTGCTAAGCCGGGGCGGGTCGCTAGTTATACATATATGATTTATATTAAATTATATTGGCTCAAAACGTACATATTTCAAATAAATACATCATGGAAATTGTCTACAAATAAAGTTACACCTTATCATCATAAATAACGTCACTATCAATAAAAACATCGCTTCGCGTCATTTCAAACTATTGACAGACAGCCTGTAGCCACATTCTATACCACTTTATACGATGTGTATAGAGCGGTGGGGTCACTAAACGCCGTTCTAAACATATCTTAATAATTTTAATATTAATTATAAACAAGATTTTATTTTGCGGTATCTAGGTATTCGTACGTTACATCAGGAAACATCGGACAATTTATATTGATATTTGTTCCTGTAAACATATTTCTGTAAAATATAATTACACTAAAAAAGCTACAATACGTGAGTACAGAAATATATTGTACTAAGTATAAAGGATCGCCGAAAAGTGTGAATTTAAAAAAAATATCTATTTTACTCAATCCGTGGCCCAACCATGTTTACGAGCCGTCTGTCAGGCCCAGTGTAGTGTCACTTCAGTAATATAGTTAGCTAATAGACATCATGTACATAGCCAAATAAATAACAACGTAGGTACACACTGAATTTAATCGTCACGGTATAAATTTGCAGCAATTGTATAGTAAAACGTGTCCAGAACCTATCATTATATATTTTATATTGATGATAAATAGGAGGATGAGATGAAAAATCTGATGGCAAGCGGTCACCACAATCCAAAGATAAGGGGAAATATAAGTAATATTCACCATTCCATACATCTCCAATGCGCCACCAACCTTGGAAATTAAGAAGTCCCTTGTGCCTGTAAGAAGTTAAAGTTAAGCTTAATTTATTTTTTAACAATCACATACGCTTGTTTGAAATATTTAAAGAATATTGCTTACATATGTGTGTATTTATATGTTGCTGTGAAAATGCAACGTTAAATAAATTTATCACTTTTAATGCAAGATATTTCAGTAGGCGTTGGCTCATATTTCCCACGCTCGGTACTTTGGTTCCGAGAAAGATATAAAAATATAAAATTGTTTAAAATTTAAAGTTTAAAGTTTAAAATTTAAAGAATCTTAACAGGGAATACTTTAATGCTATAAATTATCGTCGTGTTTTATTTATGTTATCGTAATGAAAATTTAAAAAAAACACAATTTTAATAGCAATATCTTACATTTAAAAAAAAACAACTACTTGTACCTTGGAGTAGTTTTGCAAAAACCCTCATTAAAAGTATAATATCTCGCCAAACATGCCGCCACTGGTGAAAGGTGGGCTGATTCATTTATTGCCCATAGGATCGGAATTTGCTAGCATCCTCGCTTCCACGCGGTCATTATTTATATATAACTATTTTTTTTTATTACTGTCCAGCCTAAATGTAATAATAATTGCTTATACAAATAAATTTTCTCAGAATACATACTAAGTACTAGGATAGTATGAACCTCTGGGAACTCAAGCAGGTGTTCACGGAAAGGCCATGAAAATATACCCTTTAATAGTGATTTATCTAGTGCATGATGGGGATTAAAATTTTTCATTATGTATTTGTATTAACTGAAAACAAACTAGTAAGCCATTATATTTAAATATACTTAAATATATATTTCTATACAGAAGATGCGACGCGTTTAGTAGGTAGTTCCTGGTAGTAGGGCATTTTGCAAGCCAATCTGGGTAAGCCACCCACTCAGATACTCTACCAGCATACAGCAATACTGATCATTGTTGTGTTACGGTTAGAAAGTTGAGTGAACCAGTGTAACTACAGCTACAAGGGCATAACATCTTAGCTCCCAAGGTTGATGGCGCATTGCTATTTGTAGGGAATGGTTATTATTTCTTACAGCGCTAATGTATATGGGCGGTGGTGACCACTTGCCATCACGTGGTCCATTAGCCCGCCCGCCTACCTAATTACATAAAAAATAATATAACTAGTGGGTTGTAATTTATTAATAAACAAAAAGAGAAGTGCACTTAACAAGGAATATTAAGTAGGCATGGTTATTTTATAAGGTTTATTAATTTATTTATTTATCCGTATATATAAGTATGTCATAAATGAGAAATATTGAGAAAACGTTCGGGTCGTAATTTTATTGTGAAACAGATCAAAATTTGTATACGGCTCCAAAGTTTGGGTTGCAAAGGTCAAAATGTTATTGTTATACCTAATTATCCGCCTACGCGTTTCGCAGCAAACGTAATATTTAAATATTTTAATACTTAATACGTAAATATTTTAGTCTAAATTTTAATACTTTGTTGTAGGTAACTACCATATTATTCTGAATAAGGATTAATAATGTATTCGAGAATAATGTCTTCGCAAATAATCTTATAGTTTTTAGTGATCTTTAATAGATGAAAACAAGTTTTAAATATCTACAAATTTCTATTACATTGTTTTGATATATCCTAAGTTTAGCCATTGTTAGCCGCGTAAGCGTACGAAAACATATTTTTGGTTAAAACAACGTCATCGTTCAAGAATTTTGTTTAAATTATATACATATATTTACCATCCTCGTTTAACGCTATTTTGATTAGTGAAAACCGTATCAAAATCCGTTGAGTGATTTGGAAGAAGAAAGCGGAGATACAGACAGAAACAGAAAATAACTTTGTTTTATACTATTTATAATAATAATAATAATTATAGTTATAGCTGGCACATCTTTTGGCGGTTGTTTTGTTTCTATACTTCAGTTCTTCTCATAGAAATAAGTGTTTGTGTCCTATCTGTAAATATAAACTTATTTAGAGCATTCTATATAGAGTTATGGTTTATATATACAAAATGTACAGCCTAGGGTTGCCGTATGCCTATAACACAATTTCCACAAGTAATATTGTGACGGAGTTGTACTATCGCCCGCTATCACTCGACTATATTAAGATCACTTTAGATGAAACCACTAGAATAATGAACTTGGCGTCTCTAAGCTGTTATGTTTATTCTTGGTATTTAATAAATAATAATAATAATAATAAATGGAGCGAAATGAAGTGGATTACGATAAAATCACGGGTTCAAATCTAAGTTGTAATGTATTTGTACAGGTAATTAATTAGTTTATTCTTTCTTCTGAATATTAGATGGCGTTATGTCATGTCAATTTTTTTGACATTTCTACATCGCGATAGCAAGATTTGATATTTGTTTTATATAGTGACTAGTGACAGACTTGACTAGGGTACATAACCATAGCTTTTTAGTAAACTGATAAATACTAGGCTTACCGATCAAAGATAATGAGATTTTTATACATAATTTTCTTTTTAATGATTTGACATATTCCTAACAATTATATGCTTAAACGTCTATTCGCTAACAAAGACGCACCCGTTCACGTTAAATTATTATATCGGTGTGCATACTAATGCACAATGCAGATATCTTAATGTCCGTAGACGACTTTATTAATAATTTTTATATAAAATTTACCCGAAATACTCAATTTATTTTTTAATATAAGCTACTCTGTGGCATTCGCGTGGTGTTTAATATCGGGATACATTTTTTTAATCCGGAGAGCACATTAATATCCTCGGATGAAATTTTTGCACACGTTGACTCAAGATTAAAGCTAAACCGAGCTGCATATTCAATCGGAATTTAGCTCTTTCATCGGTTAACGTACAAAAACGATTAAATTTTCATTATAAGAGACAGCCATGCAAGCAATCTCAAAAATATTTTCTCGAGAAAAGCTGTTTCTTTGTAATATTTTTTAAATATATTAATGTTGCTTGAAATGCTTCTCTGAATTTTCAAATTATATTAGATGATAAAATATTTTATTGTCAACACGTTCGAGCACATTCCGGTAGAACAAGCGAGAGAGCTGTCATAAAAAAATCTAGGCAGTTAAGTATTATTATTCGAGACCCAATTATTATTAACCAAAATACACGGTAAGTCATAACGGACATTATGTCAGACCTATTAAATTAATATTTACCTTATGAAATTGCGTTTTTAATTCTAATACCAAATATGTAGAGTTTTAGTAAAACAAAATTGATTTAGGTAAGGCGAGATTATACGTTTTAAATTAATTGATCTCATTCATTCGATCAATATAATATGTTGATCAAGATGAAATTGAAAACGACTGTAATAAAAATAGAAGGAAATTTTAAATTTAGCGATAAGGTAATTTTTACCAGTGGCATGACTTCTTTCTCCTTAGGTAAACAATACTATTTTATTACATTTAAGCAATAATGAAGAAATGAATATAAAATTTATTTTGTAAAATCGTTTGTACTTTATGAAAAATGATTAATGAGTCTTGTGTGACATTTGTTTCTGGCTGGCTGGGGTGCCTGTATCCGGCGGCAGACCTATAAGCACCTTCTGTTGGCTATATTCCTAGTAAAATCATTCATCATCATCCTCCTGCCCTTATCTCAACTCTACTTGGGGTCGGCGCAGCATGTCTTCTTCTTCCATACTTCTCTGTCGGACGTCATCTCACTAGTAACATTCTTTCTAACCATATCGTCTTTCACACAATCCATCCATCGTCTTCCCCTACCTCTATATCCATCCACATCCATTTTCAAAACCTTTCTCACAACAAGGTCCTCATTCCTCCGCATAACATGCCCATACCAAGACAGCCGGTTTCCGGATAGCTTCTCGGTTACCGGTGCCACTTTCAAACTTCCTCTTATGTACTCATTCCTTACTCTATCTATATTCCTAGTAAAAATGCCTATAATATTCCAGGGAACAGAAATTATTGGTGTATAGCATTTTAGGCTTTAGATATTAAATTATAGACAGACTAAACGCTATTTGTCATTTATAGGGCTATTTTTAGTAGAAAAAATTTAACCGTTAAACCTTTGATTACTTTTATGTTTAGATAAACGGTTGAGGTTGAGAACGCGTAGAAAAAAACAAAGTACATGCACACTAATAAAGTAGTTTGACGTTTGTAGAGTGTCAAGCGTAACTGTCACGCACACCAAGATAATAAAGTTGACTCGTTTGTTCTTTCTACATTAACAGCCTGTAAATTTCCTACTCCTGGGCTAAGGCCTCCTCTCCCTTTGAGGAGAAGGTTTGGAGAGGTTTTAGTGGAATACGCATGTGGTAGAATTTCGTTGAAATTAGACACATGCAGGTTTCCTCACGATGTTTTCGTTCACCGCCGAGCACGAGATGAATTATAAACACAAATTAAGCACATGAAAATTCAGTGGTGCTTGCCTAGGGTTTAACACACACTTCTAAATAACCACTGGGCCATCTCGGCCATCATGTTTTAGTTATTTTGTAATGCGACACTCTATTGAGATATATAAATAAGTGTTAAACAATTATACCGGTGTGCAAACGGTACTGAATCCTATACTTGTTCTGGCAAATTAATCTGCTTACAAGGACGATAAAAGAAGTCTACCTATAATAATAAGACAATTTAATGAATTAAACTTAACTTATTGTTGATAATATACAAAGTTCAAAGTTCTTGTGCCCGGGTGGGTGGTGGGGGACAAAGGGGAGCACCTGTTGCTTAGAACATAACTCCGTTACGCTCATTAGCTAGCGAGTGTCACTACACACTACGAGCAGCTATAAGTGATTCCGTATGTTCTTTCTTTTTATTTAGCTTCATTATTTCGATGGGAAATGTTTTCAACGGTAAAAGAGAAATGAAAATGTTTCAAGGAAAAATGTTTCTAAAGTCATGTCATTTGCTTCCCTACCTATGAAATAGCTGTATTATAATAAAGTTACTAAATACGCGCTGTTGTTAATTATTCCACGATCACAGAAATATCGACATCAAAGAAAAATGGAACCATACCGCGGTTCCATTTTTCTTTGATACAGGACGATTGTTTTATTTTAAATAAATGTCATAGCTATATTACAAAAAATAAAAAATAATTTGGAATTCTAAGCTGAAAACGAGAGATCTTTGCACACGCCAGAACTAAAAATCGATGACGTAATTAAAAATCTGATGTGATATGGATACGTTTTTTAAATGATATGTCAGTTTCGAAAGAAGAATAAATTAAACTGAATGTAAGTATTATTGAGATGTTTTGCAATAAATGGTATTCCTTGAAATTATTCATGAATTTTACGACTCAAGTGTGCGCGTAAAGTCCGAAAAATTTGGATCTCACTCACGTGTCCCTTACGCGCCCTTTTCGATCAGCAATCATATTTCTAATGCTTTTTCTATCCAACGATCAGCAGTTGTATAGTACTGTATTCCTCATATTTTATAATTCATTCTAAAGTTTATAGTGTAGTTCTTTAACTGTAATACGATAGTTCATAAAAACCGTTGTCTTTCCGTAAAAATCTCTTCTCAACAGATTAAATAGATCGATATATGAGTTATATGTGACAGTGACGTGCAGTTATCTCGTGAATTACGTGAATGTAATGCGCGCCAAAAAATTTTTATCGGTATAAAAGTAAAACGAAAGGGATTAACAATAATCCCTAATGTCAGCCCTGAATATTAGTAAATATAATCTAGTTTTTATTTCTATCTTTAATCTCCGGAACTAATGATCATTAACATTTTTACATTAACAGCCTGTAAATTTCCCACTGCTGGGCTAAGGCCTCCTCTCTCTTTGAGGAGAAGGTTTGGAGCATATTCCACCACTAATAAAAATAACCATGTTAATTTCAAATCTTACATGCTTTAATAGTTTTGTGGCAACTCTAGACCACAGAACGGGTAGTTTTTCTATTCTCTACAATATGCCAAACGCATTTTTACAGTACAAACTAAAGAATAACTTGCTAATTCTATAACAGAAAAATAATCGAAGCTGTAATTATCTTACAAGTAATATCTGTCATGAAATGTCATAATTATAAAAATATAAAAATGTTGCTTCTCAAATGAAAATTCTTAATTAAAAATGTTTTCAACCCAACATGTTTAATAACCACCATTAATTGATTTAGAGTGTCAAGAAACTCGTTAGGGGTAAAACTTATATTGATGTCTAGACTCAGGTTTCATATTAATATTGCATATAACAATATTATATTTACCTTAATGACGTCTACAGAAGGTAATATTAAAGCAAGTACGCCGTAAAAGGATTACCTGACTGAGGATCTATAGTTTATTATTGTTCTTAATACGTTAGCTGTAGTTTATGTCTCTATATAAAATAAATTACCTATTGTAATTACGTAATGTAAGTCTTGCTCTGCGTAATGGCAATAAACTTTGAAATAAATAATACTAACAATGCACTAGGATTTTACCCAGTTGGGCTTTGTTCAGTTCTGGTTTGGTAACACACATATTTGTCAATTATTTTTTGTAATAGTAGGAGGCTAATAAATTGTCTACCTGATCGTACGTTGTAACCACTATTATGGACTATTATGCTCTATTCCGGGGCCCCTAGGGTAGTATTAAGCTCTTTTCAGTGGTTCTGGCAGTTCGAAATTGGAGATGACTTTTTCCATCTGCTTCGAGCCTCATTACTTTTAATATCACATACCAAAAGGTGAATATATCGGCATACACAGTGTAGGTGAATATGTCGGCTATTTGGGGGTATCGTGTACCTTTATAGTCAAAACATGTATGCATATCAACAAAAACATAAATCGTCGATACGCTTCTAACCTTGGAATGTAGGATGCCAAATTAATTTTATTATTATCTTCACATATTTATAAATGCAGGTGATTGTTTTATAGTTGCGATATTTCTGTTGAAAAATTGAAACGTCTGATACGATCTGACGTCATAAGTCAACGGAGCGGAAACGGCTTTAATGACAAGGTCCTTTGACGTCACAGCGCATTTCATCTCGTTTTCAGTTTAGACGTTTTAGGTGAAGTATTTTCAAAGATTCACTTTGTGGAGCATTATCAAAAGAAAATGGTTTTTGTTAAAAACAGAAAAAAGGAAGTGCCATCAAAGGGTTTATAATCGTCGCAAAGAGAGGGCTTCATCATTCGATCGCCCTTGCCACTCATACTTTTGGAATAAGTGGTTTTTTTTTAATATGCTTAACATACAGTATTTTTACAAGTGAGAAAGCTCTGGAAAAACTTAAATTTAATTTTTATATTGTTTTATTCCTCAATTTATATTTTATGATTTTATTAGCCGCACGGGAAATTAGATCCCCTCATGGTAATTGGTCACCATCGCCAATATTGGCGCTAAATATTATCGCTAAATATTAACCATTCCCCTTGTGCCTATGCCTCCAAACCAGAAAATAACTACGTATAACGTAGTACTATTTGGTAATAAAATATCTGATTATTATTTCAAAAATTCCCTCATGTATGACTTTACATAAAATGTACCTGTACCGGTAAATTTCACAAATGTTTAATGTCTTTGAACAAAACAGTTCAACGGGGTAAAATCGCAGGGCACAGCTAGCTTTACATAAAAAGTAATAATTAGTTGCTAAGATGTTATTAAAATACATTCATTTAGTCATTAAAGTCTCTTAACATTTATATACAACTATTTTTGTTTTTTCATCTCGTTTCTAATAAGTCGCTAGCAATGTTCGCTTTAGTCTTGTTTTTCCCGCTTTACTCATTCACGGGTTTCATCAAGTGGGTTGATTTCTTTCAGTAGCAAAATAAGTAAAAACTAACAAAGAAAGAACGTCCATGATTTCTTGTAGAATGCAACACGAGCAAGAAGAAAATGTAAAAGTTGGCTTTTTATAAGACTTATTCGACATTAAAGAATATTTTTTCGTCTTTATAATATACAATTATTATATATTATAAAACAAATTTTCGACGCCGTGTCTGTGTCTATTTGAAGTTGAATTGAAAAACTACTAAATCGATTTTCATTCGGCTTATACAAAGGGATAAAGAGATTGAGAGTTGAGTGAGTACATTTTTTTATATCTATATTATATGTTATTCTTTACGTAACTTCTTATTTCTACCCCGCGGTTCTGGAACGGGTTACTAAATTTTATAAAGGGTATTAGAGAAATGTTCTTATATTTTACAATGTTAATTACGATATATAATAACTAGCTGTTCCCCGCCGCTTTGCTCTGCTTCGTGAAAATTGAATATATATCTACAGATTAACTTTAAATATTACGTCAATTAAATATCTCTTTTTGGTATATATTGGGGTGTATTTCCCTCTTTAGGGGTAGAATATCCAGAAACGCTTAAATACGTATCTACTCGTTTTAATCAGTTGTACATAAAATAATGTTTCATGTTTCTACCCCTATTTCACCCCTTAGGAATAGAATTCCCAAAATGTATTCCTTAATCGTCTCAATATAACGATTCTATTCACAAAATTTCATGGCTCTAACTTTACGCTCGGCGATGATGAATCAGTTTGTCGGTCAGGAAGTCAGTCAGTCAGGACATGTTATTTTATTAGTATAAATAGCAATGGTTGCTAAACAGTAACACTTAGTATTGTGGAAGGGTGAGTGAATCAGGGTTTTTTTGTTCCCATGGTAGGTGATGCATTGGTGATGAAAGGAAAATTTCAAATTTCAATTCACTACTTACATCAGATGGTCCATTACGATTTTTGAGAGAGATTGTACCTATATATATTTAGAATAATGTTATTTTTTCTCGTTTTATTGATGTGTATTTATTTTAACATATCTGTTAAACAACAATAATGTTAATCTGATATTGGCATAAGTTTGGTTTTATTTTTAAGTGATTTATTCAGTTATGTATGTAGCTACGAATTTGTTGCAAATAAATTAAATATTTATCAAACCTTTGCTTGAAATATCCGGTGAGTATTTTTTTCCATTTTTTCAGTATAAATTCGATAAGTCATATTGCAACAAAGCGTGCCCTACAATTCTATGTAAATCCAGCCGAGTATCAATGCAAATAGGCCGCGGTAACAATAGAAGAGCTATTGTGTGTATAAACTCGAATCTCACCGCAGAATACGACCTTGAAATTACATAGTAATAATTTATATCATTGAAATGACACAGTAATAAATTATAGCATTGAAAGGATACACGTGTAATGATTATATAACTGAAAAATTTCATTAAGGCCATCAACCTACGAGTAAGATCGATGTTGCAGATGTCCATGGGTGTTGGTAGTTATTTTTCATCAGATAAGACCGCGGTAGTTTGCTATAAAAACCATTTAAAAAATTAGCACTTAAAAAATTAACACCATAAGGCCGTTCTCAACATTTCATGACGTTACGTAGTGAGTTCTAACAGACTACCATTGCAGATCATAAATAATAAACTTTGAAATTCCGTCGTTATCTTAGAATAAAATTCCCACAAATCAGAGTCATTCTGTTGGAGTTCGTCGTTCGAGAATGAGGGTTGATAACTGAAGTGTACTCGGTATTATAACGGCTTTTGTGCGAATAAAAATTCAACATCTTGTATTTTTTGGGGAGAAATATTTCTTTTGAACACGTGACAAACGAAAGAACATGATTTCGAAATGTCAAGAATATTCTTTGTGATTGAATTGTTATGATGTTACAAATTGTAATATAATTTACGAACTCAGAGAATCTCCATATAACTTATCAGACCTCAGACATTTGGAGAATGAGAGCTTGGCCAAAGTAAAACTTTCGCGACATTTTTGTATTGTATGTGTTAGCTGTTCAAAAGGGTGTGACTATATATAACTAATCTAGACTAAATTTATAAATGCAAAAGTAACTCTTTCGGTCTTTCACGGTCGATCCACCAAAATTAATGAAATTTGATATGAAGGTTGAACTCCTTCGAAGGACATAGGTTACTACTAATTACTACTTTTTAATGCCTCACAACTGACGACACAACCTCTGAGCGGGAGCGAAATCGCGAGCGAAAACTAGTAAATAATATAGACGCGCGACGTGCCTCATCTGTATTGGTATTCATACATAACCTGACATAAATATTTTCATACTTTTGTTATTGTTATAATAAAAATATTCTTTAATGAAGTAGGCTTATAAAAGCACTTTTAAATCGTCATGTTGCAGTGTTGAATTAAATGTTAAGCTGCCACCGGTTTGGAAAGTAGATTCTACCGAGAAGAACCTCTAAGAATCTCAGTAGTTACTCCTTTCCACCATTTTAATTACAGAGTGTGTCGGTAAAGTATTTTTACATATCCTGCCTGGAAATCAATAAATACTAAGTCCATATATACTCGTAATAAGGGATAAATTATTTTGTTTAATTTATTACAATCAGCCGTTGTTATTTTATTCGTGCCTGATATTTAACACTGAATGTTAGAACACGTGAATCTTGACCGAGAATTGCGGGTTCAAATGGTTAATTTGTGTTTGTAATTTATCTCAGGTTCGGCGGTGGAAAATAAAGTGGAGAAACGCAATAGAACGCAATCACGTGAGTCTTGCACTTGACCTATTTGTACGATTCAAATAAAAAAATGTGAATGTTTACGCAATAGTATTTCATATTCAACCTTTTCAGAATGTTCTCATAATATAACAACGATATTATAATAAAATTACACTACCGATTTCTAAATATATCTTCTTTATGTTGGACAATGTGCAAACTTTTTCCAATAAGTTTTTTTTTTACGAAGCCGGGTCTGTCTCAATCTGAATTATTGTACGAAAAACTTTGAATTATAATAAATGAAGTTTCATGCGAACATTTTTTTGAATGTACATTTTCCCCAAATTGGGGTCGAGAAAAGGTTGATCGTTAATCATCTTTTTATAAAAATCGTTTTAAGGATCCATACTTACGAAAATTCGTATCCATGATTCTTAAAAAATAGATTATAGTCAATTTATTTTTGTACGCTACCGTTTCTATGTAGGTTCATTAATTTTATGATAGGTTTTTTTTATTCGAGAGTGAAATGAGATGAGATGGTCCAGTGGTTAGAACTCGTGAATTTAACCACGAGATTGGTGACTCAAACCCAAAATAAAGTACATGAAAATTCAATAATTTTTTTGGATTTTCATGTGATTGTGAAACGGGCAGGAATATCGTGTCGTGATCGTGTCGTAGGAACATAAACTCTAAACATTCTCCTTAAAGAGGATGCCTTAATCCAGAAATTGGATGCAGTTACACTAACTCACTCCCCCTTCAAACTAGAATACAACAAAAAGTATTAGTCTCGTGAACAAGACATTCGTAGATAATGTCGAAATATCGAGCTCCACCAAATAAAAATAAAAAACATAAATATCCCGTATTAAATACTTATAGTAATAAAAATAACCATGTTAATTTTAAGATCTAAAAAGTATTGCTATAGCTGTTCAGCGGTACAATATCTGATTAGTGGATGTTACTCTAGAGTGTTTTCACGACGCCCTACCACCAAGTAAATGTGATACTTGTTATACAATTAGTCGTTAATCATGGCTATAGATTGCTGTATATGTATGTATATTATATAATAATAATCTATTAGTAAGGGACAATATAGCAGTGAATAGGAAACAAAAATAAATTACTAACAGTATATAAAACGGGATATTTACCATGTTTTTTATTTTTATTTGGTGGAGCTCGATATTTTGACATTATCTACGAATGTCTCATAGAGAGACTTAATACATTATGTCAGGATTTTTTTAGAATAATTTCTATTTCTTTATTATTTTATTATATTTTAAGGTTTGAGGTTAAGAGCCGAGATGGCCCAGTGGTTAGAACGCGTGCATCTTAACCGATGATTTCGGGTTCAAACCCAGGCAGGCACCACTGAATTTTCATGTGCTTAATTTGTGTTTATAATTCATCTCGTGCTCGGCGGTGAAGGAAAACATCGTGAGGAAACCTGCATGTGTCTAATTTCAACGAAATTCTGCCACATGTGTATTCCACCAACCCGCATTGGAGCAGCGTGGTGGAATGTGCTCCATACCTTCTCCTCAACGGGAGAGGAGGCCTTAGCCCAGCAGTGGGAAATTTACAGGCTGATTATTTTAAGGTTTTAAGACAATAAAAGATTATATATGAAACACAAATATTTATTTAGCCATTATCAAAATCAAAATATACTTTATTCAAGTAGGCTTTTACAAGCACTTTTGAATCGTCATTTAACAAACTATTTAAAGTAAAGCTACCACCGGTTCGGAATGTAGATTCTACCGAGAAGAACCGGCAAGAAACTCAGTAGTTACTATTTTTCAATATCCAAAAATACAGTCATGTTAGTTAAATACAATTATACTAACTTTGTATATATAATACTAACTTTGTATATTGATAATTGCAAAAACACAATTCATATATATATTCATCAATAATTTAACAAGCAATAACAATTATACTATATATATCACAAAATTATATCGTACCTTAAATGTTAGCACCTTGCTGCTCCAAGAAGAAAAAAGTGTAAAGTAAAACTCGAAGTGTTCTGTACCGAGCTTCCATCACTTATATAAGCCTCACTACAAATCACGTGACTCACAATAATGAACACAGTATATTATATATAATATTGAACACAATAATGAACAGAGTATATTATAATCAATATAAGTAAATCTTGGTCTACTAGTTTCTAGCGCGTATACAGACGTTCATTTTTCTGGGTTTAAATATTTCTGAAATTTCCCGCCAAATAGTCTACATCTGTCAAGATGTCTTTTCACGTCAAAGTTGACATCTATCTTTTTAAAATTCAAAACACATGCGAATACCTAAGTTGATTCCTGAAGAGGGTTGTGACAGCCGGGACAGGACGCACATTAATGTTTTACAACCCTGGAGATGCTGTGTTGACATACGTTATGTATAAAAGTCAAATTCCAATGAAATTCCTTTCGTAAAGAATTTTTGAAAATTCAATTAGAAAAATCCTAGAATACAATGATTTATTTACGAAATTTACAGGATTGTTAGAGATTTATGTAAGTGTAGGTATTGACCACCATTAAATATTCTACTACTAAAAAACAATAATAAAATATTGTTCTGTTCTAGTTTGATGAATGAGTGAGTCACTGTGTAAACGTTTGCCACAAATGATATAAAAAAAAAGTAATACATTGAAACGAGTAAGATATAGATTTTTTGTGATGTATTGTCCTTTGCTTGCTAGCTAAAAAGGCCCACCAGTTAAAACACGCAAATACTAAATGAAGGTTTCGTTTTACAATTCGGATGAATACACCTAAATTGTCATTCCAGTTTCACTATTCATTTTATATCTACTTATTTCCAACCAGTTAATGGTTTTTAAATGCAGCTATTCTTACGTAACCAACGTATAGAAAGAACGATTCAAGATTACTCTATACCCTATTTGTAACTGAATTTAAGTGCACTTTTTAAGTGTTCAGCATATTCATATAGTACAGTACTAGAAGTACGGGCTTAACGATGCGTTCTTCTAGCTGAGCTGAGCTTATCTCGTTTTAATCTTTCTCACCAACTCACGTCTTTCTCTTACGAGTTCGTTCGTATATTCATTAATATTTTTAAAAATATGAAGATTTATTTCTATCTATGAACATTTTTGAATTACTAAAGGAAAAGATTAAATATTTATTTATTTTAATAAATTCATCAATTTACCTTTGAATATAAAATGTTTCTATATAAAAGCTAAACGGTGAGGGCGGAATCATATGACTCTACCATCTCATTATGAATACACAATCAAATTAATATTCTATGATTTGATATAAACATATTATGAAGGGATTAAAAGTACATCAAGGATTTTGATTACGTTAGATTACAATATTTAATGTCCTTTATGTGTTTAACTCAATTACATACTATAAAATTGTTCAAAATTCAGTTGCGCATACACTAATAGACTAAATAATAATATGTACAATAAATATCGCACACACTTGTCTTATTGTTTCTTCAGTCTCATTATCAGAGAGGAGAAGAATGAATCATTGCAGCAGAGAGTTTAGGCGCTAGACCACCGGCTTTAAGTTCTTTCCGAGGCACGGTGTTATCACTGTCAACTTTGAAACCTCGGCCCGTTACTGAGAATTTATTGCCGCAAAGATCAGTAACTTTTTATTGGGTCGTATTCATTGAAAAACTATAAAGTTTACGTAAGAAATTGTATTTAAAGAAAAAAAAAAAACATGAAAATTGTAGAACTCTCGTTTTAAAAACTTTTAAATTTCTTATTTCCCTCGATTCGCATATAAGCACGACTTTACTCTTCACTTGAGGTCATGCAATTAGGTCAAAAACCACGGAAATAACCTTTTACGAATGCAGAGCATTACAACTGTTATGTTCGTAAGAAAATATAAAATAGACAATTTTCGTTTGAATTTGTTACAGTTTTTTATAAACTACTTCTATCTACGACTTCATGACATTCCTTTTAAAACTGATTACAACTATAATTAATGATATTTGACATTTATGAAATACTAGCAGAACCGCTGTATATGGAAAATATCATATTAGTAAAAAGTTTTATGCGTCGGTTTTCTCTCAAACAGGCTTCCAATGCCGACAGGATAGCTTCGAAGACGCCTTTGCATGTGAACCGCTCCTCGTGAAGATGATCGCGCCACGACACCCTCCAGTGCTCCCGTCGCTTCAATGTCTCGAAGGCGCTGGTCTGCTGATAGACTTTCGCGTCCATTGTCACCTGAATGGTCATGGACATAATATCATAGCTCCCAAGGTCGATAGCGCATTGGTGATGTGAGGAATTGGATGGGCATTGTCCATTTTCCATTGTCCATTTTCGTCAAATGGTCCATTTCCCTGTCTACTTAAGTGTATTACAAAATAATTAACTTTCGGAGCCGCATTGCAACCTCTTATATTTAACTTCATACAAATGACTTATTTAAAGTGTAATTCTATTTATCATACCGATGGAATATAATGTAATACCCGTAGTCATACACTCGTACATCTATTAGACAAACGAGTCACGCATTCAAACTAGAACCTTGTTGGTAATCTCCTCTCATAGTATTAAAATGTATATAATATGTGTATCTTTATGCAATAGTATACTATAATAATAATATGTAAATATTATACCAATGAATTATCTCCGCAAATTCTCAAAGTACGCTGACAAAGGAATTGAATATTTTATCAAGGAATTATCTCTGAAAAACGGAATGACTAAATTTTGTAAATGTAGACTTTGAATTTTTCGAATTTAATCAATTTAAGCCATAAAGCAATGAAGATAGAGCTTAGTTTAGTATACGATGAATTATACCTGTTGCTTTAGCCGTTTAAATACGTGGAACGATGTTACCCCTCGTTTACATACCAAATTTTCGTAGCATCTCCTACACGTTATGAGGCTCTGGTAGATTAATTTATTTTAGGTGTAATTTCAAAACAAGCTTATTTTCTGAATAAGTTAACTCAAATTTTAGATTAATTACATAAAATGAATGAATGAATGAATGATAAAGTTAGTTGATTTTATTTTATTGTTCTAAATTGATTAGACTTAGCAAATGTTGAACTATTTCTTTGTTATTGTTAGTCTCGAAACTAAATTGACAAATGATTTGATGGTATTTGCAAGTACGAACCCATTGGTATTTTTTATTACACTGACTTTTAAATATATAGTTTTAATTATTATTATATTTTAAGGGTTAAAGTTGAGTATACACGATTTGTAAATTATACTTATGCCATATAATAAATTATCGTTAGTTGATAAATAATGTTGGACTTAAAAATAAAGTGTGTTACGTTATAATACAAAAATCTCGCTGCTAAGTTCCAGTACTGTAGGATTTATAATTAAGTACTGGGATTTTGAACATTGAACACTCCCTTAACACTCTTGGGAGTTGAATTTCGTTAAACGTGTTCTTAACTAAGGCCTGCTCAGCGAAAAGACCATTTCAGTCAAAATTAAAATTTATACGTAAGTGTATTCAAGTGTATTCGTGACGATTGAGCACGAGATACAAAAAACAGTGTACAGTACTCCGTTATATTCTAAATAAAATGAGAGCCTATATACATAGATCTATTCACTCACGAAGGCTTTAAATTATTATTGGGGTGCGTTAGTATGAGTGAGTGACACTTGTGCATATGTATTAGTGTCCGTGAGACAAGAAATAATAACGAAGCACAAAAACAAAATTAGATCTGTATAATCGAATTACTTCAAAATATTATAAAAAGTTTATTAGAAATTTTGATTGTACTCTCAAGTGGACGGGCGGTAACTAGTATAATAAACCCGTTTGTATATTTTGGATTACAATTTTGTTTTTTTTTTTTATAACTCTAAAACCTCTTTACCATCGACGATTATTATGAGAATAATAGAAATTTACATTAAATCAGAGGAGTCAGTCTGGTAAATATCTTAGAAATATGTAAATGATGATTTATCTCAATATAAAATCGATACGAAAAAATTTGACATTTTGCGGATTTAAAATACAAAATCTAGTTTAATCCGGCTATTATAAAATGCGGTATCCAGGAGATTTTTTGGAAATTCAAGCCCGTCATTCGTTTCAGCTAGACTATCAAAGGGTTTTAAGCTCACTACGTTGAGCGTGAACGGGAGGAATTTTTTTTTGTAAATATGCATTTAATATCGGCGCCTTTGTGGCGTTGAGTTTGGTAGCTTTGATTTTTCCTAGAATCCTGGCACGGTAAAGTGACACGTGAAAACAACTCGTTAGAGCTGTAAAAGGTTATAGGTTAAAATTCGGTTGAATTGAATTTGCAATTTATATAGGTATCTTTTTATTTATTTTTATTGATGTGTTTGGACTTTATGATGCTTTCTGGCCGATTTCGGTCACGGTCAATGTAATGGGAGCCTATTGTACTACATATTATAGAGAACAAATATAGGTGCACTCTCTCACATAATCCGATGGACTGCAAATTCAGTTCAGGCTCAGGACTGACGGCTTCACGTGCTTTCAGAGGCACGAGAGTGTACAACCTCCCAACTGCCAGACTTCGGGCTGTTGCTGAGAATTTTTTGACAGTTCAAATTCAATAACTTTTTATCGCATGACCTGAGGTTTGAAATCAGAACGTTAGGATCTGTGGCCTTATATCAAACCTTACTTTAATACATACTACTTTAATACAGATAATAAAGTAGACTGTTTAAGAATGTCATGGTTTTGTAACATGCTATTGGTATTCGTTCATATGGTATTTAATTGTAATGCTTAGTAATGTAAATAAAAAGAAAACGTCGGTTTTCCTTAGTAGTCTTTCTGGTCGTTTTCAAAATTATTCAACTGCTTGAAAAAGCATATACGAAAACCATGAAATACAGTGCACCTGAAACTGTTTTCCTTTTTTACTAACCGATCCCTCCTTCATGATCAGATATAATTCAGATGCAAAAGAAACAGTTTAACATGTTATCGAATACACGTTAAGTCCAATAAATTTTTATTGGCCCCGAACAGAAATTTGAAATCGATTTGAATCTCTCATGAAACATAATTTTATTCGAAATTTAAAATAATATTATAATTAATAGGCATTGTACTGGAAATCTGTATTTTATAAATAGAAGACTAAAAGAACTATAAGTCTCTATAATGATGATAGGTGGATATAATATCTCGTCTATAGGAAATATCTCATCAGTATGAATAGCGAAACGTCCCAAGGAAGCACATTGAATATCAAATATGTATCTTCGCTATGCAGCTGTGAATCTATTATGTTCCTATGTAAGGCTTTAATAAGCCACCCTTGACACTACCAGTGTTAGACGTGACATATTACGGGGTACTTAGTCGTTAGGAACTATAATTAATTGTTCGAGTGTAAGACTACAATATGCTTTAATTCATACTTTAACAAGATTCATTATTCTTAAATAACTTGTATGTCATATTTAGATATTTAATGCGCCGTCAACTAAGATGTTATGTTCCTAGTGCTTATAATATAAAAAATAAAATCATTTACAAAGAAAAACCATTAACTATGTTTTTTCTGAATGTTAGCATCATTCCATTACTGCAGAATAATTACAAATTCATAGTTGAAAAACGACTATTCTAAATCAATTTGCAATCATCGGTTGACACGCGTTCTAACCATTGGATACTTGGACAATCTCGGCTCCAAAAAAAAAAAACAAATATTTCTGCGTCTGAAAAGATTTATTTCTAATTAATCAAAGAAATAATATTATATTTAAAGGGATAAATGTTTTAGCATTGGACAGCCAATTTATTATGAAGGGTTATAATATATAGACTTTCATAATATCACGGTACTAACTACTTAGAGAAGAAATGTTTAACGTTGGTTAAATCGTGCATATGAGCTTGTAAAAGTCGTGTGGTTTACGGCAGCATAAAAATAGATGGGTTTGTTAATTTTAACCTATGAGTATGAGCTAACAAATGGATCCTTTGTTTTTTAATTTTCCTGGCAGAGATGGCAAATGAGCAGGAGACTCATCTGATGGAAAGTGACTAGTGCTCCTGGGTATCAGCAACATCTGAATATTTGAAGGTGCATTGTTGGGCTTAAAGAAATGAGTAGGTTTTTTTTTCTGGAAGGTTCCTAAGTCGTATTGTTTCGGAAAAATGACCGGCAAAAGTTGGTTTCAGAGAGTGGTAATGTGCGTCTTCCATTACCATCAGGATATACATAGCAAGCGAACAAATCGTCTGGTGGAAGGAAGGAAGAAAATCTACCCATGAACACGAAGGGTATACATTATGTAGGCTTCAAAGCGCCAGCAAATACTTTTTCTTATAGTACTATATAATAGGATAGATAGTATTATCTTCGTTATATAAATAATATATTTAAATAACGAAAGCGAACGTAAATATATAACAAATCGTAAGTATATTACTATAAAATAAACATTTCCCTTAACCATATATGTATATCATGTGTAGAAGACCTTTATTTTCAAGAATATTAATGGTTATTTTCCTGTTTTACATCCATGGTTGTCTAATCCATTTTACATATTAACCCGTTTAGTCGGCTAATAAATATTAATCTCTTTGGAACAAATGTTGTCGGTTAATGAACTTTACTATTAACGAAGATCTGTGGACTTATTTTGTAAAATAAAATACGAAACGCGTTCGTGAAAAGTCAAAACGTAATATGCAATATTATGTGAAAATAGTCCCACAACTAAACCATTTTTATAAAGGCGAAAGTCCCACTGCTGGGCATCTCCGTCGAGGAGGTTTTTTAGCATATTCGTATACGCTGACGCAATGCCGGTTGGTGGAAAAATATATTGCAGTTTTTTACTATCGCGGGCAGGTTTCCAAATAGTGTTATTGTGGCTCTTCACCGCCGAGCTCGAGATGAGCTACGAACACAAATTAAGCACATTTACCAAAATTCAGTCCTTAACTACGATTAAATCCGCAATCTTCAATTAAAATTTACAAGTCAGCACCATTGAGCTACCACGGCTTGTTTATTAGAGGTATAGCACCTCAGCAGGTTCCGTTTAATTATTATAAGAAATTACACGACCATTTAAACGGTACTACACTGTACAAAATCTTCGCACGACGTACAGGTATGATAGATCGTTTCGTTTCGGTTTTCTCTATAAAAAGTTACGGTTAACGTTCTTCCGGACTGTGATTTATCTTAGAGGCAACCAATCGATCAGCCTTTTCTAACTTTATCACTTTTTCGTGTGAATCTGAAACGATACATCTGTAGTATAACCTATTCCATTTACAGGAGACTTAAAGACAAACAAACATTTTTGACATTGAATTGAATGAAATCATCGGTCGAGATCTCGAATGTCGCTTTTAATGTTAGCAAGGTTTTTTGGAGTGGAATAGTTTCGTATTAGAAACAAAGATAATATATTAATCAAGAACTGTTTCATACCGACCACTAACCATCAGCTGACCCATTTGTTCGTGCCCCTACCCATTTCATAAAATAAAATGGAATATTATGTAAATTTAAGGTACGTTCTCACTAATTCTTCGATTGGCTTAGATTGTAAGTGCGTAGGCTCACTGCTGTATGATTGATAACATATTGTTATGATTACTGATGTATCTTAGCTATGATCTGGTATATTTTAGTAGTTTAAATCTGAAGCTGCGTATATATGTTTGTGCCTGTGAAAAACGCATAACGCAAACGCATTTGTTTATAGATAGTTGTTGAATGTAAAAAAGCTCGCTTTACAGCAACATAAATAAAAAACTAATAAAAAATAAATAAACTCCAAACCTTATTTTTAAGAGAAGGTCTTTAACCAGCAGTGGAACACTTGAAGACGTTATTTTACTATTTTAGTTTTATTAAAAAATTAAAACTAGGTGAACATTACTAGCGATATGGGAAACATAGTAACAATAGAATCTTTGAGGAAGAGAGAAGGCGTGACCTTGACAAGCAAAGTAATGTATGTACGGTGATAAAGTGACATGATATAGGTTATGCGAAGAATTTATACAGCACCTTAAGTAAATCACTTTTAGCATTGTGTACTACGGTAACAATACCCTAACGTATAATTACTGAAAACGCAAGCTCACAGCCAAAACAGGGAGGGTGTATAAACTATTTAGGAGCATTAACGGAGTCCTCCCAATTAAGCAAAAGACAAAAGAGTACCTTATACATATGTATGGACCTTCAAATTTTCGAAGTAAATAAATATTTTGATTGAAATAAACTATACTCTCTAAAATTTTTGCACAAATTTGTAGCCTACAGTGGACCACAGATTATTTGAATAGTTACGGAACAGTTGAATCAAAGGTAATTTTGTAAAATATCGTCTTCAACATAAAAACTGATTTAGTTATAAATATACCCATAATTATATTTATCTGTAGGAGGAGCAGGGCTCTAGTATAATATTCTTTTTCAATTTACGTTTTCATCTTCCACGAATGAATTTTAAACGAGGTAAGGCGTTGAAGTCAAGTCATTAGTCGCATTTAAAATTTAATTTCCTGGCGGTCAGTCAAACTTGATAATCAACCGCTACCGAGATAGCTTGGTAAATCGAATTTTAAACGCAAGATAACTTCACAGAGTAAAAGCTACCCGTTGAGTGATAAGTGAGGACTAAATGGGAAAAATTAAACCATTAATCCTTAAAGATTCAAATCGATCGATTTTATTCAAATATTTGATTAATTCATTATAATATGAGCTGTTTGTTTGCGATATTCAAGGAACAAGATTAGTTTTTGGGGTCGTTTTCGTTTAATACGTAGCTATACTAGGTCTAATCTATTCACTTCATTATACGTTAAATTGATTAGTTTTGGATAAAATAAATTTAACAAATCAATTTTATTTGGTTACTTTTTGCTGTCTTTACTCTTAGTTGTCTGAGGCACACTAAAACCTTGTTAGCATCAGCAGACTTATACTATGCGCCTTCGTGAATGAATTTCTATATCCAGTAGGATTAAAAACAGAACACGTTATCGCTTAAAAAAATATCCATCCAATAGACTGATTGCCCTTGATCTTGGTATATCTATTCTTTTTTTTTAATAAAGATAATTATTTAAGTGCCTGCATTTTTATTTTCCAGAAATTTAAGGTTTACTTATTGCTAAGTACAATGTGTTGATTGTAGCTTTTAGTCTTCTGATATTATTTTATTAATATTTTCGATTTCTTCGTTAAGCCAGATGTTGTGTGCCATCTTATTTACCAAATATTAAAATGATAGACCTTTAAGTGGCATAATTTTTTCTGAACATTTTAATATTACTTACAAGGTTATATTCACCTTGCAGTTTTCTTAGGGTGCAAAGGTTCCAGTTCCTCTGATCCTACGGATTGATATGTTCAATGTTCTTTCAGTTCCGTCGATAATGCATTTTAATAGAAAACATGACCTGATTTTACGCCCAAGATACTTTATAACAACAAATAAATATATACGGAATAAAATTACAATTTCATAGAGAATGTTTCGACTGATAAGTTAGCTTGAAGCCTGTTTTGACTAATGTAGGAATATCCTTAAGGGCCTTAAGTTAGTAAGACGTTGAGATTGAGGGTAATCCTTATTTAGGTGAACCGAGAATCCTCTAGACGGATTGTATCCACAATCATATATGTATGTGATTGAAAACTTTTAACAAATACCAATACAAATATAATATTGTTGAACGGAATGGAATATAATAGACAATGTAATATATGAGACAGATATGATATTGTTCTCTCTCTCTAATAATCATCATGGCAGAATGTGCGTAACGCTAGTGTCCTGTTTAAGAAAAAGCTTTATTGAGTATATTTTTTTATTCAACATCCTTCTAATATGATATAATATAATTTTATAACACAAGTTTTCTTTAATACTCTTATTCATAACAAAATATTATCCACAAAGTTAGTAAATGATTCCCGGGGCAAGGTATTTGTTCAGGGATGTTATGCATATGTAATTTTGGATGGATTTCAGATTAACCGATTGTTTCGGATAGTTTTGGTTACGGATATTTTAGATTATTTAGAAACTGTAGAAGGAAAGAAAAAATAATAGATATTGTTTGTCTTTATTTGTTGGCTATTATTTAGTATCAGATATAATCACGGAAAAAGGAACCAATAACATTAAAATACAATTATCTACTTTCTTTAATATTATCATATTTTTTTTGCAAAACATTTTTTTATCGGTTTCGGTTAAGGTTCCGAACAGATTTGTATTTCGGATATTCGTTAGTTGCGATTACGGTTACGGAGCTCCACATTACATTAACAGCCTGTAAATTTCCCACTGCTGGGCTCGTTTCCCTTTGAGGATAAGCTTTGGAGCATATTCCACGCTGTCTAATGCGGGTTGGTGGAATACACATGTGGCAGAATTTCGTTGAAATTAGACACATGCAGGTTTCCTCGCGATGTTTTCATTCACCGCCGAGCACGAGATGAATTATAAATACAAATTAAGTACATGAAAATTCAGTGGTACTTGCCTGGTTTTGAACCCGATATCATCGGTTAAGATGCGCGTATTCTAACCACTGGGCCATCTCGGCTCGGAGCTACATAATCCCTATATTCTCTCGTAGCCGCTCCGTAACCGTAATGACCAGGCGTTTTTTATATTAAAATCCTGCAGATGTTTTTGTCAATTAATAAATTGAAATGTTTTTTTAGAAAACATAATTAAAATAAGGCATATTACAAATATTTATTCTACAGTCCGATTTGGGTTTTTTTAATTAAAAATAGGCATTAATAAGGGATAATAATAATAATAGAAATAGCCTTTGTAAGAAATAGAATATGTAATGGTGTCTGTTCAGACGGTTTTACAAAAGCTTTACCACAAAGTTAAAAGTTATCATTGTTTATCGGATTTCGTAACAAGTCGTTTATTTCAAACAAATTCAATTACATAATTTATTTGACTCGGTTCCTTACGGAACGTTGGGAGTTTTGTGATAAGTATCTCTTAGAAACTTACACGTGCCGTGATACTAAATTGATAAAAATGTATACTGACATAAATTCTCGGTCCGTTTTATAATTTTGGTAGAAATATTTCAAATAAGTAATTTAAAAGCTGACTTATGTTGAAATTCTTGAAGCTAATATATTATTCGTATTTTTTTAAATATTTCTATTATAAAGTACGCGTGCCTTGCACAGAATGCTCCTAAGCTTAGAAGCCAAGGGACTTCTGAAGGAAGGAGGGATTCTTCATGACGATGTCCTACTATCCGTGACGTCATAAAGCGATTGCATTGTTTACAATTTTTTTTTATGCCATATGTGGCAAACGAGCATGAGGTTCACCTTATTGGACAACATCACATACATTACTCTGATCCCAATGTAAGTAGCTAAAGCACTTGTGTTATGCAAATCAGAAGTAACGACGGTACCACAAACACCCAGACCCAAGACAACATAGAAAACTAATGAACTTTTTCTACATCGACTCGGCCGGGAATCGAACCCGGGACCTCGGAATGGCGTACCCATGAAAACCGGTGTACACACTACTCGACCACGGCGGTCGTCAATCACCTGATGGAAAGTGACTTCCACCGCCCATGGACATCTGCAACACCGGGTGGCTTGCAGGTTATTATTATTTATCCGGTCTCACTTATTTCATTTGGTTAAGATTCACTTTTCACGGAAATTTCAGAGCTCTATAATGGTAACACGTCGAGTATTCCTCTTTATATAATTTACATGAAAACTAAATTATTTATAATTATTTATGAACACTTACTTATTAATAAAACATTTGAATTTCTCAATAATTCATAATCAGATTGTATTTATTATTAAATTAGTCGCCCGTGTATTATAATATATTGATACACAAGCCTTATGTATGTATATCCTTTCTCGGAGTTCAAGTTTGCTTCGTACCTTCGGACAGATACATATATAGACAGAGTTACATTTGTTTTTATAATATTAGTATAGATTATTTTTTATTTTTTTCAATAGATTGTAAATGCGAACATTTACTGCATTGCCTTTTTTGTTTTGAAGTGAAACATGCTGGTACGCCATGGGGTGAGTATGGGGGGAGTGTGTCGCGATGGTATGGTAAGATATCCTTCCTTAGCACCCTCTTCTCCACCGTTCTCAGCTCGTGTGAGCGTGGCTCGTTTACAATACTTTATTTCTGTAATGTATTCCTATATAAAAAAAGATCAATAAAATTATTTTATCAAAAAATTATTAAATGGTTTTCTTTCATTAATAACCAATTACGATGTATCAGATTTGCAGGGTACCACGTGATCAACAATTTTTGTTTCGGCGAATAAAATGTTTTTGTTACCTACAGGGCATATCAAATGGTAAGTCGCTTAATCTCACCTTTTAGCCTAAGCCTTAAACTAAATCGTAGCTTGAGAAAGGGTTTACTACATTAATCTTGATTGATATAATTTTAATTATAATAGTACTTAAAGTTTTGACTGTTCGTAGAATTTATAGATAAGAATTAGTAATTTTAAAATGTAATTAAATTGAAAAATTGAGAAATTCTAATAAATTAATTTAAAAAAGAACATAGGATATCATTTTTCATTACAGTAGACAAAAAATAAAATAAATATTTTTTTATCTGTGCTTAATAAATGTTAATATGGCTATATTTTTTATTAATGAAATTTTGTTCATTAACTTATGAAATCACATCCGAGTGAAGTGAAGACACGAAAAAAGCATTGAAGGATTTTTATTTAAAAACTATTTATAATCTTTTCCAATCATAGACAATAATAGAGTATTCCGTGAACAATAAAAATGGTCCATTTTCATGCATTGCTTTTAATTGATATTTTTTGAATATAGCAAAGGAATTATTAATTGCAATCAAGACTATAAAAGGGCTATATGAAAAAATAATGCTTTGTTTTATTATTCATTTAAAAACTATAATCTGATTGGCTATATTTTTTAAATCCCTTTGTAGTCTTGATTATAATTGATTACTTGAGCTTTCTAATCATGAGATGTTTTAGGCTACATTACTGTGTAAACGATTCGTACGAGATAGTATATTTGATTATCAAGCCAATAAGTCTATTTCGATTTAATATAAAAAATGTGAAATTTTTTAAAATTTCCGTGCCAGTTACACCACTGGCGTATTTTTACAGCGCTCACACGCACACACGGCGAATTTCGGACCGCACAGTGTATGTTTATTTTATCCGCGCTGTGTCAATGTTAACGAGAAAAAACTCAGTTCAGTGACATTTCAAGCGAAGGGCTGATGTGACTATAGCAAATGTGTCAATGATCTTTGACCAATTGTTGGTACGACCATTCACAAGGGAGACAAGCCTCGCAGGACATATTTTAATTCACTAATGAGTGATATTTCGTACATTCGAGAAGTTTAAGCGCAGGAACAACGTCTTTACGTGTATTTACAATGCTCGATGGATAGCATATCTCGACGAAAAACATAGAAATATAACTGACATATTTATAACATTAGTATGATATGTAGAGCTGTTTGTATTTTCGCCCTTCTGGGTAATGTCACCCACACATGACTTATTCTACCCCCATACAGCAAACCTTAGTATTATTGTGTTCCGGTTTGAAGGGTTAGTGAGTGAGTGCAAGCACAAGCGATACACTAAGATGTCAATCTTAGTTCTCCAATTTCATGGTAAATATTAAGTCTATTGGTGGTGGTGACCACTTACCATCAGGTGACCAATTTATTTTATAAAACAGCTGCGTTCATTACTTACATATTCACATTGGTAATTAATTTTATATATTATTCTTTAAGCAATAAAAATATATTAAAGTTTTCCTAAAAGAAACAACTTACAGAGCAATAAATAAATGTAGGCGGCGATTAAAGACTGACAGTGAAGAAGTGAAGGCAATCAATACGCTATTTATCTCGAGAGAGACAGCCGTTATT
This sequence comes from Vanessa tameamea, assembly GCF_037043105.1. Classification (NCBI taxonomy): domain Eukaryota; kingdom Metazoa; phylum Arthropoda; class Insecta; order Lepidoptera; family Nymphalidae; genus Vanessa; species Vanessa tameamea. The sequence goes on from NC_087333.1 coordinate 3,246,736, forward strand.
ATAATGTGTTTTATCGAAAAGCACAATAAAATATTTAAAGCAATTTATCTATCTATTTTTTCTCATCACAATATGAAATCGTATTTGGGTTTGAATGGTTTCTAAAGATATTTTTGCACTAGGCTTTTTCATTGTTTGTTATGGTTTAATTGGGCTGATGGTACTGATTGGCAGCAGTAAGAAAGGGTCTCACTGGGTTTCCATGTCAAACTGCAACGGCGTCTTTTTTTGACATATTTTGGGACGATTGCAAAAAGGAATAAGGAACCAATGTCATAAAACGCCAGTGCAGATTTGACATGGAAACCTGGTAAGGCCCTTTTCGCCATTCCTCATATCCAATGTGCTTGGAAACATACCTTTGAAACTTGACGGTAGAATGTATAATAACCTACCCAGAATGGCAAAAAGCCTTATATCAAATAAAATATTTATATTTGCATTAGGAGGAAAATTACAATATAGATATATAATTTTTTCAGTATATTTGTAATTTATGTCAAAACAAGTTGCGTACGGTAAAATTCAATCTATCCGTATAATCTAGAACAATACGCAATAACACAAACGTATAAAATTATAGTCGGATTGTGATATAAGTTACTGTCACTATGCTAAGATCAATGCTTTTTTTAGGTAATAGATAGGCGGACTGGCAAATGGACGAACTGTTAGTAAGTTGTCACCAGCGTAAGAAATATTAACCATTCCTAACATCACCAATGCGCCACCAACCTTGGGAACTATGATGTTATGTCCCTTGTGCCTGTAGTTAAACTGGCTCCTTCAAACCGGAACACAACAGTACTGAGCACTGCTGTTTGGCGGTAGAATATCTGATGAGTGGGTGGTACCTACCCAGACGGGCTTGCACAAAGCCCTACCACCAAGTATGACATGTGATAAGTTCGTTAATAGACAACACCAATATGTGTAGAAATATACATATGTATATATTTAACAAATCATATCAAATTATCCTTTATTCAAGTAGCCTTTTAGAACTACTGTTGATCCGTCAATCAACACGTGTTATTTAAATTTAAAGTTACCGCTAAGTTAATTACTAAGTTTATTGCCGGTTCTTCACGGAATGTAGATCCTTCCGTGAAAAACCGGCAATTAACTAAGTAGTTACTATTTTCCGACAGTTAAATATACTTTTATTTTGCCGAGATGGCCCTGGTGTTATAACACGTGTATCTTAACCGGTGATTCAAAGGGCCTGTCCACCGAATTTTCACGTGCTTAATGTTTTGTGTTTCTATAATTCATCTCGTGCACATCCTCCTCAAAACGGAGAGTATCATCTTACTATAACCGATTATTATTGAAAGTAAAACGATAGAAAACGCTTCAATTAGAGTATGTATGAGAATAAAAAAACATTTCAATTTATTAATTGACAAAAACATCTGCAGGATTTTAATATAGAAAACGCCTGGTCATTACGGTTACGGAGCGGCTACGAGAGAATATAGGGATTATGTAGCTCCGAGCCGAGATGGCCCAGTGGTTAGAACGCGTGCATCTTTACCGATGATTTCGGGCTCAAACCCAGGCAGGCACCACTGAATTTTCATGTGCTTAATTTGTGTTTATAATTCATCTCGTGCTCGGCGGTGAAGGAAAACATCGCGAGGAAACCTGCATGTGTCTAATTTCAACGAAATTCTGCCACATGTGTATTCCACCATCCCGCATTGGAGCAACGTGGTGGAATATGCTCCAAAAACCTTCTCCTCAAAGGGAGAGGAGGCCTTAGCCCAGCAGTGGGAAATTTACAGGCTGCTAATGTTATTTATAAAATATCCTGAGATCCTGGGTTCAAACCCCAGGTCGAACCGATTAAAGTTAAACGATTCTGTCAAAAAACTCAGTAGCAGCCCGTTGTCCGGAAGTTGGTGCGTGAAGTCTTTGGTCCAGCGCTTGAACACTTTCCGGTCGTGTTGTATTTTCCGTCTGATCGAACTATGAGAGCGCACTTGTATTTGTGTACATCCTAGTGCACTATAGTATGTCCTGCGTAGTGGTCTAGTCTCCCTCGAGATTAGTCGCCTGGACATTATTATAAAGCAGACACATTATTTACTAGACAGCAAGTCCGTAAATACAATATTGTTAACAACAACAAAAATTTTGCGTATATCGAACGCGATTAATAAAAATATAACTGTAAATAAAACTGTTGATTTACTTAGCTTTAATTATTCCTTTTCGATTTTGAACAACTTTATATATTACTTCAATAAGCAGAGTGATTCAAGAGGAATGTTAAATTAAACATGCATATTAAAGTAGAGAAAAGCCACGAATATCAACTGTCCTAGCCGGAAATCACCAAAGATTTTTCTCTTTAGGTTATTTTTTTTTTATTAAAAAGTCGACAATATCGAACATAACTAATTTTATTATGTAGGTATGTTTTATTTTATTTAGACAACTAATAAACGTAATTAAATCGAAAAAAATACGTTTTAAAATTACTATATTAGGTAAATATGGAACTTATAAATTCATAATTAAAAGGACAATTACACTAAGAAGAACGGCAAGCACCACTGAATTTTCATGTGCTTAATTTGTGTTTATAATTCATCACGGTGGAATATGCTCCAAACTTAGCCCAGCAGTGGGAAATTTACAGGCTGTTAATGTAGATTATTACAAGGAGGCAGTAATGTCAACTTATTTTTTATTTTTTACTTAATATTATTTTACGATGCACGCAAGTCGACAGCTTGTTGCGGTATTAGAGATATCCTACATTTCTCGTTTCTAAGTTGCCACTTTCGTCGTTACGTAAAAAAATTGCGTTTTTATTTTTTTTATAAAGATTGCCAGTATTTTTGAAATTACTTGTTTGTTTGAGTTTTTAAGACAATATGCGTATTGAAATGTCATGTACAAATAATTAAAAGGAAACTTAATTAAGTTTGGATCCTACTCAAGTATTTCCGCTTTTGTACACGTTACGATGGTAGCTTAAAAATAAATAAGGAGTTTATTATTCGTTGTATTTTATGTGTACCATACATTTGCATGGTAGGGCTTTGGCTCTACTGGGTACCATCATAAATTCTAACGTCAAGCAGCGATACTATTACAATTTAAGGGATTGTTACGGTGAATTTATGTAAGACATTTTACTTACAGTGCCAAAGACTCTGGGCGGTGGTGAACACTTACCATCAGGTGACCCATGCGCCAGTCTATCTATCTATTTGAAATAAAGAAAGAATATGCAAACTAGCCTAACTTTACAACTTCGATATAAAAATACTGAACTTATAAAATATTCAACCTCCGTATTGGTTACATTTCTTAGCAAACTCCCCAAAGCAGCCGCACTCAATCAAACGCTAAGGTACGCTACAAATAAAAGCATAAAGTGTAATTTCTTCAAATAATCCGTAAATCTATAAGTTTATTTATTTAGCTGCGGTTTTACTGTTATTTATTCGTATTTTATACGTATCTCATATGTGGCGGAATAAGGACCACGCATGAATTTCATCACCTGAAAGAATATACAATATTGAACTTTATTTCAATAGTACTCAGTAAAAAAATCCCGTCACGTTCGAATTACACCGCCGACGATTAGGCTGAAAAGGATTCTTTTCCCTTGAATCTCATAATAACATCCTACAAACTCCCAAGTCCCAGTAGTCTCCGAGACGCGGTAGAGGGCGGACGTGTCGCTCGCTCCTCTAACGATTTATGTGATAAAACCTGTTTTTCTGTGTGAAATATCTGTCGGCACATTTCAGTTTCGTGTGACGTGGTTAGCGTGAAAGCGTGCGTTTATTTCACGGTGAGTGATCATTTTGTTCAAGGTCACGCGTATACCTGTTGCTTAGTATCTCAAATTGAAAAGATGTAATAGGGAAGCGGTTCATTTTAAAATACGAAATGAACGAACGAATGAATGAACGATGTTTAATAAAATAATCGTTTATGTTTACATACGCTTGATTTTGTTCACGATATTGATCGGTTCATGAGCACGTAACTATTAGGCCCGTATTACTCATATAGACACGAGACGAAAAATTTGGCAAATGGTTTGAACGCGTGTTTGAACAGAAGTATGTTTTGATAATAACATAAATTATTATGACGTTATTATTGAATATAATCTAGGTACTGCGTAAATAAATTATTTATATAATAATTATTTGATATTAATGCTAATTAAAATAAAACGAACTATAAAGAAAAAAACACGCAAACAAAATTATTATCCTACAAAGTGTAGGACGACTAAAATTTTTAATATGATGAGTTTTTAATCTCAGTTTAGTTCAATAAATCTGCGATTTATTAATCATAGAAGGAATTTTCTGTAATAAAACATTTTAATTAGGAACCTTTTTGGACATAAACCACAGGATCAGAATTAGAATAAATTATTATTGTACAAGTAAAATATTAAATGTATTATATTATATATTATATTATTGAATGTATTAGAAGACGCAGAAAGTTTTAAAAGTAACTGGCTTCCGCCCGCGACTTTACCATGCTGAAGTTAGAAGGGGAGGTTAAGAGTTTGGTTGCTAAGTACCCTAAGTGTAACGTCAGGGTACTAGCTGTATTTATTCTAAATGTGTCGAGCTGTTTTTGCGTGACTTACGAACAAACATGTACACATATTTTAAAACAAAAAAACTTACAAACTTTTACATATATTTTTTTTATGATATAGGTAGGCGGACGAGCAAATAGGCCACCTGATGTTAAGTGGTCACCACCGCCCATAGGCAATGGCGCTGTAAGAAATATTAACCATTCCTCACACCGCCAATGCGCCACCAATCTTGGGAACTAAGATGTTATGTCCCTTGTGCCTGTGATTACACTGGCTCACTCATCCTTCTAACCGGAACACAACAATACATAATACTGTTATTTGGCGGTAGAATATCTGATGAGTGGGTGGTACCTACCCAAACTGGCTAGCACAAAGCCCTACCACCAAGTAAATAATAACAAGTAAGTAATATAAGTAGGATCAGTAGGATTGAAAATATGAATCTTAGGTGACATTATTGATTTATAATTATGTCATAAATCATATTTCGATTTATATAAAAACCAAACTTATTTAATATAAGATTACTTCATATAAATGAAATGAGATGGCCTGAGGTTACAATAGGTAAAACCCGCGCAAACACTATTCAATTTTGATGTCCTAAATTTGTATAATAATTCATTTCGTTCCGTCGGATGTAAGTCTGCCATATTTGTATTTATCAACGCGCGATGTTGATAATGATACGCATGGTGGATGAAGTTTTAGCCCAACACTGGACTATTTAAAGAGGTGTTACTTTTAAATGAAGTTTTGCATGGGACGTATGTTCTTTTTGACTGACATAAAAAATGGAGGCCATGTGATTCACACGTACTTTTCATTTTATATGAATCACGAAATTCTTACATAGGTATATGTAGACTGATTACTCGCGAAGGCTCTCTTCATTTCTTGTGCGGGTACGTGAATATGTGATATTTACTCGCATAAACTCTAGCAAAGGCTGTTTGATGAAGTCGGGATCGTTTCATTCCTCGTGTCATGCTAGGTACGTGTTCGGTAAGTTCTATTCAGGAACGAGAATAGATCTCAAGGGTCCGAAGGTAAACTAGACCACAATTTAATGACACGAACGAAACTGAGGACAGAGATACTTATAATAAATAAACTTAATAAAAGTCAAAGTTGTATACGACGTAGAATATGACTTGTGAACTTTTATTCGACTGAGATGAGATCAATTTCGGGAATAAAATTTTAGTCGAGATAACTTGAATAAAATACGTATATATTAATCGAAGTTTGCGGGTTCACTTCCGGTCTTAGTGTACGAGTAAGTGAACATCATTTGTATTTATAGTTAACTTCAAGATCAACGGTTAAGGAAAACATCTCGATGATACCAGTAGAGCTATCCTGTACGTACAAATAGGAAATTCACCGCAGAACATAATCGTGAAATGTCAGAAATTGATACGCGATATTGACTACGAATGTTATGATATTTAAAGTTTACATGTATCATAATAGCGTATCATTGTAAGGTGGTTATTTACATTTCACATTTGACGAATGGGATATGGGATGTGAGTTCACATATAACAGCACTGCTTTATACGTAAGGTACAATCTGTACATCTGCAACAAGTATATCAACCGCAATGGATGTGGTGGAATGAGTATTTATGAGCTGTTACTGTCTATCCAGCTTGTTTTAATAACATGATATAGAAAGATCAGCGTTTGCTAATGAAAATTCGCTATAATTTAGCCTGTTGGTTTTACGATTTTACAACAATAATCCAAGAATAATTCCTATAGAATTGGCCGAAGTGTATTCCTACCTGTATGTATGTGAAACTTCCTGTTCTTCTATTTTATGAAAGTTCAGTACGTCAATTTCCGATCAATTTTGTGTTACGAGTAACGATCCGCTAAAGAAGTCCTATTCTCAAATATCAAAATATTATTTATTCAAGTAGGGTAAAGCACTTTTGAATAGTCTTGTTACAATGTAAAAATTAAAATCAACGTGTTTTGAGACGCTTTGCTTGAAATTTTTTTTTATAGAAACAATTTTTAATGACGTCTTAAAGGTACTTGGTCCGTAATTATATTATTGAAAAAAACTGTCTTTCTAAATATGTAATATTATATTTTATACATATTATTTAAACTTTATTATATGAACTACTGTTCATTGTCTGGAATAGATCGCTATGTAGCGATACGGTCACCGAAATTGTACGCGTCTTTTATTAAGGCTGGATCTATGTTGTATTTATTTATTTTCTCTGCGTGGTGTACAATAAAATATAAACATACTATTGAATTATCTATATTATATTTTTAAATAGCTTCCTCTTTATTGATTTTTACATCTGTAGTTTATAAATACATCACTAGATGTCCTCCGTAATTTTAGATTCACACTGTTATCTGTGGTTGAACGAGTATTAAATAAAAAAACATGGCGGCAACTTTTAATTACGTTTTATTTCACTATAATCAACACATACTATAATTAAACAATTTGGCGTCCTCGAATACTGTCTCAAGCATCAAAATATCAATTTATTTCAACATAATATCAAGATTAGCATGTTTGACTAAATAAAATTTATAGCAGCACAATATTTTTTTCAAAACTAATCAGGTTCAAGTTTTTTTTTTTTAAGGCCATGACTTCATTTGAGCTGATCGTCTAAAATTATTCAGAGACTTGTCACAGAAAGAGGTGTAAGTATTCGAGTTGCCTTAAATCATCATCGGCCGCTACGACAAATTATAACCATATTTATTTTTTGTGATTGACGTTTAAAATTGTTACAAATCGCGAATCTGGCTGTTCGTTTAGTTTACCTATTTAAGATGTTCACAAACGTGTCGGCTCCATTGTTTTCTTACATTCGTTTGCTTTAGTAACCTGTCTATTTTAAGCCGGTACGACGCGAGAAGCTGCCATTAGTTCGCTACTTACGGATCATTAGGTTACAAGCCTACTAATTACGGATAGTAGGCAGAATTAACGAAGATAACAGATACTAATGGTTCACGTTTCTTGTATATAGTAAACGGGATTAAGTTACAGGTCATTGACATTCTAATTTTTAAATGTTTCCTTAAATACCAGAAAAGCAACCGGAATAGTAAGAATTTGTTCAACACTTTACGAGATTGGTGGACAAACATTCCACGGGAACGTAAGCCAATTCATTAGGTTAGTCGAATACTGAACATCATCTATACCTACATATTATAAAATTGGAGTGTCTGTTTGTAATATTGAAATAACCGCTTTTTACTAAATGCATACGTATAGCAAAATAACATTTTTGACAATTTGTGTCTGTCTGTTTGTTCCGGCTAATCTCTGGACCGGACTTTCACTGGCAGATAGCTATTTCAATAAGGAATAACTTAGGTTACTTTTATTTTTAAACTAGCTGTACCCGCGACTTCGTGCGCGTATTGTTGTTTAAACGCGGACGAGTGATCAATATTTACAAATAACTGTTATTTCGCTAGACAGTAATGTAATATTGAATTGTGGTAGATATTCAATGGTAAACTAACTGATCGTCCCGATTGAAGAAAAATAAGAGAATTAATCGTAAAAGGCAGACTTATCACTTAAAGATATATCAGATTTAATAGAAGAAAAATGACGTAAGTAAGAGGAACAATCTATTATACAAAATCTAATTAACAGTATACGATAAGAAATACAAAATGTGACTGAAATATATTTGATTACGGAGAGTCGAGATAATTCAGTCATTTTTATTGCTAGAGTGATCAGATTTTTCATAATACATAATTGATATAGTGCTTGAAGATAAAGGAAAAAATTGTGAGGAAATTTGTATCCTACATGTATTTCCAGTAACCCGAATTGGAATAGCATTGTGGATTAGGCCCCAACGTTAAGGCCCCCTTAGAAGGATAACAGGACTTCAGTGTGTAATTTTTAGACTCTTACTTTATGGAATAAAAATTTAATTGCGACAACAATTTTCTTTTTATTTTTGTTCCATTTACGATTTTTGAAATATTTGCAATTTGCGTTTTAAAGAAAATCTAATCTGGTTTCCATCCGGTCTAGTATAAAATGAGTGTGTAATTTTTATTTTATTTTATATAATTATAGAAAATAATATTTCTTTATATACATTACGATTTCAGGAATAGCGATCATAAGTTACACTCGATATAATTTAATACACAGGATTACACAGGAATCCACTAAATTCAACGTAGGATAATTAATGTAGTAATTTTCTGTGTTTTTTTCTTATGAAATTATGTAAATGTGATTATGACCCATTTCATCGACGGAAATAGACGAGGAAGAAAGTTTCACTGTAAGAAATTATCACGCTCTTTTTTAGATGATAATTATTTATTAATTATTTTATTTCTATTCATATAACTATGTATAGCCTATTCAAATAAAAGAAAGTGTACAGAAAAAAAAATAAGATTGTCAGATTATTCCATGTGATTTGCTAATGGTGATACAAACAGATCTTGCTTAGTATTTATTTACTTACTATAAGTAAAGTGGACTAGTAAGTAAAATTTCCAATAAAAACTTAACTGACATTAAAAACGCCATTTTTTCACGAAACCGTAACACAGATTACGTCTTTAGTCAAGATCTCGACCGATGATAACGCGTGAATTCAATGGCAAAGTTGTTTATTTGCCTTTATCATACAGTAATTGGAATAAATTAGTATTTATAAATAACTGATCTGTATATCAATTATTATTGATATACAGAATTGTTACAATGATTATCAATTATGTATTGAAATAGTAATGTTTTGTAGAAGCATTTGAATAGTTACGTAAGAGAAATAGAAAATATGATTGTTTGTGTTCTCTATTTAATATTGCATATACAGCCTAAAATGTTATTATTAAATATACAGGATGTGTTTTTTTTAACAAATTCAATTAGCTCGATTGCCCGCTAGAAAAATAAGTATTGCAAATTCTAAAACTGAAATAGCTCTAGTTTTCCGAGACTTATTTAAACATTTTCTGTTATCCCTTGTAGTTCGGATTTGTATTAAGCTTAGCTAATATAACGATTATAAGCTATGAGAAGATTATTCTAGATGTATCAAAATGTTTACTTCAGTATTTAAGGAATTTGTTTTGACTTTTCGCTTCTTTATTACAATAACCTTTTATTTTCAGGTTCTGGGAAAGAAATTAATCTCACACTAACGAAATGGAAAATGAGCCTATGTTGATTTTCAAATATTAAAATAATATACATTGAAGCTACAGGCACAAGGGACATAACGTCTTAGTTCCCAAGGCTGGCGCATTGGCGATGTAAGGAATGATTAATATTTCTTACAGCGCCATTGTCTATGGGCGGTGGTGACCACTTACAATTAATATTGCTAAAAAATATTCAGAAGGTCATTACATATCTGTAATATTTATTATTGAACAAGATACTTTTTGACACTCAATAAGCAAGTGTAAAAGTTCTGTATTGATGTAACATTAACTGCCTGTAAATGTCTCACTGCTGGGCTAAGGCCTCCTCTCCCTTTGAGGAGAAGGTTTGGAGCATATTCCACCACACTTCTCCTTAAAGTAGTTTATACGATCTACACGCCGACTTTTTATTCCAGAAATTTGTATTTCATCGTATTCTCAATAACATCGTTTAATCAATTCGTCACGTTTCAATCAATAACCACAAATAAACTATTTTCACGACATTGCATTAAACAGTCTATTATTCTATTTCGATACAATCGTATTTCTGAACGAACGGATTGTACGTCAATGATAAGCAAAGGAAAATAGCCTTTAAGGTGCAAGACATACGGTCATAAAAAGCTTAGTTATTCTGTGGATACTCAAAAGTTAAGCTAAAAGTACCAGTGCTCTTGCACATACCAGTTTTTTATAGGACTGTATTTTATTTATCATTTGATTCGGGTTTGTTTTGGATTTGGTGGGATTTTTTTACATTTAAAATAAGAATACGTTCTAGAAAAAAAAGTTTATAAAACGAATTAGGTTCTGTGTATTATTTTGGGCAAATTCACGTGTAATTTACACTTGCCGCGTCAATAGTTTAAATCGTAAGGGTGACACAGCGAAGCACAGCTTTTGGTGTAATAGACTACTCTTAACCTTTCTGCGAAGTGCGTTGCATTTTCTGTTACAAGTATTATGTTTTTTATAGTTCAGTAATTTTTTCATTTCGGCATTACAAAATAAACGTCTTCTCAATTACGCGTGTAGTCATTTGTTATTTTCATTTTATTTAGAATTGGTATATATTGTTTTATATAAAATAGATGAGTAGCAAATAAAATTGGCCAAAATAATAAAAAGGAAAATCGTAGTAGGAAATATTAAGCATTCCTTACAATAAAATTGCTCCGCCAACTTTGGAAATAAGATTTTATGTCCCTTGTATCTGTAATATAATAATACTAAGTAGTATTGCTTGGCGGTAGAATATGTAATCAGTGGGGGGTGTCTACTCAGACTGGCTAGAAAAAACCCTATCAAAAATTAGTTGGCAACTTGACGCTAAGCGGTCACTGTCGCTCATAGATACTGGCATTGTGAGATGTATAAACCATTTCTTATATCGGTAATGCGTCAAGCACGGAAATAAAGAGTAATTGTCACTTCTGCGCGTAATCACAGAATTAATCAAAATAAAAAAATAATAATCAATTAAAGGAATTATTTTTAAGTTGATAAAATAGTAGTACATGTTTATCACATAAAGCCTCACCGGAAACTACCTCCAACGAAATTGTGGGACATTTAAATTACATAATATTATATCTGCTGCTAATGCAAAGTATGTGCTAAAATTAAATTCTGTTAAACATTTCTAATTTTAGGATCGAGGACCACATAAAACCACGCATCGCTCGCAGTTATAAGCGCATTGCTATCGTTACAGGTTTTACCTATTTTCTCTTTCAGTGTGTTTATGTCCCCGAGCAGATATGGCTGCAAGTCATACTAACATTGTAAACGCGGAAGAAATTACATCGATAACTTTTTAGGTACATAACTTGACTCTGAACTAATTGTTAATTTTTTTTATAATCACGGTAAGTGGACGAGCAAATAGGCCATATGATGGTAAGTGGTCACCACCGCCCATAGACAATGGTGCTGTAAGAAATATTAACCCTTCCTTACATCACCAATGCGCCACCATCCTTGGGAACTAAGATGTTATGTCCCTTGTGTCTGTAGTTACACTGGCTTACTCACCCTTTAAACCGGAATACAACAATACTGAGTACTGCTATTTGGTGGTAGAATATCTGGTGAGTACCTACTCACCAGATATTCTACTGGGTGGATACCACCTGGTATCCACCCAGACGGCCTTGCATAAAGCCCTACCACGAAGTGAACATACATTGAGTATGTTCATTTGCTTCTGTACCACTTCTAAACAACTTATCATAATTCGATTGTTATTCGTCTGATCCTAACATTACTTACAAAATAATACATTTATAGTATTACAATAAATTAAAACGAAACAGTTGTAAGCGATGATTTTGACAAGGTAGCACGTGACCACGTCTCCTCAAAATTTACACATACATACATACATTACAATTTAATACGTAGTAAACGTATTAAATTGGAAGGTATTTATAAAAAAATTCTAATAGGCTATTTGACAATGCGAAAAATAAAGTGTCAATTATTGTAATCAGTACACATTATGTGTTTAAAAATGGTTATTCATTAATTCAAAAATCCATAAATAAAAATGCATTTTTTTAAACGTTTGTCACGTGACACAATGATCCTGATTGATCGGGTTTATGATGACGTCACTTGCTTGTTAAACTCGTTTGCCTACTGTATGTGGATTATATGTGCCACAGATTACAATACATGCAAGTGACGTCACCGACCCCATTGCAGCGCCATATTGTCAAAGAAGCGTTATCGCGCGCTTTTTAAATATGGAATTTTTAATTTGATATTTTTCAGCAAATATGTATTAGAATTAATAAAAACAACTTTTACTGGGTTTCTTAACTTCTACTAAATAATATAAAATGGATTTTAAAAACCAGTCAAATAGCCTATTATAAAATGATAATTATTTATAACAGTTTCTAGATGAGAATACCGGACAAGAATAATTTCTTGCTTCGTACTTTTTAGACAGCCAATTTTACTTTTTTTTGCTTTATCTATTTCATTTTGAATACAAAAACAGATAATAATATATAAACAATCATCTACATTTCGTAAATAATGTCAAATGATTGAAATATTCGCTTAAATATTTGCCTAACTGCATGCTGGCAATATTATATTAGAAGTACGTAATTGGAATATCGAAATTGATTAGGTGGTTAAAATGCTACCATTTAATAATATCGAGCTAAGCAAGACGTAGGCAACAGTCACATGCATACTTATAATTTGGTAATCAAGCTTCAACGAGCAAGAAGCCACAAAACATCGCGGATCATTTATTAGAACCTGTAAGCGAATTAACGGATAAATCGAATATGATTTCATATTTTAATTAACATTCACTTAAAGATTCATCTTAACTTCGCCAAACTATCATTGAAACTAACCAAAAAGTATTTTATTAATGGTTCATTCTGTTTTTTTGAAATATAAAAGCCATCAAACAGCCTGCGCCTTGCGTCCCGTGCCCCTCAAATGTTTTTCTTTTTTTTTTTTTTCAAGTTGATACTGTCATTGCGTGGCTACAAGGGAGACAGCTGAAAATCAGCAGAGGGATAAAAATCTCTCATAGCCTGAGCTGTCTCCTTTTGACTGCACACAAGTGTCATATTAATTATATTTAATTATTTTTTCTTTATTATTATATTGTTTTTATATCCATTTTTGTATATATATTTTTTTTTTCTTTATATGTGTGTATGTCAATAAATGTTTTTTCTTTCTTCTTCTTTCTTTCTAATTAACATTTACTTAAAGATTCATCTTTCATTCATTCATACTTTGCCAAACTATCATTCAAACAAACCGAAAAGTATTTTATAAATAGTAATTCATCCTCTTTTTCTGAAATATAAAGACTATCAAACAGCCTTATAATTTTTGGGCATCGGTTTTTTTTAAATATAATTATCATACCATTTTGTCTATCAACAATAATAATGACTAATTATTAAGAAGACTAGATAACGTGCAGGGTAGATTGATAATTGTGAGTACCGAACGATGACAGTATTAGTTATTCCTGTGTTTTTTGAATTTATATTTTTAGACCTATTGCAAAATAACATTACTACTGTTTGATTGTGATTAACGTAATAATTAAAATTATTGTTTTTTCTGTAAGTGGATGTTTCGTTTCTTTGTGAAAATAAATTCTTTTTTAGAGAAGACAGAACATAATAGGATATCGAGAACTAGAGGTTCAAACAATAATTCTTTAATTTTAATTACGTTAGTAAATATATTTTAATTTTATCAGAATCGAGATAATCCAAGCTTAAATCGTCTTTAAAGTCAGTCACGAAACCAATACCGCCTACAGAAACCATGAAACTAAATTTACATCAGAAGAAGCGTTCATTTTCCTGTCAACAGATACTTTGAAACTTATCTATCTATATCTATCGAAAATATTCTGTGATACTTGATCGTATAGTCTTTGTATATAGTATAACCCTGAAAAATTCTTTAAGTTAACTTTTTCAAGACTCGGTACTTCAATTCAAGTGTACGTTCTTGCTCCACCTATAGCACGTTCAGGAAAGGTCAGCTAAAATGTCGCTTTTATCTAAATTTATATCGAAGAGAACATTTCAAATAGGATCTTGGATGTTTTGACGTTATTGTTTGACCGTTAATAGGATTGGAGTTTCAATATTGTAATCAAAGGGCAGTACAAGCGTGATCGGTCCGGATCAGTTAATAACATAAAGGTTACAATCAAATAAATTAAAAATAAGGTTTTATATAGTTCAGAAAAAGAGCATCAAGCGTTGTAAAAGTTACAGTCATTCCTAAAAAAATATTTTTACTTCACTTATCCATATTATTTAAAATTTAAAGGTAAAGTAAAACAACGGCCAGAATATCATTGGAATAAAACACATGTGGGTTGCCTCAAAATGTTTTCTTTCACTGCCGAACACGACATGAATTATAAACAGAAATTAAGAACATGAACATTCAATGATGCTTGCCTGGTTTTGAACTTGCAATCATCGGTAAAGATGCACACGTTCTAACCACTAGGCTATTTCAGATCTTATTATCTGAACTTGTGCCTATTCTATTTTAGTTAAACATACATTACAAAATCGGTTTAATTCGTTACAAATAATTAAACTCAAGACATTTTATAATGACTGGTTAAACAAAAGTTTCATCCAAAATTATTCGAGAATGACTGTTTCTTAATAATTCAAATAAGATATCCGAATCTGGCTTTACTTTAATTAATTCCTTAATTATAAGTAAGTAAGCAATTAATTAATATAACTAAGGAAATAAATCCGGATTCGAATTATCGCACGGAACATTGTAAAATACTTTGCATTAAATATTTGAATCGATATTATTTTAATGTTACAAAAATCTCTTAAAAATGTTTCAACCTTTTAAATAAAATCAAAATCGGGCCAAAAGATATTACAGATCCGTAGTTTAAATAGCTATTTTTGTAAGGTGATGAATAATTAAACTTTGACTTTATTTAATTCTTATTTAATCTAATAGACTTATTCATTGAAAAAATCATTTCGTTTATTAACTCCCCATTTATCATTTAATTACATTAAGACCGAACTAATAAATCAATATGTATAAAATATTCATTTTTATTATTATCAGGCCCTATGCGTTCCAAAGCGTATCGGTTATAAATGTTCATTTGAAAAAGAGTTCTTGAAATAATACAAATGCTATAATTCCACGCTTTTTATAATGCAACGAGAACAAAAAGCGCAAATCGAGACTCGATCCTGCTAACATTTTCATTTATCTCCAAATCAGACGGCCGCTATCTCTATTGGTGAAAATCAATACGTGCATCGGCGACCCACGCACATTACGAGCTATGAAACAGATTGATAGCCCAGAGTGTATGTATTATAACTAGTTCTTATCTGTGACGTTTCTTTGTTTCATATTCATTACAGATTTGTGTACTTATGTATGAAAAATGTCTTTTTTAAATTTATGTTTTTTCCTTTTGCAAACACACAAAGGTTCTTTCTTGTACTTCCTGAGCTTGACTTGTTGAATTTATTTGATATTTACTGGACAATAAAGTATTAAATAAATAATTTAAACTTGGTTTATACAGACTCCATTTGGATTTATGTGTGATTAAAACTATTCTAGATTACAATTATATAATATTTGTTAATATCGTCTAGAAATGCTAGTAATTAGAGTAACAATTATTATACCTACATATTTTTAATTGCTTCGTGCGGTTTTCCGCATTAAGGCTTTACCGCTACCGCTCCACCTCTATACGCCTTAGCGTGATTTTATAGATGTTCAAACAGGATCTTTACGTTCTAAAATTAAAAAAAACAAACTCTTCAGCTGTACATATAAGTACAGATTAACTTACCGTGGCTTAACTGTAAGTTGAGTTAAGTTGAAATATATTCTGTGAATTTTAAGTGATACTCAAATAGACATAAAGACAGGTTAAATAACTTTCTAAAAATGACATCTTAGTTAAATCTTCGTGTACACCGTAGCAAAGTTTTATTTAACGAAGAATAAAGCTGTATACATATGAAAACCGCATCGCCGGTCCATCGCTGCCGCGGCTTTATAAGCGTTTATACCGCAAATTCCTACATGGTATAGATCTATTCAATCACGTTAAACTATTTTTTAATAAAATAAACGTAACAAATATAATATTGTCTGTATATTATTTTATGTTTATTCTTAGATGTCTCATCCACATTAAGAAATCTTGTGAGTACGAGCATCATTCGATCACACTAATACGCATAATTTAACTAGTAAGAGCTCGTGAGTGAATAGTAAGATGAACCGTTACAACTCAGTGGCTAAACATTCTGTAATCCCACTGCTGGGCTAAAGTCTCCTCTAATCCGTCTCCTTTAATCAACAAGGTTCAAGAAGACGGTTTGAAATTTAATCACCCACGCTGCTCCAAAATGTGTTGGTGGACCTGTGCCAGTATCTTATCAGCCTCGTGCAGGTTTCACGATGTTTGAAGGATCGCCATCGAACACGAGATAAATTATGAACAGAAGTTAAGCATATATAAATTCAGTAGTGCTTGCCCGGGTTCGGAGTTCAAAATCATAGGTTAACATTCAAGTATCCTAACCTCATCACGTTTGAAGTGGCTCAAGAACATGTATATCTTAAACGAAGCTCCAAGGAGTTTTAAAGTACTTAATTAGTTACTATAACCTATCGGATGAAACTCTGCCACATTTTCGTCCACCGACATGTATTGGAAGAGCGTGGTTGTATACGCGTCTAACTTTACCCTCAAGAGCCGAGGAGGCTTTGAGAAAAAGCGGAACTTTTCAGATGTTACTTTAAAATACTCTTATATTTTTCCGTATGTTTTGGCTGAGTTGCTTCCGTCTTAGTCCATTTTTCTCATGACTGTTAACGCATACGCTCTCACCAGTAGTTGATTTTTGTATTCGATCTAATAATTATACGTTTAAAATTTTGAACACATTTGACGTTAACTAAAAAACGAATGAAAAGTTTTTACAATTATTTTTAATTTTTATTATTAGGACACAATATCTTAGTTCCCAAGGTTGGTAGCGCATAATGGCGATGGAAGGAATGCTATTGTTTAATAGATATTTCTTTCCACGCGAAACGTAGGTATATGGGCCACACACCATCAGATTTGCCAGTTTGCTATGTCATAAATAATATATATTTCGTTTTGAAATGTAACATTAGTAGACCATTAGACATTAGACAAATATATTATCCGTCGCATATATAATATTACTGGGAGTACTAGTTACATTTTACGTGTACATATATAGCTAATAAATTTTATTGATAGATTTCAACGCCACTTTTTAATAAAAAAAAAATGGCGTTTTGAGGTTAGTATCAAACTAGTATTTTTCCGTGGTTTAAATTCTACTATCATCTCTATTGAAAATTTTAGACAATCATTTGTACGTTTCGAAAATTCTTTGAATTTTTTTTGTTTCTCCATTTTAATTGCAATATTGTCAAATGATATCGTTAAAGCTCCTCATTACCTACCGAACCAAAATAAATGTAATTCGGCTGTCAAAACGAGAAGAAAAAGGAGTCTTTAACAATTTATATTTATGTACCGAATCGCCTTTGTGTTTCTTTATATTTGCAAATGATATCTCATATTTTGTGATAAAATAGATGTGAATAAACGAAGTTAATGTCTTAGAAAAATATGAAAAAGAAAGATAAAATAATCTTGGTAACGCTAATGACGTCTCAAAAGTGATCATTATTTAGATCGAGTTTTCGATACCTATTTTCCTAGGAAAAAAGAAAAACAATCCTCTATTACATATATATCTATACTTATAATACAACACTATTACACTTAACTACTTATTTCCACTTTAATATTATTTCCAAAATTCCGATAACAATTTCGTGGACGCTCAAAACGACATTTTTTCCCTAGATTAATCACGCTCTCGACCAATGATATCGCGTCAATTTGCTCACAAATGTTCTTTATTCTTCTCCTATGGTTGGAACAGAGTACATCTAAGCTTTCTGGTAGAGTTTTGTGCAAGCTCGTCTGGGTAGGTACCACATATTCTTCCACCAAACGTGAATATGTATGCAATGTTGCGTTCTGATTAGAAGAGTGAATGAGCCAGTGTTGCTACAGGCACAAGGGACGTAACATCTTATTTTCGAAGGTGAATTGACGCGGGGCGATGTAAGGGATGGGTTTTATTTCGTACAATGTTATTGTTTATGGGCGATGGTGAAAATCTTTTCCATTAGGTTGCCCATTTGCCAATCACGCGATTACCTCCTCACGCTAAAATATCTGAATCAATTTAGATGGAGGTGATGGAGATGGTGAGGATGAAGATGGGGGGGGGGGGTCATTTGACCGCCTGTGAAAATTTATATGGAAATAACCCATTGCTTAAGTAAGGGATATAAAACTCATAATTTAAACCTTTATTGTTTTTGACCAATCAGTTATGTACTATAAAGTTCGTAAAGTTTATGTATTGCGAGTTCAGCTAGTTTTAAATAAAACAAAAAATAAGTGTAGTTTAATATAGTTTTGAAGATATATAGATATATTTTCTGTCTGTCTGTCTGTGTATATTTGTATATTTATAAGCAGTGCGTGAGTAGCTGAGTACAGATGGGGAATTGGTTGATGCTATTTCTTCACCATGCCTCGTTGAACTTATGGTACCATATAAGGAATCGGAATCTTCAGGAATCCGACGGCCTTGGGACAAACCCCGAGTGGAGCCTAAAATAAATGGGTTTTGAAACGGTAATTATAATTATTAGCAGTTCGAAGTCTGGAAGATATGGAAATCCTGTAAAGCAATTGATCCTGTATCAAATCAGTTCATCATCTTGAATAATAAAATATAAGTATTTAAGCGGAATTGTGTTTATTACTAACATGTAACAATCATCGAAAACCTATATCTGAGATAGTTTTTCTTTATTTTTTCTTTGATTGGAATATTTAATAGATGTTAAAAGATGTATATGCTTAAAATCACTTTATTATAGTTGATTTTAAAAGACATTTGACAATCGATTGTATTACGATAAACTTTTTATTTATATGATAAGTTTATTTGTCAGTCAGCAGAATAAACAGCTTTTGTGTAAAATTATATGTAGAGTGGGTATTTTATTCATGACTCAATAGATCCTAAGCCGAGTCCTTCGTGTGTAAGACCATCTACACGAGGAAGAATGGATGCTGGAGCGTAGGTAGCTGTACAATTGTACACGAGCAGTATATACAATCAGCTACGAATAAATGTAAATTTCATATACCTTCTTTCAAATAATTTCATTTACTTTAATTTACAAATCTACTTAATTTATTCATTCGTTCTGTTAAATAAAACAACTTGTAATCGACGGTAATAAAATAACATTAAATAAATAAAAATAAGTAAATTGAATCTATAATTTCTTTTCGAGCAACGAATTTTACTTTTAAATGTAGATTATCATTTAGTCAAAACAGCAACTGTGTTTTCATAAATAACATTTAAATTAAATTGTTCAGTTTTCACACGAAATTAATTATTTTTTTAATAAAATAAACTTAAAAAATATAATCTTATTTGTTTTTTTTTAGTTGTCTCACGCAAACAAATACATCTTGTAAGCACTAACACTAATGCAAGCCGATATAAAATCTTAACGTGGACGCCTTCGTATAGCTATACAATTTTAATTTATAAAATAGTCTTTGCTCGAATTCGACATTTGAGCTATGAGACAAATATTTAACTGTGTGATATATTTTTGCCGAGGATGGAATTGATTTGCATTTATTTAGATCAAATATGAATACAGACACTTTATTGATTAGATGGCAACTTAAAGATGTTATTGGGGATGACTGTACTGTAGATAGGTAGGTACGTAAGCCGTAGCCAAGACTTTGTTCCTGGGGATTCGTTCACATTTTGATTTATTCAACAATATATATTTTTAGCTCTGCGGTATACCGTTTACGTTTATGTACTCATAGTATAATATGACTAGTTGATTTTTGCAAATGTTTACTACGCATACTCCATAAGAATGTTTGTTCGAGTAAATCTTAGTTTTTATTTTGATTGGTGACATGGTGTGATTGGCTTGATGTTATCAAACACTAAAATTTTAACTTTTGATCTTTTTCTTTGAATTAATAAAAATGAATGTTTGTATGTTGATGAAACTTTTGCGACTTATTAAACGTTCGCACGTACGTACCACTGAGCACGTTAAAGTTCCTGGGTAGTCCTTCAATAAAACGTTTTATGTATTCGTGCGTAGTTGAAACGGGTAGTATACAATTCAACACATGGTTTTGAAATATTCATATGTATTAATATTTCAGTTGTAATTGACTCGATTAATTGAATCGATGTAGAGCTAAGCGAAAGCGTATCTGGTCTGGTATCACCCATACCATTATTTTAAGGCGACGGGCAAATGGGTGACCTGGTGGTAAGTGGTCACCAACACTCATAGACATTTGCGATTTAAATCAAATCAAAATATACTTTATTCAAGTAGGCTTTTACAAGCACTTTTGAATCGTCATTTAACAAACTATATTAAGTGAAGCTACCATCGAATGTAGATTCTACCGAGAAGAACCGGCAAGAAACTCAGCAGTTACTCTTTTTAATAAATGTCTGTAATATATTCTGCCTGGAAGTAAACAAGTGTTAACTCCACGCTTTTTTATCTTCTGTATAATCTTCTATTGAATAATATGGCTTCTTTACTAATATATTTTTTATAAATGATTTGAATTTATGAAATGGGAAAATGAAAAATGTCAATGTAAACATTATTAACCAATATTGTGTCTCTTGTGTCCGAACACAACAAAACTAAATATTGCTGCTTTGCGGTAAAATATATGATGAGTGAGTGGCGCCTACCCAGGCGGGATTATACAAAACCCTACCACAAAATGAACGTGCCAAGATGGGTGCAGTTCCAATTATATGGAAATAACATCTCAGTTCCCATGGTGGACGTTACATTTATGGTTTTAATGTGAATTTGCAATTATGACCTTTAGAAGATCCTTAGTTCCTTTTACATTACATTGTTACATTAACAACCTGTAAATTTCCCACTGCTGGGCGAAGGCCTCCTCACCCTTTGAGGAGAAGGTTTGGAGCATATTCCACCACGCTGCTCCAATGCTGGTTGGTGGATTCACATGTGGCAGAATTTCGTTGAAATTAGACACATGCAGGTTTCCTACGATGTTTTCATTCACCGCCGAGCACGAGATGAATTATAAACACAAATTAAGCACATGAAAATTCAGTCGTGCTTGCCTGGGTGGATTGAACCCGTAATCATCGGTTAAGATGCACGCGTTCTAACCACTGGGCCATCTAGTCTCACATCAGTTCCTTAGTGTAACTAATTTAATATAAAGAGACAGTTGCTTTTCTATATTAAATGAAAAAAAGAAACACAGTTGGATTAAATAAACACCCGACATGCTTTCGCTAGTACTTCGATTAGTGTCGTTAAGTTCACTAATGTTTCGCTGTTGTTAAGCACATACTGTTTCTAAGTTTTTTATTTTTCGAAGTAGGAAGTCGCGAGGTAAAACTCGAAATACTACCATTTTAATCCAGTAAACCCCTTCCCAGTTATCAATGTATACAACTATACATTTGTATGGTAAATATAATGTGGCGCTATATATAAATCACGCAACCTTATCACAGTATTAACTTATTTTTTCGATCTGATTAACATAATAAATATTTTTCTCACAATTATTATGATATCTTAATTAATTTACGTAGAATAATTCTAAATAATACACCTTGATCGTGCTCGCGAATATCTCTGTATTTGTTGAATCAGTTGTCTATCACGAACACACACACAGAAACAGTGTTTTAAAATAATGTTATCTGAAAAAGGTTACATATAGATATTTCACGCAAACATTTGAATATTCATATTATATTTCCGTATAAAGTCATCTGTTCGAAGCGATAATACGATCTGGACTCGAATGCAATAACTTGAATGTGAATATACTTGTGAAATATTTAAATAACAGATTAAAAGTCACAAAAGTATCCATTTTCCTTATCGGACACCCAATAATTGGACATTTAATTCATTTTTTTCATTCAACAACGTTGGAAAGGTAATTTAAGGTTCGAATTTTGTTTGTAGTTATTTCATCGATCATTTTTAACTTTTCCTTAAGTTTATTTAAATACATATTATAATACGAAGTCCCCCCGCTGCTTCCGTCTGTCTGTGTGAATATCAACTAAAAAATTAATAACAGATTTGCATACGGTTCTTTACCATGAACGGAGTGATTTTTTATTTGTTTCGTATCAATAATTGAAGTTTGTGTGTAAATTGCCCGCAATATGATGATGATTATTGAAGATGTCGGAAAAAATATGCTGACTAGAAGCTTTACTGTTATCTGCTGCGTAAACTGATATATTTATATATATTACGATATTACGGCAAAGCCGTGATGCGTAGCTAGTATGTTATAAAGAAAAACAATTTGTAGCTTGTATAGTTTTTAGAAAGGTTAGCCGAGATTTTATTTATTTATTTATTGCATACAAATAAAATACGTACAAATAATAACAATAATAATTTTAAATATTAATAACAGCCAGGAAGACTTGTCAAGTTTCCAGTACACACAGTGTGATACGGATCACTTAGCGAAGTGAAAAAATAAAGGTAGAACAGTGGTGTGAACCGATCGGACGATGGCGAGTCAACTTTTGATAAGGTTCAAGTCAATGAATGGCTGCTCGCCAAATCAGTTCAGTGAATCTGAATAAAATTGCTGTTTATCAATTCTATTGTTTTGGCAAACGCGCGAGGTGCCGATTACTTCGTTACTGGCGTAAGCGTAATGATTGGAGGCTATAATATCTTTAACTAGTTGTCGCCTGCGGCTTCGCTCACTTTTAGGGGTTGGATGTCAGCTGTTAGGTATTGGAGTTCAATCTTGTTTGATTCAAAGCATAAAATATAGTTTAGGTTTCGCCGTGAAAGAGCAAGAGACGGACAGATACTTTTGCATTTATAATATTAGTATAGATAGTTATAAAGAATGGCCAGATGATTGTAGAATATACAGTGCTTAAATAAAAAATATAGTACTTAAATATATAACGCACCTTTAAAGTAAAAAAGTTACGAAACGAAAATTTTCATAAATTGAGTTATCAAAGCCATCTATCTAAAATACATACGTAAAAGAGCGTACTTCTTCCTTAAAGGCCGGCAACGCACCTGCAAGCCCCCCCGGTGTGAGCCTCCTGCTCGTTTGCCAGCTATAACATAAAAAAAAATACAATTAAAAAAAATATATAACTTTTTTTTAATCACATGCCATAATGTAAACAGAGATCTATATAGACTCTCATTAAACGTCTTATAGAACCCTGAAAGAGGACATAATTGAGAAAAAATAGTGACTTTTTCTAACATTGGCTCTCCTCTAAAATTTTATAATTTTGTTTAGTAACGGTTTAGTAACAATTAAAACATGTTCGTATAAAATTAAAAATGCTATAGAATGAATTTGGTTTATTTAAACGGTACGACTTCTATATTCTCAAAAATAACCAGTATTTTGCGAAGAATGTAATGTGGCTCGCGATGTTGCTTTTTTATCTCGAAAGAGAAATTCTCTGTCAAATATACCTTTTTACTTCTATAAATCTGCATTGGCCATCCTTGACACCGATCGGAGATAGTCACGGGATCATTCCAATGTAAAGCACCCCAGTGTCTCGGTGGAGTTCTCCTAAGAAGGGAAGATTTTTTTTCTTCATATGTTTGCCCTTCGATGTTTCTCCAAACTACGCTCAAGTAAGTATGGCAGCTCAAGGCCATCCGACTGAAAAGTACTTTGAGTACGATATATGATTATTTTTTTATTAGGTACTTTTTTATTACCTATTCATAGTATATAGTATACCTGTTACGTCCCACTGGGCAAAGGCTTCCTCTCCCTTTATAGGTGAAGCCTTGCAGCTTCCCCCAGCAGGCTGTTCCAATGGGTTAATGGATACACGTAGTATATTCTCGACAGTCACGTGTAGGTTTAATTAAATACTTAATCACAATGTTTTTCTTCACCGCCGAGCAAGAAATGAATTGTGTGTAAACCTGGTCGTGAACTAAGAATTATCGGTTAAGATTCACTTACATTTCTAAAGAACTGAATGATTAATATTTATTTTGTTCTCTCTTTTAGTTTTTTCTCGAATTATATAAATTAACGAAATAATAAGGCTTACGTTACTATGAGATAGTCGATTTATTGGTTTTATACAATCGATAAAGATATAATATTTTTTATCGTAAGTGGTCACCACCGCCCATAGATAATAGCGGTATAAGAAATATTAAACATTCCTTAGATAGCCAATGCACTTCATCCACCTTGGGAACTAAGATGTTATGTCCATTGTGCATATAGTTACACTGTATTCATAGAAAATTGGTAACTTTAATTGATTTTTATTATTAATCATCATTCATTTAAAGTAATTAATGTTATTATTGCTTATTTGTTGATATTATAAAGTAACTTCTGGTCTGTAAGTATAATATCACTAATCAAATGGGCATCCGTAATATATCCGTTCATTTATCTTAGAAATGCCGATCAAACCAAACCAATTGAAGCGTGCTATTTGATCTGAGTTTCTAATAAAATGAATGAAAGATCTTATCTTAATCTTAGCTTGAGAAGTTTTAATTTACTTATCAACAAGGTAGAGTTTTACGTTTGTTTTAATTTTGTAATTAATTTACATTTCAGCGAGATTAATATTTTGATACATTTATATAATATTTTGTTTGTTATACTTCTAGCTATAGATCTATTTACTCATCGTATTAGTATGTGCGATATTCGTGCTTACACGATGTCTTTGTGTGTGTGAAACGATTAACATATGAATATATATATATTTAATTGGTAATATTAGGATTATTCAAGGTAAGTGGGCTTATATTCAAACGATTTTATATATGAACGATTCACAAATTCAGTAAGTTTTTAATTAAACAGATATATTCACAATAGTCATCAATATCGATTCGTTAATAAATCATATACACAAACACACATAAATTACTGAATCTATTACAAAAGAATAAAGATAATGTATGGAAATTAGCGATTCGTCGCATTCGTGGTGCGCGGGAAATCTTGAATGTAACTGTCGATCCAAGATGGCTGCCACGCTACCATCGACGCGACGCTTCACTAGAGCGCCGTTCAACTCCCATTGACACTCTTTTCCAACCGTATGACTAAACAAGATGGCGCACCATGCGCCGTCAAATATATAAAGTAGATTACTTGTTATATTAAACGGGCATTCGTAATTTCTATGTTTAATTTAGTAATTTGCATTAAACGGTAATTAAATGTAAATTATTTGATGTGATTTGAATGCTGGGGTTGCGTTGCTAATTTACAATTCCGTTTTATATTGTTTAATGTAACATTGTCGGATGTAAATCGAGCGCCACACTTGCGATACACGTTGAATTATTATTTTTTATGTCAAAAAGATTCATTAGCGAGTCCACAATAATATACTTTAGGAAAGCGCACGAGACAAGCATGTACGCATTTATATTATATAAAAGAAATAAGTTAAATTCAGTGATTTTTTTGTTCGGTTTAGTCTGAAGTCTGAACATAACATGTAGCGTTATATTTTTTATTTGAATAATTGTTTATATTACTTAGAACAACCTTTACAACATATTAGCTACATTTCTATACTAATATTATAGATGAGAAAGTAAGTATGTCTGTTAACTCTTCAACAAACAATTCTGAATCATAATTTAAACTTATAAATGCGAAACTCCGTCTGTCTTTCTATCAGTAGAATAACTGATAAATGGGTGGTACCTACCACAAAGTAAGTATAACTTCGAAACTCATTATCGGTTCTCGATCGCAGTCGATTCGATTAATAAATTTATTATAAAAACAGATTATTAAAATGAAGTGCTTGTGGCAATTACTTGGCAAATATTTAGTCGACTTATCTCATTTCCTAAAGTTTTCAAATTAACTTGTTCCTATTAAGACTATTTTGCCTTCAATAATTTAAGGCATTATTTTTTATTTTCTGAATTTACAATAATTGTAGAATATCATTTTTTTTTTGTTATATTATTATTCGAAATACAACATAAAAATAACCGACACCGAAATTTGACGACCTCCGTGGTCGAGTAGTGTGTACACCGGTTTTCATGGGTACGCCACTCCGAGGTCCCGGGTTCGATTCCCGGCCGAGTCGATGTAGAAAAATTTAACTAGTTTTTTATGTTATCTTGGGTCTGGGTGTATGTGGTACCGACGTTACTTCTGATTTTCCATAACACAAGTGCTAATAGCTACTTACATTGGGATCAGAGTAGTGTATGTGATGTTGTCCAATATATATTTTATTATATTATAATATGTTACTTGTATATTGTAGTAAACTAACAGACTGTAAATTTGAGGAAAACATTTGGAGTTTATCCAATGGCTTCAATGCGGGTTGGTGACGTGACGTGTCACTTGTAGGTTTCATCACAATGTTTTCCTTCAACATTGAGCACGTGATGAATCTTAAATAAAAATTAATCGCATCGCAAAAGTACTCAGAATCATCAGTTAAGTTTCAATCTTTAAACCACTGGGCCATCACAGGCACCCTCCACGCAAAGAGTCATAACACGTTTTTTTTGGCAAAATGAGATTTTGGTACTATAATGTAATATTATACAAATACTATACATCTTACTACGGTGTTTAAAAATCTAAAAATACAAGAAACTTGTTCGTCCTTTATATTTTAATATTTTGTAAAAAAATGACATATTTTCGACGCAAAATTTTGCAACACGGAAGTTGAGATTTTATGCGTGGTCGATGTTTGTGGATTATACGTCGTAAATAAAACTTATACGTCGTTTAATATTAAAGAATAAAGTCGTAAGCTTTTATTTTTACCCATTTTTACTAAAATATGAATTTTTTATTGAATGAAAATGCCTTATTATACTCTCTAACCTACAATCAGTGCTGTGTTCCAAAATTAATCATAAACTGTATTTGGTGACTGAGTAATACAAAGACGAAAGTTAAAAATCCCTCTCCCTCCCAGAAAAATCACAAGTTTCATCATACAACTTAATGCGCGGGAGGTGTCGAAACATATAGTGACTACACGATGATGTTTGTCCAGTGGAAAAATAAATATTATTTTGTTTTCAATACGTTCGTCTAATCTCAAAAATGTATATATATATGCAAACTTTAAATTTTTGGTTAGGTCTGTTAAATAATAATATAAAGATAATTGAATGCACTGAATAATCTTTTAGTCTTATAGTTTATTAATTTGTGTACGTTGAGTTATTCAAAATATTGCAATTTATGACATAGGTATCACAGCATAAGTCCTAAAATTAATATGAAAATAATTATTATTATTGTATAATATTATTATGGATATTGATAGACATAATACTGAATGGATGTAATGCAAATTTGAATGAAAATTTACATGGTTATAAGTTATGCCGTCTGAGATATTCTGTTTTTACAAAGAATCAGAATTTATAATTTCAAATTAATGCAAGGGATGACGCAAGATAAGCTGTCTATTACTCAATTATACGTCATATTATTTTAATTTTACACTGTATAAATATAATTTTAATAAAACGTCACTGGACAATTTTTTCAATCAATATATATAAAAAGATCGCTGTTTTTTATGAACGCGTATTATGTAAAAACCGCTGTAAACTTTAACATGTAATAGCGTGGTCGGAGATCGGTTTTTAGTTAATATTATGTGATACAATATAATTTAACGTAAGTATAACGAAGCTACAACATCGCATAGCTCTACTCTGCTTAAATATTACGTGTGTTATTGATGAGTTTTGATTGTATTTAACAAATTTTTAAGTCCATGTTTGTTGCCTTTTGACATTATGGAGCAAACTTTTTAGTATTTTTTATAAGTAAGTAAAAACAAATATAAATAAATATAGTTACAAATGAAGAAGAAAATAAAAAATAAAAATACGACGATTTGTAAGAAAGCGGTTGCAGTACGGATCGGCAATACCGTTAAAGGTCAGCTTGGGCTGAATGAAAGATGATCCTTGCCTCAGTGGAAATTGGCGAATACGAATAGCTGTATTGGATTTACTGGTTTTATACGATCATTGATTTGTTTTTCTCTCTCTTTTTAGTTAGATAGCTTTTAAGGTACATATATTCCCTTCACTATATATGTATTATATAGTAAGGTTATATAATCTATGTATGTATGTGGTAAACTATAAATCATCACGTGTGTGAAATAAGTTGTATGATGTCATCATTGTATGATGCCAATCCAAGGCTTAACAATTTGATTTTTCGATTTTGCTCGGCTTTTATAGTCCGCTATTCAGAGCGATGACTGTTGATTTGTGAAGATCTCCTTTTGACTGATTACAGCGATCATTCTTAATAAAGAATAGTTATTAGCATAGGACATCCAGTACATTAGTGAGTGCAGTCTTTACAGTTAAAGTTCAATTAGACGGTAAAAAATAATAAAAAAAAACATCCTCAAAATTAAATTGTGACGCTGCACACAAAAAATAAATAATTACAAATTATAGATAAAATATAATAAAGGCAAATATACAACATGTCTGTGGAAAAACAAATTAAACAAAAAAAAAAAAACATTTCAGTCGGTAAGCCTTTAAGACACGTTCTGAGAGAGAGGACTATAATCCTCCCGATGCTTGCATACGTGCCAAAATACCGATTCTAGATTCGAAAAGGTACCTCATAATTTGTGAAAAACTGAGCCTATATATCAACACAGCGAGATTAGCTCGTTTGAGTTTTTGTTTGTGAAGAATGCATGGAAGTATTTGGCAAATACACCAAGTAAGTATTATTGTACACTTTGAAAGCGAAGCATAGTTATGTTCATCATCATCATCATCCTCCTGCCCTTATTCCAATTTTATAGGTATATATAATGGGTTCGGCTCGTACTTCTCTGTCTGACATCATCTCACAAGTAACATTCTTTCTAGCCATATCGTCTAGCACACAATCCCTCGAAATGGTCGATCCCTACCTCTATATACATCGATGTCTATGCCCAAGATCTACCACGCAATATGGTCCTTGTACGTTGTTCTTCAATGACGTCTGAATAATTGAATTAAATATATTCGAATTGAAAATGATTTCGATGTAGAATCAGTTAATTTATTTATTTCCAATGAATAAATATTTTAATAAAGATTAAGTTCGACAGACGAGCTTCTTATTGGTTTAAACGTTTCACACAAATATTTACTAATCTTTAAATAAAATTATTTTATAAAAATCTTGGAATTAATAAATAAAGTCGATTATCATCATAACAGGTAAATATAACGCATTTAAGTAGACACATACACAGGATTATTAATTACACGATTTCTTGATTATTATTTTTTTATAAATTT
The DNA here is from genome assembly GCF_037043105.1 of Vanessa tameamea. NCBI lineage: Eukaryota > Metazoa > Arthropoda > Insecta > Lepidoptera > Nymphalidae > Vanessa > Vanessa tameamea. Next base: position 3,276,584 of record NC_087333.1, read on the forward strand.
TGACAAAGGAAAATAATATCAGACCTACGGGTTAAATTTTAGTGGTTAATGTATATTTTTGACTATTGTATAAAGACTATTCTACAAATAAACGTGGTTTTAATTTAAGCCTTTGAGTACACACTAAGTATTTTACGATAATTTGCCTATCATAATATTACAATTGTTTTATTGCGCGTGTTTTTTTATGCCACTATTAAAACTGCATTGTATAATACTGTCGTCATTTTATGCCAATTACGTCTCCCGTAGTTTTATTGGGACCGCCTAGGAGTTCGTTGATTGGTTGATTGGAATGAATAACATGACCGTATTCTATGGATAGAACGGCTAAAATAGTTCGATAATGAATTACTCTTAATTATGTTATATGTAGCTTTCTTGATCTTCGCTCACATATATCACTCACTGATTAATCACGAAATCTCAGAAACTATAACACCAATAAATTTGAAATTTGGCAGATAGCTTCCTTATAGCGTGTTTACGAAACCCTAAGGGGGTAAAACGGGGTTTGAAAGTTTGTGTTTTATAAATTTCGCGCGGGTAAGCCTCAGCTAGTCTATTATGTCTTTTCCCTAGTAGTTCTTTTCCTTCTTTCTTTATTATATACTACAAAAATGATCCCTAAGAATGAGATACCTCAATCTTACGTTACATACCGGTTGGCAAGATTAATTTGGCTTTATGCAAGGCAAGACAATTTATGGTAGGTACCATCCACTCATCAAATATTCCACCGCCAAATAGCAATACTTAGTATGATTGTGTTCAGGTTTGAAGACTGGCTGGGTGTGTTTGAAGAGCACTCTTTCGTCTCTTTCCATGGTTATTATGGGACAGCGTCAATCGGGGGACTGAGTAGCGTCCTCTTCACAATTCCTCTCACATCCCGCTGTGGACGCCAACTGCCTAGCGTGGTGAGCACGGACAATACCTTCTATGGCAAGTGTGCAAGATTAAAGGACACCTGTTCCCGACAGGCCCGCTAGTACCATATACGGTAGCGGTCGCAGGAACGGTGGGACTATTTACACCTCAGCCAGGAGAACCGATGATTCGAGGATGGTGGCGGGATCCGACTGCATGCGGAGAACCGGGAGCATTAGTGCACTTTGGGTCAGGCAATCCAGCAGTGGATTATGATTTGATGATGAATTTAATTGTGAAACACCTCAAAAGCCTCGTTGATCTATTGTATTTTACTTTGAAAAACTTTTCAATAGTAGCAAGAAATTTGGTAGTCGACAGTGTCCATGAAAGCATATAAAGCTTCCACCGCTAAACTCTCTCCTCTGATTATCGGTCTCTCGTATTATGGCTGAGGGAATAGGGAGAGTGCGCATACACTTATGTCTCCTGCAAAGTTGTCTCGTTAACAATTGTTACAAACAAGTTTTAAAACTCATTTACGTATTTACGCATATAAATTAACCGCCTTAAAAAATAAAAACTTTTTTAATGAAATTAATTTACATTCGTTCTGTAACATTAACGAGTAAGACCTCAATTTAACGCCGGCTGTAAAAACAAATAGCTTGTTACAGAAGTCGTTACATTTTATTGAAAGTATCGGAAAACGCGTGTCAGTCATAAAAATAGGCACGTTGCTAAAGAAAACGTAATTTACTTGAACCGTTTTAATGTCGTGTTTGTTTTGGGTATTCTTAACAATGATTTAAGATACGTTTCCAAAGAGAACGACTTATTTGCTTAGTGGTAAAAACATCAAATTGAAAATCTGATCGTCGATTCGAATTCGGCCAAGTGCTCCTGTGCAAAAGTGTTTAAAATTGATCTCGTAAGAATATTTTCAATTGAGCAATGTTTTTGATAGTCACAGATAAATAACAAAATTAAAACAAACGAGGGCAGGAATAAAAACCGCCGGGCTTATTTCTATATAAGGATTTTTTTCTTTATGGTTACATATAATGTTATTTACCATAGCCGTCGGAAGTCCATTTAGAGACTTATATTTTGCAAGTAAAGTTGCCATAACGGTTGTTATAGTCTATGTGGCATAGCCGCTCATTTGCAGTTTTAATTTTATATATTTATGAACAAAACGGAATAAGAAGGCGTTTTACGGATATTCGTAGCTTCTACTACGGAAGTATGATTTACCGAGGAAAAGCGGCAAGAAAGTCACTAGACTTTAGTTAAAATAAAAAATACTATTTGCATTGTGAAAATAAATAGTAATCTAAGATAAAATCAAGTTTATTATTAAATCTTATATTATTTATACCACTAAAATTAATTATAAAAATAAAAAAATCAAGAAAGTCGCAAATAATCTACCCGATATGACATTCGCGTTTACTAATTACTAGTTGTCATTCGATTGTTAAGTAATTACGATTAATTAAAACTAATTTATAATATAGTTATAAATAATTCAAACATTTAGGTAGACATACTTTAAGACAGAAATTTATAGCAGCTTTTCTTTATCTCTATATAATGTAAATAACAGCCTGTTAATATCCCACTGCTGGGCAAAGACCTCCTCTCCCTTTGAGGAGAAGAATTTGAAGTTTATTCCAGCAAGTTGTTCCAATGGGGGTTCGTATATACATATGCTGAAGAATTTCAATGAAATTAGACACATACCGGTTTCTTTACGATGTTATCGTTCACCCTCGAGTACGAGACTAATTATGTATATAAAACACTAATTAAAAACATGAAAATGCAGTAATGTTTCCATGTGGTTGAATCCGCAAGTGTTGGTTAAGATGCATGCGTTCTAACCACTCATTTCTCTTATATCTATATATTCTTTAATATAAAATATTTTATGGGATCATTATCTTTTTTCTATAAAAAACAGAATATAAGTTATGGAAATGTACACTCATCTGAAGCTTATTAGAAAGTTTGTTAATTTCGGACGGAACTGGGCCACGGGAACTTTTTACTTCCTAGAGTGATTCGAGTAAAGGAAACTTGGGAATTGTTATTTCCATCTGCATGTTTTTTTTTTCGTAACACTTTCCATCAATATAAAGTGTTTTGTTGAAATCCAGGCGGCAGAAAACATAATCCTTCTGTACATAAATTTGAATCAAGTGTAATGTCTTATAATATACGAAATAAAAGGAAAATGTATCCGAAGACATCTTAATTATTATTATTTTTAATTTTGAAATGAAAATACGTATAATACGGGGGTTGATGATGTTCTATATAATCTTGTGTAGAAGCTGATCAAACATGAAACATAATTTCCTAGAAATAATAATTTCAACTCTTGAAAAAAGAAATGTTCGTTTAGAATTTCTAAAAAATGCGTTTAACATCCAAACGATTCGTAATTAATAATAATAATAGAATAATTATGTAGCGCTAAGCGATTTCGGCCACAGTAAGCACCATCAAAGGAGATCAACCATCTAGGCAGGGCATGTTATACTGGACAAGTGTGTGCACAACAACAGATTCGCTTTTAATTCCCTTACTATATACCCCATATTCCATATAATGACACTGGCTTCACTGTTTACTTATATCCACTGTCTATAGATATATGCTGATATGCCGCAGCGGCATCTATTATTATGATTTACTATATTGATAGTACATATAGTATAGTAGTAGTAAAAATAAATCTCTATAAAGACATAGACATCTTAACGATATTAATATCTCTAACGTCTAACGGCGTCAAATTCCCAAACATCACAACCATTTTTACATAAAAGATGTACCTTCATTAATATTATAAAATGGTAAAGTTTATTTGTTTGCGTGTAATCTCCGGAACGAACGACCTAACTAAATTTTTTTAACTAGTATAAAGCGATATTATTTCTCAGTCTATAGGGTACCAATTATAAATAAATCATATCAATTCTATATTAAAAAATTGAAATCGTGCGAAGTCGTGGGCTATAGCTCTAAATATACATATACAAACTAACGACCCGGCATATGGTAGGACTAGATCACTCAGCGCAAGTCCGCTTAAGTCACAACTGAAGACCAATTATTTCACCGACAAACATCGGTGCAACATGAGCCGGGGTTATTACTGCAACGAGCCATGTAACCACTTAGACAATACGGGTGGATTGGTATTGACAATATAAGGTGAATTTAATGCCTCGTATAAAGCCGACTACTGCCAACAATAGAAAATTGAAAATTCTGATGAATTTCTTAACGAAAATGATTTTGTACTGTACTATTAGTGGCAATGGGTCAAGCCTTATGGTACCATCAACGCCGCACATAGGCACGAACAAACTAGAAGACAAGTAATGTAAGTAATTTTTAACTTTGCCGATTCATAAATTCAGATCATTTGTAAAAAAATTCATTGGTAAAGAAGGCATATTATTTAAAACAAGATTATGTAGATGATAAAAAGCGTGGAGGATATACATATGTATTTAACTAACACGACTTTGTATTTTTAAATGTTGATAAAGAGTAACAACTGAGTTACTGGCCGGTTCTCCTAGGTAGCTTCACTTAATAAAGTTTGTTAAATGACGATTCAAAAGTTCTTGTAAAAGCCTACTTGAACAAAGTATGTTTTGATTTTGATAGTATGTAAGGGCGTATGTTTAAATTCACGCGTATGCTCGGCTCGGGCCTGAGACTTCTCAATGAAGGCAGGCGAACGTACATCTGCGCTAGTTTTAACGGACGCCTTTAAGGTGCCATTGAGGCGCAGGAATAAGGTACTTATACACACGTTGTTCCAATGCGAGTTGTTGGACTATGTCTTCTTTCATTTCTGAGGACGAGATGAATTATAAACTTAGACGATGCAGGGTAAAACACAGTGTTGTTTACTCGTGTTTGAATTCACTATCTTCGGTTAAGATTCCCCTGTTCTAGCCTCTGCATTTCAAAGCACAGCACAAGCATCCCGTCTTTATCAAGTTGAATCAATTAAATCTAGATTACGAGGTAGAATTTTATTAAAGCCTAACCTCCGGCATGCGTTGCAAAGTTCCACGATAAATAATCTTTCTCGCTAAATTGTATCTACTTATTTCCAGGACAAAGATCTCTTGCAAGAAACTTTGTACTAGAGAAAATAATAAAATTAAATCAGAAACTTTTAATTTTATACTTAATTTAAGAACAATAATTATAATTCGAGAAACAAGATAAGACATACCTAGTAAGGTAGATTTATTTATTTATTATTATTTTTATGACATAGATTGGCCGACGAGCAAATGGGCCACATGATGGTAAGTGGTCACCACCGCCCATAGACAAAAGCGCTGATATTTTAGCCATTATTACATCGCCAATGCGCCACCAACCGTGGGAACTATGTTAAATCCCTCGCTCACCCTTCAAACCGGAACACAAAAATACTTAGTACTATTGTACATATATATATATATATTGTTAGGCGGTAGAAAACCTGAATGGGTGACACCTACCCAGACGGGCTTGCACAAAGCCTTACCACCCATTATATATTAAAGAGCAGTAGTTAATATGACACCTATGGATACATTGGCCGATTCGCTTCGCAGAGGTACAGTAAGTCTTTATATAGAACCTTTGTATGGCAGAATGTTTCGTCACAATCCAATGAATGTTTTGGCAATGGATTCTAATTACTATGTAACTAGCTACCCATCCCGACTTCGTCTGAAAGTAATAAGTATTTTATTAATTTTCCAATCACAGCGCCACCTATCTGGTCCAATCTTAAATATCGAAATCGATCGAACCGTTTCAGAGGAGTTAAGTCATATACATACAATAAAATAAAATATCATATACATACAATACATACGTACGTTCATATACGTACATAAGATTTAAAATTAACATGGTTATTTTACTTTTATTTGGTGGAGCTCGATATTTCGACATTATCTACGAATGTCTTGTTCACGAGACAAGAATAAAAAACATGGTAAATACGGAATATTTACCATGTTTTTTATTCTTTCTTTAAATACTTATAGTAATAAATATGTACATATACATGTAAATTTCACATTAGAATTTCACGTGACGTAGATTTAACGCACCGAAAAGCACGATATAAATTATAAACGCAATTTTAGAAACTGTATTACTCAGTGAGGCTAGTTCGGATTTGAAACCAAAATTTTCTATGTATTTTACATTGTAGATGAAAATAAAAATATGTTTTATTGTTAATTTTGTTTACCTTCTTACTTTGACTTTGATTTTCTCTTTACATATATTCAGCACTTAATGTGTAGGGTGTACATAATACTATAATATAAAACAAGAGGCGGAGAGTGCACTTGGAATACATTTAAATACATTTATAATCCTTTTTATATATAACATAGTTATCTTATATGTGTTCGATATCGCACTCTCACCTTACTGCACTTGTTAATAAGGTTCACAATAAAAAAAACGTATTTCAAGTTACACCTTTATTATTATCAAATAACCAACGTCAACATTTTTGCTTTTCGTACTGATTGCAGTCGTTAGTCATAGAGGCCTCTACAGCGTTACCGGGGGAGGGCGAGTCGTATAACCCTCAGCCGGATGATCACATCTTGACAATGCACATTATATACTAATAATAAATGCTAAGGATAGCTTAAATTGTTACAGTACCATCTAATATTGAATTTATGAATTAAACATATTAATATAAGCTAATTTATATATTTAATATTTTATGTAATTTATTATATTTAAAAAAATATATTAAATTTACCATCGGCACGAAAATTCGCTGTATATCTACATGTGTAATATTAGAAACAGACGGCCGGGAGCTTTGTCGCACCTTGAAAGAAGCCGTGTCGAGAGCATTGGATTGAGATTAAATGGCGATGATGATGATACCACATACTTCTAGCATAGCATAAACAGTTTCGTACGAAGCCGCTAGAAATAGGTTAATTACTTACATAGGGCACATATTGTTTCAGCAATGTCACGAAGCATTAAATAATTCTGAAACGAATTCAAATTTATTGCGTAATGTATTAGTACAATTCGTTACAATTTAAAATGAACCGTGGCAGGCATTTCGTCCTAATTTGATATAATAATGTAATAAATTCACGACTTAATCCGAACCGGTCAGTTTTATTGAAGTTATTCGTCAAATTGTACGGCAGATGAGGACACGGTGAGACAGAGATTAATTGACCATGTTTTTGGAGTTATTTGGGTCACGTGATCGGGGGTCGACGGCTAAAGATTTAGGGATATTTTATGGTCATTATTTAAACTGCCTCGCTGGTTATATAACTTGTTTATGTATCTGCAAAGTTCACGTTACTACGTAAGTGTAAAGTCTACTGGATTTCTCGACATCACGGTAGAATCCACATTCTGTACGACAACGCAGGTAGTTTTACATTAAATTTAAACTTGCCAATCGGCATTTCAAGTGTTAAAATAAAAAATTATACATTGAAGAGCGTTTTTTTTTGCTAAAGATATTACTAAAGAAGGACGTTTTAGTTGATTGCACACCTTGGAAATGAGATGATCGCCTCCAGGCTGTTTCAAATGACGAAAATATATTTATTGTCACTGTATGAAAACAAGAATTGCAAAATATTACATTTAAATCGACATTCTCGGTAGCAGGTAGGTGTTGTGAATTATCAGTACTTTATTTTCGTGGTGTACACGTGCGGAAATAACGTTATTTACGAATTGATTGCTACCGCTGAGCACTAGATGGCGCTGCTCGTATGTCAAGTCTAACAATTCTGCATCGCGATGGCAAGATTCGCTATTTGTTTCATGTAGTGCATTAAGAAGATTGTTAGGTATTAAATTTGGTTATCAGTTGCATCTAATCATTTTAATTATAAACATATGTCTTGTGCAGCACCCTTACGATCTAGTGAGGTAGTTGTTACGTCGGAAAGCATATAAAACTGGTGCTCTTGCGCTTTTTATTTTTTATTTTCTAACGAATACTAGCAATGACCCAAATTAATTAAGGAATTACTAATATTCCTATTTACCCCACCTTTTAAGCTTATCACTTGGGCCGGGAGTGGGTACGACAATAGCCTAAGGGGTCAGGATCGATCCTGCGACTTTTTACATCGCTAGGCGGCCCGTAAACCATTGCGCTATTGACGCTTTAAGTTCTTGTTCTATCGGATTGTCGCATAATGGAATAGAGTGCAAATGTGATTAATGAACCATTATAACATTTTCTGTGCAGTCTGGCTGGTCTTTAAGATTGGCTACTGATGCTGACATTCACTCTGGCGGATTTTATTATTCAAAAGTTTTATAACTTTTATCTATCATAAAATTTTGTACAAGTTCCCAATGCCAGTTGTTTTATTTTCATTGTAGACTGTATGAAATACTATTAATTGCAATAGCACGTTAAAAGTAAGTATGAAGATCCAAGTTTTTCTATCTCTTTAAATAAAGCTTCATACACAATGTAGCAATAGTATACTTCTACTTGTAGGGATATAATTGTGTTGATTTGCTATAATCTATTTTATTTACATCCTTTCTTTAGAAATCATAAAATGTTAATTATTTTTTTGTCGATGAAATAAGTGAGCGAAGTTGCAACTACCAGAAGGCTTTTTTTTAATTTAATTACTATAAATAAATAATCGACTAAATACATTTTTAAAATGACTGACTGATACACAATAACCAGTAAGTATAACGGGACGAAATTTTGCGTTGCGGTTTTTTTTTTTTAAACTCATCTATCGTATCGTAATCGTATCGAAAACAGTATTTAGGTTTATGTTAGTGAGTTATAGATTTTTTTTAAATCATTTTTGGAAATTAATCGTCGGTCCTGGATGATTAACTGAGCTTTAATTTCTGGGTAAAAGATATTCGTAAAAGTGATTTTTTTAATTCACTAACGTGGGAAAAACCTTTAATGAAAATATGCATGGAAGTTTGTTATTTTTGATGTTAGTGAAAATAGTTTTCGATGCGATATCCCATCGGCTACACGGCTCGTTCGATCATAAAAACATTTTGATGATTCATTCAGATTTTTGTTTATTAATAATACGTTAAGATTTAATACAGATGGTGACGATGTCATTAACTCCTCATGAAATTGTAAAAAATGTAAATATATTTTTTTTGTATAAAATTAGAATCTATAATGTACGGGCATATCTTTGTACATCGCATTTATTTATTTAAGAGCATAGTTTGTCAGCGTGGGAATTTATTTTAGAACACACACATAGGTACTTTCCAATAATACACTTGCATTGTGCAGTGTATCGTACGCACCCCCTAGACAATTAGTTGCTTGTTTTCGTTGCAACGAATAAATTAAATTTTCATTGCGCGTTCATAACGTAGGATTTATAAAAATACATTTATTTATGAGTAATGTATTAGCTATAAGGTTGTCACTCGCAAACACAATTATAAATTATTTGTTAGCATAGGGTGCGGTCAGAGTGCATTAAGATGCTTCATATACATTATGATTTTTATTGATTCTACTGCTCTCCTCTAACTAAATAATTATTTTCTGGATATTTTAAGGTTGGTAGGTATAACGAATTAGGGCGTTAAGACACATTAAATAATCACTTACTTAAATTTTATAAATAAAAATAATGGAGGTAAATATTAATCAGTTTTTTTTTAATTAACTAAAGACATAAATCTTCTTGGTTAAACAAGTCAATTAAAATTATTTTATATTACAAAAAAATCAGGGGGGCGGCCCGCTGACGGTATCTGGTCATGAAAGGTACTAACTAAGTATAGCATCAGTATAAAATGGAATGTATATCAACCGTTTTTGCTTAGCACTATGCACTATTTTAATTAAGCATTTAAATAATTAGGAATTAAGCAGACGAACTAAACGACATGAGTTTGGGTATGAGTTGGCGTTTGTTTTAAATTTCGTATTAAGAGAAAAAAATAAGCAGGATAGTGCAAAAATTACATTACATTCAGGTTCATTCGGGTATTCACTATGTTCATCCTTATAATTTTGTACTTTTAATTCGACATTAGGGGAAAATAGTTACCCTTCGTACACTTTTCAGATTTTATTTTTTTACGATGTGATTAATTGTCGTATTTACCTAGTTTATGTGCTTAAGTATAACAAATATATTATAGTTTGTTACAAAAAAGTTCAAAATTCTTATGACAAAAGGTTAAAGGGTTATAGGCTTTTTTCTACAGAAAATAATTGTACGAATGTACCCCACGTATTGGTATGGTAGGGGTAGGTTCGTACAGTAAATGCGGTAAATACGTACGCCATGGGGTAGATTCATACAGGGTAATTAAAAAGCCAATTAAAATCGTTCAATTTTTATTAATTATTACAAAAATATTTATTTATCAAAGAACTAACTTAATAATATGTGACTTGACTAATAGTCGATAAATCTTGAAAAGTAAAAATTAACAATTGCATCCCACGACACTCGCGCCCCACCCTTATGCTAACTTGTCTATGTGTGCGTAGACGATTCGCGAAATTATAAGACTCGGCTCGAAATAAAAACTGACGTGCTCCCACCTTGAGATCTGGGGAGGGACTGAAAATTTATTGACAGCGATGTCGAATAATAAGTCAAAACCGTCAAATGATTTTCTCCATACTAAAAAGTATGGACGACGAATGCCAAAAAGTAAGCAATATTTAAATAAAAATTACTATAATATTATGTGATATAATAGAAATTTAACACGGTGAACTTATTATTTACACTTTTGTGTCCCCATTTAACCAAAAATACATGTATAAACTAGCAGCTAAATAGCTTAAAAAACGTTAATAGAAAAGGTCGATTTCAGTGTTTGGAGTGATGTTGACGATAAATTTACTGAGTTATTTATACAAATTTTATAAATATCATGCGGTGAAACTTGAGATCTATCTATTAAGATACTGAATGTTTTTTTTCATCCATAATCAATGCTCCAGTTTTAAGATATTTCGAAAACAGTAAGCGCTATTTAGGCGTTCCGCAAGGACTGTCCTCTTAATATGTTGGAAACTCCACTGTATATATATATACAGTAGAGTTTATAACATATAAACTACTTCTAGTATATTATTAAGTAGTTGGGGTAGTTATTGGAAAAATAACAAACACTTGATTTTTTAACAGTATCTTAGTGATATTCTTTTTTTAATTTATCATTCAAAGTTTATCGAGATGATTGCAAAACCTGGCTAGAAATATTTAAAGGATAAAGTGGATACGACCGTCAATTTTGCCCCCCAGCTCGGTGTTCTGTAATTGGATTTTATGAGGTCAGATTTCCACACGTGTGAATTTTCATACTGATTTCAGTTTCAGCCTGTATTCAATGTGTATTTTATTTGTTAAAATGAGATTTATATTGATGTATGCCCGATGAAAATAGGGTCACTTTTTAAGGAACATATGACAGGCTTCCCGTGTTTTGTTCCAGTTAGCAGATATTTAATATATGCTTTTTCATATATTGGTATAGTTCCATTTTATGAAACGTTTTTTTTTAATACATGATAACATTTCAAAAATAAATAAAAGACGGACAATTTATACAAAAATATATTACTATTTTTATTATATTATTATTTTTAACATAAGACAGTTACGATGTTCTTTTGCGAATCAAACGAAATTTTATTTAGGCGTTTATATTCCAGTTGGCCTAGACAAAATTACATCGCGATTGTCGAGTTACCATTAGTGGACCAGCCAAAATTTATGTATGTAATCTAAATCATGTATAATGACTATTCAAATATGCTTACTCGAATAAAGTAATTTCATATTTTGACAGATCGACAATTTACGTTATAAATACAATAATTTAGACGAAAGCGATGTTCGGAATCGCGAAATGCATACATATAAAACGATTTTACGATTTTATTTAACGGTTATCGAACAATGCGGAGATTCCGTCAATATTGTTAATATGAGTAATAAATGTTTTCGATGGCCGCGTCGATTAAAGATTGGAAAATCGATAATTTTATCGGCTGATAATATTGTTGTTTGATAATACGATACGGTGTTATTTTACCAGACTATTGAGAAGCGAAAAAGTTGCTTACTTAAGAATACATTTTAGGGTATTATTTTTAAGGGCAAGGTTTGCCACCCATGCCAAACCTTGCGGCTCATCTTTTTATCTGAAAATCACGTATTTGTTATGTTGATATCGATGATAAATTATTGAATATTTGATAAGAATTATAGACGATAATATTCCTAAATTTCAGAACGTAACTTTTCCAAAGTCTATTTACATTACATTTCATTAACAGCCTGTAAATTTCCCACTGCTGGGCTAAGGCCTCCTCTCCCTTTGAGGAGAAGGTTCGGAGCATATTCCACCACGCTGCTCCAGTGCGGGTTGGTGGAATACACATGTGGCAGAATTTCATTGAAATTAGACACATGCAGGTTTCCTCACGATGTTTTCCTTCACCGCCGAGCACGAGATGAATTATAAACACAAATTAAGCAAATGAAAATTCAGTGGTATCTGCCTGGGTTTGAACCCGAAATCATCGGTTAAGATGCACGTGTTCTAACCATTGGGCCATCTCGGCTCATTAATCAGTCTATGGTTTTAACTTTTTTTGTGTTATAATATTAAATCACAATATCGTGTTATAAAACCCTCGGCTCTATTAAATAGCAAAATTTTACTTGTCAAAAACTTTATGAAAATCAAAATAAGCTTTATTCAAATGTTATCTTGAACGTAATTTTAAAATATTAAACTCAAAGTTACAACCACTACTGAATGTACACATATTCTAACGAGAACCGATAAAAAACTCAGTAGCTATAGACAGAAGTGGTTAACATCATCCATTCATCTTACATCCTGGATGTCAATCAAGGAATAAATTCTCACGTCAAAAAGGGGGAAATATGTTTATGAATGTATGTATTTTCACCGATGACTAGAATACGGGTGGACCGATTTGTATGTTTAAAATATTATTCGATTAAGGTAAGTTCCAGGTATTCTATTATTAAACGGTTTGTGAATTTACAAAGAGAATTTAAAATTCTTCAAACACTTCTGACACTGGTTTCAAACAGTTGTTAATTTTTTTTTATAATAAAAATAATGACTCCTTTTTTTAAATTTATATAACCTCTTGTACAGTCGATATATATCCCTTTATAATATTTCTTTATGGAAATTTAAATTAATAATAATGTTTTAATAAAAAAGAGGTTTTAATAATATTGTTCCATTTGATGTACCAATGTCAAACATTTTTATTATTCTTTATTTGTGATCTAGATATATTTATTTATTATTATTTTTATGAAATAGGTTGGTGGAGATTTGGCGACATGGTAGATGGTCACCGCCATCCATAGACAATGGCACTGTAAAACAATTTAGCCATTCCTTACATCGCCATCACGCCACCATCTTCGGAACTAAGATATTATGTCCCTAGTGCCTGTATTTAAACTGGCTCAGTCACCCTTCAAAACGGAACACAACGCAGCTGTTTTACGGTAGGATGTGTGTCGTGTTACCTACTCAGACTTGTACATAGCCCTACCGTTGAGTATACTTCAGAATCTCGGTATACTTCGAACAGACTCTTAATTTACGCTTAATTTAATCTTGTAAAAGTTATGATTCAAAAGTAATTCAAAAGTTATAGAAACTCATTTGAACTTGTTTAAATTAAGTGTAATAAGATTTTATTGAAAATATTATTTAGTTATAAACTGTAATGTAACATACATTATTGTGAACATTGTTTCAAATGTATTAAATTGTGATTACCTAGTACATTACTGGATGTAATCTTTTAATGTCTCATAAGAAATTCAATAGCGTAACCTTAATTTTGATAAAATAATTTCTTTGAGACACGCAACATTGTAATTGGGAATTTTAGATAAATAGGGTGAGGTCGTAGCCGTAATAGCCTTAAAATACATTTATAGCTAATGCCTTAAATGGGCAAAAAAGTATGCGTCATACCCTTCGTTACATAACTGCTGTGTCGCCATGAATTCAATGGCGTAAAATATTTATAGATATTCGTACACTTCTTCAAAACTAATATTAACTATATATCTATATCTATAACCTTGCTATACCTTATTAATAGACCCAAATATGAGCAAGTTGTACGTGAATTTTAACTGAGAGTGTGGGTTGGACACCGGACAAGCCGAACATACATTAATTCACAATTTAGGCACACGAAAATTCAATGTTGCTCGAAGATCTGGGATGGCTAAGTTGTTAGAAGGCATCTTAACCAATGACGTTACGCGACGCGTCTTAATAAAAACCTTCGTCTCAAAGGGAGTTCAGGCACAGCAGTGGTTCTGACAGGCTGTTACATTACCTTTTTTGGTTTTTCTGCGGTTTGTATTATCTTGGTATCATCTCGGCTTGTGAATATGTCAAATCTTGTTAAATTACAAAAAGTATGAGCTAAAATAAAAAAAAAACAGTTTACCTGTACGAGTAGGTCGTGAACTCAAATGAAGATTTTTGATCATTCATCAATTTATTTGTCACGAAATCAAAACAAACGAAGTTGTGAACGCAGCTTGTAATAAATAAATTTGTTTGAACAATTTTTCATTAATTTGTGATCGTTATCATTGTTAGAATATCAATCAACGTCCGTCGCCTCAAAAATCACTTCTCACGAAAGATTTGTATCAATAACGCTCGATCATTCGGGAATTCTTAAATTGTTAAAAGGATTTTTTATTATAAAATATTAAAATAAATTTCAACCCTTTTTCTCATAAAGTATATTTATCAACATTGGTAAATGTTCTCGTAAAAATGGTAAACTAAAAAAAAATTAGTAAAATTGGTAAACTAAAAAAAAATTAGTAAAGATTTTTAATGGTAAAGTTAATGCGATTTTTACACTGATAACCAAAAAAAAAATAATAATAAAGGAATTAAGTGAATGTTGATAGCTTAATACATTATTTATACTGACATAAACTTTGTGCAATCTTGATCTCACCCAGAGCACAGCTCACATCGGAGTTTTGCAAAATGTTACCAATTTAAACACTACCATTTTGACGCCTTTTTATAGCGTTGGTAGGCGAACGGGATTTTTTTCCACCTGATTTGTGTTCACCACTGTCCATAGACATTGGCACCGTATGCAATTTTAACCATTTCTTAACATATCCAATTCACCACCAAACTTTTGTGCCTGTATTTACATTGTTACTCACCCTTCAAACAAGAGCACAAGTCTCAAGACTAGTTTTGATATTGGCAGTCTTAATAATTTTTAGATTGCATTAAAACTATTTACTCCAAAAAATGTTGATGACGAATATTTTTTGAATGAATATAACCCGTTGTTCGAACCTGTGACATTGGGAATTACCCTTTTATTACCTAGCCACTATACCAATAAGGTGGCTTGTATACGATGGGTTAATAACGCCCGACTCCTCTAGGACTACCCTTACCCCGTCTGGTCACGATAGCATAAAACTTGGTACTGTCGTGTTCTCTGTAAATAAAGAACCCTTTTCAAGCTAACGAACACATAAAAGTCGAAGGTACATCATACTATAAATGCTATATACTATAAAGACATTAAAGTCGCATTTACTGTCGTTATTTACTAAACTGCTGAGTTATTTTCTGAGCAAATATTTAATATTTTATAACTGTCTCACTTTATTGGCTTGACGTGCTTTTAAAATTGTTTGTTGAAAACAACTTTAATAGAAACTCTTCAGTCATACGCCTTTGGTATTCTTGAGCTTGTATATATTTATTGAATATTGTAAATAATTTAAAATTGTATTAAATATACAAACTCTTGTATAAGATTTTGAATTTGTATGTGTCAGATAAAATTATGCCACGTGTGCATTGCAGATTTGACTAAATCTGGACATGGTTGTTTGATTGATGATGGTTGGTTCTATAAGATATTTTTTGGACTTGGAAACTCTTGGTTGGATTCGTGGACTGAGGAGCTTGTAATATTCGAAACTGAATGTGTAATTCTAAATAAATTCATAAATTTGGCAGCATACTAAATTTAATTGCACATTAAATAATAGTGTTAACAGTTTACTCAATGGATTCAATACTCCCCTTAGCTATATCTGGTCATAGTTAAGTAAAAATTTGGCGTGTCAATGAACCGACCAACTTAATATTCAGCTAGATTGCTTAGAAAAAAAGCCATTGAATAGAGTCATCGTACAATGAAACTGCTATCACAGTATTAGCATACGTTTCAAATTAAAGTGCCTTCAAATTCCAGTTTACGTTGACCCACTCTTTTTATTATACCGATTATTATTATGAATTTTATGTTCTCGACGTAAGAGCTATCCGCCTTCAATAATGGACCGGTCTAGAGGTCTCCTGATATTGGCTTGGTTTTCTTTGATGTTGATTTCTGCTTGTGTCGGCGTAGGGCTCGAAAGACAAATTAGATCCGCTCTTTACAATTTGTGGTTTAATAAACAGCGAAAAGAGAAATTTAGGGTATAAGGTAAAATGATAATGGAAGTGTTTACTCTGAATTGTTGGATAAAAGCCCAACACTTAAAAAAGACGCTAAAGAGCTATAAATTTTAGAAATTAGTCTTTTAAGTAATTGGAGACATTTATTTATTCTGGGACGGCAGGTGAACAAATGGGTTACAAGATATCACGTGGTGCCTTAACCTTCCTTTTCCCTCTGCCCAAAGACTGGAACTCAGCAATAGACAGTTTTAGTGTGCATTAACAAAGTATAGAATAGACCTGCGCAAAGTTCACATTTCAATCCTGTCCAAAATATTAAAAATACAGTACTTAGTATCACAGACAAGCACTTGTTTTTTAATCTTTACATAGTATAAAACAAAGTCGCTTTCTTTGTCCCTTTGTATGCTTAAATCTTTAAAACTACGCAACGGATTTTGATGCGGTTTTTTTTAATAGATAAAGTGATTCGAGAGGAAGGTTTTTATATACAATACATAGACAATATAGTTAAGTAACACTGATAATTTTTAAAGTTTCTAATGTGATGTCGTAAATGTATACATTTTTTGCGCTTACATTGTAAACACTGGCTGAACCCTACTAGATAGATCAAAATAATGTACTACAGAATAGTACACCTCAAAAATGTCTACAAAAACGTCCACGATGGTATATGTCTATCTCTTAAAGATAACCCACAATAAACATTTTTTATCGTTTACTTTTTACGAGAAATAATGACTTATTTTCGAAGCTATTTTAAGCAATATAGCATTAATCCTTATCCAATTAAGTACCTTAAATAAATTGTGCATTCAATATAGATCAATATGGCCCTTTACAGTATGTAATTTAAATGAATATTTTCGAAGATATTACAGTTTTAAAAATTGCGGAACGTAGCGTTTGCGGTGGTACCGGCCGGCAGGGGCGGCGGTAACGTGCCTATAAATAGCGCGTCGGAGGCCGCGGTTCTCTCCCCACCGACTACGTTCTGAGCCGAGGTGCGATCTCATAGGATACACCCTCAGGACGAACGTCACTCTCGAGCCCAAAAGGGTTCACCTTAAGCAGAGTTTTAACACTCGCCCCAACGTTCGGTCAGGCTGTAAAGGCCAGTAGGGCCAACAGCACTACTCAATCAAGATACAAAAAAAACGCGGTTCTCCCTGTAGCACTTTGAATTTAGCAGCGATCGGACGCGGTTATTATCGGAGCTCTCTAGCGAGGGAAATAACAATCCATACTTCCATACTATACTATTATTTCATATTATAAATGCGAAAGTAACTCTGTCTGTCTGTCTGTCTCGCTTTCACACCAAAACTACTGGACTGATTGAAATGAAATTTGGTACACAAATAGTCTAGTAGCCTATGCCTGAGAAAGGACATAGGCTACTTTTTATTTGAAAAAAGTGTTGAAAAGGGGGATGAAAGGTTGTAAGTTGTTGAAAGTATTGTCATGTTTAGAATTTTTAGAATTAGAAGCATTAAACTTATATTTTAGGTTGTACACTTATAAACTAACATATCATGACACCCACTCAGGAGGGAATAAATAACATATATATTTTCGTATTAGTATTTATTTTGCACTTACAACTCACAAACATTCTATCTTGCACTTCCTAAGGTTCACTGGTAAACCATTCTCTTAGCATTGTGCCCACCGTTTGTACAATAAATAGTTTGTGTTTTGTGATTTTATATGACTAACCCATAACTAGTATATCCACAAAAGTAAATGTACTCGAAAAACGGTACACTAACAGAAAGGGTAATTAAAATAATTAAGTTTGTTAATTAGTATAATAAATTAAACGAATCAAAAAGTGTATGATATTTAATATAAATATGCTTCAGTTCCGTATCATTTGCATGCGTAAATTCAATCATGTACAAATTATATAAAATAAAAGAAAATATACCTTAGAATTTTTCTACAACTAAATCCCATTTGTATATAAGTTCCGCCGTTTGAATATGGTTACGCCTCGACCGTAACCATATTCAAACGGTGGAACTTTTTGTTTGAGCTCTTTGCGACAGAACAAAAAGGAATTTCTTAGTAAATATTTCAGGTTGGAAACTAATAAGCTTATTTTTCATACTTTATTTCTTTGTAAAAATAACATTTATTTCTATTGGAATCAGAAGACCAAGTCGTAAGTAATATTTACTTTTATACCAAGCAAATAATATTAGAGATGTGCAAAAAATAAAAACAAACGCATATTTATTTTGCACAAAAATTAATTAGAATCAGCAAAAGCTGATTATTATATACATATGTAGATAGGCTTTAATATTTTACAAAGTATATGTAGGTACATATAAACATTAGAAAGGTAAAATAAAGTTATATGTCAGTTTTTTTTTTATTTTATATAAGATGGCGGATTGGATTGTTCCAGCTGATTGTATTTGGAACTATCGCATAATAATTATCCTAATAATAATCTTTCCTCGCTACGCCAATGCGCCATAGACCTTAGGAACTCAAATGCCATGTTCTATATGTCTATATTGCTTTACTCAAGCTTCAAATTGGAACACATCAATATAAGTATTGCGGTTTCAAGGTAGTGTAAATTATATGAGACCACTCATAGGTACCAACACATTACTCAGAGCCCTACCAACAAGTTAACAAATTTAAGCGTTTCTAATACCAATAGTCTTTTAAAACATTCTTTATTCCCAGGGTTGCCAGGACCGAAAAACGTAGAAGTCAGTCTCAGTATTTAATAAGGCTGAACGTATATCCATAATGATCAAACGTATATTTTTTTTGTTTGGAGGAGCATTATTTTTAAAACATTATTTTCGTTTATTCACATTAACGCAGAGACTGAGTGTCCAAAAGAAAATCTGGTGAAGCCTCGCACACAGTTTTTATCCGGACACGACTACATAAAGCTAAACATGTCCGATTAAACACACACACAAACAATATACTATTTCTGCTTAATACGGCTAGTATGGCAATTCATTGGTATAAAAGTTTTTTTTTTAAATATTTTAATAAATATTTTATTAACTAGCCGATATTCAAATCAAATCAAAATATACTTTATTCAAGTAGGCTTTTACAAGCACTTTTGACAAGCATTTTTAACAAACTATTTAAAGTAAAGCTACCACCGGTTCGGAATGTAGATTCTACCGAGAAGAACCAACCGAGACAATTATATATATATATATTGTTGCAGTCGTAATAAAATGTTATACTTGCAGCAAAACTATTTCCTTATGCATAAGATAAATTGTTAAGAAATTGATGAACTGTTCATATTCAGGTAAATCCACGTCCAGAGATAAACAGAATCTCCGAAGAAGGTTATAAAATTAAATCTATAATAACATAATTGCGAAAGTAACTCCGTTTTAACCTGTCATGAAACTCAGTACGAAGTAAGCTTGGACAGTAATGTATAAGATGAAGATTTGCTTGATTTTTTTTCGATTTTGAAGCAAAATAAAGAAATATTATATATGTTATTATAAATTCTGTTCACCATCATGAGTATCTACTTAAATATAATATAGAATTTTTTTTTTAAATAATAATAATGATACCAGCCCTGTAGTAGCCCTGTGTGTAAGGTGTACCAGTGCTGAGATCGGGCCCCTGCTCAGTATCAGAAGAATTTATTAATTGTAATTTAAAAAATAGTAGAAATAAAAATCGTGGAAAAAAGGATTAAAAAAATTGATTTGTGGGGAATGTAATAATGTTATGCTAACCTTTTGTACATTGTAAAATGTTCCTTTGTGTAAAATTATTAAAAAAATATGAGTTTCTTATTGTAAAATTATATTATAATATACCTATAAAAAATAACGAGCTTACGTTCCGCTGTTACACTTACTGCGTACAGACTAAAAATAATATTTTTATTTTATTTTTTAAGAAACGTTATATGCAAATATTCGGCAAATAATTGACCAATCAAAGGTCTTATAAATAAGTGATGAGTAACCTTAATATATAACGCTGAAGAGTTTGTTTCAACTCTAAAAATCTACAAAATATTAGATTTAAAGAAAATTTTCAGTTTCGCACAGCCCATTTATTAATAATAATAACGACGGCGGAGCAGTAGCGTTTAAAGTGGGTTACATCGAGCCGAGTATCTCGTCTATGTTATGGAAGCGCTGTCTGCGTTTGCCAGACAAAAAACGACGATAACAATATTTAGCAATACACAGCGCCCATGTCGCTTAAAAAATATGTTCACATTAAACAGAGTATCATCATTGAGGCATTTGGAATAGCTTATTAATAGTATCTGTTTTCTTTTAGAGATTCCTTCTCTTTTTGTGAACAACCCTCACAACTGAATTCGAATCTATAAAAAAGCCGCAAACATTTACACCTTTGCCATCTCGTATATTTTTAATAAAAATAAAATAATTATAAGACACGGCACATATTTTCTATATAAGATTCTATTATTAGACTAAAATGAGAAATAAAATAAAAGGAAGTCAGTGCAAATCCTTAGTAGGTTTTACGGTGCACAGTTACGTTACACCCAGGTAAACGACAGTGTAAGAGTATGACATAAGTAGAGCATAAAGAAATTTTTGATACACGACATTGTTGTCAGCGTATAAAATATTAATTATTTATAAAGTATCAAACTACACATATCGATCAAAGAAATATTCTTTTAAAATTTTGTTTAATATTTTTCTCATCGACTGATATAATTGATAGATAAGCTTGGACGTGAGATTTGTTGAATTTTATGCACGATATATAAATTAAATTCTTATTAAATGGCGGATATATGTAGTTAGATATGTTTAAAAGAGACATTATTATTAAGTTTCTTGTTAATTCTTATGTAACGATTTGACAGATATTTAGTTTAAAACTCAAATTCAGATTCAAACATATACTCAGGCCTATGAATGATACTATGCCAATACATTGCTGCCATTGTATGCATTCCCAAGCCTCACAAATAACGTTAGTTGTTAGGCCTGTTTCTGAACTCTTTCCAGTCGTGTCGAACTATTATCTTCCTATCGGATTAGGAATCGAGGATGTATCTGTGTCTGCACAGACACTTGTGTGTGCAATGTGTCCTGCGTATTTGAACAGTCTCCATTAAAAAAGGCTGCCACAACCGAAATCGATCATACGAGGACATAAAAAAATTGTCAAGCATTTAAAAATAGCACCTAATTTTTAAAGAAGTATATTTTCATTTATTACTGCGTTCACCAGAGAAAAATCGACTGCAGAAATACTGTAGAAATAATGTATAGCGTCCAATATCGCTTGGCTACTATTAATATGTTTTCAAAACGCTGCAGTAAATTAAGGGCGTTTGAAGCCAGATATCTGTTTCCCTTCACTGATCCCTTGGCATGTTTCTGTCAAAAGTAACGGTGAAAAACTATCTCAATTATGTTGACGAAATCCAGTCTCATATTCCTAGTTGCAGATTCCTTGATAACTTTTATTTAAAGACGTTTTACGTAATAATTCAAATGGGACAAAACTTGAACTGATAGTAATTTCTTGAAAATAGTGCTATTGAACTAGAAAAACAATAGACGGAGTGTGGTTCATATTGGATAATTTAAAAGTATTAAATAGTATGAAGTATTTTTTTTTTATATTGAAGGCACACAACGACTTAAACTTTGCGTTAAAGCAAGATATTGCTTCTACGTAGAGTCGAATTTACTTTTTAAAATTTCACATGTCTAATTTTGGCAGGTAGCATTAAGTATTCAATCAAACAAAAAGAACATTATTCATGTGAAGTAAAAATACAATAAGAATTTTGTTTAAATAATATTATTAAAAAAACAACCTTAAAATAAATGAAGTCAAATGTTTTCTTCAAATTTAAATGGGATCAATCTCCATTTCTTTCTTGAATTATTATTATAATTATAACTTTTTCTCTGTGTGATGCGCCATCTTTGATCCTTAGAAAAAAAAAACCCTAATATAGACCCTAGCCGAAGATTCTAGAAACCAATTCTAATAGACCTTATGTTTGACGTGTAATCCTTTACTTTTTCAATACATATAGAAATCTAAGCACGATTATTAATCATGAAAATCTATATTATTTTTTAAAAGGTAAAGGGTAGGTAAATTAACCAACTGATGGTAAGTTTTTACCTCTGGCAATAGACATTTGCACTGTAAACACTCGAATCACCAATGTGCCACCAACCTGGGTAACTAAAAATTTGTTTCTTGTTCCTGAAAATGTACTCGTTCAAACTTCGAACTGGAATATAAAACTGAAGATATTTTACTGTTTGACGACAGGACAAATAATGAGTGGATTGCATATATTTTACCACTAACGTATTTGAGGGTCAGGGCTGGAGTCACATCAAATAACCAATTCAGATAGAAAAGTCTAATATATTATTGAAACGGAATAGTAAAAATATATAACATCTGAGCGAGGTCATTCTCTCCTATTAAGGGCAACCATTTAATGAATATGTCATTGCTCTGGACCGATATTGGATATATTAGACCAATTAATTTTATTCCGGCATATATGTATCTTTTCCCTGTCCAATCTATTTTGGGTCGACGCAGCATGTACTTCCCTTCACCTCCTCTATTATTCGTCATCTGATCAAATCCATCTCTATCGTATCCCTCAGAAATTCCGTCTATGTCTTCTTAGGTCGTCCTCTACCCCTCCCTCCCTCTACGCTCATGCTCATCACTCTTTTAGTTACGTGATACCATATATGCATATGTATATAGTATAACATCAAATTAGGTAACTAACAATGCTCGCTTCGTGGAGATTTTTTAGATAAAAATAAACTCTATATTATATACTTAAAGTCGGCAGGGGAAGTTATATTTAATATAACAACGGGAAACTAAGTAATACCTACGCAAGTTGTCCGACTCTCAGTTTTTGAAGTTATCATTTGTATAAAAATTATACGTGAAATATATATTTTTTTACCAATTTATTTTACCTATCGTTAAATCTGTTCGCGTGATATTTTTGTAAAATTGCCTTCGTATTTTTACGTTGACGTCACACAACAATTTATTTATAATCGTGGTATATAACGTTTCTTGCCGGTTCTTCTCGGTAGAATCTACATACCGAAACGGTGATAGGTTTACTTTAAATAGTTTGTTAAATGACGATTCAAAAGTGCTTGTAAAAGCCTACTTGAATAAAGTATATTTTGATTTTGATTTTGATATATCTTAATAGATATGGTAACGTTCAGATGTAAAGTCGACTTAAAAATTAGATTAAATAGATATTATATTTAAATATCAGCTCGCTGTGCACACAAGCCGTCTTCACCGCGCGCCAAATTTTAAACATACATATGTTATTTTCCCGCGCTTTCGCCATGTTTGTCCCTCGAGATGACAGATGCATACACAGATAATATATATTAAAATAAAATATAAATCCAAAACCAATTAATATGTTATTATAGATCTGTGTACACTACAGACATAATAGAGTAATTTATGTGTTAATAATTAATATTTTAATCGCAAGTCGACCTTTGACAATTTCTGTACCCAAATTTAGCGCAAGCCTTACTCTTAAGTTAAGTTATTAATTTCCTAAACAAGCAAAATTCGTTTTTAATGTATGTAGAACAATTATGTTTGTTTAATTTATTTTCTTATATTGGTAACTTTTAAAACAGTAATTAGTAACATTTTTATAAATTGACTATATTTTGATTTTTGTTAACTCGTCGGAATCTTGTGGAGGCCCCAGATTGGTTGCCCCGGCTGCGCTCCCCTAAATCCCTGTAGCTAATATTATTAACCTTAAGCCATTAAAGGATTATATTAATTTTACCACACCAAATTTAATAATGTGATTTTATCAATTTTGAAGAACAACCCGAAAAAACAGACAGACGAAAAAAAGTAATTTCAAAAAAAGCTAATTATTTTAAAATCACAGACTGTCTCTTTAGTCTTATTTATTTCTAAAGAGGTCTTGCGTATATAAAAGTTTTAATACGTAGTCAATTTGTGTGAAAGCCCTTACGACAGAATTATCTCGATAATATAATGTACCGCACTCGGGTTTAGAATTCACGTTGCTTTTAATTCATTATCAAACAAGTCGGGATCGTAACTTAACGAAATTTACTCTCAATTTTTGCGAGTGATTTTAATTATTAACTCCGTATATCAGATACGGAGCTATGAAAATTATTCAACCCAACATTCAGTATAAGTTGATTGAATTTCTAATATTAATTACTATTTGTACTACTATTACTTATTTTATTTTTTAAAAGGAAAACTTTTTACTTTGACGAAATGTTGTTTACAAAATCCAAAGTGTAAAGCTAATATGTATCTCTTTTTTTACAATTTAAATTAGTGTGTCACCTGTGGTCAATTCGTCCTAATTTTTGTACGAAATTTAAACATTAAAAAAAAATAACTTGGCGCCGAATGTTGTCGGTAAATACCTCGTAAAGCTATTAGTTACTTTGATGTTTTATAAAAAAACTTCGATCAATTTATAATGTTATATTTGGTTAATAACTTATATTTATTATTTTTCTTTCTTTAAAATTTGCAACGGAATAAATATCTATTTTATTTTTTCAAACAATTCC
Source organism: Vanessa tameamea (assembly GCF_037043105.1). NCBI lineage: Eukaryota > Metazoa > Arthropoda > Insecta > Lepidoptera > Nymphalidae > Vanessa > Vanessa tameamea. The sequence goes on from NC_087333.1 coordinate 3,301,648, forward strand.
TTATTTATAAAGGAAGTAATGTTTTTTAATAGACAAAAGAGATCAACATTTAAATCCTATAGTTTCAGATGATAGTTATGCAACTGCATTGCATTTCAGTGCAAAGAAAAGAGCTAGAAGTCTAAGTCTTGCGTACTTCCTATTTTACATATATACATACAATAGTGTACTAACACGAGATCTAGCTTGAGATTTGCAGATCGAGCTTGAAATTTGTAAAAACAAAGTTGCATGCCGGGGTTTCAGACCGTAATTTTGAGTTCTCATTGACTTGGACCATCTATATACTTATTGTCACTTGGTTTTGGTCCTTTTTTTGCATATACGGTAAATATTGGTGTAGACTATAGATATTTTAATTTAAAACACTCAAGTTTAATATCTTAGCTAAAATGAAAGTCTCATTTTTAATGTGTATTCCATTAAAGAGAAAATCCGTTTAATTAACTAGTAAGACATAGTCATATAAGGTATATTACTCAATACAAGATTATATTAATGAAAAGCGTGGAAAATGGAATCGAAATGGTGCAGAAGAGTAACTACTGAATATCTAGCAGATTATTCTCGGAAGAATCATCTTTCCGAACCGGGGGTAGTAGTTGTGGTTTACATTTAAATCAGCACTATAATATGACGATTCAAAAATGATTTTATGAACCTACTTAAAAATAGAATATTTTGATTTTTACCTTAATTCTGTAATGCAAACAAATAAATTTATTAAATTTTGTGACGTTATGTGCTTATGAGATATTTCTTTTCTTTTCAGATCTCGAGGAAATGAATCTTACGCCGTGGCGTTAAAGGTGAAAATCTAATAATGGCAGTGAACAGCCCTAGTGGATATCCCCCACTCTCTCCGAAGCCTCTCACTCCAAAAAGTCCCCGACATTTCATTTTTCCTCAAAAGAGTCCATCCATTACTTCCAGCACATCGTCGTCTGGGTACTATACTCCTCAATCTGGCTGTAGCTATGATAAACATGTTCCCCCAAAGAGTCCGATCGCTCACGGGCACAGGAGTCCGGTAAGTCCAAGGCACTTCCACTTCCCGCAAGTTGCTGAACCACTACCTGAACGCACGAGTCCATGCAACTTCGAGCGATCCCATCACGGCCTTCATTACACCACATCTCTGAAACACAGCCGCCGTGAGAAGTCTAGATCACCGAAGCCTCCACCAGTGCATATTCATACCAATCCTGGTTACGTATCACCTAATCGAACGAGGAAACTATATAGCTCTACCTCCACAGTGAGCTCACCTCGGCTGGTGACATCGCCGAGTATAATCTCAAGCCAAACGGATGATTCTATTGATGCAATGCTTGGCACACCATCTGCGGTCATCAACGACGCTGATGATGAAGCCACAGAAACATCTTCTCGGATTAGAAAGTCCACATCTGATCTGACAGATTTAACTGACGATACACCCCAAACTCGTTCTACGAGTATAAGTAGACCATGTTCTCCGATGCGTCGAGGGTCGATGAAAGGTGGACTGGCTTATCTGGCGAGTAGACGAGGTTCACGAGAGTCAACGGTGTCCAATTGTGATTCAGTAGAAGATATTGGGCCACTTAATTTCCAAAATACTATGCGTGGTCGTCAAAGGCGGACCTCAAACTTTTTGGAGTTGCCAGGTGAGAACATTTAAAAGAAATAAAAGTGATCTTACATTTAATTTAAGCATTATTTAAGTTAAATTACTAACACACAGATTCATATTTATACAGATACTAGCGACCCGCCCCGGCTTCGCACCGGTTTAATGCTGATACCAAATATACTACAGAATGTCTTACAACGTTCACAGTTTTTCAGTCATTAGACAATGCAAACCGCTATGTCCCTGTGTTTTAAATCTGTAATATCTTCGAAAATATTCGTTTAAATGACATGCTGTAAAGGGCGATATTGATCCATATTAAATGCACAATGTATTTAAGGTACTTAATTGGATAAGGATTGATGCTGTATTGCTGAAACTCGCTTCGAAAATAAGCTATTGTTTCTCGTAAAAATTAAAGGATAAAAAATAGTTATCGTGGGTTATCCCTAAGACATATATCATTCCGGACTTTTTTGAAGATCTTTTTAAGGTGTACCATACTGTAGTACATTATTTTGGTCTATCTAGTAGGGACAGCGTTTGCAATGTAAACGCAAAAAAATGAGTTTTTTTACATCACTTTAGAAACATCTAAAATTATCAGTGTTTCACTACTATATTGTGCATGTATTATACATATAAACCTTCCTCTTGAATCAATATATCTATTAAAACTAAAAAAACCGCAACAAAATCCATTATGTAATTTTAAAGATCAAAGCATACACTGGCGCAGACAGCGGTAAGGGACTTTGTTTTATACTATGTAATAATAACAATAGAAAATAACTAGTTTTTACGTCAAAGATGAAATAAACTTTATCTTACACTATGTAAAATTTGTATTAAAAAAAAAATAGTAACCAGAAATTTATTTAGATTTCGTCACATTCACCAGCCAAAATACAACCATGTATAGATTCGTATTAGTATAGCGCTTCACAATGAAAACTCGTCACTGTATCGGGGACAAATATTTACCTTAGAATTCCATCCAATAATTTTGTCGTTAAGGGCTTTTCGGAGAGGGCAATGCCCTATTCGATCATAGCGAAAGAATATTATTTGATCAATAAAAACATTTACATTTTCGTTTTAATTTCCACATTATAATTTTATTTTTTTGATTATATTTTCAAATTATATTTCATGTACAAAATAAATTAAAACAGTTTATAAATAAAATAATTTTGTTCTTTAATTATGAATTATGTAGAAAAAATATGTAAGGGAACGATTTGTCTCATTGGAAAAGCTTAACTAGCTCCATTTGAATTCACCACCAATAGAAATCTATCATTTTATCCTTTATAAGAATAATAATATAAAGTTTACTTACTTTGAGAAAGGCCTCGATGCAAAGCCGAATGATAGGTAGGTGACCGGTAGGTCCCATCCACTCATCCGATATTCTACCGCCAAGAAGTAATTCTTAGTAGTAAATTCTTTGTGCTCCGGTTTGAAAGGTGATTGAGCCAATGGAACTATACGCATAAGACTTAGCATTTACCATCCAAGGTTGGTGCCGTTTTATAGTGCCAATATCTATAGGCAGTGGTGACCACTAACCATCAAGTGGCCAATTTGCCCATTCATCTACGTGTATTATAAAAAAAAATACGCATTTAAAGGATATCAGAAGGAAGAAGCGATATATGGCTTCGATATCGTAACATAATAATCTATCCTAATCTATACTATAATATTATAAGTACGAAAGTAACTCTGTCTGTCTGTTTGTCTGTTGCTCTTTCACGACTTAGCCACTGAACCGAATTTGATGAAATTTGGTATGAAGCAAGGAACGATTTATGCTTAACATTTGACAACCAAACTGTAAAACACGAGCGAAGCCGCGGGCGGCCACTAGTAATTAATAAAAGATAATTGTGATGTTCTATTTTTCGTAGACGTTATTACTTCATAAGGTGTTGACAAGGAGTTGACACAAAACAAGATTTTCTACAATGACAACTTTGTCACTAAAATTGTCATTGGTTTACAACTAACAAAAAAAAAACACGTCAAGAAAACAAATTAAAAAAAATCTTTAAATTTAGTAATTTGAAAGTAATTGATATTACAGGACTAAAATATATTTTGGATTCCTTTTTTATTTCGTTTTAATTTTTTTTATTTAATTAACAATTAACGAACAATTTTAATCTTAATCAAACATCATACACCATAAATACCACGCAGCTAGCTAACTCCATGGTTTTCACTGTTTTTATGTAATATGCAATACTATTTATTCCGTAAATATATAGCGCGATACTGCGCTATCAGACGCTTTTTTATATTGCATTACTGGTTTTATCCACCTTAGTAAAGGAACTGGAGCATTAAGTTTCTACCCATTGAGTCCATTGTAAATCGTGTTCACGAAACCATATAAGTGTTTTACTAGTTGGAGATAGTTCTATCTGTACTCGTCAGGTCTTTCATAATGCTTCTAAGCGGCCGGTATTATTTTGCAGTAAATTCGAAAAAAATCTTGCGTTTGAAAAGATCTTTAGAATTGATATGAACTTATCTTAGATTATTTATATATGAAGACTCACATCGCAGTTCAACAGAACTGAAAACAAACGAGCCAACTTTTTTATCTTGGCGTGGGTGACAGTTACGCTTGAACTACGGTCGCCGAACGTACCTATATCAATTTACTAGTGTGCGTGTACTTAATGGCTCACTGTTGGCACTATTTTTTCAACGCGACAGTCTATCGAGACATATGTAAATAATCAAAATAATTTATACGTAAACTAACTCTAACCGCGGCTTTACCCGCGCGAAATTGATAAAATTTTACCTGTAACACATTAACCGTCATCGTCACCCCCAATTTCACCCCCTTGAGGGGTGAATTAAAAAAGGTGCCTATATCAATCCCCGTACTCAAACTATCTCCACACCAAATTTCATCTATATCGGTTCAGCGGTTTAAGCGTGAACAGTTAAAATAGTTACTTTCGCGTTTATTATAATATTAGTATAAATGTCGGCCTCTGTTACACAAATTAAACTTAAATATCCATCGGTATCTGTTATTATACAATATTGCATACAACATGAGTTAAATTTAAAGTAATTAATAATAAACTGCGGAAATATTAAACACGCCTATATTAAAAAAGAACATTATTATTTGTAATTAATTGGGTATTATAGAGCTTTGTCCGTATTTTAAGCGCTCGTGCATCGTTCATCCTATCGAGTTGAAACTTTGCGCAGTTAATACACTCGCGTGAAGGTTGCTGGTGAGTAATAAAAAAAAATAGAACGTTCTGATATTTAAATTTGGAAAATATATATACGGCATTGCAACCTCCAGGCGTTTGTTTTAATCACACTAAATGAAGGTGCCGAAATGACAAAGTGGCTGGAACACGTGAACTGTACCCGTAATTTCGATTTCACAGCCAGATAAACATCACTTATTTTTTTAGTCTCCATTGAACTATATTTACTTAGGGTAGGGCTTTGCGCAGCCTGGATTGGTACCAACCACTCATCATATATTCTACCGCCATACTTAATGTTCTTGAGTCCAGTTTGAATGATGAGGATTGAACTACAGGCAAAAGGAGCGTAACAGCTTAGTTCGTAAGGTTAGTTGTGCTGGCTACCTGGCTGGTGACCGTTTACGATCAGGCGACCCGCTAGCCCGCCCTACCATTAAAACAAAAGAAAATTGACATTGAACTAAGTTTATGTATCCTGTCACATTTTTATTGCAGAATAGTTTATTCGTAGTGTCTCCTTTACTTTCAATATATCTATAGCAAGCAAAATTTCATAAATAAATATTTATATAATATCTACAGCGATCCTCTTTTCCTACGGGAGTGATTTACAAACAATTCTTTGTTAAGTTTTGAAGTATCTAAATGTTCGGCTTATTTCGGTCTTAAAGCGGCTTATCTGACTTAATGATAAAACGTCGGTATCTCTCTAGTATTCATATATTCAGATGAAAATATTTATTTAAAGCTCGTTGAAAATCTAAACGTTAATAAAATTTATACCACATGAAAATTCATCAAGGATTTTGCAAGTCGTATGATAATACGCCCGTTCGGTCACTTCCTTTATATATTTCATCAAAATCAACGTAGGTATAGGTATTTTATGCGAGTATATTCTTTTAAGCACTGTTGAATAGTTTACTTATATTAGGTAGTATTTACTCTACATTTATGCTACCGCTAAACAGCAATTTATTTTGCTTTGTTTCGGTTTGAAGCATTGGTAAGCTAATTTGATTATAAAACAAGAGATTTAATATGCAAGATTTTAAACGACAGTTGTCTATTGCGCCATATCTTGCCTCCAGTAGGATCTTGTCACTTCTGCTATACTAAGGTTAAAAAAAAAAAAAATTTTTTATTATTGTTATTTTAAAAAGTACCCAAAAACCGACACTAAACTAAAAAAATACCCTTTTCTAATTACCTGTTAATTTAGCAAAATATATTTCAATATTGTCATTTAAATAACGGATTAACGCAAAACACCTAAACATGACATAATTATATAATTTACAAATCGAAATAAAAAAATACTACTCTACAAAATATTTTTCGTATAGGGTTTACAATTATTCGAAGAAACGCAGGATTCTTGCTACGCGGCCATGTTTTTAAATTTTGATTTGTATAAGTTTACATGACAAGTTAATCTGTACTACAATGCAAAATAAATTCGCTTAGATAATCTAAACTACGCAAATGGTTTTAATGCGGTTTTCTTCAATAAACAGAGCGAAGGTAAGGTCTGAATGTGAAATACGTGCATTTTATAGCAGAGAAAAGCCAAGAATTTCATCTTTCTTTACCGGAAAATGAAAGCTAATATTTTTTATTTTTATATTTGTTCTTCAATAATAAAATTTATAAATATCCTCATGCTACCCGCGTGAAGTCGGCACGAGCACCTCGTCTATACTAATATTAGAAATGTAAAAGTAACTCTGTCTGTTGTTCTTTTACGACCAAAGTACTGAACCGGATTTAATGAAATTTGGTATGGAGCAGTGAATCTGCAAGAAAGGACATATATATATACACATTATTCCATCCATGAAAGGAAAAAAGCCAAATAAACAAAATTTGACAGCAAATTGACGCGATATCATTGGTAGAGAGCTCGATTAATCTATGATATTCACTATGGATTTGCGGAAAAATGGCGTTTTGAACGTCGAAGAAACTTTTATCGGAATTTTGGAAGTAAAATTAAAGTGGAAATAAGTAGTTAAGTGTTATAGTGTTGTATTATAAATAAATATATATTAATCATAAACTCTTAGTAGAACACAATATAGCTGATTTATTAGCAAATCGCATGAAATACGTAAATTTGGTTTGTTTATCTTTTTTCCTACTTTCATTGGAATAAGCTATATATGTTACTATTTTATTTCTAACATCTGACAACCAACCCGTAAAACACGAACGATGCAGGCGACAACTAGTACTATATAAAACCGTTATAAAAACCTACTCCATGAATTCCTACTCATTCGTACGTATTCTTTATCACTTTTATATACTGACAGATATATATAATATATATATAATAAGGTAGAGAATAGATATGTTTAAGTCTGAAATGTCTTTTTTTTTTAATTTTATAAATTTATTATTATGACGCGGAAACTTTTTATTAAGACACACAGCTAGTACAACATGATAACTATTAGAATGAAAATATATGTTCAAAATACTAATTATTGCTAATATGAATAAAATAATATTATATAACTTAAATATAAAATTTTTGATACTTTTCTGTGTCCAATTATAATTTTATAAATAATGTGTCCTCAGAAAAATAATGCAATTCGTATGAGATGAAAGATTGTTTAATAAGGGAAAAATACACTAATTAGTTTTACAATAAAACACATAAATAAAAATAATAAAATAAATATTTCAATTATTATTCTTAATATTGTACTTATTATATACCTCATTGTTGTCGTGAAAATGTTCTGGATCTGTGTAATTCATAATTAATTTATAATGAATGTTTTTTATTGGAATATTTTTTTACAGTCGTCGAGCACTCCAGACCGAGAGTCTGTTCGCTGCCTGAGAAGCCATATAACCCTAGACTATCGGACGACCTGTACAGGCTTCGGACATTCTCCATAACAACAAAAGGCGGTGTGGTGAACTGTGGTGATTCAATTTGCAACCGTCGCAGTCGTTCTAACACATCCGTTAATTCTACCAATAGCAGGTATATATATATATATATGTATTTTTTTTAATTTTGTTTCTATTTTTAAATTTATAAGGCCAATGAGCAATGCTATAGAGGCCGCTTACTAACTCCTTTAGCTATTGAAGCATTCAATCCTAACACAAACATCTATATTAATGTTGTAAATCAACAGCCAGACCGAATTACTTTTGCAAGTAATTCGGTCTGTCTGTTGCTGATTCACGGACAAATTACTGAACCGAATTTGATGAAATTTATGAAGCAAGCTTGATCTCCAAGGAAGAGCATAGGCTTTTACACTAAGGCATACTTTTTATGTCAAAACCTAACCGACCAAAAATTCAGAAATAAGACAGGCAACAAATAGTTGCAATATCCATTTGTAGCACTGTTAAAAAAACATATTACTAATTTTATTGGATTGTAAATCTACTCCAGAGATGGCGAGTTGAGAGTTCATTCAACCACACTGCTGCGGTCACACACACGTTGCACATTTTAATCCGACACTTACAAGTTTTCTCACGATATTTCCTTCACCGTCCAGCTAGAGATAAATTATGAACACAAATTAAGCATACTATTAATTTTATTTTCATACTTGGTGGTACCATTAATACTACTACTGGTGGTGGTATAGGAGATATTCCATCACTAAACAGTAATAGTTAGGATTGTTGTGTTCCGATTTGAAGGGTAAGTGAGCCCGTGTAAATACAGGCTCAAGGGATATAACATCTTAGTTCCCAAGATTGACTATGTAAGTAATTGTTAATATCTTACAGTGTCTATAGGTGATGGTGACCACTTACCAACAGGTGATCCATTTGCTTGTCAACATACATACTATAAAAAGTAAAAGAAATCATTTAGCGTAAAAAGTAAGAGCTCCGCCCGTTGTGTTTTGATTAGATTTTATAAAACGATCAGATATAATAAAATTTAACTCAAACAGAATTATCTATACATATAATAATATTGGAGTGTCTGTTTATAATATTAAAATATCAAACCCATTTTACTAAATGCATATGTATGTATACACGGTACATATACCAAAATAACATTTTTTACAATTTTTGTCTATCTGTCTGTTTGTTCCGGCTTATTTCTGGAACGGCTGTACCGATTTCGACGCGACTTTCACTGGCAGATAGCGGATGTAATGATGAGTAACTTAGGTTACTTTTATTTTAGAATTATATATAGAATAAAAATAAAACCACGCTACAATATCCAAATAACTTAAATTCAAACAACGCGCACGAAGGCGCGGGCACAGCTAGTCTTTAACAAAATCACTTCAATCCGTCAAAACACTCTGGAAACAAGTCTAACAAAAGACTATCTAAAAAACTTCTTGCGTATTTTCTTTAATACGCTCGAACCGTTAATCTGATTTTCGTACTTGATTACAAAGTTGCGTGACCACAGCCGACCTATTTGGTTGCTGTTCTCTTTACAAATATACGTAATAGTTCTTTGTAATTGATGATGTCCTGGTATCTTTACCACGATATCTTTATTAGAGCTTGAAGACTTACTATGTTTTTTTTTCACACGCAGATTGTCATCGTAACTTTAATTTTTATTAAATACTAGCGACCCAATTCGGCTTCGCTTAGGTGCAATTTATTAATAAAGCACTCAGGTATAATGTACTTTTCTACCAGTGTTTTTTTTTAAACAGATCATTAGTTCGGTAGATAACCTGCATGCATTAGAATGACTGTACAAAGCGGCAGATCAACTTTAAAATAATGCCAGCACTTAGTACCATTTTCGTACTATTTAGTATCTTCTTTTAAATATACGGTACTTATACAGAAACCAAAAAAATAATAACTAAAATGCTCAATCTTTTTATCAAGATGATCGGCCATTTATAATTTTCGCATAAGGGATCTGACTTGTGCAATTGTAATTACTGAATCATTTAGTACCCATTTGGTACTGGAACATATATTTTTAGTAGATAAAGAGGCAAAAAATGAATTCTTTAATATTTGAAGGCACTCGGCTATTGACAGGAGCGCCGTTATCATCTTTGTTACTCAATATATGATTTATTTCACTCATCACGAGTGCGCGGGAATGTTGTAATTAATTCCGGAAATAAAAGTTGGTTTCGTTAAATTATAATGTTGTAATGTTTTACACATAAACATAACATAATCAGCCTGTAAATGTCCCACTGCTGGGCTAAGGCCTCCTCTCCCGTTGAGGAGAAGGTATGGAGCATATTCCACCACGCTGCTCCAATGCGGGTTGGTGGAATACACATGTGGCAGAATTTCGTTGAAATTAGATACATGCAGGTTTCCTCACGATGTTTTCCTTCACCGCCGAGCACGAGATGAATTATAAACAAATTAAGCACATGTAAATTCAGTGGTGCCTGCCTGGGTTTGAACCCGAAATCATCGGTTAAGATGCACGCGTTCTAACCACTGGGCCATCTCGGCTCATGTTTTACACGCGTACGTACAATAATTTTTAATAGTTAAATCGAATAATTAACTGGGATTCCAACTATTATAGACGTCGGTGATCCGTTCGCGTGACATACACCGTCATTACCGGTTTTTATTCGTTGCCTTCGTAATATCAACCATCTAGCGTCGCTGTCCGTCAAACGTTCCACCAGAGCAAGCTTGACTCACCCTCGTCCAATAATCGAAACCTTACAATTTAATTCGGGATAAATCAATTAGACGGCACCGCATTCTGCGCGCGCCGTCATATATCATTTCTTATCAAACATTATAATGCATTATTTTTGCGTATATAATGCATTGCCCATAGAAGCTTCTAGTACTTTAAGTAGTCGTCAAGACCACCAGCTTCTTTGAAAGAGTTCAATGATTAGTAATTAATTATGAGCTCATTTTTTGTCTCAGTGAATAGCAGTGGATCTAAACGTAGGTAGGTTTAAATCCGGACACGTACTACTAATTTATGTATGTAGTTTCGTGACGTAATTCATTTAGGTGAAGATTTGGGTGAAGATTAACATCGCAGGAAAGCGTAAATTTGGCGAATTTCTCATAGACAAAGCCAAGTCAAAGACAGAATCTTATTAAATATATAGAAGTAAAAATTTAGCTTGTTTTTTGATAGAATTATAGCCTGAGAAAAACCGGTAAAAGAAACAATAATCTAGGTTCTTGACGATTCCACCAAGACGGATATCTTGGTAGAATATCTTTATAGTAACATAATTTTGTCAAATTAAGTATCAAAAGTGCTCATTCTTACAAGCCTACTAGAAAATTTCCAATTTTAATCAGAAAATAAACAAAACCTGATTGCAGTGGTGTTGGAACAAGTTCCAAATCTTTATCTCAGCCTAGTGGATGTTTTTGGGTTATATGGCCTTTTGTGTATATATTTTTCAAATCGAAAGATTTTCGCACTCGAGGTAGTACTAATTTTAAATATACTGTATTAAAATATTTTATTCGCAGAGCATCTGACAGATCACCGTTCGATGGTTCGTGCTGCTCCGGCTACCGACCAGTCGACTCCGCCAGCTTAGACACACCTGACGAAGATGACCTTGATCCGGTAACATACAAAGTTAATAAAAAACTCTGTGACATAATAAATAATGATATATCTAGTCTGTAGAAAGATTTTAAATACCAGGAACGGGAACAAAATGATACAGTGTCAGTTTTACATGCCAATCTTATCTAATTACCTTATATTCAGTAATAGTTTTTGTTTTTTTAATTTATTTAGCGAATACAGGCGATTAAAAGTTCTGTCTAATGGAGTTAACCTACCTATAATATTTCGTACACCAAAATTTCATGAGTTTATTAAAATACTAGCTACCTGTTCCGGCTTTGCACTGGTAGAATGAGGATTTTCATAAAGCGTTTTTAATTGAAGAAAAAAATTTCTTTGCGACAGGATTTCGAACCTTCGTGAATGAAAAAAACTTATGGTCGTATAAGTGAATTATTCTGAGTATGATTTTGTAGACTGATCTAATATTAGAAAACAAATACAAATGAAAACTAATTCCACAGCTAAAGGAACACGAATAGATTAGTTATCACAAGAAAAACCTATTTAAATTGAACGTATCCAAAAGTAACTGATATTGTCAATTTTTTTATGCTTATTATTAGTCTGTGGGTGTTTTTAAAATTGCACCGATCAAATAACGATCAGTTTTCAATCTTGTGAAACTATTACGGAGAATACAAATCGATTAATTGATAACCAAAATCAGATAAAAGAAGATAATATCTAATACTTTTAAATGATATCCCTTTTCATTGTCAATAGCATATTACTCGTTCGGAAAATTCAAGCTGACATACAAAGTTAATCGAGTAGGATAGGAAGTCGTTAAACATAATTTCATATATACAGGGGAAATAAAGTTTTATAAAGGTTTCCAGCGAGACAATATAGTTTTGTTCGCTTTTAAAATTAATGAGCGTGGGTCAGCGAGTTGAGTTACATTGTTAGTTGATATTCATTCCTTAGTCGTAAATCAATGTTAATAGATAATTGAATATATTATATATTAAAATACAATTCTGAAATTAACATAATGTAAAATTCTAACTATTGTCGGCCTGAAGTATGTCGGCTACGGCGGCTAAACTCAAGGGAGACCAGCCAACTATGCACGACAAAATATATATAATATATAATTATAATGCAAACAAAGGTGCACTGTCTACTCCTCCACTTTCATAATCCGATGGGAGGGCAAATCTTTCCGAGATACGCTAGTCACACACTTCAAAATTCCAGACTCCGTGCTGAAACTTTTCGATAGTAAAACCCTTGTCTATGTCTTGGCTTTCTGTAATAATATTGATAAAGTAATAATGACGGTCTTTTGTTTATGTTTTTCATTAAAATAAATAGTTAAACATATTTCTTTAACTATAAACCTCTGAACTAGAATGACACATAAACACGTAGCATAACTGTAGCCTAGCGTCATACTAAGCTATGCTAACTATATCATCATATATACAATTATATATAAATAGCTGTTTCCTGCCTCCATAGATACCAAAATATCGGGTGGTCCTGCTCGGTGACGCGGGTGTCGGAAAAACGGCCCTCGTATCACAATTCATGACATCAGAGTACATGAATACATACGACGCGAGTCTTGGTAAGTTTTTGAATATAATTTTAGACGTCTAAAATGTCAAAGGCCGATTTAAGATGTTTAATAACGAACTGTCAAATTTGACAAATATGATTGTCCAACCATCGTCACTAGTCCCAATAATTATTGTCAATAATTCTGACTGAAAAGAGTATTGGCAGTTGTTCGGGCTTGATACAATTGGTCAATTTGGATTTAGAGATTCTGCTACTGGTCACTCTAATTATACTGGCACTTCTACTTGAAATTATTAACCAATCAAATTTAGCAACCCAAGTCATAAAGTGCAAACCGTAGTCAGCCTAATATTACTTAAACAAATATAATTATAAAGTTCGAATCATCTTCGACGTGTTTACTTTAATTGAAGATCAACACCAAGATATAATCAAAGGTTGATTTATGGTTGGACGATCACGTTGTAAATTTGAAAATAGTCTGAACCTAGCATAATAATATATATGAAGTATCATATTTATGTAGAGTTTATAAATTTCACGCTTTAAATATTGACAGTTTTTTATTTAATTGTTTTCGTCTATGTTCTTATAAAGTAATGTTTTATTAAATAATATCACAGCTTCTAGAATACACGTACATTCGTAAAATTAATAATAATATATATTATAAACAAATAAATAGGTCTTAGAATGCATGTCGCACGTCTGGTAATTTACTATTGCTACGCTTTTAATGTGAAACATGCCTACAATTGTAAACAGAATACTTATAAAGACAATTACTATCTATACATATACAGAATTTTATTATTAATTAATTTATTTTGTTGAAATCTCTGGATCTACTTCCTGTATTTCATAAGTACACTTATAAGCACTTTTAATTTATGAGTTTTTATCATTAAAATTAATTGTAAAGTCACAATCGTTTTGGATTATAGATTCCACAGCTAAAACCAGATAAAAAAGAGGTGTGTCGTGCAACGCCCGATTGCCACGAAGCTGCATTTGCTATATTATAATATATAAATATTACAAAAAATAAAATAAATATATATCTATATAAAACCATACATAGTAGAAAAAGACAGAGATAAAGAGAAAGAGAGGAAAAGGTCACCTGAAGGGAGCATAACCTTTTTCCTTACATGACGATGTCTGCGAGTTCAATGTACCGTAAGCCGCGTAAAAGAACTTCGTTCCAAAAACAAAGTGTTTATATTATTAAAGAGGTTTATTGTAAACAAATATTTCACTACGCACACTCTGACACAAGTTGCGTTTTTTGCACTGAATGAAATCAGTGCAATAAACGCACGCACGCGGTTTGAGGCATGTTGGCGTCTTTCCATGTGTTAAATTTCACGTCGATCTTACTATATGTTGAATTAACATATTGAATGGTCAATGGAGCGGTTGATTCAATTTGTGGTCAGTTGCGAATGTACATTCTCGTATCTCACTTGTGAAATTTTAGACACTCAGTTGTTATAACATAGACAGTCATAGGAACCAGAAGTGAAAACTTAAAACTACAAACTAACATCGTGTTTGTCATTTTTAGATTAATTATAGAATCATTGTTTTTTGTAACTGGGAATTAAAATTATTAAAGTTGGTCTGGTTTTCATATCTATCGAGCAACCATTATAAGGTTTCATATGTTGATATTCGTTTAACGCGTCTAAAGAAGTTGTCAATTGAATAAAAAAAGCGAATAGCTTAAAGTATCCAAGACAATTTGAAGATGTTCCAACATTTGTCAGAAATAATATTTTTACAATTATTTTTATACCTTTGGCGATATCATTAAAGAAAATTTCAAAGTGATCGTAGGTAACTGTCAAGGGCATAACTAAGCATTCTTTTGGTGAAACGCTTTCGAGCATAGAAAAGGTCTTCTTCCTTAATAAAGGAGGTTTCTAGAGACAGTATTTGTTGGAACATTTTCGAACATAGAATCCATTCTTAAGAATTGCACAGATCTTCGAGTTTTAAATAAATCATTAAATTAATTTTGTTCCTTAACCATATCTTCTTATTTTATATTTGATATAGATCCACTAACCACTGCCAATATGTATTGGAGATTTAAGAAACATTTATATCGTCAAAGCACTACCAAACATAGGGGGCAAATATGTTGTCTCTTATGCAAATGGTTACAATGAACCATTCAAATCGGACCAGCAGTCTACTTGGTATTCCTGCTGTTAATATGTGATAAGTGGGTAGTACCTACTATGATGGACTTGCACAAAGCCCTCACGCCATTTTTTTTTTATTAGTCTGATTAGTCGCACTGTAGCTCTTTGGCGCAAAAAGTAATGAACGTGACGTCGGGAGTTTTTATTATGACTTCAAAAAATTTAATTTAAAACTGAATCAGAAGTCTCTTTGAGAAGCAATCTGTATAAACATATCTCACCTGTACAAATCACTAAAAACATTTCTCTCGTTATAAAAACTATACCGTAAAAGGCAGATTATGATTACACGCAGATCAAATCCAGATTTCGGGTTAATCAAAAAACCTCAATAAAAGTCTATAGTGTGGAAGTTGGCAGTTGGAAATGCTTTGTAAGGCATTGAAACGACGGCCTTGCGCCTGAATTCTGTCCGCACCTGTCGGAAAAACGTATATAATTACAATTTTCATCTTATGACGGAGCTCAAGTTTAGTAAAAACCATAATTTACTCCTATTTTTATGATGGCGAAAAAAGCCCATAGGAAATATTCGTCTATAATGTAAAATTAAGTTTCAACCAAGACGGTAAAATGTCTGATAAACAGCCTTCTCCTTTTACCTTTTATTTTTGAAAATCTATATTGACTTTCTGATTCGATAATTCTTATAACAGTCTACTTAAATGAAGTACATTTTCATCAGATTTGACTATAGACGCTTCCCTCTCGACATAAAATTATACAACGAACGATTAAAATACATAATTAACCATGTATTCAATATACATCACATTACATACATAGTATCAAATGAAATTGACTCATGTAAATTTAACCTAACAGTATTACGTTTGGGTAATATCAAAATAATAATATTAGCTTATACAGCGTGCTCTAAAACGTTCGCCATGTAATGTCATATTGTTGTTAGTCGTGCTATTTTAGATACATATTTACATTTGTTATTTTTTATGAATGGTACGAGGTACCATCTAATCAAGTGATCATCTGGTTACCACAAATGTCTTGAGTCCAATCCACTAGCGTATGTACTCATACAAGGAATAATAGAATTATGATCATCAACAATACATTGCAGATTCAATCATCGTAATGTACCGTCGAATTTCTGCAGGTTACTGTTTGGAGAGTGTGTGGGAGTTTCGGACTAAAAATATACGTTACTCTTCTAATATAGGACAACTAGCGGACGTAAAGGATTACAAACCTACATCACCGACATAATAATTAAGCACACGAAGCATTTTGTTTCTTCACTTCAAGGTGCCTCTGGGTTTACTGATTATAATCAACTATCTTAAAAAAGATTGTGAATCATCATGAGAGCATCTTCTAGAAAAGTGCGTTCCATCTTAGATTGCATCAGTATTTACTGTTAGACATAAATATGTTTTAACATAAGCCAAAAAAGAAATGTGGGCTAAAATAAATAAAAAATACTGTCGTTTATGCAATGAATATATTTTTCTTGTCAAATATATATGTAGCAATGAAGTTTATACATAGTATACTATATATATATATAATGAGATGAGAGCGGTGGCAGAGAGGGGTCATGCCGGCATAAGAAAACATCGTGACGTTTGACGTCAAGGTTTACGGGTCGGAAAACGTCTTGGCAGGACAGATAACACCCCGTCAAGCGTTAATAGATGTTTTACATAAAAAATAAAATAAATAGCACGCGAAACTAATTAAGTTCAATATAATTAATTAAACATTCAATAAAATTTACTTTTATTAAAGATTTACTTGTGCCTCGAGCACATTAATGTTAAGGTAATAGGATACCGAGGGTCGCTTGTGACATATTTATAAAGTGTCAAATGTCCCCGTTTGATGTCATGTCTTCAGAAGACGTCATAATGACAGGCGGCAGCCCAATTCGCATATAAATACTAGCCGTGACTTTCGACTTTTCACGCATTGACATTGAACAATAATATGAAGTAATTCTAAAGAATAACAAATATTTAGTTGACTTTGTGTAATTAGTTGTAGTCATATTTAATAAATTATAGTCATATATATTATTAACTGCAAAAAGTATAAAACGGATGACATCTCATATGTCCTTCTGACTTTTTTCGGCAACGAAAACCATAGCAAAATAACAAAAGTTCTTGTTGAGACAGGAAAACACAGGACAGACGGACGGTATTATTTGAATTTTTATTGGTTTAATTTAATATTATTAACGTATTGTTTTTACTTTAACTTTTATGTGTATTTATAAATATTTATATAATATCCTGTATTCTAATATTAAGTAAAAAATACGATATATAAATATAAACACAACTTACTTCACCTTAATAATTCCATTCCAGCTTTTAGTGAAATATAATTTACGCGCGCCCGATTACGGTAAGCTCTGTCACCCGATATTCTGTTCTACAAAGTCCTGTATCGATTTAATGTATCTCGCACAAAAAGGAACCTTATGAATATCAGACATAAAGTTCAATTTACATTGATACAGCTTCGTGGATAAACAATTATAGAAATAACACAGTAATTTAAATCATTAACTTAAAGTTGAGTCAAAATGGAGTAGTGGCTAGGTAACTCCAATATATAATATACATTTTGTAGAAGAGCAATGGCATTGACCTTTTACATACCGACTCTGCCCACTTTGGACACCTTCAGGCTATCCGGTTTAATGTATTTTATTTATTTTCATGTATCTAATTTGAGCTTGTATATGGATTAACATATTCTGCCATATGTTATTCCATATATTAGCATTCGTGCAGTATGGTCACATAAGCAATTGACTCTGAATTTGTCGTCGAACCATGGGCGGTGGTAGTCACTTCCCATCAAATGACCCTCCTACTCGTTTGCTGTCTATGCCATAAAAAAACAAACCTTTAGTATGTGTTGCGGTCTTCGTCTGGCAGTGGTGTATTTGTAGGCTTAAGTCACACTTTTAGTATATGGGTTATCCATATGTCTTGTCGATTCGATTTACTCGAACCTGGACACTGACTCCAAGTAAGAGGGATAAGGTTTTCTTTGCAAGTGTTTCAGTATTAAGTTAGATTTTTTTCTAGTTTCGGTCATATGTAATAAAATCTAAATAAATTTTATCCAAGTGGACTCTTGCTTGCAAATTTGAATCGTCATATTAAAGGAATACGAAAACTCTTCTACCAGGAAAAACTCATTAGGCACTCCTTCTGACAATCGGTTACATTGATGAATGAAAACAATTGAATTCTTATTTACTATGTATGGCAATCAACGAAGACTAACCCCATTTTTATATTACAAACTTTTATTTAACTTGCAGAGCAGAACAGCTCGCTTGGCGGAACACCCAAGATGGCGGATATATTTTTTTTCATCATTCCTATAATATGGGTATCAACTGAAAGGGTTTACTAAGAATAAGTCAAAAAATCAAGTGACATCACTGTAAAATAATATGGGAGAGTAAGTTTTTAGTGCTTGCCTTGTTATAATTATATGTATCAAAATATTTCATTAAAGACAAGTAGCGCCTCCTCTGTTTTATTGATATGTTGTATCTCTCAAATAAAACGTCAGTCGTTAACAGAAAGTACGTGTTTTAATATATAATATGGGTATCAATTGAAAGGAATTACTGAGAATACGAATGCGGGATAAATTTCTTAAAAGTAAAATCTAGAAGTATATCATCTATATGATCCTTTAAAAATTAATACATCGTTATACAAGTTTTTTTTTTAGAACAGGGTTCAATAACCTTTCAGTTACATCGTGTAGTCGTTAATAAAATCCCATCTCATTGCGTTCCCATAAAACATTTTGAGGAAACAATTTCCTCTCAGCCAATATCAATAAGTTTCGGCTATTCGAACCACTCCGCGAAGGATCCGTAAAATAACGTTTCAGCGACAATTTGCCAGTCACGATGAAGCATGTATTGCCTTTATGTGACAAAAGGATTTTCTTTTCATATTTATTCGGCTCATATGATTCTGGATATTTTATTACAATATGAATTCAATACTATTTATTTATCACGGATTGAAGGTTACGTTTTTGGTAGGTTGAAAATAATAACTCTATCCGTGGTAGATTGCTACACAAAATTACTTCCTTTAGCATTATTAAAATAAAAATGAATTAATATTCGCGTATGACGTCTTCAGACATAAATATCTTTATAAATAAAAAAAATGTGTGGCACATATAAAAAAAGGAATTTTAACAATTCAATAAAACCAAGATCGAAGGAAGAATATTTATATTTCCATTTAATTTGCCATTTAATAATAATAATAATAAATAAATAAATAAATATTGGACAACATCACATACATTACTCTGATCTCAATGTAAGTAGCTAAAGCACTTGTGTTATGGAAAATCAGAAGTAACGACGGTACCACATACACCCAGACCCAAGACAATATAGAAAACTTAAACTTTTCTACATCGATTCGACCGGGAATCGAACCCGGGACCTCGGAGTGGCGTACCCATGAAAACCGGTGTACACACAACTCGACCACGGAGTTCATTTATTGAATTTATCTTTTTTTATCTCATAGATGACATATATGCTACCCACCTATAAGAATTTATTCTACAAATTTTCTTTTGAATCCCTCGTTAACCACTGCAAGATCATAGCCAGCATATGATACTGTTTCATCAAATGTCATCCTGGTTTCACTATATTAACTCATCCAGATTACTTGGTTGATTTGTGTACACTCTAGAAAAATCACAAGAAAAAATCGCAAACAGAGAAATCAGGCCATCCAGAGGCAGAGAACGTTACCGAATCTTGAGACCACACGATTACCTAACAATTCTTGTACAACTCACATTGATTGCCGATCAGTGTATGATGTTGCATCGTGTTTTTGAAACCATTGCGTGTTTTAATAGAACGGCTCCATGATGTTCTAAGTTGTAAAAACGTCGTAACTTCCTCTGCGCAGCTATCAAACGAACACTGTCAACAGACAAAAAAAACCCCGTTCAGTAAAAATTCAGTATCACCCTGTACAAAAAAAAGTTTATCGTTATCATTTACTTGTCATATATAAATGTATATACATGCATAACTATATATCATAAGACTACTCGCATAGACCAAACGCCCACGTACGGCACACTTCCAACGGTTCTGTCCTAGGGCGATGCCAGCCATAGCATCAAATTTTTATATTCTTTATTTAAAATTACTCCAAAAATAGTACCTCAAACACCAAACTTCCTCATAAATAGAACTGCGAGCAAAGATTTTCTATTTTTTAACGCTCTAGCAGTTAAGGCGTGCCTTAAAACGTAGTAGTCCAAGGCGTGTCGTTTGCTGGTGTAACATTTTAATTGAATTTAATCGATTATTTTTTTTATGCCGTAAATAGTTTTTGCCATGGTATCTAGTTGAAATAACATTTTTAAATAACGTATATATTATAAAAAGTATAAAGAATTCTCACTTTTATTTTTCAATTTATCTATTATATTTATCCAGTAATAATAAGCATATGTAACGCTAGAAAAAATATGAGCGAGCGTCTTTATAAATAATAATATAATATTAAAATATTACGTAACATTAATACAATTATAGTGATATTTTTTCATCGAAATTGTATGTTATTCTAATTATCGTTAGCTTAGAATACACACATTAAAAAAAAAAAAAACAATTAACTAATTTTTTTATCTGTAGTAATTCAATCAATTGACATAAAAAACATCACTAGCTCAATGATATACGCGAAGTCCAGTGACCTATTGTCGTACCCACTTTTGGGTGAAGACGGCCATCGCAGTGGTGTCAGTGGATAGAAATTCCACACAACTCAATTGTTTTTATTGTGTGGGTTTCCACTGTGTGAAAAAGAAGGAAATAGTTTTTTTAGTAACATTTTTAGAATAGAAACCTTCACAACATAATATATTTTACTAAATACTGGCTGTTATACGACCGCTAGGCATTAAATAAAAAAAAGGAAGCATCAAAAATCACAATTAAATTAACTATCTATGGACGGTTACGCGTCGATTGGCTGTAGTCTCGCACCGATACGTTCAGTACATTCAGTACATTTGCACAAATGATTAGATATTCGTCCGCCAAACAATAATTTTATGCACTTAGTTTTATTATGTTATTATGGTTTGACGGGCGAGTGAGCCAGTGTACTACAGGCGTAACATCTTATTTCCCATTATTATTAAAGGCACATTGGCGATATAAGGAATGGTTAATATTTCCTATAGATTAAAGATAGAAGACATTCCTATTTTCGAAATATTTTTGTTAAATATAAACAAATTAACACATTTTACTTGTAAATCTATTATGATTTAATCACGCAAAACAATTATAGTAATTTGATTGCTTGCGTAGTATTTGACACGCTTCAATTTTACCTCTGATATTAAATTTTGGCTGTTTCGTAGAAACCTTTTCGGTTATAAAAGATAATCGACATTTTCACCAGTATAATATCGATCAATACTATGGCAGGCTTTATTCAAACACGTAGAATTATTTTGAATAATAATGTATTTACACATAAGTGGCAGAAATAAATATGATTGACGAAGACTCAAACATTTTTTTTAACTTCCATATTTAAATGGCCCGATTTGTGGACTATTACTTGGTGGCAGGGCTTTGTGCAAGCCCGTCTGGAAGGTACCACCCACTCATCAGATATTCTACTCAGTATTGTTGTGTTCCGGTTTGAAAGGTGAGTTAGTTAGTGTAGCTACAGGCACAAGGGACATAACATCTTAGTTCCCAAGGTTGGTGGCGCATTGGCTATCTAAAGAATGGTTAATATTTCTTAAAGCGCCATAGACATATGGGCGATTGTGACCACTTACCAATAGGTGGCCCATATGCTCGTCCAACCTATATCATAAAATAATAATAATAAATTGGGAATTTTAATATTTCTCTCTCTCTCTCTCTCTCTCTCTTACTCTACCTATCCTTGTCCCTTTGTTTGATGCCTCATTGTTTTTAGTACATATATACACGTAGGATATTAGTTCTGAAATGGATGAAAGCCTACGTCTTCGGTCGACATTGTGTACCTACGTGAGTATCGTGCAAATAAAATAATGTTTCAATAATAACACTGTATTTTCAAATAGTCACAAATAACTACAACATAAATAAAGACCGATCGTTGAAGTGCAGAAGCAAGCAACTTTCTT